>NW_025963779.1:17189464-18389464 GCF_023055435.1 Haliotis rufescens
CCCCCACATTAAGCTGACACGCCGTGATATAACTGGATTACTGTTAAAAGCGGCGTTAAAACCCAACTCACTCACACTCACCCGTGAAGTAGGTTTTGAAACCGACAGCAGTACAAGGATATTGTGTCAGGCGACAATCACATACACCTTTTGAACATTGTGTGAGTGGCGGCTGCTACCGCCTGCGCAGGTGTTGTCACTGATTTCCAGTGATCCAATCATATCGGGATCGTATTATCAAGACTGGTTATTCGCTGGTGTTGACGTATATTAATCACTAATGTAGATACATGAATGTGTTAGGTACAGCTATATTTGTACACCGAACGTGAAGTCGGTTGTCGATTGTTACACTGACTGAGTATGGTTTTACGCCGCTTTTAGCAATATTCCAGCAATATCACGGCGGGGGACACCAGAAATGGGCTTCACACATTGTACCCATGTCGGGAATCGAACCCGGGTCTTCGGCGTGACGAGCGAACGCTTTAACCACTAGGCTACCCGACCGCCCCGTCGATTGTTACAAACTGACATTAATCTGCCCAGGAGTGATACCACTTTGTTATGCTTTATATTTTCAGAACGGGACATCCGCACATAATTTCTCAATGGAACAAAGACAACTTGAGTTATTCCTTAACACCTTCTTTTATTTCGCCTGGCAAGATACACACCAATCACGCGTTTGATCAAGTGTTGTGTCATTATCAAAGGGAGATAAGCAAAGGTTTTTTTTCTTAAGTTTTCATTTTACTAGGATAGCCTAGTCGTTGCAACGTTCGCTCGAAGGCCCAGGTTCGATTCCCATATGGTTACAGGGCGTGACGTCAGTTTATAGTGGCGGACTATGTTCATTCAATTAATCTTAAATAATCATCTGTTTTAACGTCTTATAAAAGTAAATTAGTTTAACTGCGTGAACATCCAAGCCAGTATGTCAGACGCACAAACCTTCTGTTCGGGCAATATTTTCAGCAGCCACTGCTACATTCTGAATAAGCATACATATAACATTTCGATCAAAGAAACCAGCGGCCAATGAGATCAACGCTGTGACCTACCAGCTGAGAGTCACCACTCTAGTAACTTCTCCGTTACTGTACACCACCCCCCCCCCCCCCCCCCCCCCACACACACACACACACACACACACACTAAACTCCGCACTCAGCAGTATTCCAGCTCTATGACGTAGGTATGCAAATAATCGAGTCTGCAAAAAGACGATCCAGTGATTGACATCATGAGCATCGATCTAAGCAATTGGGAAACCATGACATGCATCAACCAAGTCAGCGATCCTGACCACCCGCTCCCGTTAGTCGCCCCTTACGGCAAGAATGATTTGCTGAAGACCAATTCTCAGGGTCGTTACGAGTACCCATTGTGTCCACCAACACTATATGAAATAATGCCGATGAGATGTTCAGTTTTAACTCACTAACTCATGTGGTCTCTGTGTACGATAACCAACAGCGTCTTGATCAGTGCACCGCCATCAACACCATCCATATTCATCCTCGAAGATCAACTGTATCATGTCTCTATTGCTATGAACAGTCGAGACCCATTCTGTATCATAGCGTAATTTGAGCAGGGAGTCGTTATACGGTATTTATAAATGGCTGGTTTGGAAAGTTTCGCTACAGTAGTCATCTCTTTTCAGAAACTGCGCACATAATGTCAATCGCATGCGAGTTTGAACAGCTTTTTCTGCTTCATGTCTTGGAACTGGATAACACGAAGCTTTGGTGCCGAATAGGTCCAGGGTACCATAGTAGAATTGTTGAATATTTCCCCTGATTGTCGAGGATGATACGCATAAGGAGTCTGCACTATGTCACTGGTACAGACTTGACAACCACAGGCTAGTGTCATAACACTCATCGTTTGAGTCGGAGGAACAGACAGCCATCTGTCGAAACCCCGAAAAGCATTAAGCCAGATACATGTATCAATTTTGAAAGGTCACAACATTGCACCTCTAC
The DNA here is from genome assembly GCF_023055435.1 of Haliotis rufescens. Taxonomy (NCBI): domain Eukaryota; kingdom Metazoa; phylum Mollusca; class Gastropoda; order Lepetellida; family Haliotidae; genus Haliotis; species Haliotis rufescens. The sequence goes on from NW_025963779.1 coordinate 17,191,456, forward strand.
ATCGCTGATAATCTAAGAGTGAGTAAGTGAATGAGTTGGGTTTAACGCCGCTTTTAACAGTATTCCAGTTATATCGCGGCGTGTCAGCTTGATGTGGGAGGAAAGCCCGAAGTGATGCAGGTCTCAGACGTTTACCACTTCGGTGAAACCCACGAGCACTGTTATGGTGCTGACAATCCTAGAACCATAATTGGGGCGAACCGGGATTCGAACCCTCAATCATAGGTTTCTGGTGTGCCCAAGGGACGCAACTCTGCACAGCGAATCGCGGCGCCTTAGTCGACTGGGCCACCCGTGCCCCTGATAATCTAAGAACGATCCGAATCTTGCGTCTAAAGTGAAATGCGTGCTAATTGGAATTTGGTTATGTATGGGATGTTCATGTAAGCTTCTATCAAATATTGGATGTCGGGTAAGAATTGGTCTTCATTATGTGAAATATGAGAATTATATAAAATGTGGCTTTCCTGAAGAAACCCTAAGGGGAGAGTCTAGGACTGAAAAAACTCTTTCCCCATGTCAGTATTGTTTAAAGTACCCAGGAAGATCCGGGGTAGAATAGGTCTTCAGCAACCCATGCCTGCCGTTAAAGGCGACTATGCTTGTTGTAAGAGGCGACTAACGGGATCGGATGGTCAGACTCGCTGACTTGGTTGATGCATGTCATCGTATCCCAATTTGGTAGATCTATGCTCATGAGTGAGTGAGTTATTTCCAGTTATATCAGCGAGTGTCAGCTTAATGTGGGAGAAAATCCCGAAGTGATGAAGGTCTCAGACGTTTACCACTTCGGTGAAACGAGCACGTGTATGGTGGTGACAAACCTAGACACATAATCGGGGCGAACCGGAATTCGAACCCACAATCATAGGTTTCTGGCTTGCCCAAAAGGACGCAACTCCACACAGCGAATTGCGGCGCCTTAGACGACTGGGCCACCCAAGTTTTAAAGGTTGAATAAGTTACTCGCAACCTCCGTATCTTTTACAACATCATAATAATACATGTCATGTTGATACCGAAATGTCAAGTACCGGAAATTAGACCTGATACACCCTGATATGTGAACAATTTCTCTTACCTAATTGACCACTCCGAGAAGCTGAATACAAGTAAGATCCATCTTTTCAAAAAGGATTAATGATTAGTGGGCGCGCGCGGTATAAAAGGGAGATAACCTGTTGAGACCACTCAGTCTTAAGCTTGCGTCTGCCGTCGGAGGGTGCATACTTTTTAAAATATAATTTGATTTAAAACTTTATATGGCGTCACAGAAGTGACGTTAAAAGTACTTTTTGTTAACCTGCCTGGCGCTCGACATAAGGGAATAGTGAGTGAGTATGGTTTTACGCCGCTTTTAGCAATATTCCAGCAATATCACGGCGGGGGACACCAGAAATGGGCTTAACACATTGTACCTATGTCGGGAATCGAACCCGGGTCTTCGGCGTGACGAGCGAACGCTTTAACCACTAGGCTACCCGACCGCCCCATTAAAGGGAATAACCAAGGGCGGATGATCTCGGAATCAGTGTCATGTATCTCAGTGGGATATCCCTGTTAAACTGTGGGGTAGCACTACAAAAGCGGCAAAAGTATCGACTGGTACACCCCACTTAACCTATGTTCTGTAACACTTTTCCTAATACACAGGCATGCAGTGTGTTTGTTTGTTTGTTTGTTGTTTATCGCCCCACTCAGCAATATTCCATCTATATGAGGGCGGTCTGTAAATAATCCTGTATGGACCAGGCAATCCAGTGATTGACATCATGAGCATCGATCCACGCAATTGGGATACAATGACATGCAACCAAGTCAGCGAGCCTGTCCACCCGATTCCCGTTAGTCGCCTCGTGCGAGAAGCATAGTCGCCGTTAAGGCATGGAAGACCTATTCTGACCCAGATCTTCAAGGGTCGTATGTAGTGTGGATGTCCCGTACTGGTCCCTGGGCTCGGCTTCGTCATGGGCGGGCAGTTTCTCAGCTACTACGTCGATCTTGATGCAGTCAACACGTCTTGGTCAGTGCGCATGACAATACGTTGAAACACACCAGCTCTCATAGCAAAACCTTATTCACCAACACCAAATGTGAGATCACTCATTACCTAAGACGGTGATTAAGTAACGTAGACTCAACCTACCAATTAGACCATCGTCTTGTTTCACAACCTTGACAAGCTCAGGTGTCCCCAATGTACTCATTAAATCAACTAATCCAAACGAACATGACAAGAAGACTTATCTAACAGTCGTTAATAAGATCCCCGACCTTGTGAACGAGCTGCCCATATTGGTTTATTACTTGGTTACATCCACCGATTACAGTGGGAAGAGCAGTTTGGTTCGTGTGCAGCTAAGCCTGCCAGCCAAGCCCGTGCTGGAGATTGCCAGTGGTCGTGTTTTAGTTGTCAAGCACTCATCGTCTTTGGCATTCTTAGTTGAAAATATACAGACAGGAGAACACGGACAGTGCACACTCTTTGGTACTCAATCTCAAGTAGATGTGTTTTTCATGAAAAGAGACCCTCTCTGACCTGCATCTATTACCTCGCTCAGCAAATCAACTACAGCGTTCAAGTACGGAACTGGATATTCTATTTAGAAGCTGTCATCTCTCGGTTCCCGGTGTCAGGCATCAAACATACCTTTTAGTGCAAATTGTGTGAGTGGCGGGTACTGCCAGTAGGACAGGGCATGCTTACCCTTTTCGCGAAACACCTGGTGTCATGACTGATTTTCAGTAATCCATTTATATAATCTTCAGCGTGATTGTGCATTTTACGCCCACCGGAATCTGTTTCGTCGGATAACCGAGACTGGTTATTCTCTGTCCTTGTCGTTGTGTATATACGTTGCGAAATTCAGTTTTATATACCATGAAAACGTGTTATTCGCTATTGCTAAAGTCCCACCAGGTTGTCATGGCGTCTTTTGTGTGCTCACTATTGGCCATGGCAGGTAGCATATTTCTCCTCGTGGTTATCAGAAAGACCCAATCACTCGGGAAATTTTCAAGATTGCTCCTTTTTAATGAGCAGATAGTATGTTTGCTGCGGCAAATCTGCGCCGTAATCGTCCACATCCTCGAATTGTGGTTGGAAGGATTTTTGGAGAATTACTTTGCGGTATTTAATCAGATATTGATGACTGCGTCACTTTTACTTCTACTTGGTATAAGTCTCAATCTGCATCTGGCTATCTACAAGATCTCAGGATACAGAGAGTTGATGAATCAAAGAAGGGGAACAGTGTTCATCATTTGCTCCGGGGTCTTGAGCATACTGTTAGGTTGTAGTCCCTTCTTCAACAGTGACATGGCAGCAAACGGATGCCAATTCTTCTCTTCTCTTTGGGTGACAGTTCTGTACACGATTCTTGGAATCGGATCTGCGGCTGCAAACGCTTGGTTTCTTGCCATGATAATCGCGCGCGCGCGTCCGAATGGATCCACCAGTCGCCTTATACACCAGAGACAGAAGCTAGCCAAGTTCATCTTCATCTTATCCATCTGTAACAGTGTTGTATATATAGTTTACCATATAACTTATTTCTTTCGCTTACCAATTCTCGCCAGTGGACACAATTACGTGGTGTATGTGGCGATTTTTCTAAGCAACTTGTATTCGAACTTGAGGATATGCTTTAACCTTCTGCTCTACAGACCAATGTGGGAGACAACGAAGACCATCCTCGGATCTTGTAGGAGACACACCAAGGTGGCTCCAACCATCGCCTTAGCAACTATAAAGGGGCCTGTTCCAATGCCAGGAACCAGTAGAGAAATATAAGAATTATTGGAAACGCAAGGGACTTTTAGTTTGATCTGCTTCCAGGACACATCCACTGTTAGATTCATGGAACGCCTGTTTTGAAAATCCCCTCCGGAACTGGATGTAGTGTTATATATTTTATACTGATTTGAAAATATAAGTACCGTATTCGACGTAATAAGCGCCTAGGGCGCTCTCAAAATTAGAAACAGGTGGCTCTTATTAGAATATTATTTTGGTGAAAAAAAACAGATTTGAAAGATAAATTTCGCGGTTTATGCTGACAGACTGAAATGTTTATATACGACAGATATATTTTTTCAGAATTTAATTGCCCATAAGTAAGGGTGCATATAACACACGAGTGCGTATTATACGCGAATAAATAAGTCTTGTGTACATTAAACAATCGGAAGGGGTGCTAATTGGGATTGTTCACTAGCCAATATATGAGCAATTATCGCCGTGGGCGCTTATTAGAGCGGTGCTTGTCACCGAAAAGCGATAAAAGAAATACTTTCAATTTCTGACGACGTGGCTCCATGGAAGCAGACAATCAAATCACCATCAATGCCGCGAACCACGTCGTTTAATAGGGTTACCTGAATATTCACTTGTCGAACAGCCAGTCTATGTTTGTTTTTTTCGGTTTTAGATAAGAGCAATTCTAAATGTGATAAAGCTGGAATATAGCTTGCTGTACTTGCCTATTTGTCATCATACAGACTGGTTTTGAATACATTGAATTCAAATATTTCTCAGCCAGTGTGCAAGACTATTGACTCGTAATTTTGCTACAAATATCTACATGGGGTGTGTATCGTATTATGACGCTTATAGTACTATTCCAGCAAAATCACGGCGGGGTATCCTAGTGGTTAAAGCGTTCGCTCGTCACGCCGAAGACCCGGGTTCGATTCCCGACGTGGGTACAATGTGTGAAGCCGATTTCAGGTGTCCCCCGCCGTGATATTGCTGGAATATTGCTAAAATCGGCGTAAAGCCATACTCACTCACTCACTCACTCACAAAATTTAAACCCTGTGCACACTGGTTGTAAAGGAAAAGTAGCTATTTAAAACATTAAAAATAAACATGCAATAAAGTCACATTGATTTGAATAAGAAATACACATACCAGAGAATGCCAAAAGGGCAAAGCTCTCTCCACTGCAAAGGTCAGGGTCATGCACCTTTTTAAGAGGCCCATCACAAGGATGAGACCATTTTTTAAATGAAGAATGTCCCTAGCCCTTGTCTTTACGACCGTAGCACTACATGTTTTAGCTTTGACCAGCCAAGGGATAACTGGCACACTTGTCAAATTGGACAGTGGACAGTTTGTATCAACATTCTGTTAATCTAAGGGGGCGGTACAATGTATGAAGTCCATTTCTGTCACCCGCCGTGATATTGCTGGAATATTGCTAAAAGCGGCGTAAAACCATACTCACTCACTCACTGTTAATCTAAGAAAGTACCTTTAATATTATAGATTTTCTTTAAATCAATCTTATGTTTAAGATGCTATCTGTCTTCGTTCTTCTTACCTGTAAATATTATTTCATGCAGCACTTGATGTGAAACTAAATTGTATATATCTGTACGTGGGCCTGAAGCCTTATTACCGAATAAACTGATTGATTGAATTCAGTCAAACAACACATATCTTTCATGATGATTATGAGTATGTATACCTTTGTGCTCTGTAGAAGGGTCTACCTCTTCAAACTGATGAGTAAGTCTTCTCGGTTCAACCATCATATATTGGGATCAACATACCTTTTATGAATAATCTACCCCCATATCTCTAATATTTCGTTCCAATAAGAAATTGGCAACCTGATAATTCGTGGTTTATGTAAGCTCCTTGTCTGAAGTAATCATTTATATATGGATTGGTTCAGAGGTTTCTAAACTTAGGTTGAATGGCGGGTCTCAAGTTTGAAAGTTATAAGGATTCAATAAAGCCCATTATTTTAAGACGTAACAATCTTACATCTTTTTTATTCTGTCAGTTTTGTCATTGAAAATACATTTAAGGAATGTTTGTTTAGGTTATTGATACATTTCTGTGAATGAGTGAGTGAGTGAGTTGGTTTACGGCGCTTTTAACAGTATTCCAGTGATATCGCGGCGTGTCAGTTTAATGTGAGAGGAAAGCTCGAAGTGATGCAGGTCTCAGACGTTTAGCACTTCGGTGAAACCCACAAAACGGATATGGTACTGACAAACCTAAAAACATAATCGGGGCGAACCGGGATTCGAACCCACAATCATAGGTTTCTGGTGTGCCTAAGGGACGCTTGAGTAGATAATACTAATGGTTCTTAAACTGTAAATTTACCTGTTGGGAGTCAGGTTTTCCAGCTTACAACTAGTCTATTAATATTTGCTGGGGTTTTTCCTGGTCTTTTAGACTGGCGTAAAGTTTTATTCCTAACACGTCAAACTCATTTGAAATCAAAGTGTAAATCCTGATACATTTTATATTATTTCACGACGTAGGACCATTCCAAAAAGCTTTTGCTTTATCAAAGTTCATCAAGGTTCAGCTGGTTCGCCCCGATTGTTTCTTTATTATGTAACTATGAATCATGATTGTTATGCTTGTGTTCAATCATGAACGTTTAGGTTTCGGATTTCGGATTCCTCGCATGATGGATAAGCGAACAGTGTGTGGATTTGGTAAATGGCTCTTAAATTAATACTGCTATTTCAAAACCAAATCACAGAGAGTAAGATTTAACGAAGCTTTGGTGACTATTGGGGTTATATCAGGTTAACCTGTGGAGAGAACCGGCGGTGACGCATGTAGTTTACATTATTCCGACGGACCAGGGGTCATGATCAGGGCAAATGATCAACTATCTTCCACGCTGGTCTTCCTGTGAAATTCCCTCTAATGATAATCAAGGGCAACCATACGTTTCGCCGTAAGCAGTTCATCACATCGTTGTTTACGGAAGTCTATATTCATTGCAGGAAGACTTAGTGGAAGTGCACTTAAGAGTACCGGATCAGTACATGTTGCCCATTACATCCTTGATTCAATATACGACCCCTGAAGACCTTGGTTAGTATAGGTCTTCAGTGACCCATGCTTCTTTTAAGAGGCGACTATATTATAACGGGATCGGGTGGGCAGCCTTGCTGACTTGGTTGATGCATGTCATCGTATCCCAGTTAAGTGGATCGATGTTCATAATATCTATCACTGGACTGCCTGGTCCAGACAGATGTCTGATTATTTACAGGCCACCGTCATATAGCTTGAATATTGCCGAGTGTGGCGTTCAACAACAAACAAACAAACAAACAAACCTTGCTCCAAGGCTGTACTGAATGATAAGTCCATGGGTATAAGGTAACAAGGCTATCCTTATAATAGGCAAATAAAGATGAGGGGATAGTATGAGGATAACGTATTCTTATTATTTATATAATCTAGAAATTATAGAATTATTTCCTTAGAGACTTGAGCAAGTGTACATAATACGTGGTCGTGTATTCCGATGGTGTAATTATAGGAGATTTAGCAGTAAACTGTGTGATGGTGAATGTTTACCAGGCAGTCATGCAGTATTCCATCTATACTACTCAACTTTTGATAGGGATTATCAGATATGTCATATATTTAAATACATGCTTTACTTCTTATGTGATTCACTTTTGTGCATCATGGGGAGATGAAAATAAAATGTCCCTACAAAAAGTGTAGTATATGTCCATCAGACGTGGATCGTGATCCACGCAATTGGGATATGATGAGATGCATAAACCAAGTCAGCGAGCCTGGCCACCCGACCCTTAGTTGCCTCTTACATGCAAAATCGCCTTTAATGGCAAGAATGGGTTGCTGAAGACGTAGTCTACCCTGGATCTTCACAGGTTGTTTGCTTCTATGATAAGTATGGGGTGCTTGGGACCTATTCTGACCTAGAATCTGTTGATAACCCACTTGGAAATGAACCATTGCCAAATGATTTCAACATATGACATTTATTCCCAGTCCCAGTAGGAACGCTGAATTCTGAAATTCTGCATTATGAAACTGAAAGTAAAGGGTAAAGACTGAGAGGACTTTAGGAAGTATTTCACACAAAACATGAGCAACACTGTCCCATGGTTATTTTCATAAGTAAGTGTTTGTTTACTTGTTGTTTAACTCTGCACTCAGCAATATATACCATACTTATGTACTTGATCAAATCCTGCATGTTGGACCAAAGGGCATTGTCCTTCATAGTAGTTGGAGATAAATACAGACTCATTGGAAGTGAAGTCCACAACGAAACAAATATCAATGAGGGCCTAGAGGCAGACACTGACATTAATAATAAATAATTACATAAATGTAAAAAGAAACAATAAATATCAATACATTTTATTGGCTGTAAACCACATCATATGGCACACATCATCAGTATTGTATTTGAAATGAATTATATAAACAACCAAGCTAGTGGCCTCTACAGTGGCACCTCCCGATCATTATATATTTTGGTCTCAGAAAATGCTAAGCATTCATTCAAGACCTGATATGAGAACCAAACCGTATGATTATTATATGCAACCATGCAATACAAAATGGCTATTTATTATTTCAAATTCAGGGTTAGAACTAAACCCTACTAGCCCGGGTGAAGATAAAATGCCCTTGTAAAGATAAAACATGGGGAGATGTCACAATTTGTATTCGGGCTAGCAGGCTAGTGTTAAGTTCGAACCCTGAAATTTGATGACTTACAAAATCAAGAAAATCATGCAAAGGATAGTTTTTGACAAGCAGGGAGTCAGCATGGAGTGTGCAGCACTGTGTATGGAAGGGTGGGCCTCGTCACTGCTCCATCTTCTCCTCCCCCTTGTCCTTATCCTTGTCTTCCTCCTTGTTCTTCTTCTTCATGCCCTCCTGCATGGCCTTCACAAACGCTTCCAGGTCTGCAACATCACACAATATAGCAATATTAATGCAGGGTTTCAGGTGCGAATGAAAACTGGACGCTGACTTACATGTCAGTGAGTGAGTGAGTGAGTATGGTTTTACGCCGCTTTTAGCAATATTCCAGCAATATCAAGGCGGGGGACACCAGAAATGGGCTTCACACATTGTACCCATGTCGGGAATCGAACCCGGATCTTCGGCGTGACGAGCGAACGCTTTAACCACTAGGCTACCCGACCGCCCCTACATGTCAGTACTTCAGGAGTTTGTATACACTGCGTTCCTCCATCACCAGACAATACACGTCTACTTTGTGGTGTATTTATCCTCATAAATAACAAATCAAGAATGTTCCTCACTTGACATCGTGGTCGCCAAACAGATTCAATTTCAGGCAATAGTGTGTGGGTGAGAAAATGGCTGCTTAATGTGGAACGAAGGCCGAAGTGATCCTGGTGTCAGACGTTTACCACTTCGGTGAAACACATTAGCATAGGTATTGTGCTGAAAATCTAGAAACCGGAATTCGAAACCACAATCATAGGTTTCTAGCATGTCCAAGGGATGCAACTCTGCACAGCCAATTACAGCCCAATATTTTCAGCAATGCATGTAACCTATTGTGATTTTTTCATACATCAAAGCTTTAAAAGTGATAGAAACTCATACACCTTTTTTTATACCAACACATCATTAATACATCACAGGTTTGTCGGCACCACATTCTTTCATCATCTGTAAAACACCCATCCCATAGGGTAGTCGTTATTTGTAATCACCAAATCAAGCCAAGGCCTGGTTCCAGAGTGTTCAGACCAATGAGTGCTCAGATTACACATGGCAGAATTTCTCCCGCATATATACCACAGCCTTGTGGACGTATACTCAATGTATTCCTTCAATATCGGGCAGTGGTAGGGTTCTCACAAAATTCATGCACAAATTGGGTTCATTTGATTTCTGAGTTCTACACAGCCTCATTTCATTACTTGACTAAATAAACCAACAGACATGTGTCACTATTACATAAATCCACAGTAAGTAGTCAAGGGTGATGGAGGAAACAATCCTGTGAAGAATTCACAATGATGCCAAATGAATATCAATCTAAATATGAAATGTATAAAACAGGTCCAATTCTCAGGACACTCCTTCCCTGATTGAAACAATGTTGGAGACGTGCGTAGATGAAGCTATGCCATCTGTAACATACCTCCCTCTGCAGCAGCGTTGGCGACATCCTCCCCAAGCCCAAACTGTGTCATCAGCGGACCTAACTGGCCGGACTGTAGTGCTGCACTGAAGGAAGTCAGGGCCTGGAACATTCAGTGAAGAGTAACACTCAATCTGTTTCACCTAGATTTTTAAAAGCGTTTATGAAAAGTCTCGCCAAAATATTTTATTAATTTCATATCTAAATTTTATCTTGCCCTTGCATTTCATTGATGAGCATATGCCTTGGTTATATTTTACCAATGTCTCTCTGTGATGACGAATATTTTATAGGTACTCAGCCAAAGGATGACAACACATCAAAATCAAGAAATTACCACTCAACGATAACTTTTAAACATTCAAGGATAACTTGAACACAAGGCATGACTCAAAGCATAGATTGTATTAATTAATTTCAAGATATAATTCAGATTCAGTTGGTTGGTTTGTTGTTTAACGCCGCACTCAGCAATATTCAAGCTGTATGACGGCGGACTGTAAATAATCAAGTCTGGACCAGACAATCCAGTGATTATCGATCCACGCAATTGGGATACGATGACATGCATCAACCAAGTTAGCGAGCCTGACAACCTGATCCCATTAGTCGCCTTTTACGACAAGCATAGTCACCTTTTACAACAAGCATGGGTTGCTGAAGACCTATTCTACCCCGGAATTATCACGGGTATATTCAGATTCAGAGTGTATCTGTATCTTATGATGGTGAACATTAAAGTATGAATGCTTAAATTATATAACAAAGTCACAAGTCATTTTTATAAGGAGACCTTGCATCCCCCTCCCTCCAGATACCAGGCATAGAAATTAACCAAGAAAGTTTACCAGCCCAAATACTAATAACATACAAGAACAAAATGTTCGAAATTCTACCAGCCCTTAGGATACCTTTAACATCAATGAAACAGGTTTGGGCAACTGGGCTCGTGTTAATATCTATCCCTGGATATGCACATGTAGGACAAAACCATCATATTGTCAGAACAAGCATGTCAGTCAGAAGGATCAGTTACCTGGCTAAACTGGGGGGACTGTATGGTGTTTTTGAGCTCAGTCTCGGTTTTGGGAAGAGACTCTCCTTCTGGAAGGAACTCCACCAGCTTCTTCTGGATATCTGGGTTGGCCAACAGGGGGATCATAGCTTCGGGACTGAGTGCCTGGGCAAGGTCTAGACCTGTACAAGGTTAGAACATGAGGTTATAGCAAAAGTAAATGACGTTGGTTTGTAACATGTTTTAAATTTGATTTGTGAGTTGTGTTTACATTATGTCATTAACATCATGGCACCTCAGCAATATGCCGGAGAAAACCCCAAACAGAAAAAGGTTGTGGACCCTTATGACTCAGGTGAATACCCGTAAGTAATGCTTAGGTGCTAACAGATCATAGATCAAGGCTCATAATTGGGCAAAATTTGGATTTTAGCTCTCCAAACAAATCTAGGGAGGCAACTCCTCAAACATTTTAGACATGAGGACCTTTAGTCAGCAATATTACAGCTATATGAAAGCTGTCTGTAAATAATCAAATCTGGATAGACATCATGAGTATAGTTCTACGCAGTTGGGACACGATGACATGCTTCAACCAAGTTAGCGAGTCAGACCACCAGATCCTGTCAGTCGCTTCTTATGATAAGCATGGGTTGCTGAAGACAAATTCTGACCTGGATCTTCACAGGGGTTTTAGTCAGGTAAATATAAATAATTGTTTTCAAGAAATACATCTCCTCCACTAATAACAGCAAACATAAAGTACCTCATTAATCCATTTCATACCAACACTCGTAATGTTTTCACCCACAGAAAACCTAATGACAACACCCACAATACTCGACATGACATCCCCTGTTTAATAATCAAGATTGTTGTACATACCTTCCTTTTGTGAAGCTGGCACTGAAAAACAGGAAAACAAATATGAACATGGTTAGTTATTGTTTTCCAGTGTTTGATAAAATATCTAAGCTACAGAATAGTGAATAGAATAGGATAACAATGTTGGGCAATGTTTCCCAGTTCACCAACTGCATCATGTCATAATCCCCAAGAAATGTTTTAACCATAAAAATAATAATACTCCAATAGCCCATAGTTCTGAACAAGGCCAACTAGTTATAACTTGCATACAGTTTTGTTTGTTGCTTAACGACCAACTCAGAAATATTCCAGCTATGTGACAGTGGTCGGTAAGTACTTGAATCAGACAATCCAGTGATTGATATGATGAGCAAGAATCTGCCAAAGTACGTAGACAGGCTATCAACCAAGGAAGACAATGAGCAATTCAGTTACCTCACGCAACAAGCATAGGTCCCTACATACCGTTCATGGTGGAGAGTATATTCTGTAGATCACTGAGCTGTATCTGTGGCCTTCCTGCACCTCCACTGGTGGAAGCGGCCGCTGTGCTGCTACTGCTGCTACTGCTGCCCCCGCCGCTGCCGGTACCGCCGCTGCCTGTACCGCTGCTGCCGGTACCGCTGCTACCAGTCCCACTCCCACTTGATGAGGGTGTGACGGGCGTGGCAGTGCTGGCAGCTGGCTGTGAGGGAAGGGCTGCTGCTGTCAAGGGGCGGGGCTGGGACATCACACTGTCGGCCGTTGCTGTACTCCGGCTTCCACTGGAGGACTGAGCTCGCATTGGCCTGGAACAGTCAGCATATTTGTAAATGTTCGTTTGTTTTTAATGCCACACTCAGCACTATTCCAGCCATATGATGGCTGGCTGTAAACAATTAAGTCTGGACCAGACAATCTCGTAACTGACATCATGAGCATCAATCTACGCAATTCATTCATCAAGTCAGTGAGCCTGATCATACAATCCCATTAGTCACCTCTTACATCAATCATGGGTTACTGAAGATCTTCACAAGCTTTTTCGTAAGAGAAAATGAAAAGTTTTAAATGTTCACTGGGGATAGGTTGAAAAAAATACATCAAAATGTGAGGGTTTAACCTGTAAATGAAACTAGCCCAATTATTGAAAACATAACACCAAAACACATTCTACAACTTCTGATTAAAGCAATTGTCAATTAATAAGTTCCTATGCTAAAATGCAAATACAAGGAAGAGTTAGATCTTTTGCTCATGAACAATGGACAAATGTCCGTAGTAGTTGACAAGTAACCCAAATCTAATCCAAGACCAACTTGTTTGTTTATAATATTGTTTAAAATCTCATTCATCATGTTCATATTCTGGTTACATGTCAGCCTATAAATAATCAAGTCTGGACCAGACAAAACAGTGATTGACATCACTAAAAGGCTAAAAAATAGTGTGTATTTTCTATTGTGAAGCACTTCAACAATGAGCAACGGACCGCTTAGGATTATTACACCAATCATAGAAAACAACGCTGTAGCTATGATGTAGCTATACAGCTGAAGGACTGACATGCTATGTAATTTTAACATGCTGAAAGTTTCAGTTGTACTCACGGTTCTGAAACAGTCGACTGAGCACTACCAGGTCGCACCATGAGCGATGGTAGGCCACCGCCAGGACCTCCAACACCTACACCACCTGAAACACAAACCATGTCACAATACTGTTGTACCCTGAAACACAGACCAAGTCACAACACTGCTCTGCAGTGAAGGTAAGGTGAAGTGGGGTTTAACGTTGCGATCAAGATTATTGCACTTATATAGCGATATGCATGCATGCATGTGTGTGTGTGTGTGGTGTGTGTGGTGTGTGCGTGTGTGTGTGTGACTGCTTGTACTAGTTTGTACTAATGCAGATTAGTGCTAGCCCATTGAGATACCATGCCTCAATTTAACATGAATACACCACTCAGACACAGTACACTGACTCCAAGCCAACCAGCCCCTTAATGCCAAGTGCCAGGCAGGGTAAGAACAATGTCTTTTGGTAGGACGTGGCCGGGGGAACAAACCCTGGACCTTCCACTCTCCGGGCAGACGCTCTACCACAAGACCATGGAGATGGTCTTGTACAGTGAAACACAGACTATATACAATGATATGGTGTTGTATAGTGAAGAAACATTAACCATCACTGTATCAAACATCATTCTATATAGACACAATACAAATCATCCAGGATTCTCCTGGCCACAGCCTTACCCAGGAGCTGCATCAGTTGCTGCTGGCTCATCCCTCCCAGAATACTTTGCAGATCCTGCTCCCCTGAAAACAGATTTGAAAGGATATACCTTCCGTACCTGATTACAGGTCACAAACAAATATACAAATGTTTCAGAATAATGTTTACCCAAATCAATTTTAGTCCTATTTTTAAGGACAACAATGACATAAAACTGTCTATCAACATGTTGGCGCACTTAGAGGGCATTATACAATATGAATGGGAGTGTTTGGTCCCAATGTGATTAGTAGAAAATATTTTAGATAGTATTTAACATGTTTAAAGCACTGAAATTTGGGACCAAATTTGAAAAACATGGTAGATCCTTAATCATAATTATAGTAAACAGTAAACTACATTTATAATGAACTGGTTTTTTTTTGTCCCGGCCATTTACTGTTCATATGCTTACGATGAACTGCAGTTATTACGAACTGAATGTAGTGGTCCCTTTGAGTTCGTTAAAACTGTAGTTTACTGTATATACAGTTGAACCCTGTTATCTCGAACCAGTGGGACCATGTTGTAACTTTGAGATATCCGGACATTCGAGAAAATGAGGCATGAATATCCAGACAGATATACGTAGTAATATATAGTAAGGCAGTCGGGACTGGAGACTAGGTTCGAGATATTGGTACATTCGAGAAAATGGTGTTAAAGATAACGAGGTTCGACTGTACACACATTGCAATTAATAAATATTTGTCAGAGAACAATTTGACTTTGTTATACATCATTGACATGATGTGTTCCGTTGCCATGGAAGCTTATGGTGTCATGATCCATCTATTAGTTTCTATAACAATTGAAATGACATTCCATGTCATTCAAGTTGTATGAGAAAATGTACAAAGAGAGAGCTATAGAAAATTACCTTTCATATTGACAATGTCAATAAACATGTTTTTTTCCGAAAATATGCATGTAAAATTAAACATCTGAAACCTGCTAGCACTATTTCCAAATCAAATTCCCAGGCAACGAATACGCAAGAAGACCCTCCGGCTAACTTGTAAATACATAATGTTTATTAATTATGTCAATCTACTTCTTGTGGAATGACTTACCAAGACCTGAGAGCTCTGATGGCAAACCACTGCCTCCAGCTCCACGGGATGATCCAGGGGTGGGAGGATTGTTGAGGTACTCATTTACCTTCTTGCAATGTTCCTCATCTTTATCACTCTTAGGCTCCTGCAGCAGACCAATGAAACCATTTAAACAGGACTTCACCAACAATACATTAACATTGCTGTCACAGTGTTGCGAAAACAAACAGCTGAATTTTCATATTCTTGTCAACTAACATGCGGTGACACGCAACAACAAAGTGAGCGAGTCTGACCACTCATTCCCGTTAGTCGCCTCTTAGGACAAATGGGATGCTGAAGACCAGTTCTAGCCCGAATCTTCACAGGTTCTCAAGTTGAGTGAGGTGAATTGGGGTTTAAAGTTGCATCCAAGATTATTGCATTTATATAGCAACGTGCATGCACGTGTGTGTGTGTGTGGCTCCTTGTACTACTCCGGACTGATGCCGATTATAGTGCTAGCCCATACCATGCCACAGTTTAACATGAATACCCCACTTAGACACAGTATTCTGACTCCGAGCCGACTAGTCCTTGTTTTAGCCCCTTACTGCCAAGCGCCAGACAGGGTAACAACAAGTATCATCTCTTAACGACTGTTGATATGGCGTGGCCGGGGATCGAACCCCGGACCTTCCGCACTCCGAGTGGACGCTCTACCACTAGACCACAGAGGCGGTCTCAAGTTTAGTAGTCTACCATGTATACAGTATATATTTGGTGGAGTCTCTAACAGTTTGCTTTAATGATTGAATAATTCTTTGACCATGTTAACATGACAAGTTTTCATCCATATATTGAAAAGTACTATTTAGATAGAAATGATATGATATCCTATAAAAAGGGTATCCACACGAGATCAAAACCACATTCACTGCTCCATCTGACCAAAACTTATCAATAACCAGCTGAATCGACCTAAACATTTTGTGGATAGCTGCACTGATAAACACTGCAGACCTTTCACTAAAATGCTGGCTTTCACTATAATGTTGGCTATCATTATAATGCTGGCTATCACTTCACCCAGAGACCCCAGACGTAGACATGAAGATAACTGTATGAGTGAATGGATTCAATACCACTTTGTACTTGATGAAGTGTTTCTGTCCTATCATGGCAAGTCAGCTTAATGTGGGAGAAGAGTCAAGACAAAAAGTAAGCAATCAAATTAATAAAATATTTTCTCAAAAAGTCCACTCATTGAAATCAAACTTTACACTGCCCCTCTACTATTGGTATAGAAACTGCGGATATATGGGCAGGACATGGTTCTGACCAAGGATCATAATCAGGATGAAACAGATTCAAACCCACAACCAGCTAAACCTTGTTTAGCAAGAGCTGCAACTCAAAATAGAGTGTGCTGCCCATAATTCCTAGATAAAGATAAAGATATAGAATATAAAGTGAGTGCACACTGATCCATTGACCAGGGTAATAATGTTAGCGCTTTGTGCATGTGTCTTCTGTATGGAGTCTAGCGCAACAAATATAGACACATTGTTATTACTATTTATCATCCCCCAAATCTCACCTGCATCCAGAAGATCATCTTGCGGGTAGAGGACTTGAACTTGAGGACATAGACACGCCCAGTGGTGCACTGTGGGACATGCTTGAACTCAATGTCATCAGGGAAGATGATAAGGTCCTGAAACAAATGGAGAGGGCAGCTACATACAAATCCTGCACCACATTAAATACAATTTATGGGTGAAAACAAATTGTTATACATAAATCAATTTAGAAGCTAATAGGGTATTGTCAATCAATGAAAAGGAAGAGGCAAACTTTCGAAATTACAACAGCTTAAGCATGTTAAGTATCCTTCTTGTTCCTGTTCTTAGCATACCTTAATTCAAAAGGGTGCATCTGAACACTTGAAATGAATACACTTCTAACCGTCGTACCAAAAATAATTAGGTACAACCTTGTGGCAAACAGACTCTAATAGTGACAAAAGCTTTTGTAACAGACTGTTGGTCAAGCACTTATTGTTCGCAGGCAAGGCTGCAATTAGGAGAGTACTGCCAAAGTCAATAAATGACACAGTGTTAGACTGTTACTAAGACAAGCATCAATGCATTCATTACAAAGGACCAAGGAACATAACCAAGAGCAAGGGTGTTCTAATCAATGCTTCTGTTAACTCAAATGACAAAAACATCTCCACAATTAGCCATGGATCGGCAAATTGCCTTCATTTGTGTGACCACTGCTTTCTATGCACATTCAAATATATGATATACTATGTTATCAAATTACATGTACTTCATTAGGAACTACAGACCTCAGCTTGTGGGAGCCTTATGAAGACAAGCTTAATAAATAACAAGGACAGCAAACTAAAGCCTACCACAATGAAGGTAATGAGCTTTTGCAATAACGAGTTGAGCGTCACATGTTACATGCATGAGAAACCTTTGTCACAGGTCGTAACCTAGCATGATATGTCTTAAAAGTTCCATATTTTAAACATAGGTCGCAATTTCCTGTTTAATACATTCAAAATAACACAATTTAAACAAAGACTTTCATCATTAGAAACCAATTTCTATCCAAAACAATCACGTTACAATAACGAAAATACTCCTGGCGAGATTTCTGTAATATTATTCATGTTCACAGTCTTCAAACGACAACAAACATCGACCGAATCTTTGCACGTTTTCCGATGATTTTAACAATGAAAATGAAAAAGAAACAAGTTACCTCGTCGGTAGTGGATAGCTCTATCATGAAATCTTAAACTGCCAAAAATCGCCATAATTTTCTCTTCCATGGTCCTTAATCTGGATGTTATGGATGTTTTAGCTTAAATTTTTAAAAACAAACTTAATTAAAATATTAGTGCATTATTTAGATAATGTGATAAACATAACACTCATATTTATAAACAGTCGGATTAGACCTTACAAATGATATACAACATGTAGCAGCAAAGATGTATTACAAACTGATAATTTCTTTAATAAATGTGGGCTTCATCCAGAGTCTCTGGGAACTCGGTGTGATAGCAGTAAAGGTTTCTGGTTGACTGGCTGTGTTTTGTAATTTATATTGCAAGCATATGTTCCCCTGCTCCTGTTTGGGACCACAGTTCTTCCGCTGGGCCTACAGTTTTTCAGATGTGCTGGCCCTTGAGGCTCTCAGTTTACTCTGCTGAGTTTCAGAAACTGGTTGACGGATGACACTAGATATGACTGACATTGTCAGAGCAAAAACAATAGTAGAAAATGACACAAAACTCACACAAATGCAGTTAAAATCAGATTTTACTGTAGTGTCATAATCTCTTTGATGTGTACAAAAAGACTAGCTGTCATTTTATTAATACAAGTCCGTAAAAATGATCTGCCACAGAGTTGCCATCTAACTAATAACAAAACTGGCCGAGAACAAAGAATTTACCCTCTTTACAGACTTATGTTAATTTCAGACCCGGATAGGATGTCACTCATGCTGGCTTTGTCAAGTTAGTTGGTGTAGAAAAACTAAAAAAATAAGGCATTTGAAATTCGTTCATGTTCAGGGAGGAGTTGGCTGGTCTTTTCTAACTGTGAATAATGAGAAAATTAGATTTTCTCTATTTTGCAACTAATTCAGTCCTACAGTGAAGACATAGGCATTAGGGCTCTGATGGGTTACTCGAGTACCAAAGCATGGGTCAAGCTTAGGGAGACAAAATGTCTAATTATTATGTGACATACTACAGTCTGTGCCACAACCACTACAGTGCCTAAAACCTGTAAGTCTAAAAGCCGGAACCTTTATTTTGACATTATTTTCAATATATATTAGTCTCAGCATATGGACTGGAATATGCTTATTGTACTTGACTCGGGCTTTGGACTAGTGGCTATACTATTCTCTGATAACTATGAACCTCTTTTCTTCAATACTGTGTCTTTTTTGCCTTGTTAGCATGAGCTAAACCCTAAAATAAGTGTCCAGGGCTAAACATTGCTTATAAGTAAAAAGGTAAATCACCACCAGTACTAAAGCTTGTCTAACCATTTGCCTCTGGTTCTTTCTGTGGATTATTTTGAAGTTATATTATTATATTATTGTCATTTTATATTTTGTTTGGAGGCTACAGTGACAATATAAGAAACTGATGTTGATGACTATTAAGGGTTAATAATCTCAAATTAGAGCAGATCCATGAAGATCCAGGTAGAGAATAGGTCTTCTGCAACCCATGCTTGCCATAGAGGCAAATATGCTTGTCGTAAGAGGGAACTACTGGGATCGGGTGGTCAAGCTCGCTGACTTGCCTGATGCATGTTATTGTATCCCAATTACATAGATCAATGCTCATAGTTTCAATCACTGGATTGTCTGCTTCAGACTTGATTATTTACAGACCACTATCATATAGCTGGAATATTGCTGAGTGTGGTGTTAAACAAACACTAAAACTAGAGCACTTCGTTAACATGCCTAGATTAATCTGTTGTGGTTATTACAGTTTATTTTCTTGAATCCAGCCCTGGTGTACAAAATAACACCTGAATACTGAATTTTTTGCTTTTATCAAATAGTTGTAAGTATAGCATTTGACTCAAATTTATCAGTGTGCACTTTCTTTGCTTTACACATATTCAGGGATGAGAATGTATATTTTCCTTTTTAGCTGAAATGTCTTTTCAATTAAGGATTGAAGTTGTATTTGTTGACGTTCATCAGCTCATGAAGACAGTGCCTCACGTGAGCAAATTCTTATGCGGTGTTTATAGTTGTCTTCTTTGTGAGTGAGTGAGAAAATTAGTTTGATTTTACGCTGCTTTTAGCAATATTCCAGCAACATCACGACAGACAGCACCAGAAATGGGCTTCACACATTGTACCCTTGTCGGGAATCAAACCTGGGTCTTCAGCGTGACGAGCGATTGCTTTAACCACTAGGCTACCCGACCACCTCATGTTCTTTGTGGACCAACATGACTCTGTGAAGGTAATTATCAATTAGGTCTAGGGCTGTTACGATTCACTCGTGTATTCGGTGAATCGAACCGTACCCATTCATGAATTGAATTCGTTTTTCTTGGCAACTAGAATCGAATATGCAATCATGTGCATTTACATACCCTGTACCTAAAAATATCCATAAGAACATATCATATGCATAGATGTCTTGAAAAGACAACACTCTCATAATATTTAATTTGACAGTATTGTGGTCACTGGCCATTGTCGCATTTAAGCAGATACTAGAACCTGGATAAGTGCAGTATATCAATGTATAATATATTAATAATTAACAAACCATGTCAAATAATTTATGTTGTTATTGTTCCACTGAATATAACAAATAATACGTCAACTGCTGACTTGTTATCATGGTTATGGTATTCATGAATTAATATTCGTATTTGTTACCCTATATTCGTGATACGAATCGTATTTGCCTCATAGTGTATTCGTTGCAGCCCCAATTAAGTCGGAATTAATACTGTTTGTTTTTCCCTTCAGGAGGTCCAAGATTTTTCTTCAAGGTTAAAGTGATCAGGAGAGAGAGATGATCTTGAACCCTTTTGAGAACCATGACCCATAATTGAGTTTTTTTAAGTTATATATATCATCGGATCATAGGTTTTCACTCATCATACCTTTACGGACGGCCATGTTTATCGTGATCACTCGCGCAATAACAAGGGGTGTGGCGTCACACAGACATTGTAAGTACTCAGATGATGGCCTGTCTTTTAGATAAAGTCATCTTTGAGGGATGTTCTTTGCGTCTGAAAACCCATAACATGGGCAGATTTCATCATATAGTTTCTTTCTCTGACATGCACTTCTAATGTGTTGGAGATAAACCTTGCTTATTGAATGACAACAAAAAGTCACATTTTATTCCTAAATTTTCATTTGTTAAAATCCCATTTAAAAAAGCCAAAAAGAGAGACAACGGTCTTATTTTGTCACGTTTTGTATAGGTTAGGCCTAGTTGTTTTCAAAGGGTGTTTTTCACACACAACTCCAAAGTATAACCCAAACACCTACCAAGTGTGATCAAGTTTTGCCCTACGATTCATTCTTAAACTTTTAATTTGTTAATCATGACTATTTATTCTACTCAGAGCTTAGGTCTACATCATTGATAATAAAAGGAGTTGACATTAACAGTAATACACTAACTACGGTGGAATGATATGGCAATTTTGAACTATCAAGCTCCCTTCAGCGTGATCTTGTTACCTATTCTCCATATTCCACCTCCACTGCAACAATGCCACGCGCCGTGGTGGAGTTTGTCATAGTGTTCTCCTTAATACCATCTACCATGCAACATTTCATAATTGTGAACTCGATAATCAACGTCATGCCCAAAGGAGTTGAAAAAAGCATTAGTTACTACAGCTGAATTTTAAAATTACTTCTGTAAAATTTATGATGAGGTGAACAAACAGTGTAGATATAAAAAAATTAAAATATTGTAATTCTGAAGTATAGTACATAGAATGAGTTGTATAGAAGTATAATATATGGCTTACATCTTCCACATTGCCGGATGTTCGATCTTTCCAACAGAAGTGCATAAGAGAATCATCAGACTGATACACATATACTTGACCCTTCCTCTTATCCGGATGAACCATTTTCTCCTTCATATACATTTTACCGGCCCTAAATTCAACCAGATTTTTACTCTGGGTTCGGCCACTCGTCGAAGTTCCAAACAGCGCAGCCATCTTGAAATAATTACAATCGGAACGTGCGATGCAGCGATCGTTCAAGTGATCTTTCCGAAATATCCCGATTTGTTCCGACTGTAGGATCGAAAGTATTCAATTGTTAGTCGAGAGTAATATTTATCAACCTTTATATTTTTTAAATTTACAAAACTGTCAATGTGCATTGGCATTGTTCTAATATTTAAGAAAAAAATATTTGTTTAGCCAATTTATAGAAATTTAAATTTAAATATAAATTGATATAAATGGGAAAAACGAATATTTGTTATGTCAAACAAATATTTCTTTGTTGTGAATGAAAATGATAAAATACGTATACATTTTGGGGGGAATTTGGGGGCATATAATACATTATTTATATATAATTATGTAGACACAATAGTGCCTGATCATTCTACCTGAATATTATGCATAAGGAAACCATCCTTGGTGTATAATTCCTACATATAGTTTTAGAAAAGATAGTTAATGATTGATAGGGATGTTTGTATGCATGCCTTCGGGTGTGCAATATTTGCTAAATACTTTTGCGTATCAGATATCATTCCGTCTTTTGGAATCCCCAAGACGGATGAGTCCATTTTGTACCAAATAGGTAATTACTATAATATATGCCGTTCATATGTTTTTGCTAGTATTACAGAATTTTTGAATTTATCTATATGAAACATTTTATTATTATCCCTTATAAGTACTCCTATAAATACTTTACACAAGTGTTTTCTTTTATTAAATAATCAACTATTGAAACCGTGAAGATAATGGAAAATACCCATAATGTGAAACTAAAATAGCAGACGAACCGGTCACCAGTTAAAATAGTTCCCGATGAAAAGTGGGCGTGTCGTCATTAGACGAATAGGAAAGAGACTCTTTTCCTAACAAAGTTACTAAATCTCCTCGGCAAATGTAATTCCTTAGCTTGATCCCCCTAAATAGAGTGTCAATATCATAATGTAATATACTGAGATTCTAACGGGACCCTCGAAATAGGATAATATTTCACGGGCGCCACAGTAACGTGCACCGCTTTTGCCGAGAGAATTTAACAGGGGTTATGACTGTCGGACAGGTCGGAAGCACTAAAGCCTGTAAAATGCTTACTATCTTTCGTGATAACCCGTCTGCTTCACTCCTGGCAGCTTGTGGAGGAGTTTATTTCGTCTACTACATCTCTCGAATTGTCAAGGTGAATATTATTCGTTTATTTCAGTTAATAATATGCCATCAGTTCGTCAGAACTTCGTTTTACTGATCGGGTGTAACCCCGACTGGGCCTAGCAACTGATCTGCCAAAGTTGAGATGATAGAGGTAATATAAGGACTTTTTTTGCGTACTTACGGGAACCCACGTGAATATACTTTTACTGTGTTTGACTGCATTGTAAATATTTGTGTGACGAAAGAACACATTCAGTTGAACAATTTAATCAAGTCATTTGAATTTCATCACTGCGCCAGTCAGACAGACAGGCTTTGCAACTTTAATCAGGTTCTAGGCCTAATTATATAAGCCTTCCATCTCAGCAGTTTAACCAAATGCTCTCCCTCGTCTATTTGAATATATTTTCTGTATTGAAAATAATGTTCATAAAATCTCAATGTAAGTCACTAATAAGTGAATCACAATGTCATTCAGTCATGCGATTCTAAATCTATCACATTATCATTTGAAAAGCCTAGAATTATTTGAACTAGAATCTATCTGTGACAGTTGCTGTGAGTCACATTATTTAAGACATCCTAAGCTACCTTTAACAATGATCTTTTGACATGTTTGTTTACTTGCACTCAAATTAAACATGGAGGAAATCTCTTATATTTGTTTGTTATCCACGTCTTAAGCTGTCCCAAAAATGTTTCACTACTAGCACATAGCTTTTGACTCGTTATTCTGAGTGCTGGTCACTGACCAGGTATCACCTTTTTATTCATGTTATTTCTGAAATATTCTGTGTACTAAGTTAACTGCAAATAACTTTGATTTGTGTGAAACTGTGAGCAAATGTTTGTATTTCTGTCTGTGGAAAAAAATCAGTAGATTTCTGTTTTACGCGGGGAGAGGGAATGAAAACAGACTACACTGGAAATAGAAATTTCTCGTGGACCAACTGTACCTGGTGTCGCCATCATCTAAACAGCTAATGCCAAGTGATCACACACACTGCTTCGATTGAAAAGAAATTCTTTTATCGATTTGTTGTCTACAAACTAACGTACACCAATATTCCCCAAATTCGATTTACACATACTTATCCTCAACACTATGTACTATGGATTTTGCAATATATATACAGTGTTATGCATCTTTGGAAAATTGGCTCAAATAGGTTTTAGAATTGTAATTTGGGAAGGAAATGACAGACAGATTGTAAGCTATAAGAGAACTGAATGTGTATCATCGTGTCGTTGGATTTTTGTTTACATGTGAATTAGTCACGTGACTCCTCCCGTGTGTCTCTTCTAAAGTTGTTTTTGAGCAAGGTGATTATATGGGTTGTTTTTTTTAATATTTCTTCTCAAGAGTCAGTTTTGTTTATCATTTTTGTATAAATATTTCTCTCTTCTAATGAAACCGAGCAAAAGTAAAATGAGATGTGATCACGTGCGCATTATGATGGGGAGTTGGCGATAATTGGTCCTTGGTGATGACTGGTCGCTATCCAGTAGAGTATTATATGAAATTTAGATTTTGCTTGTGTTTAGCCTTGTGTAATAACCATTCTGCAAGGATTTTTTATATGCATTAATGTCTTAAATCTAGATTGCCATTTTGTTTGTGAAAGTGAAGAGTTAAGCCATGTCAATAAATGATTGCTCATTTGACATTAATCAAACAGTTCAGCAGTAACTTGACATGTTATATGGCATAAACAAAACCAGACTTTAATATACCATGATATACTGGGCTTGACATTCATAGAAAATAGCCACTGGCTACTTTGTCCACAACTTGATATATGCACTTATCATTGTTAGATATTATTATTTACAGACCCTTTTTCATAAGATATGACAAGAAGTAACTTACAAGTCAACATTTCTTTATAAAGTTGACTGTTGACACTCACAACTAAATATCATCTAGTCAAATATTTCTTTTCAGCTGTAAAATTAATTTCGGGGTAAGTTCAATTTACAGTAAAGACAAGATATTTTATGGATGACAACTTTTTTATACTGTTATGATCCGACTTTCAGTATAGATCCTGATACCGTTGTCAAGCAAATATGAAGAGAATACTGAAACGTTGCATCATAAGAGAATAAAGAAGTTGTCATCAATAAATAAAATATCTTGTATTTACTGTTACTTACCAACTTCTAAAAATGCCAGTCATTAAATCAATAAATTTAACCAGAGATTTTGCTAAGGTAGTTTGAAGTTAGTGCACAGTCCCTATGTATTGCGCTAGTTAGTCACCTGGGCCAGTAGAAATAAGAAAGTGGTGGCCAGGATTAATATTTTACTAGCATTTGTCTAGTTGGCCAGTATATTTGTCAAAGCCTGGTATATGTTACTCTGTCATCTATGTTAGTGTTTGACATTTGATAAACAGATACAACTTGGCACAAGTTCACTCGCTGGAGTCAGTGTGACTAATGTTAAGATATGCTTAAGACATGTAGAGTTTCTGAAAAATGTATTAATTTGAACAAAGGATATGCATACACTTATTTTTCTTTAAATTGAAATCTGAATAGCAAGTTATAATTAATACATACTGTTTTCTCAGGCCATAGGTCACTTATTTCACCTTGCCTTGTTTCTTAATCTTACTAAGACCTAGAAATACATTTCACCCCAATTGCCTGATTGATAACAATTTAATGTGCTGATCCTAACATATTTTCCAGTGGTAATCACTTTTAACGTCAAAACAAAGTGCACACATGAAAGTATGTGTACCAAACACTGCTGAAGTTGCAAGTGTTTTTTTACAAAAGCTACCTCCCTACCTACCAGAACCACATTAATTTATTAGACGTAAATATTTAATTACTGGAAATTCACACCCTTTATATGGCTTTAAAAGTTCAATTTAGAACGGGTTAAGGCACTGTTGACTTCGGCTGTTCCTATAGATTCCTTTCTTGTTTCTGTTTCCAACCAAGGAGTCAGTCATTATTGGTTTTCAAGTAGTTCATTTAATTATAAAGAATGTCTGCCAACTTGCTGGGAAATCATACGTATAATACGCTATTGCAGTTAAACAGGTCTGGTTTTGACGAGACTTTAATTAAGATCCTTTCTTCATTTTGAATTTGGTTCCATGTGAAATTATGCTGTATCCTTCAAATGTAATGTTAAACCCTGTGTTAAATTTGCTCTTATTTAATAGTTATAAAATATCTTTAATACGATTAAGCTTATCTTTCAACACCCTGCATACTCCTTCCTCTCCAGCATAGATGTAGTGAATTAAATGCTGATATGTCCCGGGACAATTTGTCTGATATGTTTGCTTGTAAATGTGGGGTGTTTTGTGAAAATGTGCTCTATACAACTTAGAATGTTCAATATACACATGATATACAGACAAATTACAGTTGACTTGATTAGAAATATCATACTATTTATTTGAAGCATAATGGGGGTAGTCAACCATATTCCCCATATTTGACGCCCTGGCATTTATTAATTTTGTTCAAGCTATTGACCTGTCGTCTATTTGAGGCTTGGCATCTTTTCAGTTCAATGCTGGCACAGTGGCGTCTTACCGCCTTACTGAAACCTACATTTTACAGTTATACGAAGGGTACATTTGCAGGAACGGTCATTATAAGTGAAGGGAATAATCATCACATGTTGTAAGTGAATGTGATAGGGATAATTAATTTCATCAAATGATGGCCCCGGCCTTTTATTAGAGACATATCGGCTAGCAGAGGCCAGGCTTCTATTTTTTGGACAGAGCATCAATTAGAGGCAGGTGTGTATTATATACATGGCATCTAATCGAGGAAATGTGGTAACTTGAAAACGTTTCTGAATGGAGACAGAACTATATATATTTATATTGGAGAAACTGGTATGCAACTGAAAGACCGAATCACTGTACACAGACAACAGATTCGCGATCCAAATGTGCGTTGTATAAATGTAAGCAAAGACATTGATGAATGCGGGAGTGGTCATTTTACTGTCTTTCCGTTTTATAAATTGTTTAATAATGACAAACATTTACGAATGGAAAAAGAACAGATGTTCATTAGGCTTTTGAAACCTAAACTTAATTCAAAAGTATAATTTTCAAACCTTCCCCATGTAGCTCAATGTGTATTTGTGCACTCACACCATAATGTATTCATGCCTCCTGCTATTATTACTAGCTATGACGTCAAAAGCATAACGTGTGTTGTCGCCTAGGACTACGTTTTACTTCTCCCTCTATTGTCACAATTACATCATAGGCATTATGACGCCACAAATACTACTGTTATGCGTCCTTATTCTTAGTTGCAGCTAACTCAGGCACACAACCTATTGATGTTTTGGCAGTTTTTCTGAACAAACACAAAT
Organism: Haliotis rufescens; assembly: GCF_023055435.1. NCBI lineage: Eukaryota > Metazoa > Mollusca > Gastropoda > Lepetellida > Haliotidae > Haliotis > Haliotis rufescens. The sequence continues at coordinate 17,218,854 of NW_025963779.1, forward strand.
CAGGGTGGTTCAGTGTATAAATATTGTAAACTTCCTGTTGTGTCCACCAGTCCATGTGCACTGTCACATGTTAATTCATTGACTGATACGGTTGACCCCAAGGTAGTAGGCTGCCTGTTGCCATGTCTGAGTGTCAGGGAGAGTAGATAAGTGTCATATGAGTGCAGTGTACAGTCAGTATCTTTCCTCTCAACAGCTGATTGAGGAGGGAATGTTACCAACTTTTGTAAGATTAGGCCGGACAAAAATGTTGTGGTTTGATCATGTTGATTCAATAGCTCTTCAAATTTGGGGTCATTATGTTACTAAGTAGCAATTGATACATCTGTCTGCAACCCTAGCTACTAGTCCGAAGCCCGAGTCTAGTAAAATGTCTTCTGGTCTAACAGCGGTAGAAACTAACAGTTTCAGTCCACTAGTCCTTATAATGATATCATATAGCAAAACCTTTAAAAATGGCTAATTTCTACTAGTCCTTAGGATACCTTTACTATTGGGCAGTTTGGCAAGGACTATAGGACTAGTGCCAAATTTCTAACCCTGGGCCTTGTGAGATCACATTGTACTAGGCCACAGAGTAGCCTAGTGGTTAAAGTGTTCGCTCGTCACACTGAAAACCAGGTTTGAATGTGTCCCCAAGTATGGATATTGCTGGAATAATGCTAAATGTGGAGTAAAACCATACTCTCACTCCTATAAATTACGACTCAAATATATTCTGTAAATTATGCCAAGGTTTATTTTCAGGCTAGCTAGTAGACTCAAGGGTTTTGGAACAGACTGTTTGTTGTGATACTGGTGTCACGATTAACACGTCGACATAATTGATTTGAGCAGTTTTTGTGGGGTTCTTGTGAAAATGTGCTCCAATACTGTTCAATATACAGACAAATTACAGTTGATTTGATTTGAAATATCATACGTATTTATTTGAAGCATAATGGGGGTAGTCAACCAAACTTCCCTTTTTAGACGCTCTGGCATTTATTAATTTTGTGCAAGCTGTTGACCTGTCGTCTATTTGAGGCTTGGCATCTCTTCTGTTCAATGCTGGCACAGTGGCGTCTTACCACCTTACTGAAACCTACATTTTACAGTTATACAAAGGGTACATTTGCAGTGAAGGGAATAACCATTACATGCTGTAAGTGAATGGGATACTGATCATCAAATGATGGACCCGGCCCTTTATTAGAGACATGTCGTCTAGCAGAGGCCAGGCTTCTATGTTTTGGCTTCTATGGTTTCATACAATAGCTCTTCAAATTTGGGGTCATTATGTTACTAAGTAGCAATTGATACAACTGTCTGCGACCTTGAGCCACTAGTCCGAAGCCCGAGTCCAGTAAAATGTCTTCTGGTCTTGTGAGATCACATTGTACTAGGCCACAGAAGGGCGTAACCTAGTGGTTAAAGTGTTTGCCCGTCACACTGAAAACCAGGTTTGATTCCCCACAAGGGTACAATGTGTCCCCAAGCATGGATATTGCTGGAATAATGCTAAATGTGGAGTAAATCCATACTCACTCCAATAAATTACGACTCAAATAAATTCTGTAAATTATGCCAACGCCCAAGGTTTATTTTCAAGGGTTGTAGACTTAAGGGTTTTGGAACAGACTGTTTGTTGTGATACTGGTGTCACGATTAACACGTCGAAAAAATTAATTTGAGCAGTTTTTGAGTGGAATGGTCCATGTTCAATGTGGCACAGCTAACAAGAGGTGTTGGTATTTTCCAGTTGTGCTCCACTTGCGTGACTTATATTAGGCAGTATGGTGATGCTTGCCCAACGTGGGGTCAGGCCTGGTTACTCGTAAATGTTACTTTTTGAAAGATGATACAGAATTAAAACATGACTTCATACATGAGTAGGCGTATAGTGTAAATTTCTGATGCATTTCATAAAATTCATTTGCCAACCCCTGAATCCTGAATACTAATTTACGCTGATCTCAAAATGACATGTCAGAATTCACTCGACAAAGGAGTGTTTATCACTGACAACAACCTCTAGAACACATGCCTACCCCATAAAAGGGTGTGATTAGAAGTTAATTTACAGAGAAATCTATAGAAAAAGATATATTATATAAAGGAAAGGGTACCTACACTATATTTTTTGTCAATATTGAATCTGCGTACCAAATCTGATTAATTTTTTATTGTGCCCTGTGAGCCCCACTTCCAAAAGCTTATGCTACAATCACACCAAAGTAGTTCTATCCCGTTCAATCCGCTTTAAACAAAATACTAGAACGGGCTGTGATCACGGTAGAACGCGTAGTTTGGCATAAAGTACGATGCTAGTTCGTTCATAAGCAGTCCTCAATACGTCTATCTCGTTCTTAGCCAGTCTGCAGTCCGTTTGTATCCAGTTCAGATCGTGTAAAAGTGCCCGTTCACCTCATCCCGACAACGTTTCGAAGCAGTTCGAGCACGTCCGTAGCCATTTTGAACCCGTTCTTAACCAGTTCAACCTCATTCTACCCCCTTCACAATACGTCCAAGCCAGTTCTAACTAATTCTTAATTCGACCAACTCGTTCGCAGTACGTCCTCATCTCGTCCCAAGTGCGTGTCTATTCGCGTCCTGGCCCGAGTCCTATGGATACTGAGCGCGTTGTAGTCAGTCTTCATTCAAGCCCAGGGCTCCGAGCTGTACACATCATGCCTCAAAAGAGAAGTCGACCTGGTCGGTGTGCACACGTACTGAAGTTTATGTCCGACTGCACCACGTCGTAACACGTCCCTAGTAGGTTCGAAGTACGGCAATTCCGTTTGAAGTACGGCAATTCCGTTCATTATGTCTTTCTCGTTTTGAGTATAATGTCAATCCGACTAATTGCAGAAAGGGATGGACGGGATAAAATTTTGAGCAGACTCAAAGTTCTAGAGCACCCTCCCCGTTCGAGCCTGTCCATGAAGTTCGTAAAAAGACTGTCAATAGTTGCTACAACGTCCGCTACGTTCATACACAGTTGGAGCCCGTTCGACAAAATTTTTACGAACGTATTGAGAGCTAGTTTGGTGTGATGGGAGTATAAATAACCTCAAAAATAAAAACTGTGAAGATCCAGGTTAGAAATGATCTTCCGCAAACCCTGCTTGTTGTAAGTGGCATCAGAAGTGTTGGTTGCTCCAGTTATAAAGGGTTCTAGTTAAAAGTTAAGTTATGTCATGTATTCTATTTATTTATTTATAAATTGATAAACAATTATTCTTAAAAAAAATTTCTATCATCGATGATGTCAGTAATTGTTGACAAATATTGAGGTCAATTTCCATCAGTAATTGCAATATGACATTTGATATTGCTTCGCAGTTCCAACTCATCACATTATCAAAGCATGTTGCATTTTATGGGACATATACACAAAAGCCATGTGTTGCAGATAATAAACAGGTTGTTATTCAAATGTTAGTCGTCAAGGTGTCTAGACATGACTAGGCAATAAATTATTGATGCCAAACAGTTTAGAGATACATTGGTGACCAAAATTGGTACGTCATCAACTTTTGTGACACTGGCAGAAAGCCAGCCTAGCTTCCTAGCACATGTGTATGTTGAATCATTTTTGGATGTTATGAATAAAAATTATGACAAGCAGGAAGCTCAAGTCATGGTTCTCACAAGCAGTTCAGCTGCTGATAACAAATCACATGAGTCGATGATGACATAAATGTCGTAATTCCACAGGCTGTTGCAGCAGGCATTTTTGTTCATTTGTCTGATTCAGTTGCTAACTGTACTAATAATCATGACACAGTTATCAGAGATCTGAGATTTTATATATTTAGACATGTTTATTAGGGCAGTTACTATTCACTCATGTGTTCGGTGAATCGAACCGTATCCATTTATGAATTGAATCCGTTTTTCGTGGCCACCAGAATCGAATATTTATGAAATGTGCATTTACATAAAAATACCCATAAGAACATGTTATATGCATAGATTTCTTCAAGAGACAGCACTCTTATACTATTTAATTTGACAGTATTGTGGTCACTGGTCATTGTTGCATTTGAGCAGATACTAGAACCTGGATTAATGCAGTATATAAATGTATAATATATTAATAATTAACAAACCATGTCAAATAATTTATGTTGTTATTGCTTCACTGAATATAAGAAATAATACATCAGCTGCTGACTTGTTTCGTGAATTGATATTCGTATTCGTTACCCTATATTCGTGATACGAATCATATTCACCTGATAGTTCATCGTTGCAGCCCTAGTGTTTATGCATCTATGTTTCAACTTTGATAAATGTATGGGACCTGGGTGCGACCTGGTTTTATCTGGTGCAGCTTGGTTTTCATGTCTCATTAAAATCAGATATTAGTTTTCGCTACCGCTAAACAAAGATCTGAGGACATCCCATTACGGGTCACGTCAGAACGACCTCTCGCGAACTTTGACCAATCAATGAAATGACTGACAAGAAATCGACATCAGCCAATCAGAAGGGAGCTTTCTCGAGCTTTACGACACTAGTTTCAAACTGGCAACTACGCTTCGAAACATATTTTGACGTATTCTCGGTTAAAATTTTTAAATCTGATAAAAAGAACATTCTGGAATGGCTTATAGATGGCCTAGATTGTATGGATATAATCATAAGACCCGTAACTGTTGTTCGGTATACCCGCGGCGCTGTTAAATATTTCGAGGTTGCATGATCAGAAAACACATTCCGTCTGTCACTTTCATGATCTGGTAAGCGACGCTGTGATTGGTTGGATGAAAGGTCGTTCTGACGTGCCCCGTAATGGGATGTCCTCAGATCTTTGTTTAGCGATAACGAGAACTAAGATCTGATTTTAATGAGATTGCATATCTACATGCATCTACTGCAAGTTAGATTGAGTTCTTTAACTTGAACCCTGTCAAGAAAATGTGTCTTTTGTAATTTGGTTCATTTTTTGCCAATGGCAAGCACTTGTTGTTCAGCATTTAGTAATGGTGGCTTGCTCACTCACTAGGGATGGGTATTGGAGGTTAATGTATATCCAATTATTTGGCAATGCACAAGGCCATATTGAAATACATATAATGATATATTGTATAATTCTAAATTTTTGATTCAGAAGCGATCTGATACATTAAGGTATGAACTGAAGATCATAAATGGAACATCGGAGATACTGGTTTGACATAATGTTTACTCATTTAATAAATACGCAGCCATATTGAGGCCCCGGTTGCTCGCTCCTGGGCAGCAAAGGCATTTGGCAAGTATATAACATTAAACACATGAAAAATATTCCAGTTTGAAATCACTCGATATGTCGAGCATGAAAATGTAATATTATGATGCATATTGTGGAAAGAATGAACCTCAATTTACCGATATAACGGTAGTACCTCACACCGTTATCACTCACACATCATGCTATAAAGTTAAGACTTATGTTTTCTGTTACAGAAGCCGATAATAGCTTGCCAGGATCAACGGCTTTTGAAGTTTTTGAAGAATCATTGCCCGGTTATAGCTGAGAAGTACTGGCCAACATGGTGGTGTTCAGAGTCCAGGCTTCAGACCATCTTCCGTGCCATCCTCCAGTCCTCACCCCCTCTCGCATACAACAGGTACTGACTTCAGCACTCGTCATGTCACCCCCCTCATCCTCCAGTCCTCACCCCCTCTCGCATCCAACAAGTACTGACTTCAGCACTCGTCATGTCACCCCCCTCATCCTCCAGTCCTCACCCCCTCTCACATACAACAGGTACTGACTTCAGCACTCGTCATGTCACCCCCCTCATCCTCCAGTCCACACCCCCTCTCATTCTTCAGTCCTCACCCCCCTCCCCTGACCCCCTCTCATCCTCCAGACCTTACACCCTCTCATCCTTCAGTCCTCACCCCCCTCATCCTCCAGTCCTCACCCCCTCTCATCCTCCAGTCCTCACCCCCTCTCACATACAACAGGTACTGACTTCAGCAATCGTCATGTCACCCCCCTCATCCTCAAGTCCATACCCCCTCTCATTCTTCAGTCCTCACCCCCCTCCCCTGACCCCCTCTCATCCTCCAGTCCTTACACCCTCTCATCCTTCAGTCCTCACCCCCCTCATCCTCCAGTCCTCACCCCCTCTCATCCCCCAGTCCTCACACCCTCTCATCCTTCAGTCCTCATCCCCATCCCCTGACCCCCTCTCATCCCCCAGTCCTCACACCCTCTCATTCTTCAGTCCTCACCCCCATCCCCTGACCCCCTCTCATCCTCCAGTCCTCACACCCTCTCATTCTTCAGTCCTCACCCCCATCCCCTGACCCCCTCTCATCCCCCAGTCCTCACACCCTCTCATTCTTCAGTCCTCACCCCCATCCCCTGACCCCCTCTCATCCCCCAGTCCTCACACCCTCTCATCCTTCAGTCCTCATCCCCATCCCCTGACCCCCTCTCATCCCCCAGTCCTCACACCCTCTCATTCTTCAGTCCTCACCCCCATCCCCTGACCCCCTCTCATCCCCCAGTCCTCACACCCTCTCATTCTTCAGTCCTCACCCCCATCCCCTGACCCCCTCTCATCCTCCAGTCCTCACCCCCTCTCACATTCAATAGGTACTGTCTTCAGCACTCATCATGGCCCCACTCTCATCCTCCAGTCCTAAAAAATTCACAAGAATGTTCTGAGACACCACAAGATTGAGGAAGCATTTTTTCCAGGGGGCTGTTCCACAAAGGGATCATTGCACTATGACTATCGTACCCTTTGGTAGACTATTGGAGTTACAATCATCTTAGTGCTAAGATGGCTTTGTGGAACCATCATTTGCACTTACTATTGGCCATTGTTGATGATGTTGCAAAATATAAGTGACTGTATCTCACCTAACAGAAACGTCTCATTAAATAGGGTGATCTCTCCATTAAATGTGGTTATATATAACCATGATTAAATGCATGTTTGTGTCCTTTATATCTAATAATAATCTGACATTGAGATGCTAAAGATGTTGCAAGTAACATTCACCTCAGTTGCAATGTACCTGATCAGCACCTCCTGACTGATTCTGACCGATATTGATATAGTTTAGTGATGTTTCTTATCTGGGCAAAGCAAACACAGGTCAGCTTGATAGCTGTATCCAGCCTATGGAACTTGGACCAGTAGACGTATAGTGTCAACAAGTGAACATTATCATACAAGGATTGACACCAAATCATTGATATTAGATCAAGACGCAAGTCTTGAGTTATGATGTTTTAGATAAGAAGACAGAGAAGTTTTCAGCAAAGACCTTTGTCCAATTTCATAATTGTTTGTGGTTTCCCAATTGCATTGTTATTTATTCCCAGTTACCATAATGACCATTATTAATGGTTTATGCCCCATTCTTCTGTGACAGACCAGTAGAACTATCTAGTAAAAATTAGCACAAGCTTTCTTAGGGATAGGCACTTATTATATGGTAGGGGTGGGAGGGATGGTGTTGAGGTTAGTGTGGTTAGGAGGGATTCATGAAAAATGACACTGTGGACAGGAGGGGGTGGGAGGAGGACAAAACCTATCACTATTTAGGGACTGGTCCTATATTATAGATAGGGTGTCATGAAAAAATGTTGGGTTGGGGAATGTAGGGGGTCAGGAAAATATGCCACAGTGCTAATACCAATCCCATGCCTCTCTATAATAAATGACCAGTCCCTTAGCCAAGAATTAACATCATGTGATTCATGTCCCTGACAGTGACTTCTAGGAATCTTGAGGTATAGAATAATTTCTCACTTTTTGCCATGGTGCATATATATGTCTTCTGAATATGGGACTATTTTCTATCCCTCTGTTTGTCAAGAATGTGTTTGTCAAGAAAAAGTGGCGTTGTGCTTCAAAAGTTTTATGTGTGGACTGGTCAAGGTGACTGAACTGCTATTCAGAACGGCAACAAAGGTGAAATGGTTGAGTGGTTATTTTCATCTGTTTCAGTGAGATCATTGACACCCCCGATGGAGGACAGATCAAGCTGGACTGGGCTGAGAACACTGGGGACCATCGCTATGACGACAACCTCCGACCTACCGTCCTCATTCTGCCTGGACTTACAGGTGACAAACATGATGAGGACAGGAGTGTATATGGGGTGGATGAGCACAGGGGTGTATATGGGGTGGATGAGGACAGGGGTGTGGATGAGGACATGGGTGTGGATGAGGACAGAGGGGTGGATGAGGACAGGGGTGTGGATGAGAACAGAGGGGTTGATGAGGATAGGGGTGTAAATGGGGTGGATGAGGACAGGGGTGTATATAGGGTGGATGAGGACAGAGGGGTGGATGAGGACAGAGGGGTGTATGTGGGGAGGATGAGGACAGGGGTGTATATGGGGTGGATGAGGACAGGGGTGTATATGGGGAGGATGAGGACAGGGGTTTATATGGGGTGGATGAGGACAGGGGTGTACATGGGGTGGATGAGGACAGATGGTGTATATGGGGTGGATGAGGACAGGGATGGATGAGGACAGGGGTGTATATGGGGTGGATGAGGACGGGTGTATGTGGGGTGGATGAGGACAGGAGTGTATATGGGGTGGATGAGCACAGGGGGGTGGATGAGGACAGAGGGGTGTATATGGGGTGGATGAGGACAGGGGTGTATATGGGGTTGATGAGGACAGGGGTGTATGTAGGGTGGATGAGCACAGGGGTGTATGTGGGGTGGATGAGGACAGGAGTGTATATGGGGTGGATGAGCACAGGGGGGTGGATGAGGACAGAGGGGTGTATATGGGGTGGATGAGGACAGGGGTGTATATGGGGTTGATGAGGACAGGGGTGTATATGGGGTGGATTAGGACAGGGGTATATATGGGGTGGATGAGGACAGGGGTATATATGGGGTGGATGAGGACAGGGGTGTATGTAGGATGGATGAGGACAGAGGGGTGGATGAGGACAGGGGTGTATATGGGGCTTGAGATGTGGGATGCACTATTAATCTGCACAGATATATTTATTGCTTATATTTCATGTGCATTTCTGATATCCCCTACCATGATATTGCTAGACTATGGTGTATAATTTCAGGATGCAGCAATGAACCATATATCCTCCACATGGTGCATGATGCCATCGACCTTGGCTACAGGTGGGTGTTTGTATACCAGCTAGTCTTTCTACTAGCCTTCCTACTAGCCTTTCTTCTAGCCTTTCTACAGCAGCCTATTCTGTCTCAAATAGGACCCCCTTGGGAATTCCGGGTTAGAACCGGTCCCCAACAACCTGTGCTGGTCGTAAGAGGTGACCAAATGGATTTTGTGGCTAGACTCGGTGACTTGGTTGATTACGTGTCATCTTTCCCTGACGGCGTGGATCGTTGCTCATGATATCAGTCACTGGATTGTCTGGTTTAGACCAGATTATTTACAGGTTGATGTCATATTGCTGGAATATTGCTGAGTGTGGCGTTTAACAACAAACACACAAATAATCTCAAATAAGAAAAGACACAAATGTCAACAACAGCCTCCAAAATATTTATGATTGTTAAACCCTAATGATACGGTTTGCCTCAGACAAAGTTGCTCAGGCTACTGTTTCTATCCCTGCCTTGATGGGCATATAATAATACTTTTTGCTGATGGAATTTACTTGCAGATATCTAGGGATTTTAGTCGACATCCCTCATACCATCATGTGAATTCTAGGTTAGAATCGGTTTCCAGGAGTCTTTGCTTGTTGTATTTGGCAGGGATCAGGTGGTCAGGCTTGTGACTTGTTTGAATGGGTGGCGTTGTACTCTGACTTGAAGTCAAAGGGAAGCAACTCCCACTCTCACATACATCATCCCCCTAGTCAAGAGAGCGTCATGGTCTTTGCAATAGCAGCGATAGAAACTAATTGTTTTAGTCTGCTAGTCCTTACAAAGATAACATAGCAAAACCCTTAAACATTTCTTCTAGCCAATTTCTAACAAGGATAGCGTGCAAACAATTTGCTAGTGTTTCAACAGAAATAAACGAAAAAGATAGATTGATTCGCATAACATTTTGTATGGGATGATTTTATGCAAGCATCTGCTATCTGCTGTAAAGGATAAGTCATAATCGGTTAATGCAATGTTTGTGGCATGTTTTCTAGGATCTGTTGTTCATGTTTTGAAAGTGCCAGTGGAAACCAGTCGGTTTTCTAGTCAGGAAAACGACATAAAGAAGAACATTTTTTGATGTCAACTTCTTTATTATTATCATGATAAAGAAGTTGACATCCATAAATTCTCTTCCTTATCTATATCTCATCTAAATGCCTTTCAAAGACCAGAAAAAATACGGCAGATACATATGCCAAATCGTTTTCTTCAACATGCCATTCGTTGTCTCTCGTAATGTCCTGAGACAGGCCCTGTCTTATTTTTTGTTGTTTACTGAAGGTAATTTGGTGCTAAGACAACTTCAAGAATACACTTTATAGCCGCGATCTTTTCAAACGGCACATTGATGACGTTCTTAGCGCAAAGATAGCTTAATGAATGGGCCACCTGGCGCCCTAATCTATCCCAGAATCCCTCTCGGGTGTGCATGGATAGGGCACTGTATGAATATGCTCTGTTATTATTACCAAGCCAGGTGTGACAGTATGGATACTGTTTACTTGTAGGTGTGTTGTGTTCAATAACAGAGGCAATGGCGGCGCACAGCTACTGGTAAGTACACACTGCTGTCAGGCATCAACATTCCTTGTGTATTAGTCTGGGCATGGTTGAAATATGTTCCCAGTGCCTCAAGGGCACACTTTGCTGGGACATGTTTGCATTCATGTTAAGTCTTGACCTGCTAAGAATTCATATTTTTGACAATTATGTTTTATGACTGTGTTTAATATGAAAGTCCACAAATAAATCGGAAATGACACGTGGACAATGATGGACATGTGAACACGCTTGATGCTCAGTATATGGCTCACCAGATGTACTCCATTTTCCAAAGGCAAGGGAGTTAACTGACTGTAAAAGTCTGGTTTCCGCCCTTGCCAAGCTAGGCTGGAATTTTTCATCTCCTTCGTAACGCCATCAGTGGCTATGACAAGTTATGTCCCTTCTATGTCCCTCCTATTGACCAATCAGATTCCACCCCTCATATCACTTGCATTTGTTCCATACAAAATGGCGGAAAAGATTTGGAAAATACTTTTAGACGACGAGTTGGTGGTCCACATGCTTTGCAAATCCTGCAATCTACCAAAATCTGGACGGCAGTTTATGAACCAGATGTCGATTTCGTTCTGGATTGGACTATGCATAGACTCATAATAGTCCAGCCAAATATAACTCCATAATTCCAGCCTAGTTCGGCAAGGGTGGAAACTGGACTTTTATCCCTGTTAACCCAAATATAACATTTGTTATATTTGACCACTTTCTCAGTGGCATCCCACTCACTCACTTACTCACCTACTTATGTTAATAGGAGTGACAACTGCACCTACATCATGTAACATATTGTGATGTTTGAGTCATCTTTCAATACTTATGGCTATACTAGATTTCCCAGGATTTGTTCATGTTGCTGACAAAAGGCTGTCGCTATCAATCATAATGTTTTTGTTATCAGACTGAGCATTATGTTTCATGATAGGTAGTAAGGTGAAGCTTGTCCAAGTAGTCATCGGGCAGGGTTATAAATGTTGGAAGTTTGTCACAATGTCAATCATTGCTTTGTCTGGTCCAGACTTGTATATTTTCTGGTCTCCATGAAATAGTTGGAATATTGCTGCATTCGGAGTTGAACAACAAACCAACGAACATGTGAACATGTGTAACCAAGGGAGATAATTCATAAAATGTTCAGAGCATATTGGAAATACATGTGTAGTTTTAATTTGATAAACATGTATAAAATCATTTTTTTCAAACCCACTAATACCTTTCACCTATGTGGCAGACCCCCCGGACGTACTGCGCCGCCGACACGGAGGACTTGGAGCTGGTGGTCAGCCATATCAAGGCCACACGGCCTGACGCCCCCGTCATGGGGGTCGGGATCTCGCTGGGCGGGTATGTACCTGGGAAACACAGCGTCATAGGGGTCGGGATCTTGCTGGGCGGGTATGTACCTGGGAAACACAGTGTCATGGGGGTCGGGATCTCACTGGGGGGTATTTACCTGGGAAACACAGTGTCATGGAGTTCGGAATCACACTGGGTGGTATTTACCTGGGAAACACAGCATCATGGTGGTTGGGATCTCGCTGGGGGTACATACTTTGGAAACATAGCATCAGTGGGATCGCGATCTCACTGGGGGGAAGTACCTGGGAAACAGTGTCATGGCGGTCGGGATCTCACTGGGGGTACGTACTTTGGAAACACAGTGTCATGGGGATCGCGATCTCAGTGGGGGGTACGTACCTGGCACGTGGGAAACACGGCATCATGGGGATCGCGATCTCACTGGGGGTACGTATCTGGCACCTGGGAAACACAGCATCATGGGGATCGCGATCTCACTGGGGGGTACGTACCTGGCACCTGGGAAACACAGCATCATGGGGATCACGATCTCACTGGGGGGTACAAACCTGGCATCTGGGAAACACAGCATCATGGGGATCGCGATCTCACTGGGGGGTACGTACCTGGCACCTGGGAAACACAGTGTTATGGGGGTCGGGATTTCACCGGGTGGTATCTCATTTCATCCTCATCCTCAGTAACATGAAGCACACACCAAGACAAGAATTATAAATTAGACGGTCATATAATCCTCTAGGGCTGGCTATCGATATAGATTATAGAGATCAATAATTACTGACTCAATATCAATCAAGTATCAATGTATATTGGAGAAGGAATTTTAAGCACATATGCTAGAAAGGAATCAACATATTTTTATGCCACTGGTGAGCAGTGACACATGTATGCATGGATTACTTTGTGGACATTTGAGATATTACAAAAACACTTACTTTTCATCTTCGACAACTGACATTATTGACAATTACACATCTTTTTCGGTAAAACTAAACTTTACTTCATCACAATAGTTATTTTTCGATGACAACAGTTTCATATTGATATTCATTAATATTTCTTCCCTTTGACATGTTTGACGATCCTTCCGATTATCAATCTTTTTAGCCAGCCCTACAGGCCTCAAAGTTGCGACTAAAACGGCCACCAATGCGACCTAAATTTGAGTTTGTCTACTGTCTAAATAATTCAGACGTAGCCAAATGACTACCTTGAAAAATATCTTGTGGCGACTAAATTCTTTTGTTACACATCTGTAGACACAAAAATAAATAACAGCTGATCTTGGAAAACACGTCTGCTAATAATTGTACTCGCAAATTATTCCGCCTAAATTTGACAATGAACCAATATACATAAATATTAATGTAGTTGGTACTTTATTTTAGTTGACAATGCACAATGGATAAGCAAGGATATACCTATATAATCTAGTAACATAAATTGTATCTTTCTTCGAGTCACAAGTAACAAAAATCAAGTACAGTTTTCACTAATATACAAATCCAAGACTAGTGCTATAACTTGTACATATAGTAATAGTTATTTGATAAAAGATAATTTCAAATGATTTTGGCTACCTTCAATACTGGCTTGACTTCTTGATTTTAACACTGGCTACCTGGAAAAAAATACTTGTAGCCATATGGCTACTTGGTAGAAATTTAAACTTTGAGGCCTGCCCTATAATCCTCCATTACTTGCAGCATGATACTTTTCAACTACCTGGCCAAGCTGGGGAAGGATGCCCGCCTGATCGCCGGGATGTGTGTGTCGGTCGCCTGGAACGTGTTCGAGTCCACACTGTCACTGGAGCAGCCTCTCAACTGTTTCCTGTTCAACAAGCGCCTCGCAAGACTCCTTACTGACACTGTCAAGAAGTAAGCCCAGACCTTATTTGTGGTACTCATGGCCTAAACCTGCTGAGGAATATGTCTTGGGATTTCATTAACATTATTGGACTATAGTCTAGTGGTTCAAGTGTTGCCTCATCTCTCTAACACCAAGGTTTTATTCCCTACACTGGTACACTGTGTGGCATGGATAAGCCCATTGTTGGTGTTGCCGGTTATTGTACTTCTACAATGTCAAGAAGACACTACAATGTATACAGAATTCTGCTATTGCCCTGGGTCCCGTTCCACAAAGCGATCGTAGCGGTAAGACGATCATAACTCCCATACTTTAACATAGACTTACGACAGTCTTAGCGCTAAGATCGCTTTGTGGAACAGGGCCCTGGCACTCTCTATTTTGAATCTTCAAAAAGTAATCTCAAGATTGCAGATATAAACTTGAGATTAGATTGCATTTCACAAAAAGAAGTTCACAAAGTTTGACTGCAAAGTTCAAATCTTTCATCATTGAAAGCCCAGAATGGGATCATCAGAATATATAATATAGTGAAAGCTATGTTGCGAGTTCTTCCTGGTTCAGCAAGTATGGACATATGAACAGAGCCTGGAGATACTGTACATTCCTGATTTTCACATAATCTTATCTAGTACTGTATTCAACGTAATAAGCGCCCATGGCGATAATTGCTAACATGTTGGCTAGTGAACAATCCCAATTAGCACCCTTTCCGATTGATCAATGTACACAAGACTTATTTATTCGTGTATAATACGCACTCGTGAATTATATGCACTGTTAATTATGGGGAATTAAATTCTGGAAAAATATATCTGTCGAATATAAACATTTCAGGTTGTCAGCATAAACCACGAAATTTTTCTTTCAACTCTGTTTTTTTCCCCAAAATAATATTCTAATGAGAGTCCCCTATTTCTAATTTTGAGAGCGCCCTAGGCGCTTATTACGTCGAATACGGTAACTTATTTTTGTGTATGTGTAAAAATAATTGTGAAAAAGTGTTCAACATCACATGTATCTCTTTCCACTGCTCCACAGGGAGAGATCACTGTGCTAAATGATTGAAAGTGCTTGAATGTAGCTGTATGTTGTTACAGGAACGTGAAGCTGTTTGAGAAACACTACGACATGGAGCACGTCCTGAAGGTGAGCTGATAAAGGGAGATAACCCATGTCTTTAACAAGAGACATGTGGCTAGTGTGTTTACAACTGGCTGATAATGCATCATCGTACCCGAAGTGGTTCATGCTGTCAGTCCAATAGTTTATGGTCACCGAATTGATTATTTACAGGCTGCTTTGATTTGAACTTTTATGTTAAAGTATCTTGACTAGAGTAAAGTTAAGGATAAGATCTGGAGTAGAATAGGTCTTCTGCTACCCATGCTTGGTGTAAAAAGCAACAATGCTTGTCATAAGAGGCAACTAACGGGATTGGGTGGTCTGGCTCGCTGACTTGGTTGATGCATGTCATCATATCTCATTTGCTTAGATCGATGCTCATGATATCAATCACTGGATTATCTGTTCCAGACTCAATTATTTACAGATCGCCGTCATATAGATGAAATACTGCTTAGAGCGGCATTAAACAACAAAAAAACAAAAAAAAAACAGTCACCACTCATTCAGCACCTATAAAGTGAGTGTCAGAATTTTTGTAACATAATGATGTAGTAATTCAGACTCTGGAAATTCTGCCGATCGTCTTTACATATAGTTGATAAAGAAGATATTGTTACCATTTCATTACCCAGAGCAACACTATCCGAGACTTTGACGAGCGCTTCACGGCCAAGGTGTTTGGGTTCAAGTCCGTGGATGATTACTACAAGCAAGCCTCCCTCCATGACAAAGTCCACGCCCTCAAAGTTCCCGTCCTCTGTCTTAGCGCTGCTGATGATCCATTTGCTCCTTTTCACAGTCAGTACAATTTTTATCTGCTACTTAAGTCTTTATTCAATATGTAGGAGGCACAGGTGGCTTTGTCATATAAGGTGCTGCAATTTGATATACAGAGTTGTGTCCCTTTGGTGCAGCAGGATCTGTCTGTCAGCACACCACCCAACTTGCATCACTTGCATCGCTTTTCTGTCACATGAAGCTAAAATGTCATGATATAACTGAAATAGTGTTCAAAAGTCGCCTCTACTCACTATTGTGTTTTAGAGGTTGATATTGTGAAGGAGATGCATTTACCTGTGTCCTAAGGAATTTATTGTAGATAATATATAGAGATATAGCTTGCATTCCTACCACATCAAGCCAAAACATTGTGGTATAACTGAAATACTGTTCAAATGGTTTTAACCAAACTCTCACTCACTCACTCACTCACTCACTCACTCACTCACTCACTCACTCACTCACTCACTCACTCACTCACTCACACACACACACACACACACACACACACACACACACACACACGCACACACACACACACCATAATCTCTACTATTGCTCTGCTTCAAAGCAATATTTTTCACTTTCAGCTATTCCACTGAAGGATGCTGAGAAAAATGACAACATTGCAATCGTTGTTCCATCCTGTGGTGGCCATATTGGATTTCTAGAGGGCTGGTTCCCTCGCCACAAGACCTATATGTACCGCTGGTTCGCTCAGTTCGTGGATGCTGTCTTCAAACACGGTGTAAAGAATGAATAGATGCAGTCAGCAAGTAGATGTTTGAAGAGAACACAGGTCATTAAAACAAGGAATTGGTAACACGGTGTCAATAAAACGTACTTATCTTTGTTAAACATGTCTACCATTTTTAGATCATGTTTTTCACTGATTTGTTACAATAAGGGACCTATCCACAGGTATTTAATAAGAAACAAACTTACTGACATTTCATGGATTTTTTTCACATTGTAATGTTAACATGGTTAAGCATTGATATCATATTTCCGAAGTCCATAAACAAACAAAAAATGTTTTGAAGGAGTACATCTTGCAATTTAAGATTTTCATTAAATTGAAGATGTTGACAGGACATTACAATATATGGCAGAGGTGAACCAGGTTTTTGCTATTAGCAATTCGCAGTCGTTTGAAACAAAAGTAAAATACGGGCTCAGAACAAATGCAGGTCACTTCACTTTCACTTGATTTTAACGTTAAAATGTGCTGCTGTGGTCACAGTGGCTGTTGAAGTCACGAAGGCTTGTCTTCTCTACTGCAGAAGACCTCCCTAGGGAGAAGTTATATGTCTTGTGTAGTCAGTCCCCTGCCACTGAATGAGAGTTGACGAGATATTTCCCATGAATAACCAGTGTGAAACTGCGGGTAGTGGGCTACAACTCATCCAGTCCCATCATCCCGAGGCAAGGAAGTTAACCCTTCAGTGTCCACCCTTGCCAAACTAGACTGGAATTTCTGGGCTGGATTGTAGCACCACCAATGGCAGTTATGTCCCTTTTATGTCCCTCCTATTGACCAATCAGATTCCACCTCTCATATCACTTGCATTTGCTTCAAACAACATGGAGGCGCCTAGTCAAGACAATCTGATTGATTATCAAAATCTATGTTGTAATATAACAGATCTTACTTCACAAGTGCATCAGATCACATGAGCTCCTTGATTAAAGACATGAAAGTATTTGGGAAAATATCTGTTGACGCCGAGCTAGCGGTACATATGCTCTGAAAATCCAGCCATCAATCGAAATCTGAAAGGAAGTTTATGAACCGGATGTTGATTTCATTACACAATTTTGATTGGACTAAGCATAGACTCATTATTCCTTCCAAAATATAACTCATAATTCCAGCCTAGTTTGGCAAGGGTGGAAACTGGACTTTTAAAGTTTACTCCCTTGCCTTGGGAAGATGATCCAATCCTGGTCTCTACATCTCAGATAATATGACACCTTGTGTGCCCAAACTTCGGGGCAAGTCAGTAATGGCTGACAGATTGTCCAGGACTCACTTGCCCTGGGTCGGTTTGACACAGCAATGGTAGCGCTATGACTATCATAAGTGTTAACTAGGGGTGTTATGAAAACATGGGACTTTTCATTAATAACAACTTGTTTATAGTTTGTGACATTTCAGGGCTACTTCTTGTCTCTTCATCAGACTACTGAGTAAACATTTGTGAGTTAAAATACATGCTGATCTGTTTACGAGGCAGGACTAATGTACAAGAATAACACTACAATGAGACAACCAATGGGATTGAGAGACTCAATTTAACAGCAGTGGGAAACAGAGTGATTGGGCTGAGTGGGATACAGGGTAACAATATGTAACAATATGTAACAATATGTAACAGTATGAAACAATATGTAACAACTTAATAATCAAGGTGTATTTGAGGGTTGATAGTGTTCAGCACAGTTGAGTTATATGTTGGGTACCATTAAGTGAGTGAGTTAACATTTAACGTCGCATCAGCATTATTTCAGCCACATAGAGATGAGAACAAGATGATATATACACAAGTGAGTCATGAATACAGAGTTATATTAATAACAAAAAGTTTCAAATATATTTGGGCATAACTATATTACTTTTACAGTTTAAAACACGGGCTAGGGGCCGCCAGTAACCAAAGCTTGGCCACCTTTTTGGGGTTCATGGTGCATCAGCTTCCTGCACGATACCCCAGCAGGATTTACTTCATCACTTTAGCTACTGATGGTGGTGCTCAATACTAGCCAATATTAAAAAAATACTGAGCAGTGAGTTGGCTGAAAACAATGGTTGATGATAGTTACAGTGATTATGATAGGAATTACGTGTCACACAGGGGACAATTATTTTTCGATACTTTAACCTCCTGGACAGAGTCTTCAATAATGTCAGTTGATAATAGCATCACACCAAATTTAAAAACAAGCAATTAATTATTCACGTACATATTTCAAATTTGTGATGCAGAAAGTAGCTTAAGATGAGATGCCCGCTTAACCAAGAAAAGACATCTTTCAGATTTAGGTACCAGTAAGTAGATGCACTGGTCCAAGTTAATATCTGGCTTAATTGTTTGGATGTTTATTATGTCTTGGAGTATTGTTAGTATGACAGTCATAGTGCTAACATCACTTTGTGACATAGGCCCCAGAAAGTCACTCAGAATGAGTTGTCACCTACAGACACCTGCAAGTGTACTGCCAGGCTATTGGTCGTTCATTAGGACAGTCTCCACACATGTTCCTGTTTCTCAGAGAGATTAGTGTGGTGGTGATTATACATCAAGTCCAAGTACTTGCACTCACTGGTTTTGAATTGTTTTTGTATGGTTTTTGTTTCATGTAATTTTAGTCCCACCAAGACGATCTTTAATTTGTGTGCAATAATCTATTACTGATCATCCTCATTCTAGAATCGAAGCACCATCTTCAGAATGAATGTTAATGTTTCATTTTGTTACTTTTTGATCTTCAGAAATAATGCAGTATTTCAAGCATGTGTCAAGTTTAGTTCTTGTCACATTTCTTCTATCTTAATGATATCTGTCTGGAACAGACTTGTACTAATTGTCTCCTTTGCAGTTACTGCCATATGCGTAAACTCACCTCTGTGTCAACTCACCTCTGTGTCCATATGCAACACATATGTACTTTTTTTAGTTGTCCCACTAGGGCTGGACTTTTCACTTGTCATCATGTGATATTTAACCAATAGATACATGACATACCAAAACTTACCATGATGAGCAGTTGTATGATCCTGCCCGACTACTCACGGGTAAATTTACTACCTGGGTACCCACCCCCCTATTACCTGACCCTACCCGGGTACCCGCTGTAGGTCTCAAGAGATAGGTCCAAATGTCGGATTGGGAATAGTTTGACCGTAGCCTTGGCAAAATGTATTTAGATACACGTATAAACCAATCTGGTCATGCATAAACTGAAGTTGACTGAAGTTTTATCTTTATTCAAACATATTAAGTCAGAAGGAATGTGTGCATAGTCAGAAAGAAAAGCAAGCATTAGTCCCTTATAGTGTAAGCATAAAGTTCCAGATAATTTTTGTCATTAAACAATATACACCGTGTATCACGTGATTAGCCACGGGTCGGGGTAGTCCTGTGGGTACCCGGGTCCTACTCAGTAGCCACCCGGCCCGAGTACCCGAGTTACCCGTCCCAGCTGACTCTTCCCAGTTAGAACTGGTCCCCACCAACCAATTCCTGTTGTAAGAGGTGACTCGATGGATTTAACGGTTAATTTCGGTTACGCTGCTGATTACGTGTCATCGTACCACGACAGCATGGATGTTGCTTACAATGTCAATCCCTGGTTTGTTTGGCCCATCTAATCTTCACCGAATCTTCAGTGAATCTTTACAGCCTTTTGTCTGACAGTGGTTCAAACACGTAGCTACTTATGACTTCTGTTGGCAACTATTCACAAAATCTTCTCCAGATAGATGGCAAGCATTGGAAATCTTTCACGATTGTGAATAGTTTACTCACACTTGATCCAGATAGGAATTCTTTCACTGTGCATGTTTCCTAACAAAGAATTTCACCAAATTTCAAGACATTGATTAACATGAAGGGACGCATTTTCCTTTTATTCTCTAGATATTGACTATACAGTGTGGTAGTGTCGAATGTGTCTGACTAGCGTTCATGTGTCACTCTATAGGGACCACAAACTTGATGACGATGCAATTTTACAACTTGTACTAACAATGAAAACTTGTTTCTGTTATTTACAATTTTATTCGTTCTTTGTGTGTGTAAATTTTGAAACAATTATATATTTAATAGAGATGTTTTCCAAGTTATTTTCAGTGTTTTATAGTGTATGTACATAGCTAATGATAATTGTGAATAAAAAATTATTAATAATAATTTGTTCTGATAAGGTAATAATTTGTTGTCATAACTGTGTTTTTGTTATATTTAAGTTATGATAAATTATAACTTCATTATCTGGCATATAACAAGTTTGCAGAGAGAGAAATGATATGCTACCTAATATTTATAACATATTTAACTTATTTTTGAAAACAGACAGTACTGATGATGATAAATGTCATTATTCATAACAATAAACCAGAACTGACTTTTGTATGTTAAATTTTGTATAGTGTGTATGTAACCTTTTGTGAAATTTCTTTTTTGGGTATATTGATGGAAACAATAAGAGGAGCTTAAAGGCACATCTCAAAGGTTGGACGTTTACTACATATTAAGGATCAATACAGTAATCACAAAAACAGAATAGTTTGAAATTATCTTTTAATGTTTCAATGTTATGAATGTAATGAAGAATTGTCAAAAGTACAGATTTGTTCATGATTTGTTATTAAATAGTGTCTATTCTAAGAAGTGTACCCACTGCTTTGAGGCAATTGTAAATCAGTTTTTTGAGATTGATATACCCATTTCTGTTTGTGAATTTAAGTCTTGTTATTGGTTAAATCTGATTTATCTCAACTTCTGTCTTGTTTAAATGTGCACATTTGTCAGTTGGACTTTTACGGGTTAGTTAAGTACAATCATCTATTCTGTCACATCTGTAGTACTGAACAAACAGTTGTGTACCTGTGTAGTCGTCAGTATCTCCCTGTCTGTGTGAGTGAAGGATGTATTGAAGAGGTTACACAACAGCAGACAATGTTACTGGAATCGACAGCTGTGAGGTTCTTGTGTAATCATGTCATTTCAGTTATGTGAGATGTCTAGCTGTGTCATGATTCACTGATATACACCTGACACTACCCTACACGTTAGGCCAACCCATGTGTCAATTAATATTGAATCAGTTTTGATTTCTTCAAAAGTAATGTTTACAGCCCAGTCGTCTAAGGCGCCACAATTTGCTGTGCAGAGTTGCGTCCCTTAAGCACGTCAGAAACCTATGAATGTGGGTGTGAATCCAGGTTCGCCCTGATTATGTTCTTAGGTTTCGTGCTCGTGGGTTTCACCAAAGTGGTTAACGTCTGAGACCTGCATCACTTTGGGGTTTCCTCCCACATTTAGCTGACACGCTGCGATATAACTGTAATACTGTAAAAAGCAATGTTAAACCCAACTCACTCACTCACTCACTCACTCACTCACTCACTCACTCACTCCTGGTGGGTCACATATAAGGATAGTAAGGTGATGGTGGCAAACATGTTGGTGATACGTTCAGGATGAGGATGATGACACACTGGGATGAAGGTAAAAGTTATGTAAAGGTTTTTTATGATGGTGCTGATTATTCACCAAGAGCTTAAAGTAAAACTTGTCATTCTTATCCTAGCATAGGGGCGGTAGGGTAGCCTAGTGGTTAAAGCGTTCGCTCGTCACGCCGAAGACCCGGGTTCGATTCCCGACATGGGTACAATGTGTGAAGCCCATTTCTGGTGTCCCCCGCCGTGATATTGCTGGAATATTCCTAAAAGCAGCGTAAAACCATACTCGCTTACTTATCCTAGCATATGTTTTTGTGCGGACCTCGTAGCTGAACCTTGTCTTGAACCGTGGAACGAACCTTTCAGCTGTGGATTTCAGAAACTGTGATGAATGGTACTGAAGAGGCATGATAGCATTGATTTTGTTGGTGTATATAAGCGGACTGTATATTTGAGAGTTCCTTTGTGTATAGCATACCCAGTACATCTTGTAGTGAGGAACAAATGTTGTAATTCAGTTCTTTTATTTATTCAAACTTCAGGTTTTATCTCCTTTTTCATACCACAATAACTTATGTTTATCTCCGAATATGATTTTTTTATTCCTATTATACTTGTTCACCCACTTTACGTACATAACTGGTACCAATTCTGTGTTCAAGCTGATCAGATAGTCAGTGCCAAGTATAAGAAACAAACTGATATTTTATTCTATTTATGTTTCCTTTTTTATGTCTTTTTATACATGATTTGATAATTGTGTATATATGCAGTAGTTTGTTGATGTTCTTTCATCACAACATATAACCTTATTCATACATATCACTGTATTGTATTATATTGTATTGTATTGTATTTGATTGAAAACATAGTGCCTAGTTACTACATGTGCACGCTCAACGAATCTTTAACGTGTTTGTGTATACTTGCACACATCGATGTTCTTGTAAAATAGATCAGAATTCAATCTCATAAAAGGCACAGTTGTTAGATTTGAAGGAAAAAATGTGAACTGAATTTGATGTTTCCGGCATACTAGTCCATGAAGGGTAAGAATTATTTTATCTGCATCTCACAGCATTCTGATTTGGACCAGGCACAATGATGTGAGTGTAGCGTTCAGAGCCACAGGGTACAGGCCTGTTGTTGTGTCACTTGAGTATATGCTTGTGGAAATACCAAGAACTTTGTTCAAGATTTCAAAGTGCAACATTTTGTTTTTACTTGGATCATCGATCTTCCTGTTACAATTTTAGAAAGGTATAAATGGCTGACCTTATTTACACTGAACAGTCTTTAAACCACATGGGTCAGCCAGACTGTATGTTAACTGCTTTGAAAAGTATATTGTTGGAAAATTAAATTATGGAGAAATCGCTTGAAGTTATGTCCGGAATGAACAGATTCATGTGATTTCTCCAACTTAAACCATGTTGATTCAGTGTATATGAGTGCTCTAGAATTTGTATAATAACCTATAGTTTCTTCATTTTTCCTTGGGGGGCACAGGTGTCCCAGTCGTCTAGGGCGCCGCAATTTGCTGTGGAGAGTTGTGTCCCTTGGGCACTCCAGAAACCTATGATTGTGGGTTGATTATGTTCTAGGTTTGTCAGCACCATACCCGTGCTCGTGGGTTTCACTGAAGTGGTTAACGTCTGAGACCTGCATCACTTCGGGCTTTCCTCACACATTAAGCTGACACGCCGCGATATAACTGGAATACTGTTAAAAGCGGCGTCAAACCCAACTCACTCACTCATTTTTTCTTGTTAAAATGCACATTCAGAATAGCCAGGGAATTCAGGGCTCAAAGTGAACTGCAACAATAGCATCACGTCATCATTTTGGTTCAACAATGATTGAGAAAGGTATACACATCTCTGAAAACAGAGAGTAATGATAAACATGATAACAATATACTCTTTGTTGTTGGGTGCCCGGTTTACTTGATTTGCCCTTCTTGTAGCTGGTCCCAGTATTTAGAGCTGGTGATACAACTTGTGTCATACAAGTGACAAGAACTGGTGGTTGTTATGAACAGCTGTGCCGTCAGCTTGATACAGGCTGGTCGAAGGTACTGTCTTTCCTATTAAAAGTTTTACATTTCTTGCCAGAATGTCTTTTCATCTCAAAGATTCTTGACATGCTGTAGATTTTCTGGATTAGCACTGTCATGGATTGGCTGTTAACATGGTGGCATGATCTTTGCAGAAATGGCAACTGCCTCAAGGGAGACAACTCTTGTACTCTTAACGTACATTCAAGGTTACACTTCCTAACCTCTTGGTATATTCTGCCATGGTCCTTAACATATTTGTTGAGGGGTTTGCGGAAGGCGGTTGAGTCTGTTGTGTTATCACGTGACTTAGATTAATTGTCTTGCGGCAATGTTAAATTTAATGTTGAGTCATGACAAAGCCAGTGATGATGGCAGTTCGGATTCTTTCTTTGATGGTAAATATAATTTTGATTATTTGACGGATATAGTTCTTCTTTTAATTGTCTATAACTATCTATAACTTTACTCTCTTGGAGAAGACTTATGAAACCTTATGGTAAAGGGAGGTAACTAGTCCTGGTTTATTTTATGTCATCGTGTTAGATTTGACAGAAAACAGTACAAGATAATACATGTTACTCCAATTTTGATGTCTTTCCCCTCATACTATGAGAAAAGTGTAGATATTATCTTTTATTCGCATTGTCTCTGTTAACATGATTAACTATGTGTTTTCATGTCCACTGACCTAAGCCACATCGAAGTTGACCTACAGCATGTCAGTTCTAATTGTAGTCGTGCAATATTCTTCCATCCTTTCATATGCAATTCAGAATGGTCCCCTCAAGTCATCCTCCATTGTTCAGAGTATCGTGTCTCCATTCTGTTATAAATACCCTGAACTCTAGCTTTCACCACCATGGCTTTGTTTTGGAAGTGATGCCACCATCTCCTTTTTTTGTGTCACTCAGCACAGAATGTCCCTTGCTTATATTTCTTTGTTTTTTAATGCCGCACTCAGCAATATTTCAGCTATATGATGGTGGTCTGTAAATAATCAAGTCTGGACCAGACAATCCAGTGATTGATATCATGAGTATTGATCTACGCAGTTGGAATATGACGACATGCATGAACCAGGTCAGTGAGTCTGACCCTCCGATCCCATTAGTTGTCTCTTACATCTAGCATAGTCGCCTGTTACGGCAAGCATGGTTTGCTGAAGATCTATTCTAACCCGGATCTTCACGGGTCTTCACAGGTCTCTCTTGCTTATGAGTGTCATTTGTTGTAAATGAGTGTATTTTTAGCGCTATTTGAATCCAGCTCAAAACGGGCTAAGATAACGAAAGGGCCCAGGGTATTTATCTTTTTGGAATAAAATATCATACTCTGGACCATTGAGGATGCCTCAGCCTCTGGTGTTCCTCTGTGTTCTTCACCATATGCATTTGTTTGTTATGTGGTGTGATCAACTTTCAGACCAAGTTTCCTATGAGCACAAAGTGTTTCAGTGTCCTGCTGTTTGATATTTTTAGATGTGTCATGTGACTTGAAGATTGCACAAGTGAGATGTAGTATTTACACAGATGCAAATCAGTGTCTTTGCTGTGAAGGAATAGTTAAACATGATCCATTGCATTTACTGGAGAACTCATCCTGTTGCCAAAAAACAACAATAACTTGGGTTATTTGAAAACTCTCGGCCAATCAGTGCTAATAAAACCTTTGGCTCGTTGTATAAGACAGTTTACAAGTGGAATTTCAGATTGGTCATCATTTCCAAAACTGTTTATAACTCGCAGACTTTAATGTTCCAGCTATCTTAGAATTTGTTTCAAAGATGCTCCATTTGGCAAAGCAGTAAAATCAGATCTTTTTCTCCATACCGTACCTTTCTGCTTCACCTTCATAGAAGGTCATGTCAGGTGAACCCTCAAAGAAGTTCAACCACCCAATCAAAATGAAGGATGAGTTGGTTTTTGAATTTGGCTCCAATTATTT
This sequence comes from Haliotis rufescens, assembly GCF_023055435.1. NCBI lineage: Eukaryota > Metazoa > Mollusca > Gastropoda > Lepetellida > Haliotidae > Haliotis > Haliotis rufescens. The sequence continues at coordinate 17,244,811 of NW_025963779.1, forward strand.
AAGTGCCTTACCGGGTAAGTCAATTTTTTTTATCTCTGCCAAAACCACCCCAGAACTCAAATAAAACTCCATGGTAACCCTTTAGGATGCCACTTACAAATGAGAGGACATATCAAGTCTCCACAACGATATGATAGCGCAGCATTCTCATTTCCTTAATTACATTATTTTTACTGGGCTGTAGAAATCAGATGAGCATGTCTGAATGCTTCGCTCAGAGTTCCAAGAATTTAGAAACCACAAAGCTGATTTGCTTGTTAGATGGTTCACCTGACCCAACCTCAGATCTTCATGCAGAGAGGTAGTGTATGAGAGTAAAAGATCTGATGTTAATGAGATTGCTCCAGTTGTAAGACTTCCTGTATGGTGAGTCAGCACACTGGCTGACCCATGACTGTATTCAGATTGTTTGGGAGCTAGCATACAGTGCTTGATGTGTGTAGACGTGTGATAACCTGCATGCCTTGCACTGTAGATGCCAGAACATGCCAGAAGGGGACTCACAGCTTGCCAAAATAAACACTTCCAAGTTTACCGACCTGTTTGTTGTATTTTGAACACATCCAAACCAAAGAGGAGGAGGGTTCATTCATCGTCACTGTTTGTGTGTGTGAGGGGAGTTTCTGAAATGAAGAGGGGGCACGGGTGGCCCAGTCATCTAAGCTGCCGTGATTCGCTGTGCAGACTTGCGTCCCGTGCTCGTGGGTTTCACCAAAGTTGTAAATGTCTGAGACCTGCATCACTTCAGGCTTTCCTCCAACATAAAGCTGACACGCTGTGATTTAACTGGAATACTGTTAAAAGTGGCGTTAAACCCAACTCACTCACTGTGAAATGAAGATTCAGAGATGATCCCAGAGTATCAGATGTGTTTTGTTAGAGAATTGAAGATCTGGTTAGAATTGGTCTTCAGCAACCCATGCTTGCCGTAAAAGGTGACTATTCTTGTCGAAAGAGGCAATGAACGGGATTGGGTGGTCAGGCTCACTGACTTGGTTGATGCATGTTATTGTATCCCATTTGCTTGGATCGATGATCATGATATCAATCACTAGATTGTCTGGTCCATATTCAGTTATTACAAACTGCCACCATATAGCTGGAATATTGCTGAGTGTGGGGTTAAACAACAAACAAGAGACTTCGTCGGGTTTGGTTTGGTGATTCGGTTGATAGGGTGCCATTGTATCAAAAGGAGTACCCTTGTGTCACTAGCTGGTTTGTCTGGTCCGAGCTTGATTGAGAGGCTGTTTGAAATCCATGGTAACTATGTTCATGAAGCTACCTTTTGCCATTTGTTCGCCATTTGATAATGATCTGGTGAAATTAGCCAGTGTGCATTGGAATGTATTGTTTTGTCAGAATTTGAAGTTTTTGAAACATTGATCAGCCATGTCAAAGTTTGAAAGTCATAGCCTGGAAGAAAGTTTGACCGAACTCCTGGAGCATACTGATACTGAAGGTCACATTCTGTTTTCCACTGAAAGATGTTTTTCAATGTACTATTGAAGGATAGCATTAGGTTCATATCTTCTTAAGGGTGGGCATTGAAGAAGTAATATTTTAAGATCTTGAGTGACATTCATTAAAGGTCAAGGTCGCTGAAATTATTCTTAAGATCTTCTGTTTACACGGACATACAGGTGTCAGATTCACTGTTACTGTCCAAGATTGGCTGCTCTCTTCAGGTACACGGACATACAGGTGTCAGATTCACTGTTACTGTCCAGGATTGGCTTCTTCCGCCTTCAGGTACACGGACATACAGGTGTCAGATTCACTGTTACTGTCCAGGATTGGCTTCCTCAGCCTTCAGGTACACGGACATACAGGTGTCAGATTCACTGTTACTGTCCAAGATTGGCTGCTCTCTTCAGGTACACGGACATACAGGTGTCAGATTCACTGTTACTGTCCAGGATTGGCTTCTTCCGCCTTCAGGTACACGGACATACAGGTGTCAGATTCACTGTTACTGTCCAGGATTGGCTTCTTCCGCCTTCAGGTACACGGACATACAGGTGTCAGATTCACTGTTACTGTCCAGGATTGGCTTCTTCCGCCTTCAGGTACACGGACATACAGGTGTCAGATTCACTGTACCTGTCCAGGAATGGCTGCCTCCGCCTTCAGGTACAGGACATACAGGTGTCAGATTCACTGTTACTGTCCAGGATTGGCTTCCTCCGCCTTCGGGTACACGGACATACAGGTGTCAGATTCACTGTTACTATCCAGGATTGGCTGCCTCTGCCTTCGGGTACATGGACATACAGGTGTCAGATTTACTGTTACTGTCCAGGATTGGCTTCCTCAGCCTTCAGGTACACGGACATACAGGTGTCAGATTCACTGTTACTGTCCAGGATTGGCTTCCTCCGCCTTCAGGTACACGGACATACAGGTGTCAGATTCACTGTTACTGTCCAGGATTGGCTGCCTCAGCCTTCAGGTACATGGACATACAGGTGTCAGATTCACTGTTACTGTCCAGGATTGGCTTCCTCAGCCTTCAGGTACACGGACATACAGGTGTCAGATTCTCTGTTACTGTCCAGGATTGGCTTCCTCAGCCTTCAGGTACACGGACATACAGGTGTCAGATTCACTGTTACTGTCGAGGATTGGCTTCCTCCGCCTTCAGATACACGGACATACAGGTGTCAGATTCACTGTTACTGTCCAGGATTGGCTGCCTCCGCCTTCAGGTACACGGACATACAGGTGTCAGATTCACTGTTACTATCCAGGATTGGCTGCCTCCGCCTTCAGGTACATGGACATACAGGTGTCAGATTTACTGTTACTGTCCAGGATTGGCTTCCTCCGCCTTCAGGTACACGGACATACAGGTGTCAGATTCACTGTTACTGTCCAGGATTGGCTTCCTCCGCCTTCAGGTACACGGACATACAGGTGTCAGATTCACTGTTACTGTCCAGGGTTGGCTTCCTCAGCCTTCAGATACACGGACATACAGGTGTCAGATTCACTGTACCTGTCCAGGAATGGCTGCCTCCGCCTTCAGGTACAGGACATACAGGTGTCAGATTCACTGTTACTGTCCAGGATTGGCTTCCTCCGCCTTCGGGTACACGGACATACAGGTGTCAGATTCACTGTTACTATCCAGGATTGGCTGCCTCCGCCTTCAGGTACATGGACATACAGGTGTCAGATTTACTATTACTGTCCAGGATTGGCTTCCTCCGCCTTCAGGTACACGGACATACAGGTGTCAGATTCACTGTTACTGTCCAGGATTGGCTTCCTCCGCCTTCAGGTACACGGACATACAGGTGTCAGATTCACTGTTACTGTCCAGGATTGGCTGCCTCCGCCTTCAGGTACATGGACATACAGGTGTCAGATTCACTGTTACTGTCCAGGATTGGCTTCCTCAGCCTTCATGTACACGGACATACAGGTGTCAGATTCTCTGTTACTGTCCAGGATTGGCTTCCTTAGCCTTCAGGTACACGGACATACAGGTGTCAGATTCACTGTTACTGTCGAGGATTGGCTTCCTCCGCCTTCAGATACACGGACATACAGGTGTCAGATTCACTGGTACTGTCCAGGATTGGCTGCCTCCGCCTTCAGGTACACGGACATACAGGTGTCAGATTCACTGTTACTATCCAGGATTGGCTGCCTCAGCCTTCAGGTACATGGACATACAGGTGTCAGATTTACTGTTACTGTCCAGGATTGGCTTCCTCCGCCTTCAGGTACACGGACATACAGGTGTCAGATTCACTGTTACTGTCCAGGATTGGCTTCCTCCGCCTTCAGGTACACGGACATACAGGTGTCAGATTCACTGTTACTGTCCAGGATTGGCTGCCTCCGCCTTCAGGTACATGGACACACAGGTGTCAGATTCACTGTTACTGTCCAGGATTGGCTTCCTCAGCCTTCAGGTACACGGACATACAGGTGTCAGATTCTCTGTTACTGTCCAGGATTGGCTTCCTCAGCCTTCAGGTGCACGGACATACAGGTGTCAGATTCACTGTTACTGTCCAGGATTGGCTTCCTCCGCCTTCAGATACACGGACATACAGGTGTCAGATTCACTGTTACTGTCCAGGATTGGCTGCCTCCGCCTTCAGGTACACGGACATACAGGTGTCAGATTCACTGTTACTATCCAGGATTGGCTTCCTCAGCCTTCAGGTACACGGACATACAGGTGTCAGATTCTCTGTTACTGTCCAGGATTGGCTTCCTCAGCCTTCAGGTACACGGACATACAGGTGTCAGATTCACTGTTACTGTCCAGGATCGGCTGCCTCCGCCTTCAGGTACACGGACATACAGGTGTCAGATTCACTGTTACTGTCCAGGATCGGCTGCCTCCGCCTTCAGGTACACGGACATACAGGTGTCAGATTCACTGTTATTGTCCAGGATTGGCTGCCTCCGCCTTCAGGTACACGGACATACAGGTGTCAGATTCACTGTTACTGTCCAGGATTGGCTTCCTCCGCCTTCAGGTACATGGACATACAGGTGTCATATTCACTGTTACTGTCCAGGATTGGCTTCCTCAGCCTTCAGGTACACGGACATACACGTGTCAAGATTCACTGTTACTGTCCAGGATTGGCTTCCTCCGCCTTCAGGTACACGGACATACAGGTGTCAGATTCACTGTTACTGTCCAGGATTGGCTGCCTCCGCCTTCAGGTACACGGACATACAGGTGTCAGATTCACTGTTACTATCCAGCATTGGCTTCCTACGCCTTCAGGTACACGGACATACAGGGTTCAGATTCACTGTTACTGTCCAGGATTGGCTTCCTCCGCCTTCAGATACACGGGCATACAGGTGTCAGATTCACTGTTACTGTCCAGGATTGGCTGCCTCCGCCTTCAGGTACACGGACATAATACGTCCTACGCCCAGCTACGTGCTACGTCAACAGCAAGAACTTCAAGGGTCCCGTTCACAACACGATCGTAGCGCTATGACTGTCGTAAGTCTATGTTAAAGTATGGGAGTTATGCTAGTCTTAGCACCACGATTGATTTGTGGAACAGATTCCTGGTCATTATTGAAGGTAACGGGCGTATCTGAACGTGCTCACACCTTCTTTAGGCGCCCTTGTAGCTTCGATACAATTCTCCGCGATTAGAACCTTCGGACGCCTTTTCCAAACGACCAAGAGATATATAACAGTACAATATAACAGAAAAATATATAATTTGAGAATTTTCAATTTATTCATTTGACCATTCAGTTCTAAAAAATATGACTTCTAGATAATTTTCAAGGTTGATGTTTGAAATTTGGTTTTACTCATATTTATTATTAAAAATAAACGCTGAACAAAATATAACATTAAACAAAATATTCAAAAAGCATAAAACAAACAGCTGCAATGTGCTTTGTTGAAATCTTTCATAAATTAATGTACAAACATAAATCAAACTGTACAATATACACTGAATACAGAACATACAAGACTATATACACAGTAAAATATCTTGGTTACGGGTATTCGTTGAGACAGAATTTCTGGTACGCCACCACACAGACAAGACTGATGCGCGCATGGTTATTTGGCGTTCTTATCATCGCATGCCTTAACGTTGACATATCATTTTATAAAATCACGTTTTTCGAATTAACATGTGAACGTTAAGAATAAATCTGCTCTTCCAAATTTATAGCAATGAATTAGGTGTCAGGAAATAGACTACTATTGTATTAACTCGTAAACAAGTAAAATAATGAACAGAACGCAACAACGGAAAACAATTTCATAAAATGTACTAACAATGTTCACAAAAATGTCTACATTAGTAAATAGCATGTTAAATTTGCACACTAATTCCTACTCTCTGAGTCAACAATAACGGTGTAGTAAATTGATGATAAGGTAACTTTGGAGAAAGTAGATTTATCTGCAAATATGCTTTGACAAGGCAGGTTATGAAAGTTAGCATATCAGATGGCGCGCCTCGTTTTCAGGTCCAAAACTCCAGGGCCCTCTTTCACAAAGCAGTCCTTGCGCTTCAACTGCCGCAAGTACTATACTATCACAGACATACGACAGTCGTACAGCTACGATCGCTTTGTGAAACGGGCCCCTGGATGTTAAGCACTCGACGTTCACAGTGTGTCCCCTTACGTATCTGTTGAACTTAATGTCATGCTATATTTTTGGACGGAGCATTATTAAGTACTGAGCTGTCCAGTTGTGGACATCTTGTACAAGTTGTATTATCACTTTGAAAATGTATCACACTTCAGAAGCATCTGCCATCCTGTTGGCAAATCATCCATTTTCGATGCAAGGTATCCGGATATTACCGAAGTGTGCCGAGAGTTCTATGTTTAGTAGCATATAAGTTCCTCCTTCCGTTTTCTTCTGTTGTCACTGTAAAACTTATGTTCCATCTTTTGCATAGCATGGCCGACATCTGAGGCTATACGGTTGCCATAGTTACCGGAATTCGTATTAGGTATTTCATCGGAAAAGATGGTTAGATTTTCGGGAGTCTCCTCCTTCTCTTTGGGCTGACCCTGCGTAAAACAAACATTATTATTATTATTATTAAAACACATAATGATCCCTTTGTTTTGTTTTTGTTGAACGCCGCGCACCAGCTATATGAGTGAGTATGCTTTTACACCGCTTTTAGCAATATTCCAGCATTATAACGGGGGGCAACAGAAATGGGCTTCACACATTGTACCCATGCCGGGAATCGAACCCGGGTCTTCGGCGTGACGAGCCAACGCTTTACCGCTACGCTACATAACATGGAAATTTGAGATACCCTTTCTTATACATTATTTCAAATCATTATTTGACAGACATGCGGCTTGGGCAACTTACCTTAGCATCGAATTCGGTGAGGAAACCCCAGTTATCTTCCCTGAAAGACATAAGGCAATAGTACCATTAACTATTCTGTTGTACACGCATAGAAAGTTATGTCGGAGCTACCGAGAAATATGGATTATCTGCCCCTTGACTTTCATCATAATTGAACGAGAGACAGATAATTCGTAATTACGAGCTGAGAGTAGCTTAGAATATTATTCTATATAGGACCCTTAGTCCCTCTTGTAGGAAGATGTGGATTTCCCGTTCACAAGTGAGGACAAAGTGTTGAAACAACGTCACCTAAAACCGTCTGTGACATGATAAACAATGGATAAAGTCATATTTAATTATTTGCGACAATGAGTTTATATGAGGAAATGTTGCCATGGGTCACTTTGCAAACTACGAAGACAATGGAATAATACGTGTGAACTGACCAATCAGCATGAAGCCAGATTTGTAATGCTCAGTGAAAATCACTGGAAATAACTGCACCGATATTCCAGCCTCTCCCCGAGATTTAGAGCCATAATATATTATCATTACCATCCAGAGGCGGCAAATGATGCAGTAATTATATAACTAGCATACCCATGGGTATACAAACTGAATACTAAATAGAATTCCGACGATTGGTCAAATGACAATGTAAAATACCATGCAGATATGGCTTTTGTGCAAGATTCAAGTCAGATACAATTTTTGTCTTTTCTTCTTTGATTTACACTTTTTTGTGTGTTCATTTCTTCATTTCAAACGTTTGGTAGTAAAAACAATCACATGGAATTATTTTAATTTTTAAAACTGATCCCTTGCTTAAGAATTTGAGATTGCGAAAACGAAGTTTTGAAGTCTACTCATTGATATTAACATATACTACACGTGCAATGCATTTTTTTCAAATCTTAACAAAAAATCTAGTTCACAAGTATATAAAATTATTCATTTATATTCCGGCAGGAAAAACCGAGATGATGCAGGTTTTAGACGTTTAACACTTTGGTAAAACCAAAGAACAAAAGGTATGGTGCTACCAAACTTAGAAAAATGGTCAGGTCGAACCGGGATTTGAACCCACGACAACTGGTTTCTGGCACACATTGAGACTCAACTCCGCACAGTGAATTGCGGTGCCTATGGCGATTTGGCCACCAAAACTTCCTCTCATGTTATGACGCCATTCTGAATATGATAATCTTTTAAATCCGTACTTTGGTTGGCAACATAATGGAATCTCTGTCACAGGTCTTAGAAGTTCGATCTAATCCAGTTGGTATAGACACAAGTATATTTAAGATATATATCGCGTTGGTTAGTCCGGTGGCCACTGCAAAGCTCATGATAAGACACACGAACAGCCATGAGCCTCAAATGTCGATCGAACAGAGATAACACGTATGCACATGCATTCATTTACGCTCCTTTACTAACGCTAGAGAGAATACAGGAATGTAAGGATACCAAACTTAACGAATGTCTATAGGACGAACCCCTTCCTCTCCAGTATTGCTGTGTAAACCTATGAACGTTGCTAACGCTAGCGAGTATGTGCTAAGGTAGTCACCAAAGAATGGTTTATTACCTCCCATAAAGAGGCTTAAATACAGTGTCGTGCTATTCCTATCGTCACTGGGGTTTTTTTCTACAAATATGTCCAAACTGGTGCCGTGTGCAGAAAGGGAATTCATTGTGACGTATTTAAGTCACGTGCTACTTTAGATCATCCAGCTCAACGGGTTTTTTCCCGAATGACTATGAATGCACGTGTGAATATCAGTGCCGTAGCCAGCCCCCGGGGGGGGGGGGGGGGGGGGGGGGGGGGACCACCCTATCCCGTTAGTCGCCTCTATCAAACAAACAAAGTGACGTGTTAAGGAAATTTGAAATATGCTTCAGTTTCATTCAAGTCCTTAACACGTCACTTTGTTTGTTTGATAGAGGCGACTAACGGGATCGGGTGGTCAGGCTCTCTGACTTGGTTGATGGTTGATGCATGTCATCGATCCCAATTGCATGTATCGATGTTCATGATGTTAATCACTGGATTGTCTGGTCCAGACTCGATTATTTACAAACCGCCGTCATATAGCTGGAATATTGCTGAGGGCGGCGTTAAACAACAAACCAAAAACCAACCGAAACACACAAGTCTGGTAACCATGACTACCAGACGATCTTGTTGGGATATACAGGAATATGATTCCGTACCAAAGATTCGTTAATCCAGAAATGTGTTGACCCGGACAATTCCACTGGGTGCGATACTGTCCTGATTAACGAGGTCTCACTGTACACCCTAAAATTTAAGTTACAAACAAAATGTTTGAACGACTTGAATCAAACGTGCTAGGTCTGCCAATTGGCCTAAGCCTATGGTTCCATTTTCAGATTGTACATGAATCGCAAAATATTCTATCAATAAAACATTTTCTACTTACCAGTTTTTGAGACAACGTTTCTCGGACGAGACACCCTCCTTCCAGATTGTATCCTGCGTCACCTTGTCACACTTGCGGAAGTCCCCCTCGCTGTAGTTGCGGCTGGACGCTGCAGGGGCGGCCAGCTGCTTATCTTTGGGGATGCAGCTGTCATGGTAGGCGCTGCGAGGACGAGGAGAAGGAACATGGTAACGAGGGGTTGCAGTGATGAGTGAGGGGTTGGCGTTAAACATGGCGATGAACTGGGAGATGGAACCTTCGGCTGAGGTTGCTGTTCAACTGACAGTGAAAGATATGGATTGTTCTGTTCTGATCTGTTCAATCGTGTATATTTGGTTGTTACACTTTTCTGGCTAAAAAATCCGGATTTACGATTTTCTTCTTAGATTTCGTTTCACAGTTGATTTTCTGTGCGCATATACATATATGTATAGCGTTTATGATCTGGAGTTGTGACTATGCATTTGTTGCCGACATATATTGTCCATGCACAATAATGAAATACGAATAATTTTCCACAGCCAGTGTGACGCCTCGCGCAGCAGATCGCCTCGATCAGTTGTGTCCCTGCATGCACATTTAAAGCTGGTTAATAGCCAGAGATTTGCCGCTTCAGATACATTGATTTCCGTCTAACGGTTGACACTGATCGACTGTCCCTTGTAAATCCCTGACAGTTTGTTATTGACAGTCCCTTGTTTTCACGTATATATTCCGAAATGTATCTGTGACAAGGCCCTCACTGGACTGTAATGTTTACCGCCGTTGTTACTCTTTTTTTCACGCTTCGTTGACGCCGCTGCGTTGTAAACAATCATTGACAGCGAGGCGACTGTCACTAAGGTCATGACGTGACCTGTTACCTTTGACCTCCTTGACAATGCCTTCGCGATTACCGCTGTAACGCGAAACAGGTAACAAACAACTTCGAATCACCTTTTCAAACAAATAAATTATTTATCAAATAGGATCTCATTTATTAATTATTTCGCGAAAGTGTTCGATTTGTGTGCGTGGCATAAAACGCTGTAAATAATCCCCAACATTTCCGCTTACGTCACAGTTTATACGTCGTCAATGACAACCCACGCGGCTTGTGTACTGAGAGAGCAACAATCAGCGATTGCCGATTGATCGTTGAGGTCATTGCACGCAGATAATGATAAGTTGATTCAAACAAGGATTGCTGCCGGCGTGTGACAGTATTTGCAGGTCTAATCTGTCTGGCAGAGAAACTTACTGGATCGATAAAATTAGCAACACGAGCGTCTTGGTCAAGTACAACAGTCAGCGTCAAAATATTGGAGAGAGAAAGTATATTGAGGAGAGACGAATGGGCTTAGGGTGATTGGACACGTCGAATACACTGCTGAACCAAAGAATAGCATCACATTTAAAGTTAATTTTCTGTTTCTTGTAAGTTTTTTGTTTGTATTCGAAACTGTTGATTTTTTTGTTCTTTTAAACAACATATATGTATTTAAAGGTACAAATACATGTACTAGTATGAGCTAATAAAATGGGAAAAAGAGTTTTAATATTTGTTGGCTTGTATTGAATATATGAATAAAAGAGAACAACATCGTAAAACTATTATTCATTTTGTCATTCTTTCAAAAAGCATGAAGTTCTCTATGTGTAGGGTTAAAATGCTAGTTTGTGATGCGTTGAAATCATGATATTCTTTTAATAATGGCCGGCAATATCGACAAACATATTTTTGTTTTAAATGCCCTAACTTACATAGTGTACGAGACTACGTGCATATATCAAATCCCATTAAGACGAATTGAACACTAATACATGTCCTTAGACATACTCAAGTAATCGACCAATTCAAACACCATATACTTGAAGACGTTTACATATGTTTAAACACTTTTACATACTGTATTGTTTTAGCTGAAGTACTCTACTCAGCGCTAATAAGCGGTCCTATTTGGTGTGTGATTTGATTAATGTAAGGTTGGATTAAGGTGAGGATTCTCCTGTAAACCTGACAGAGGACATTTTGTTTAGATATAAATCCACTGATGCTTGAGAGGAGGGGGTGTCGCATTCATAGTGAGTCGCATTTTTGGCTAGGGGCCAGCGGTCGCATTCTTTTGGAGACGCATTAATTTCACGTTTTACAGTATTTCAAAACAGGATTTGATTTTTTTGACACATTAATGTTCATCTCACATTCCATACAAGAACAGAGAAACAACATCCGAGCAACACGTTCGATCTGAATGTTCGGGAAACTAGAAATAACGTATTCAAATAGGCGACACTCTGACACAAAATATTGATTATTCAACTTGATGTAAAGATTGCCGGACTTGTTTCATGGGTCTTTATCTTAAATGTTTATTTTTAGAAGTGTGGCTGGGGTGGTCGGGTAGCCTAGTGGTTAAAGCGTTCGCTCGTCACACCGAAGACCCGGGTTCGATTCCCGACATGAGTACAATGTGTGAAACCAATCTCTGATGTCCCCCGCCGTGATATTGCTGGAATATTGCTAAAAGCGGCGTAAAACCATACTCACTTACTAGAAGTGTGGCTCTTTAATACCCTTGTAAAGTATAATGAACGAGTTTACATTGCCCTTCGCGTTACACGAGTCGCATATGTGATCATATTAGTAAAACAGGTAGCAGTGATATTGCGTTTGCTATAAAAACATTTACGTTTGAAATTTTGTGGCTATATTTCCGTCCTGTTTATACACACAGCGCACATTACACAATATAATGTCACTGCATTTTACATAAATGGATATTCTGGATAGAATGCATATTAAGATTAATTAAGGATAACAATAATCCCCGAATATTATTATAAGTTCCCCAATACCGATAAATTGGCAGGACTATTTTCCAAAAACAATTCTAAACACTTGCGACATTTATGTAAATTTACCTCTATACTCATGAATGAGTTCTAAAACCCTTCATCCTGGTGTTAATCTAAACATGCCTAATGTCTTAAATTGTTCTATGTATATCTATCTAAAGTTACTTATATATTGTACTCCTGTAAAAAACAATTGACATCCTAACCCAGTGAACAGCCTTGGTGATGCACATGTGAGCAATACAAGAACTGGTCATGATATACAGCTGTAGCACATACATGCCAGAGCGAGTGTGTGAGTATGGTTTTACGCCGCTCTCAGAAAATATTCCAGAACTATTACGGCTGGGGACACCAGAAATAGGTTTCATGCACTGTGCCATGCGAAGAATCGAACCCGGGGCTTCGGCGTGACGAGCACATGCTTTAACCACAAGGCTACCCCCGGCTACCCCCTAAATGTGTACTGAGCACAGGAATCCAGCGGTTAGATTCAAATAATGACATTTTATTGAGTATATTTTACCATCAGTGACTCTCTTTATAGACAAAGCACAATTAGGTAGACCAGTACTTCAGATTCCTGTGGACAGAGTGACTAGACTGTAGAAACTTAGAACGGTCTGAGCACATGTTACACCAGATCTGTAACAATCTCATTAAACTCTTAATTAACTTCTCGCTTTGTTTAGCGGTAGCAAGATCTAAGATCTGTGTTACTGAGATTGGTTGTGACATAGAAAGTATTCACGTAGAACGACATGGATTTACGAAATGAACAGATATATCCATCTGGACCACAAACGTTTCTGTAAAAAAACAAATCTTTTTTGGAAGATAGACGTAAAAAAGAAGCCGGTTTACACGGCTTCAGCGCTGCCGGAAAATGTTTGTGCTGAAATTGAACACAATTACTTTATACCGGTGGAACATAGATTACGGTCATATTTAACTTTAATGACAGGGTTTGACTTATATTTTCACTTGTTTGATAAAGTAAAAAAGAAGAGGTACCGAAACGTCCCATGGAAAGAATAGAAGAAGTTATATTCCGCAGGTCAACACCGCCTGCAGCTTCTGAATATATTTATATATTTAACTTCGAGGTGTGTGTAGTGTAATACCACACAATGTCGACATACATAGTACTGGTATCAGGTACAAGCAAATACAACCATATGTAAATTAAAAAAAATCGTGAAATGTATAAGAATATCGAAATTAAGTCGACATAACTTTACAACAAGTACGCCGTTAATAACGCTGTGTGAGTTATGTTGAACACCTGTAATTTATAACTCAGGTCTAAGTGTGTGACTGCAGGCAATGTTAGCACAAGAGCCCTATCTACAGACAATAAACACATATACTCCAGTCTGTCCAAGCTCCTTGCCTGGCTGTAAACGTGTTGGTAGTGGCGTAGAGGAGGTTTATCAGGTACTGTTGAGGTGTGACGACATGAACAGTGAGGGTGTTACAACTTATGACATATACGACTCGTACAGTCTGTCCAAGCTTCTTGCCTGGCTGTAAACGTGTTGGTAGTGGTGTAGAGGAGGTTTTTCAGGTACTGTTGAGGTGTGACGACATGAACAGTGAGGGTGTTACAACTTATTACATATACAGTCTGTTTCCACTGATGGCATGAGAGAGAGTAGCCTGTATTGCGCCTGTGAGATTTACAAGCTGGAGGTGTATGTGAACCAGTTACCCCGTATCTAAACCTGACGTCCGACCCCTGGGCCCACGGAAAACTCTCTTGGCCGATATCTCACCGCATAATTGTCATATATTTGAAATAAATGATTAAAATATCTATATCGTGAAAACTTCTATTTTAAAAGATTTGACAAAATGTTGCAATTTTACGTAATATTCCATGTCTTAAGGTAGAGGATAAGTGTTTCAATTTTATTATATCAGACCTTTGATATAATAATTTGTTTGTAACGATTTTCATGCAGTTACACATTAATAACAAATACTGATACTCATCACCCAAGTCATGTTGCTTACATAAAGAACACATCCTATCCCTACGTTCTAGTTCTCTTGCTTTCTGCCTGTTTCATCTCGTAAGAAAGAAAGAAAAGTTCTAATTTTTAATATTTCGCGTCACCACTTTTCCGGCGGAGAGATCAGACAATTTTCAAAGCATATATTTTCTTGAGAAGAAAGTAATATGTTTTTTACTCTTTGATGACACTAAGCACGCTCACTTATCCATCTAGTTTGTCTCACAGTCCCTGAACAATAGTATTTTCCCTTCCGCCCAGCCCTTACTGCATTGCTACAGCTCTACACAGCAAGTCTAGATGTTCCTCGGGTTCTGAATCTTCCATCTCACTGGGGCTCCTTTTCAATGTAAACGGAGTTATTTGTTTCTATCAAAATCATATATTTTCAGAGATATAGCGTTAGTCTACCATCCATCCTCACATATGCTTATAATTAGTAACGTCATGGTATAAGCTTTAGGTCAAAGGCACATTTTTTATATAGAAGACACTACTTTTTCAATTTATTTATATTTTGAAAAAATATTTAAAAAATGATTAGAATTCATGTATTCCCCTCGTTCTGGCAGGAGAAATTCTTTCGATATTCATGTCAAAATCAGCACGGCACACAACCTCATATTATAATCTCTATGTATGCTGAAAAGACGGAAATGTCCGTGACCGAGTGTGAATAGTGTATATGTTTGTGTATAGGCAGGCCATTGTATTATTCTCATTGTTATATGGGGACAAGTTTATTTCAATATGGTACAGATAAACATCAGTAAAACAAATGTTACATTTGGGATAGCACTTTCTTGGAAAATTACAAATTCTAGTACTTTTTGGGCTTGAGTCCAAGAAAGTTTCCAAGTGTTATCCCAAACATAACATTTGTTACATTCGACCACTTTCTAAATGGCACTGTGTATTCATAGCTTTCGACTATGGGAGCCGTGCCAATTTACACTTATCAGAGGGGTACCTAAAGTATGGGTTCTGGACTAGCAGTTGTGGGACTTCCTTTTTGTGGAAGCCTCTGTGGTTGAGTGGGTTAGATTGCTGACTTTGTGTGCTGTCGATTAGGTGCCTCACTCTGGGGGCGTGTACTTTACCAAGAAAGGGTTATCCAAAATATAACATTTGTAACATTTGTTACATTTGACCACTTTCTAAAAGACGTTGTGTAATCATGAATAGACTAATCAGGATCTTTTCTCAAAATCAACACCTTGGTAAGGTAAGTCAGTATATTAAAACACACAAATGTATACATTGGCTTTATAATTAGGAATGTGCGCCCTAAAATGCTCTATTTTGTCTTCCCCCAACGCGAGTGTCACTGCCAGCTACCCGCCTCGTCTCTGTGTTGTCCATATCATTGTCAAATGTCAAAAACTTACCTCTTGTTTACGAAGGAAAATAAAATGCCTGTCGTCTGCCGCTGCATTGTATTGGACGTGTACACCAGTCTATTCGATTATGTTTCCAATGTCCTTGTTCCACGTTTCACTTAGACAATTACCCACTCAAAACACGACTACCGTTCACTTTTACGAGTCAATCGTTCACACTAGCAACCATGCTACCTGTTCAAGTGTCGAGGTAAACACTGTGTCACAGCATGTACGGACGTAGTCCTGTCCCCCGTTATAACGCTACGGTTACTACAGTGCAGATGAAATAAGTGATTGTTCCAGGTGTGTTTATTAACAGGGTAAAACCACATACCTGCTATACACGTTTTACCAACGACAGTATCGAAGTGTATAATGAATGTGACATGCTTCTGATATAAGGTGTTATTAGGAGATCGAAGTGTCCAAAATGGCTTTTCCATCTTTCGGAATTACCCCCTCGGTATTGTACACCTTTTCCTCATAAATGAAAATGTAACCGGATTTTGCCGCGTGAAGAATATAACTCTGATAAAACCCATCAACGTGCATTTAGAATGCGGAATAACAAATAATGAATTCGTGAATACAATACTCAGGCTGAGAATGAAAGAATCGATATCGTGGCATCGGCATGATTGATGTAATCGCCAGACAACGGTTGTTGACTTATTCAAGACCGATTCGCGAGGCTGGTGATTAATTGTTAATTATATATGGTTGTTGTAAATACAACACTGATTATATCGCGGACTCGAAACAGTGTCACCTATGCGCGTTCTGTATCCTCACCTCTTCGATCGTCTTGACAAGCGTATATAGAAGCAGTCGTAAATACACACGACAGTATAGCCGGGTTAGGATAGATCCCCAGCAACCAATGCTAAGGTTGTTTAACGCCGCACTCAGCAATATTCCAGCTATATGACGACGGTCTGTAAATAATCGAGTCTGGACCAGACAATCAAGTGATTGACATCATGAGCATCGTCCCACGCAATATCGGATCTATGGCTTGCATCAACCAAGTCAGAGAGCCTGACCACCCGATCACGTTAGTCGCATCTTACGACAAGCATAGTCGCCTTTTACGGCAAGCATGGGTTGCTGAAGACCTATTCTACCCCGGATCTTCACGGGTCGGCTAATTATAGAGGGATAGAGTGATCAGCCTCGATGACTTGGTAGGCGGCGTCGCGGTGTGTTGCTCATTATGTCAATCACTTGTTTCAGACTCGAATGTTGACAGGCCGCCGTGATATAGCCGGGATATTGCTCATTATATCAATCACTTGTTTCTTACTTGAATGTTGACAGGCCGCCGTGATATAGCCGCGGTATTGCTCATTATATAAATCACTTGTTTCAGACTCGAATGTTGACATGTCGCCGTGATATAGCCGGGATATTGCTCATTATATCAATCACTTGTTTCAGACTCGAATGTTGACAGGCCGCCGTGGTATAGCCGTGATATTGCTTACTGCGGCGTTATACAACAAACAAAACATAATAAAGATGTAGAAGTAGTAGTAGTAGTAGTGGTAGTGGTCGTGGTAGTAGTAGTAGTAGTAGTAGTAGTAGTAGTAGTAGTAACAGCAGCAGCAGTAGGAGTAGCGTTAGCAGTAGTAGCAGTAGCTATGGTAGATGCACTGGGCTTTGTGTGGTCCTGGGTATAATAAATGTTAATAAGCAACATAATTATTTATTATCATAATATTTTCATACCTTACTATTAGCATTGCTGACAATGACACTACTATGCCACATAGTGGTTTGATTATCCTCATTATCATCATCATCATCATTATCATCGCCATATCCATCATCGTTATGATAACGCCTCTTATTAATAAAACGCACGATTTCGTGGCACTCCGATCGAAGAATGAGTGTGCTGCTAGTTGGTAACATCCTACAACGACGCGCCGTGGTGCGAGACAGGGTGGGCCACTTTGCTGCCGAGGGGGAAACAGCTGTAGCTGTCGAAGCTGTACAGTATGTAATTGTAATTGTTGACATTCTTGCTGCTGTCCATATAATAATCACCATCACCGAGTTGCTGTTACCACTGCATATTATCAACAGGATCGTAATTATAAGTGTAGTATTATCATCATTACAATCATCAGATGTGCTGGGCATATTGGCAGTAGAAGTATCATCATCATCATCATCATCATCATCATCATCATCATCATCATCATCATTTTCTGTATCAAACACATCCTCTGTATCTCCAGGGCTCGCATTACGGTAAACCTACACTAACTAGTGGAAGGGACGTTTAATGTCAATCTTAAAAATGATAAAACGCATCAGCATCGAAGTGATATTCAAATAGATTTCCGACAATGGTAAATATTTCATACAATAAGTTGAATATTAGCCGTAGTTATATTTACATCACTGAACATGACGATAGTGTTGCTTAGCAACAAATTCCTTATTCGAAATTAGGCATTATGCTATTTGAGCTGAAGATGAAATTAATCTCCCGCTTGAGGGTTTATTTACAGACACCGTAAAGGTTTAAGTTAACTGCATTCATACGGGAAAAGGGACATTTGAGAAATCAATATTTGTAAAAACAGTTTATTAATATATCGACTTTCATTCATGAAATGAAATAAATTTGAGGACAAATAAAAAAGGATTAAGTTTAATCATGTCCGCATAACAGTATAGCTGGTAGATTAATTCAGTTTTAAACTCAGTCTGCTGTATTAGATTACTCTGTGATATACAGACGCCTGGTTGAATACTGTGTTTAATTTCCACTTAACCAAAACACCACTGACATTAAGCGTAGTGGAACTGTCATATAAATATAAATATTATAATAATATATGGTATTCATATATAAATCATTCACATATTTGAATACAAGGTGATAACTACGTGTAGGCAATATTAACGGTTAAATAAACAGTTATGATTAATCAAACATGGACCGATCCATTTATTGCCAATAATTAACAGTACACTTATCAAAAAGTGAATACTATTTGCAAACAGAAGGAGAGATTACAACTCAAAATTGTTTCAGAACGTTCATTTGCAAGACAGTTATAACAGTGAATAATTTACTTTTCTCGATCGTTGTATTTGGAAACAGGATCTCTTTACAACAAACGTTCAATGTTAAATTGGAACGTAATGTTACCATCGTTTCTAATTTGAAATCAGAAATATAAACTAAAGTAAAGGGTTTTACGTACCGTTCCACCATGTTTATCCACGATGTTGTGCGATTTCTCCAGCAGCAACTTCTGACTCTCATTAATATTTTACCCTCACACGTAAAGCCAGTCCGAGCAATCAGTTAACCCTCTATACTTCGTGAATGATAGACACGCCTGTCTCGCGACTCATTAACCCCCAACGCTTGTAAACCGTTTCCATATAGTGAACCAAATTGCCCGAACCCTACGACAAAACTGTCGTTCATTTCTTCTATAACTTTATGAATACACATATCAATATGTGAATCATTTGTGGTTAATGTCAAAAATACACTCTCATCAAAGCACAATTGGTAACTCTTTATGTGCTGGGTAACAATAAAGGTTGTAGTAGTTGTGCAGAAAATATTATACAACAATTGTAAGACGGGTATTGTTTTGCTATGGTCTTTAGGGGATAATGATCGCGGTTCATGTCTAATACGCTTAATTCAGAGTATAATGCTGTTCTATTGAATTCTCCAAGGAACTGACACAATATTTATTTGGTAACGCACTTGAGCTCCTTGTCTATGGCGCCTACCGTATATAAATCCCGGGCATTGAAATTATTTGGGTGTGCATTGATAAGGTAAAACTATTAGATATTAAATTCTTTCGTTTACAAAGTTAACAAAATATTTATGGTTCCGTACTGTTATCTTCGTTTTCGATTATCAAAGATTTTGTTTGTTTGTTGTTTAACGCCGCACTCATCAATATTGCATTTACATGACGGTGGCCTATATCTTGAAGTCCGCGACGCTTCGCGGATTTACACACGACCACCGATTTTTACGTTAATACCTCCATAAAAGCAAAATTATATTGAAGTAAATTTTTAATTAAACGATTTGTCGGGATGGTGGAGTTCAAGTTGACGATGTCTATATAAATGAGACTTGATACATACAGGTGTCGAACGTTTGACCGACCTCGTGAATTATTGAGTAATATCATATCGCATACACAAAGTCATTAAGTTTTTAATATAGATTTATAGTGGCCTCGTTTCACTTAGCAGTCGTATTACGACAGACTTAGCGCTACGGTCGCTTTGTGAAGCGAAGCCACGTTTTTATCGATGTCAGCCCAGCTAAAAATTATTCTTAGTGTATAAACAGTTAAAACCACTTTTGCCGGGATGGGCAGAGTTGTACTGAACGATAAGGCTTTGATCGGATTGCAGAGAGCGGTCCGAGACGATATAACGATAAAACCCCACTTCTATTCATTTGCACGTAACGTCATGATTTGTGACATGACGTGAAGCCGGATAATGATCAAGACTCTAACAGGGTCAATGTAAATTGCAGTAAAAGATTAACTGCATAGCGACCAACGTCAAGATTTAATCCAGTCAAGGACTGAAACAAGGAGTTTTATATTGGAGTTGCTTCATGCTGCGGGAGACTTCATTTATAACTGTCAAAGAAAAATTTATAACACGTCTTTGTAAAGCATACTTCGAGAATAAGGTTCCGGTTTTTCCTGTATGTGTTCGGTAAGACCATGATTATTGCAGACTATGATTTAATTATTTAATTATTTATTTTTTATTTTTTTTATTTTTTATTTTATTTATCTATTTATTTATTTTTTATTTTTTTATTTATCTATTTATTTTTCAAATTTTATTTATTTATTTATTTATTTATTTATTTATTTATTTATTTCGTACATACTTATGAGGTATTTACCTACTTACATTTTTCAACCATCAATTTTAAAATTGTCAAATGTTATTGTTCTCATTCGATTCTCTTTTCCATTGTGAACGTATTAGTTGCAGTTCATTCACATTTGATAGTTAACGACTCTGTGAACAAGAACAGCCTTTATACACGGGAATCAAATAGCTCCACTAACACTCTTCTAACGAGATGGGCCGGCCCCTCTACACAATGACAAATCGCCTTCCCTGTGTTTAATACCGGTTTAGTGTCACAAATATGACTTGTTAATTGCCTGCTCGGGCTGTCGACACGTCTGTACATGTGGCAGTGCGTTGGTCGAGTCATCACTGATCCCAATATTTCACAGTATTTCACAGAGAACATTAATGTGTAGCAAACAAACAAACAAACAAACGTGGGACCAATAACTTATATGGAATGTAAATTGAATGATGATATGATTGATTAAAAATTTATGTAAATATGTTAATTTCATAATCATATTGGGGGAACAACTGCACATACAAGACCATGTTTATTGAAATTTAAAATAATTAAATTTCAGGGTAACTGAAGCGTACGTAAAATATAATAACAGCTAGCTTCAGTCCCAATTGTACATCCCTCAAATATGACCAGGGATGCATGTACGTGTAATTGTGTGTTTGTATCAATACATGTCGTCTTCATAGCGTTCAAAGTGGAAGGTTACCATTAGGATGAGATTCTTATAATCCAGTCCGGACAAGTCAAGTGATTTGCGCGACGATCCACGATATTGGGGTACAAAGACACGAAACCAAACCGTCAGCGAGGCTAACCACGCGATCCGCTTATTTGGTTGGTTTGTTGTTTAACGCCGCACTCAGCAATATTTCAGATATATGACGGCTGTCTGTAAATAATTGAGTCTGGACCAGACAAGCCAGTGATTGATACCATGAGCATCGATCATCGCAATTTGGTGAGAAAAAGAACAGAGTTGAAAGATCGTAAATTTCGTGGTTTATGCTGACAGCCTGAAACGATACAAAAGAAAAATCTGTGCGTATGATAAACTACAGATATATTTTCCAGAATGTAATTGCCCACAATTAAGGGTGCATATAACACACGAGTGCGTGTTATACATGAATAAATAAGTCTTGCGTACATTGATCAATCGGAAGGGGTGGTAATTAGGATTGTTCACTAGCCAATATATTAGCAAATATCGCCGTGGGGGCTTATTAGAGCGGGGTGCTTATTATGTCGAATACGGTAATTTAGATCGGATGGTCAGGTGCGCTGCCTATAGGTTGATTGGGTGTCATTGTGACTCGTTGCTCATTACATCAATCACGGGTTCATCTGTGCAAGAGTCGATTATTTACAGGCGAGAAAGCACACAACCAAATAAAGGTGGAAGGTCGTAAACACAAATACATCGTTTGGTGAGTCTGGGTATGTATTTACTGTAAAATATTTAATAATAATCGTAAGACAACCACTTCAACTTCCCCCCCGGGTTCACAAAATAGGTTATGAAACTGGGCATGCGTTAGGAGAATCGAAACAGAGAGGATTATACCCTGCCCCACCCTACTACCCACACCCTCCTAACAAAACTGGAGAGGCCCCAACAACACTGTTTGTATGTTAACGTTCACACATCAACGTACTTAAATATCTTTCCCCACACAATGGACCCGTGAAGATCCGGGGTAGAATAGGTCTCCAGCAACCCATGCTTGCCGTAAAAGGTGACTATGCTTGTCGTAAAAGGCGACTAACGGGATCGGGTGGTCAGGCTCGCTGACTTGGTTGATGCATGTCATCGATCTCAATTGCGTGGATCTATGCTCATGATATTAATCACTGGATATTCTGGTCCAGACTCGATTATTTACAGACCGCCGTCATATAGCTGGAATATTGCTGAGTGCGGCGTTAAACAACCAACCAACCAACCAACCAACCAACCCCACACAATGTCACCATGTTTACTGTCTAACAGTAAATATAACAGTTTTTTGTCGATAAATGGTTTAAGAAACTGTTCTCATTTCAACAAAACAAACGTTATATATTATTTTAACTCAGCTCCAGCTGACTCAGTGTCAGTCGTGTTGACTGGCATGCCTCGTCCTCCGATCCCGTGTTATGTACGCCTGAACATAACCCACCAGCTACTATACACATAGCAATTCGTTATTATCAGCCTGATTGTAATCTACACGGCATGTATATTGCCTCAGTCAGTCAGACAATGTGAAGACACAGCCCGTTAGATTGCTGTAGCAGGGCGTCATATCTACAGCTCCGGCACAAATACGTGTACAACAAATTCGGCTTTATTCCTAGGTTGGTGGTATGTAAAGACAGATTGTAATAAAAGTTCAGTGTAGACCTGGTCATCTAATTAACCTCGAACTGTTTCATATCATGATAGGTTAAGAAAAAATGCGCCTAAATGCACGTGATGTGACTTAATGAACTTACTGAATAAATGTCATTTTTACGTCGGTGAGCTCTCATGAACTTCTAGTTATGACAGCTGCAGGTTACTTCTAAAGGTAAAGCATGGTGGTAAAAGTGTTCGCTCGTCACGCCGAAGACCCCCACGTGTTCCCCGCCGTGATATTCCTGGAATATTACTTGAAACAGCGTAAAACGATACACACTCACTCATAATACGACAGCCTCTGTGGTCAAGTGGGCAGAACGTCTGCCCTGAGAGCGGAAGGTTGATAAATAGTATTCTTATGCAGGTTTAACTACTTCTGATCATGATAAATGACGTCATTACGTACATTTTGAATATCATACATGTACAATTCAAATGCTCTCCCAAAACGACGCTCTTTGACAATTTGCATTAAATGTCACTTTATTCTTGACCTCATCAACACATACGATCAATATCTGTCTGTCCGCCCATTGTCCGTCTGTCGCCATCTGTGTCATGAACAGACAAAACGAAAATACACATGCCATTCAAATATGTTAAACCCACGAGATCTCGAGTGTGTTTGTACTTCAGCAGGGTTTAGTTTGACTGCACAAGATATGCAGATAGCATTAACAAACCGCTCGACTTGTAACCCGATACCTCAGAGGTGGGTTCGACCTACAGTTATACATATATGATTTTTACATATTTCATATTTAAGTCATCGTGACCTGGAATCATTTGTTGTATAGTGGCGGTAGTAATTCATCATGTTAATATTTCTTTCGTGTTTTAGATCATTAGAACGGTAATAGATATATGTGCCCAAGCAATAAATCTATACTCACTCGTTTGATGAGAGAGTGAGTGAGTGACGGGTGGGTGAGTGAGTGAGTGCGTTGTACGGCGGTTATTATTTTGTATACTAATCATATAAGGAGACGTTTGATGACGTTAGAGACATGGTCCAACGCGGAAACACAGACACAGATAGACAGACATACAGACAAGTACAACGACGGACAGGTGTACACGAAGACTTAACGATAGACTGACAAAGAGAAACATGGACTAACGTTAGACTAACTGAGACACGACACGTAGGCAAAGCCATGGGCCCAAACACAACCACACAGAGACGCAGACTAGCAGCTGAGACACAAGAGACGCACAGAGAAATAGACCCAAATAAAGCTATTTTTCCGAACACAGACAACGACCAAAGAAGAATGAAGAATCTCCGCAGACAGAATACTTAGGACACGATTAACATGGACAAAGACCCAAGAAAGGCACACACTGACGCAGACCAAAAGTTTGTTTGTTTGTTGTTTAACGCCGCACCTATTAGCAATATTCCAGCTATATGACGGCGGTCTGTAAATAATCAAGTCTCGACCAGATAATCCAGTGATTGACATCATGACAATCGATACACGCAATTGGGACACGATGACATGCGTCAACCAAGTCAGCGAGCCGGACCACCCGATCCCGTTAGTCGTCTCTTACGACAAGCACAGTAGCCTCTCATGGCATGAATGGGTTGGTGAAGATCTATTCTACCCCGGATCTTCACGGGTCCGCAGGCCCAAAGATCGAGAGACGGTTAGGTATAGATGAGGAATGTTCAAACAGGAACACGCAGTGTATACAGAAGTACAGACAAACGGTCGGGAAAACAAATACTGTAAACTACAGTTATAACGAACACGGTTATAACGAACTGACGGATATAACGAACTTACTTTTTTGTCCCTCAAATGTGCTGTAGTTATGCTGTATATATGCTTATAACGAACTACGGTTATAACGAACTAAAATTAGTGGTCCCTTTGAGTTCGTTATAACCGTAGTTTACTGTAATTGAATTCTCCATTGTTGTACATGTATATGTGTATAAGTTCACATTGTTTTAAGTTCAAACAAAGAAATACAAAACCTATCGCTAAATTATATATTCAAGATGCGAAGTCTCGACACAGTATTACTGATACATTCCATAGAGCAACATGGATACGACAATAAATATTTGATCAAACTATACGGGCCGATTTAATCCCACAACGCAAAGTCGAATCACATACCTTTGTAATAATCGAGATCTTGTAAACTACTAAAAACGGATACCAGTATTTCTAAACAATGATGTAGCTAACGGCAATTGGCGATCAAGGATCGTGTTTCTAAAGGACAATTTTCAAAGACCACGCCAACCGATCAGTTGTCACAGTCGGGTCATTCAATGACAGCACTAACGGGACTGTATATACATATATATCTAAAGGTTCCACGGCCATTGGACTCACCGGAGCGTGTACCTACATTGCTAAGGTAGCCTACAACACTATCCAAGTACTGAGGGACTGTGTGTGTGTTAGAAGACAAGCATTGTCACATGGCTGTATTACACCGACGCCATGTCAACACCTTTATTGTCCCACACAGAATATCACAATTTGATGCAAATCGATTTCGTCGGCAAACATATCCGTCAGATATGTCTACAGTGTTGTTGTTGCATAGTTACACTCAAATCGATATATTAGGTAGATAATGAATCGATATGTGATATTAATCATATCGCTGTTGTCAAGACAATGACAGTATTATGGATAACATATTTGTAATATTGAAAAGCAGTATTGTTAAATAATAATAAAGCGTAGATTCCATGTGTTAACATAATTCCTCATCTCAGCTTTCAATGATATGACATCGTGAAAAATATTTTTACACGGCGGAGAGTTGCTAGTAAGCGGTATCAACTTCTAGCGATAAAATAGAAATGGGTAGGTTAAATTGAATTACATTGAAGTGAATGGATGATTGACCATTACCACGTCAAAATATATATTGGTATATATAGGTATGTAAGTGTAAAATGCAACAGCAAATAATAGTGTGGTATTGAACGTGTTCGAGATTAAAACTTCCCTTTATCTTTCATCTACAAAATATATAGTGTTTGTTCTTTCGCGTTCATATTTTTACATTTAATTTTTAACCTTAAAAAATTAAGATGTTAATATAGTTAAGTTTCTAAGGTAACGGTCAACAAACTTACCTTTTTGACGAGGCAAGCATATAGCTTGCCCCCATCCCGCTTGCCATGATGTTTCAAGAATGATATTTCCTATCCACGAATAATCTGAGAAACTATCTCAGTATGACACCTGTCTGTTCGCGAGAGACCCCGACACGCTCTTGACACGACCTGGAGTGAGAACGCTTCAGTATTCAAACTCTGTTCTAATACCCATCGACTTAGCGGCTTTATCGAACTACTTTTTGTGTCGGAGGTCGATGTGGGTGCACAGCGGTGGTCGATTTCTGACGTTGCGAAGGAATCTAACCTCCCAGCCACTTGATCACGTGATTTCTTCGACATTGGATACCTTGTCGCGTGTTGTGATGCATTCAGAAGAGCTGAGAATGACAAGGTTGTTAGTACACACGGTATTCGGTCGTGTCCACACCGCACACCCGATCCTGTTAATCTTTGTGGTTGTCTTAATATTAATCAAGACAGTGAATAAAATCCGTATATAAATGAAATATCGTTTGTGAATAAAAAAATAAAGAATTCGAAATCCGTAAATCAGAGCTGTCATCTACATGCATTACTGAATACACATATCGATTTCATACCTAAAATCAATATATAACTATCGGTAAATCAGTTCAGGTTGCGGAAATAATGTAATTAATTCAGAGAAAATTATGAACACAAAACAATATTGAAATAAATATATTTCTATTTCCGTGTCATTTTACTGCTCTTCTATCTATCAAAGTCATGATACAAATCTTTTCCATAGGCGTGTTTTAATCCACCTCGTCATGAATTACTTTGATGTAGAAATATTAATTCAAGCCTGCCTCTTACAAGTCTGTGGACAACGCGAGAGTAATTATCCTGAATAATCCTAGATTGTCAATAGAGTGAGTACACTACGTACACAGTAATCCAGTATTGCAAGGGAGGAAACTGCTGCTGGATGGAACAGATTAGCCCTGTAATTCATCTAACGGTTCAATGCTTATCAGGGCGCTTGTCTAACGCCGTGCATTGTTTTCTCAACAAAAGCGTGGTTTATTGCAAATCGATTGCCGCGATTAGGGAGCTGATAGGCAGTGAGATTACATGCATTAGAAGATTCAAACTCGGACATGTTCAGTGCGGCTAAAGCGGATCAAAACTCCTTCAGAAGATCTGGTGTGTATACGATTACCTCACCGAGGAGGGGGGCGGGGTTGTTTGGGGGTGTAAGGGCACATATGTATTGGTATTATAGTAACAATAGGTGGTTACTATGCAACGGGGTGTATTCACATGTTATAACCTGCTTGATGAACCGGGCAGTCTGGAAAATAGTGTATTAAACTCTGTCTTCTTTGTTTGTTTGTTTGTTGTTTAACGCCACACTCAGCAATATTCCAGCTATATGACGGCGGTCTGTAAATAATCGAGTCTGGACCAGACAATCCAGGGATTGACATCATGAGCATCGATCCACGCATTTGGGATACGATGACATGCATCAACCAAGTCAGCGATTCCGTTAATCGCCTCTTACGACAAGCATAGTCGCATTTTACAGCAAGCATGGGTTGCTGAAGACTTATTTTACTCCGGATCATCCCGGGTCCATTTTCTTTCTATCAATGGCCAAGATGATAAAAGAACAGTTTTCCGCCAGCAGGATTCGAACCCGGACTGAAATGTAACTTATGTTGTCTTCTAGCACAGAGGTATGAAAGAAATGTGGAATTAACAGTTATGTAGTTACTAACATCAAAACGTTTATAATTTTGCTTTTCGAAACGAATAATTAGTGAATACGTTTGTAAACTCTCTACTTGGTAAGGGCTATGGGTGCTTACAACAGGCCCGTCAACATGGATATGGTGAGCATTCTACAAATTGTGATCAATGTGGTTCAACATGCATTGCCTACTTAAAATAGGTTAAAATAGGTTAAAGCACTCGGATCACTGATGTGTGATTAATCGTTGACATGGTAAAATAAAAATCCGCGTATTGGACGTGTTAACCACGTGTGTCATCGATTAATAAACGTCGGGTCCTCGTGCTCTACCTGTACTTAGATATTGATGTACAAATACAGTGGTCTCTCGAGCTAGCTTAACATACGTGAATGAGTTGTGTTTTACGCCGCTTTTAACGGTATTCCAGTTATATCACGGCGTGTCAGCTTAATGTGGGAGGAAAGCCTGAAGTGATGCAGGTCTTAGATGTTTACCACTTTGGTGAAACCCACGAGCACAGGTATGGTGGTGACAAACCCAGAAACATAATCGGGGCGAACTGGGATTCGAACCCAAAACAACAGGTTCCTGGCGTGCCCAAGGGACGCAACTCTGCACAGCGAATTGCGGCGCCAAAGACGATTGGGCCACCCGTGTCCCCTAGCTATAGATTAGCACGCCACGTTTGATAGCGCAGTGCCGAAAATTCCAAACACATACATCTTCCCCGTAATGTGTTTTGTAACTGTGGTCCACGGGACAATTTCGAGTAAAAAACTACTGACGTCTTAGGAATGAAGGGTCGATACAAAGTGTTCTTAACGATACCAGGGGCGTGTCCTTTTTCTATGGATTTCCGGTCGCTATCACGTGTCAAACATGAACAGAACAGGAAAGTCAGTATTTAATTTATAGCCTTCGACGCAACTTATTTGACGAGGGTTCCGTTGTTCAAAACAACCTTAGCGCTACGACTGTCGTAAGTCTATGTTAAGGTATGGGAGTTACGATCACTTTAGTGCTAAGATCGCTTTGTACAACGGCACCCAGGTATGATTTTAAAATAAGAGTGAGTTTAGTTTAACGCCGCTTTTAACAGTATTCCAGTTATATCACGGCGTGTCAGCTTAATGTGGCAGGAAAGCCCCAAGTGATGCAGGTCTCAGACGTTTACCACTTTGTTGAAACCCACGAGCACGGGTATGGTGCTGACAAACCTAGAAACATAATCGGGGCGAACCGGAATTCGAACCCACAATCATAGGTTTCTGGCATTCCTAAGGGACGCAAACTCTGCTCAGCGAATCGCGGCACCTTAGACGACAGGGCCACCCGTGCCCTCTGTTTAATCAGAATCTTCCAGACGCTCGCATACCGAATTGAATACGTCTTCTTGAGATCCGGCAAAGACTAGATATTAAACCACGTATTAATGTGCCTGTTTCGGGACAGTTGCAGGCAGAGTTATCAATTGCAAGCAAGAGACACCTGCTTGATAACGGTACTAGCACATATACCGAAACGCAGCACTAAGAGAATTAAGAAGTGCGTCTGCACTCATGTTACGGCTTCTAAATGCCACTTCAAGATACTGACGATAACGGTAAACAGAGCTCAAGATTGCCACCTCGTCTCATTATGGCCTGTGTATATAGACAATGTATTTACGTGTAGGGAGTGAATGAGTGAGTGAGTATGGTTTTACACCGCTTTTAGCAATACTCCAGCAATATCACGACGGGGGACACAAGAAATAGGCTTCACACATTGTACCCATGTCGGGAATCGAACACGGGTCTTCGGCGTGACGAGCGAACGCTTTAACCACTAGGCTACCCGACCGCCCCTTACGTGTAGGGAAGTAATCACAGATCGTATTGTAGACACATCCTTTGATATTGGTACTTCATCTCTGGTTTTGTCAACCCATTCGTTTGAACTTCGCTTAATTGGGAGCAATAAACACCCAGGCTGTACTTCATATACAGGGTGATTTGTAACGATCTGAAAATACTATGAATTTATGCTCGTTACACAGACGTAGAAAAACAGATAACGGTACTATTCTAGGTTCAAGACAAACCCTTTATTTATCACTCCTTGATTACCGACAACCTCCCAATTGCCAACATTTCCTTTTTGTCGTGCAGTATTGCAGCAGCTCCAGCACTTGGTGTCTACATTTCACAAGTTTTGAGCTACAATCGAGGATGCTCTTTCTAAAGAAGACTTCAAAGAGCGTCATACGGCTCAGAGGTTGTTCAATCACGATTACCACCTACTAGGCTTCAGAAATGTTTTAATAAAGTATAATGGTACCATGTGGGGGAGATTTCCAAATTTGAACATCAGTGACAAAATTGATGTCAGATGCATTTCCCTATTTCGGCTTGAATCATATATGTTTCAGTGTGTTTTCAGGTGTTTTCAGGTGAACAATTGACTTGCCTTTTCATGTTTGTGACGGGTGCCTCCGGTGGGGCAGGACACACTCACCTTTTCGCGAACACCTGGTATCATCACTTTTTATACTGATTCATATACGCCTGCTCATGATATAGTCGGAATCGTACAAGAAGAGATATCTTGTAAGGGGCTTATGTAAATGGTTTTGTCGCTATTAGTTATAGCGTAGTTACATTACATACCACCCGCGGTCATTGTACATAATCACGTTAAGTTTACTGGACAATTCGTTGATTGACTGATACATCTGCAAAGTGAAATATGAAGAAGTGGTACTCGTACCCTATTGGTGGCATCATTAATAGACGTTGTAGTTTGTACGTAATACATGGAGGGAAGTACGTCATCGCCACTATTCGTTCAAATATGGGTCCTCGGGTGGCCCAGTCGTCTAAGGCGCCGCAATTCGCTGTGGTAAACGTCTGAGACCTGCTTCGGGTTTTCCTCCCACATTAAGCTGACACGCCGTGATGTAACGGGGTTGCTGTTCAAAGCGGCCTTAAATCTAACTCATGCACTCACACTCATCCAAATAATGATCTGTCACGGGTCCAACTACTCTGCGAATGTATGTGTAAAATGTTAACACTTCGCGTAAAAGACACTTGCAACTAGCACTTTCCACTCAAAGACACGAACCCATATCACGGGCGTCAATATATGACAAATCCTGGAATATCTTCTTGGATGTGAACCAGGACTCAGCATTTGGCGAGCGAACACACGAACCATGCCTCTGATGGGATTGAACCTGACTAACATGTCTGAAAAGTGTTCGCCATCAGCCCGCTTCGGCCAGAAAAACTACTGCTTGTGACTATCTGGTCAATGTTTGAAGTGATAAGGTGAAATGGGGTTTAACGTCTTCAAGATTATTCCACATACATAGCGATGTGCATACACACGTTTGTGTATGTGTATGTTTATGCGTATGTATTTATTCCGGACTAAAGCCGGTTTTATAGCGCCAGCCAACTGAGATACAATGCCCAAGTTCAACAACAAAAAGCAACCAAACAATCAAGCAAACAGTATTCTGATTTTGATCCGAACATTCTTTGTTTTATCCTTTTGCCCCGCGAGAGGCAGGGAAACAACAAAAAACATCTTTTAAAGTCTTTTGGTATGACGCGACATGGGATCGAACCACCGACTTCTGCTCTCCGGGCAGACGGTCTACCCACTAGGTAGGTCAATATAAGAAGTAGTATTCACGAAAGTAGCTACATGTCCTTTGATAAGGGGCAGAAGTCGGGACTTCTAATGCGGTTGTGCTTTGGCCTATAAGATAGTTGATAGATACAGATATCACGTCCTTATAGAGAGACCATTTTTGGATAAAAGGCACACAAGTATGGCTGAATTCCGAGTGACAGGCCTTGTGGCGGCTACCTTCACTCCATTTGACGACAATGGGTAAGTGCATAACGACGACAACTGGTACATCAGTCTATGATAATAAAACCATCTGTTTCTCATTGTCCCCGTGGGGTTCACATTAATCTCCTTGTTCGTGGTTGATGTACGTTATAACCGCAGAACGAGGTGTAGACCGTGATAGGACATATCATGTACTTGGTAGATTAGGTTCTGGTTCAACAGATAGGTTGTTACCTATGTACAACCGGGACAAGGTTATGTTTGAATATGTATTTGTTGTTTAACGCCGAAATCTGAAATATTCCAAATATATGACGGCGGCCTGTAAATAATCGAATCTGGACCAGACAATCCAGTGATTGATATCATGAGCAATATTATGAGCAACAATTCAGGCCATCGGGGTAGGATTACACGCAATCAAGTCACCAAGTCTGACCTACCCGTGAAGATCCGGGGTAGAATAGATCTTCAGCAACCCATGCTTGCCGTAAAAGGCGACTATGCTTGTCGTAAGAGGCGACTAACGGGATCGGGTGGTCAGACTCTCTGACTTGGTTGATGCATGTCATCGATCCAAATTGCGTGGATCGATGCTCATGATATCAATCACTGGATTGTATGGTCTAGACTCGATAATTTACAGACCGCCGTCATATGGCTGGAATATTACTGAGTGTGGTGTTAAACAACAAACAAAACAAAACAAAACCAAGTCTGACCACCCGATCCTGTTGGTCGCCTTACGACCAGCATAGGTTGCTGGGGACAAATTCTAACCTGGCATCTCTAGGGGTTAGTTTCAGATGTTTATGCCTTATAATTATAGTTTGATGAGGAAAAAAATCGAACACTTTAAAAAAGGATACGTGTTATTATACAGCTGGCATCGTAAACGTATCCAATATATGCATATACAGTGACACCTCGTTAATCCGGACGAAGCCGTTCTTTGTGAATTCTTCTGGGTAAGCAAATACTAAACAAATATTTTTTTCAGAGTAATAATCTTTGAACACATGTAAAGGTTCCCGACACAAACGGGGTACGGATTAACAAGGTTAATGTTTATTGGGGATAAAACACGTGATGCACGGTGCTGTATACGACAATGCATAATTTGCATATTACAGTACATTGTGTTGAATATTACAGTGGATTGTGTTATAAAGAGATAGTGCATTGTGTTGTATAACAGTTCATTATTTACATGTAATTTTGTACATGAAGGTGAATGGTGTCATGGGTGCTGTATGTCATAGTGTATGGTGTTGAATATTACAAGCATGTTGCATAGTATAGTGTTGTATATTACAAGCATGGTGTATAGTATAGTGAATGGTGTGTATATTGCAAGCATGTAAAGTACAGTGAATGGTGTTGTATATTACAAGCATGTAAAGTATAGTGAATGGTGTTGTATATTACAAGCATGTTGTATAGCATAATGAATGGTGTTGTATATTACAAGCATGTTGCATAGTATAGTGTTGTATATTACAAGCGTGTAAAGTATAGTGAATGGTGTGTATATTACAAGCATGTAAAGTACAGTGAATGGTGTTGTATATTACAAGCATGTAAAGTATAGTGACTGGTGTTGTATATTACAAGCATGTAAAGTACAGTGAATGGTGTTGTATATTACAAGCATGTTGCATAGTATAGTGTTGTATATAACAAGCATGTTGTATAGTATAATGAATGGTGTTGTATATTACAAGCATGTTGCATAGTATAGTGAATGGTGTTGTATATTACAAGCGTGTAAAGTATAGTGAATGGTGTGTATATTGCAAGCATGTAAAGTATAGTGAATGGTGTTGTATATTACAAGCATGTTGTATAGCATAATGAATGGTGTTGTATATTACAAGCATGTTGCATAGTATAGTGTTGTATATTACAAGCGTGTAAAGTATAGTATAATGAATGGTGTTGTATATTACAAGCATGTTGCATAGTATAGTGAATGGTGTTGTATATTACAAGCGTGTAAAGTATAGTGAATGGTGTGTATATTTCAAGCATGTTGTATAGTATAGTGACTGGTGTTGTATATTACAAGCGTGTAAAGTATAGTGAATGGTGTGTATATTGCAAGCATGTAAAGTATAGTGACTGGTGTTGTATATTACAAGCATGTTGTATAGCATAATGAATGGTGTTGTATATTACAAGCATGTTGCATAGTATAGTGTTGTATATTACAAGCGTGTAAAGTATAGTGAATGGTGTGTATATTACAAGCATGTAAAGTACAGTGAATGGTGTTGTATATTACAAGCATGTTGTATAGTATAGTGACTGGTGTTGTATATTACAAGCATGTAAAGTACAGTGAATGGTGTTGCATGTTTCAGAGATGTTGTACTCAGCAAGATCGAGGCGCATATCAAGTATTTGAAAGATGTCGGTGTTAAACACGTCTTCGGTAAGCTAAAATTGTCGTTCCTGTATTAGTCGAAAATAACATATTCGTGTCAATAGAATTTACTAAAAGTATAACGAATGATTCTAAAAATCACATTCACTGATTATGATATAATTTCGAAACAAGGCAATAAAAACTGTATATTGGAGACTGTTGAGATTCGAATTCCTATTTCACTGAAACCTTTTTCTCAATAAAGACTTTAATGCTAAGCCAAGTGAAATTTGGGGCCGTTGTCAAAATCAAAACCATGTTTACTACGATGATGTCAGTAACCTATAGTCATAGATTTAAACTAGGGACTGGGTTGGTTTTTTTTAGATAAGATATATTTCAGCTACAACTACAAAAACATATATATTTTTGTATATAACAATGAACCTGATTTTATTTAAAGTAAAACACGTTTAACACTGCAACTTTTGTGGCAGGCAATTTCTTTATTTTTTCAACAGTCTGAAGGATAATTTTGTTTTCAAATATTTTCGGCGACAATATGTTGTTGCTGTTTTTTAAAAAAAATCCCAGCCAAAATCAAATGGTCGGTCGCTTACATTCTATACACGACTCTGACAAACGCTTTGAAATAGAAAGAGAAGAAGCTTAAAGATCTTACAGTGTGAACAGACGTAGGTGTTGTTTGTTGAGATATAGTTCCTTTCTGTAGTAAACGGGGCGACTGGGGAAGGGTTGTCTTTGACCTTGGAGGAAAGGAAGGACATCGCTGCTGAATGGGTCAAGGCCAACAATGGACGGTAAGTGTAATTACAATCTAGTGACCCTGCTTATCAGCAGATCACTCAGATAGTATCTGAACATCAACATTTGCATTAAATATCATCGTTTCAGTATGTCTCTAAAATTTCATTGCATGAGCATGTCATTCAAATACCATCGTATCAGCAAGTCCCTAAAATAATATTGTATGAGCATGTCACTCAAATACCATCGTATCAACAAGTCCCTAAAATACCATTGTATTAGCTTGTCACTCAAATACCATCGTATAAACAAGTCCCTAAAATACTATTGTATAAGCATGTCACTCAAATACCATCGTATCAACAAGTCCCTAAAATACTATTGTATTAGCTTGTCACTCAAATACCATCGTATC
The DNA here is from genome assembly GCF_023055435.1 of Haliotis rufescens. NCBI lineage: Eukaryota > Metazoa > Mollusca > Gastropoda > Lepetellida > Haliotidae > Haliotis > Haliotis rufescens. The sequence goes on from NW_025963779.1 coordinate 17,279,829, forward strand.
AACAAGTCCCTAAAATACCATTATATTAGCATGTCACTCAAATACCATCGTATCAACAAGTCCCTAAAATACCATTGTATTAGCATGTCACTCAAATACCATCGTATCAACAAGTCCCTAAAATACCATTGTATTAGCATGTCACTAAAATACCATCGTATCAACAAGTCCCTAAGATACCATTGTATGAGCATGTCACTCAAATACCATCGTATCAACAAGTCCCTAAATTACCATTGTATTAGCATGTCATTCAAATACCATCGTATCAACAAGTCCCTAAATTACCATTGTATTAGCATGTCACTCAAATACCATCGTAACAACAAGTCCCTAAAATTCCAATGTCACCATGTCCCTCGAACACCACCACTATATCATCATGTCCCTCGAACACCACCACTATATCATCATGTCCCTCGAACACCACCACAATATCATCATGTCCCTCGAACACCACCACTATATCATCATGTCCCTCGAACACCACCACAATATCCTTATGTCCCTCGAACACCACCACAATATCATCATATCCCTCGAACACCACCACAATATCCTTATGTCCCTCGAACACCACCACAATATCATCATATCCCTCGAACACCACCACAATATCAGCATGTCCCTCGAACACCACCACAATATCATTATGTCCCTCGAACACCACCACAATATCATTATGTCCCTCGAACACCACCACAATATCATTATGTCCCTCGAACACCACCACTATATCATCATGTCCCTCGAACACCACCACAATATCAGCATGTCCCTCGAACACCACCACAATATCATTATGTCCCTCGAACACCACCACAATATCATTATGTCCCCCGAACACCACCACTATATCATCATGTCCCTCGAACACCACCACAATATAAATATGTCCCTCGAACACCACCACAATATCAGCATGTCCCTCGAACACCACCTTCTAATGAACCAACTATCTTCATCCAGTTCTGTGGTAGGGGGCACGGGTGGCCCAGTCGTCTAAGGCGCCGCAATTCCCTGTGCAGAGTTGCGTCCCTTGGACATGCCAGAAACCTATGATTGTGGGTTCGAATCCCAGTTCGCCCCGATAATGTTTCTAGGTTTGTCAGCACCACACCCGTGCTCTTTGGTTTCACCGAAGTTGCAAAACTGCATCACTTCGGGCTTTCCCCCCACATTAAGCTGACACGCCGTGATATAACTGGAATACTGTTAAAAGTGGCGTAAAACCCAACTCACTCACTCACTCAGTTCTGTGGTATACTGGTTACTAATCGTTAGAGTGCCTGACTACTGATCAGGAGGCTGTTGTTGGATTTCCGTCATCCATAATGCAGACCTTTCTTCTATTTTTGAAACACGCTTCTACACTTCATCACGCGTTACGTCCAAAACAATAGTCAATATCCGTGATATGCAACCATGGGCACTTACGCCTTTGGGCGTTTTGTTGGAAGATGCAGATTTGGGAACAAAAAGAAGAAAAACACATAATATCGTGATATCTTGATGAAGTGGAGCATGTGTGTCGCACCCCGTCGGTGTGGACTACATAATGTCATGAAAATGCAATGATGAAGAAGACATATAATTGTTTCAGAGTACACGGGGGGTTGGTGGTAAAAGGTGCCAAAAATGGCCTTGAAAACTCGAGTCTTATGACCGAATCAGGATCCGCTTGTCGTCGTGTTCGAACCCTGGATTCACCGCGACTATGATGTTTGGTCTGTCGGCACCACATCTGCGCGCGTTGGTTTCAGCAACGTGGTACACGTCTACATATGACGTCGCATTTTGTTTTCACGCCGATATTTTACTGAAATAGTGTTCAAAGCCTAGTTTAGCCCAACACACCAATACTATATAAACATGACTGCCCCTTGTCTTTCAGGCTAGACACCATCATTATGCACGTGGGATGTGCCAACCTTCGGGACACCCAAACCTTGGTATTTATGTTCTTTTCCTATTTCGGTCAGGTATTACAGGGGCGGCGGGGTAGCCTAGTGGTTAAAGACCCGACGACCTGGGTTCGAATCCCCACTTGGGTGCAATGTGTGAAGCCCATTTTACGTCATGATACCCCGTCATTGGGGGTTGGAGACTCAGCACTGTTTCCTTATTGCAAGAAGCGACACTATTGAATCCGGTGGTATGACTCGGTGACTTGGCTGAATGTGTCTCCTCGTACCCCGATGGCATGGATTGCTGCTCATGTTGACGGTCACAAGTTCTCCTCGAAGGTTTAAAGGCTGCTGTCATTTAGCTGGAATATTGCTGACTACGGCGTTAAGCAACATTCAGTCACCCACTCGCTACATTGAGTCATACACAGACACATCATCTGTTTCATATTTAGATCTATGCATAAAGATTCCGAGTGACAAGAAAATGTCCACAACACTATTAAATCCGGTGGTGTGACTGGTAACTTGGCTGAATGTCTGTCCTCGTACCCCGATGACGTGGATTGCTGCTCATGTTGACGGTCACTAGTTCTCCTCGAAGGTTTGAAGACTGCTGCCATTTAGCTGGAATATTGCTGACTACGGCGTTAAGCAACATTGAGTCACCCACTCGCGTCATTGAGTCATACAGACACATCATCTGTTTCATATTTAGATCTATGCATAAAGATTCCGAGTGACAAGAAAATGTCCACAAGAATGTTTGACAAGAGGGATGACTTCAACTTTCCCATAGTCAACTTTCCCTTTATGTCGACATATATTCCAGCATCTTCAGCTTTTGGCGTTGACATTTCGCAACTTTTTAGATAGAACAAGCATGCTCTTTCAACGAAGGTTTCAAATGCGTCATACGACTCTTGCTCAGAGGTTGTTTGATCAAGGTTACAACATTCAAGGACTCAAGCTTCAAGCAGATAGTTCCCATGAGCATGTTAAAGGTTTTGTCGTTTATAGTTACACTTAAAATGGATTGTTGCAACAAGGCTAAATATATTTCACGAGCGGAAGAGTTTGATTGATGGCTTTGTCAGTGACTAAATAATGTTAAAATAAACATAAGCATTTTCAACCTGAAAGTATCACAAAACACGTTTTCAAGAAGCAAACAGACATTGTGGTATTATCATTGAAAAAAAGATCCAGCGAGTAAGACAGCAGCTGTCATAAGAAACTCAGTGGATAGATTTCTCACCTCCACGTAGACCAGTAGTCTAAAGTGCGGGTTGTTCATGATCCTGGAGATTTAACGAGCGCTTACATAGGACCTGATTTCTCAGAAGAGTGGTTGAGTGAGGTTGATTTAACGCCGCTTTGGCAGGTATTCCATTTATATCACGGCGCGTCAGCTTGATGTGGAAGAAGTGAGTGAGTGAGTGAGTAAGTAATGTTTTACGCCGCTTTAAGCAATATTCCAGCAATATGGGGGCGCGGCACGGCACACCAGAAAAGGTCTTTACACATTGTACCCATGTGGGGATTCGAACCCGGGTCTTCGGCGTGACGAGCGATCGCTTTAACCTGCAGGCTACCCCAACGCCCTTGATGTGGGAGGAAAGCCCGAAGAGATGCAGGTCTCCGACGTTTGTCAGTTTAGTCTCACAACGTTGGTTAGTACAATTATGTTTCCCTTATGTGAAATAGGTTATGAATTGGTGTTATGTGTCTTTGATCACTTAATGTGAGTGTCAGTGTGTGTTACCAAATATGGAATAGTAAACTCCAGAAGACTCAACATATGTCTATAAACAAACTTAGATATATTGAAATGTTTGTCAGAAAATTTGGAAATAATTTCACCCCGTAATGGCTAAAGATGAACGACAGTGTACAGGATGACATTCATTTGTCAGTTTGACATGTGTAATATCTGCTACATTCCAGCTATGACGTGGTCTGAAAATAATTGAGTCTAGACCTGTCAAACCAGTGATTGACATCATGAGCATCGATCCACGAAATTGGGAAAGGATGACACGCAACCAAAAAGGCACCGATCCTGACCACCCGATCCATTTAGTCGCCTCTTACGACAAGCATAGGTTGCTTGGGACATACATGCTTACCCAGGACTGTCCCATATAAAGTCCCATCTAAAGTCTACAGATACAATTCGTATTACGTACTTGCTATAATAATATAAGACTGATTTGAATTCGTATCCATTTCGTTAATCTTTATCGCATTTTTCGTCATAGGCCAAACATGCAGTTGAGATCGGCGTTGATGCCATTGCTGCCATCCCTCCACAATTCTTCCGCCCCACCACTGTAGGTAGGTGATGCCATCCCTCCACAGTAATTCCGGCCCACCAGTGTAGGTAGGTGATGCCATCATTCCACAGTTCTTCCGTCCCACCGCTGTAGGTAAGTGATGCCATCCCTCCACAGTTCGTCCGTCTCACCACTGTAGGTAGGTGATGCCATCATTCCACAGTTCTTCCGTCCCACCGCTGTAGGTAAGTGATGCCATCCCTCCACAGTTCGTCCGTCTCACCACTGTAGGTAGGTGATGCCATCATTCCACAGTTCTTCCGTCCCACCGCTGTAGGTAGGTGATGCCATCCCTCCACAATTCGTCCGTCTCACCGCTGTAGGTAGGTGATGCCATCATTCCACAGTTCTTCCGTCCCACCGCTGTAGGTAGGTGATGCCATCCCTCCACATTTCGTCCGTCTCACCACTGAAGGTAGGTGATGCCATCATTCCACAGTTCTTCCGTCCCACCGCTGTAGGTAGGTGATGCCATCCCTCCAAAATTCGTCCGTCTCACCGCTGTAGGTAGGTGATGCCATCATTCCACAGTTCTTCCGTCCCACCGCTGTAGGTAGGTGATGCCATCCCTCCACAATTCGTCCGTCTCACCACTGAAGGTAGGTGATGTCATTCCTCCACAGTTCTTCCGTCCCACCACTTAAGGTAAGTGATGCCATCCCTCCACAGTTCTTCCGTCCCACCACTTAAGGTAAGTGATGCCATCCCTCCACAGTTCTTCCGTCCCACCACTTAAGGTAAGTGATGCCATCCCTCCACAGTTCTTCCGTCCCACCACTTAAGGTAAGTGATGTCATCATTCCACAGTTCTTCCGTCCCACCACTTAAGGTAAGTGATGCCATCCCTCCACAGTTCTTCCGTCCCACCACTTAAGGTAAGTGATGTCATTCCTCCACAGTTCTTCCGTCCCACCACTTAAGGTAAGTGATGCCATCCCTCCACAGTTCTTCCGTCCCACCACTTGTGGTAAGTGATGCCATCCCTCCACAGTTCTTCCGTCCCACCACTTAAGGTAAGTGATGCCATCCCTCCACAGTTCTTCCGTCCCACTACTGTAGGTAGGTGATGCCATTTCTCCACAGTTCGTCCGTCTCACCAATGTAGGTAGGTGATGCCATTCCTCCACAGTTCTTCCGTCCCACCACTGTAGGTAGGTGATGCCATCCCTCCACAGTTGTCCGTCTCACCACTGTAGGTAAGTGATGCCATTCCTCCACAGTTCTTCCGTCCCACCACTGTAGGTAGGTGATGCCATCATTCCACAGTTCTTCCGTCCCATCACTGTAGGTAGGTGATGCCATCCCTCCACAGTTTTTCCGTCCCACCACTGTAGGTAGGTGATGCCATTCCTCCACAGTTCGTCCGTCCCACCGCTGTAGGTAGGTGATGCCATCATTCCACAGTTCTTCCGGCCCACCAGTGTAGCTAGGTGATGCCATTCCTCCACAGTTCGTCCGTCTCACCACTGTGATAAGTGATGCCATCCCTCCACAGTTCTTCCATCCCACCACTGTAGGTAAGTGATGCCATCCCTCCACAGTTCTTCCGTCCCACCACTGTAGGTAGGTGATGTCATTCCTCCACAGTTCGTCCGTCTCACCACTGTAGGTAGGTGATGCCATTCCTCCACAGTTCGTCCGTCCCACCACTGTAGGTAGGTGATGCCATCCCTCCACAGTTGTCCGTCTCACCACTGTAGGTAAGTGATGCCATTCCTCCACAGTTCTTCCGTCCCACCACTGTAGGTAAGTGATGCCATCCCTCCACAGTTCTTCCGTCCCACCACTGTAGGTAGGTGATGCCATCCCTCCACAGTTCTTCCGTCCCACCACTGTAGGTAAGTGATGCCATTCCTCCACAGTTCGTCCGTCTCACCACTTTAGGTAAGTGATGCCATCATTCCACAGTTCTTCCGTCCCACCACTGTATGTAGGTGATGCTATTCCTCCACAGTTCGTCTGTCTCACCACTTTAGGTAAGTGATGCCATCATTCCACAGTTCTTCCGGCCCACTACTGTAGGTAGGTGATGCTATTCCTCCACAGTTCTTCCGTCCCACCACTTAAGGTAAGTGATGCCATCATTCCACAGTTCTTCCGGCCCACTACTGTAGGTAGGTGATGCTATTCCTCCACAGTTCGTCCGTCTCACCACTGTAGGTAAGTGATGCCATCATTCCACAGTTCTTCCGGCCCACTACTGTAGGTAGGTGATGCTATTCCTCCACAGTTCGTCTGTCTCACCACTTTAGGTAAGTGATGCCATCATTCCACAGTTCTTCCGGCCCACTACTGTAGGTAGGTGATGCTATTCCTCCACAGTTCTTCCATCCCACCACTTTAGGTAAGTGATGCCATCATTCCACAGTTCTTCCGGCCCACTACTGTAGGTAGGTGATGCTATTCCTCCACAGTTCGTCCGTCTCACCACTGTAGGTAAGTGATGCCATCATTCCACAGTTCGTCCGTCTCACCACTGTAGGTAGGTGATGCCATCCCTCCACAATTCTTCCGTCCCACCATTGTAGGTAGATGATGCCATCGATTCCACAGTTCTTCCGCCCCACCATTGTAGGCAGGTGATGCTTCACAGCGACACCACACATATCTACCTCTCATGTTCAATAGGTTTGTGAGATAAGGATTATTAGCTGAGTGAGTTTTCCTGTCGTTAATATAATACATTTGGAAAATATATTGTATTAAGCGATCATTTGGCGATCGTAATACATATTTATTTTATTTTCGAATAATATCGTGTTTACGATTCGGAAGCACACGATGGTAATAGTCTCTTTATAATATAATGTCCTTCTTATAATAATCGAAGTTTAAAACATGTAAATGTTTCTATTGGCCGTAGTAACTTTAGAAACCGCGTTGGAATATAACGTCTGAGTGAACTGCCCCATTTACGATATACATTCGTGGACAACTCGTGTTATTCCGGGACAAGCCGAATAGCGACTCGTGACCCTCTTGTCGCCTTGGGTTCCGTCTTAGTGCTAACGGGCATAACTAAAAGAATTGTCAACTCGTTGCGTAATGATTGGCGTATATTTCCCCCATATATCAAATATATTCCAGATGCTATTGAAAACACATAGGGACTAATACTATTGTACAGTATGATTGAACACATATAACTGCATCTTTAAATGCAAGACATATGTAAAATCAAAAATTATTCTTGAGGGCTTCTTTGCCCGAAGTATTTGAAGTCATACGCGCATTCTGATTGGTTCGTCGAATTTTCGCACATTACATTCATCGATAGGGTGACGAGTCTTACGGAAAGGGGCGAGTGATGACGAATGTCAAGATATGGTGCCACATGGTTTGCAGCCATGGCCGTTAACGTAAGCACTGACACACCGGGAAACACCTGTTTTTTCATGTAGGGAACTTTGTTCAATATCTTTTGAGATGTAAACACCACATCGATGTATACCGTTCACTCAATCTAGTTCCTACAAGGTGATTTCATTTGCATATTTTTCGGATCGTGATACCAAGCTTATGAGATTGGTCTGTCACATCCATAACCCTGTCCATTACATGATACAAAAATTAAAGTTTGTATGAATTTGCAAGGTATAGTTTTATCAAAAATCACTGAAAATACTGTTCGGGTGTGTGACCAGATACAGCAAAATTGTTAGATGCCGCACGTACAGTCATCATAGGGTCTGTCGGGTAGCCTAGTAGTTAAAGCGTTCGCTCGTCACGCCGAAGACTCGGGTTCGACTCCCGACATGGGTACAATGTGTGAAGCCCATTTCTGGTGTCCCCCGCCGTGATATTGCTGGAATATTGCTAAAAGGGGCGTAAAACCATACTCACTCACTCACGTATCGTCATCAATTGACAAAGGTTGCTTGATACAGATGGGCCGCTCGGAGATTGCTGGAATAGCTTAGCACTGATAACGCCTAATAATATATTCTTGCTGTGAGAGGAGAAGAAATGGTTCGTTGGTTAGACTATGTGACATTGTTGATTGCACGTCATCGCATCCTGGTAGGCCGGTGCTTATAATGTCAATCGAGGATTTGTCTGAGAGGGGTGTTGTTATTAAAGAAGCATTTTGCTTTTCGACTGACTTTTCTCCAGAGAATTTTCGCAGAGAAACAGTGGACATACTTTCTCTAGATCACCTGTTGAGTACATATACTTTCTGTAGATAACCTAGTTGAGTACATATACTTCTGTAGCTCACCTGGTTGAGTACATATACTTTCTGTAGATCACCTGTTTGAGTACATAAACTTTTTATAGATCACCTGGTTGAGTACATATACTTTCTGTAGCTCACCTGTTTGAGTACATATACTTTCTGTAGCTCACCTGGTTGAGTACATATACTATCTGTAGATCACCTTGTTGTGTACATATACTATCTGTAGCTCACCTGGTGGAGTACATAAACTTTTGTAGCTCACCTGGTTGAGTACATATACTATCTGTAGCTCACCTGGTTGAGTACATATAATTTCTGTAGATCACCTGGTTGAGTACATAAACGTTTTGTAGCTCACCTGGTTGAGTACATAATACTATCTGTAGCTCACCTGGTTGAGTACATATACTTTCTGTAGATCGCCTGGTTGAGTACATATACTTTCTGTAGCTCACCTAGTTGAGTACATATACTTTCTGTAGATCACCTGGTTGTGTACATATACTTTCTGTAGCTCACCTAGTTGAGTACATATACTTTCTGTAGATCACCTGGTTGAGTACATAAACTTTCTTAAGCTCACCTGGTTGAGTACATATACTTTCTTAAGCTCACCTGGTTGAGTACATATACTTTCTACAGCTTACCTGGTTGTGTACATATACTATCTGTAGATCACCTGGTTGTGTACATATACTATCTGTAGCTCACCTGTTTGAGTACATATACTTTCTGTAGCTCACCTGGTTGAGTACATATACTATCTGTAGATCACCTGGTTGTGTACATATACTATCTGTAGCTCACCTAGTTGATTACATAAACTTTTTGTAGCTCACCTGGTTGAGTACATATACTATCTGTAGCTCACCTGGTTGAGTACATATACTTTCTGTAGATCACCTGGTTGAGTACATAAACTTTTTGTAGCTCACCTGGTTGAGTACATATACTATCTGTAGCTCACCTGGTTGTGTACATATACTTTCTGTAGATCACCTGGTTGAGTACATATACTTTCTGTAGCTCACCTGGTTGAGTACATATACTTTCTGTAGATCACCTGGTTGTGTACATATACTTTCTGTAGCTCACCTAGTTGAGTACATATACTTTCTGTAGATCACCTGGTTGAGTACATAAACTTTCTTAAGCTCACCTGGTTGAGTACATATACTTTCTATAGATCACCTTGCTGAGTACATATACTTTTTGTAGATCACCTGGTTGAGTACATGCGGCGTGTGTGCGAGGCTGCCCCTACCTTGCCCCTCTACCTGTACCACGTACCCCCTCTCACCTGTGTAGAACGTGAGTATATGTATTTGGGATCATTTCTACGGTGAGAAAATGAGTTATATAAATCTTCTAAAAACAGTGCTAACAGATTTCTTGTGTATAAAAGAATCCAGATTTAACTTTCACTGTACATTTTCAACTTAATAAACAGTGAAGAAGTATCTTATATGGATAATATTGATAGGGGTAATACGTGTATAATTTATAAATTAATAATTTTACTTCTTTAGAATAAATTTGTAATGAAGTTGTTGTACAAGTTACTATTTTACGAGAGTAATAAAACGTTGAGACAATCGTGGCGATTAAGCCCCCGCATGAGAGCAGATTTAAATGGGGATCGGATGGAGATTGTGTGCAGTCACTTCCGGTGTGTCTAATCTCACTGTCATGTAACTGTCAATGTACTGGAATTACTTCGGGCTTTCCTCCCACATTAAGCTGACACGCTGCGATATAACTGGAATACTGTTAAAAGCGTCTTTAAACCCAACTCACTCACTTACTGTGCTGGATACAGCGTAAGAGCATCACTCACTCCAAACGTGTGATACTAGCTTGGATATCTATGATAACGAAGGTGATTTTCTGACAATGCTGACATACTTGATAATAATAGTATAATAGTATTTTGTTGAAATACTGTACAATACACTGACAGTAACTCGTATCATTCATTGTATGCTCTAAGTAAGAAGCCAGAATTTAGCATACACCCTTTAGAATGAGATACATTATTATCGTAGTATGTAAAAGAAATATACAGTAAACTATGTTTATCACGAACTGACCGATATAACGAACGTATTTTTAGCCCCGACCATTCCCGAACTACGGTTATTACGAACTGAAATTAGTGGTCCCTTCGAGTTCGTTATAACCGTAGTTTACTATATATCTCAAATTTTGGGTATGCACAAATTAATATGCAACGTAATCGACATCTTAAACCTTAAGATAAGACTAACAAAGCAAATAGTATACCTGGTATAAGTATAGAGGAAAAAACCAATAGAGGTGACATTTATCGATTATCCAACGATGGGAAAATATTATTTTGCTGCAATATAAAAATAATAAAATATTATAGTGTAATTTATATACATTTCTCATAGGAACACACATCACATACCAGTAAATTGATACATAAAAGTGTTTGTGACCTTCAGTGAACATGGCTGACTTCCTTCGCAAGGCGAGGGGCGTCGTGCCCAGTCTCCGGGGGGTCAAGTTCTCCTCCCAGGACCTGCCTGTAGCCAGCGAGTGTGTCCAGCTAGAGGACGCCAATGGCCACAGGTACAACATCCTGTTTGGCTGTGACCAGGTAAGGCATAGGTACTACATCCTGTTTGGCTGTGACCAGGTAGGGCATAGGTACTACATCCTGTTTGGCTGTAACCAGGTAGGGCACAAATACAATATCCTGTTTGGCTGTGACCAGGTAGGACACAAATACAATATCCTGTTTGGCTGTGACCAGGTAGGGCACAAATACACTATCCTGTTTGGCTGTGACCAGGTAGGACACAAATACAATATCCTGTTTGGCTGTGACCAGGTAGGGCACAGGTACTACATCCTGTTTGGCTGTGACCAGGTAGGGCACAGGTACAATATCCTGTTTGGCTGTGACCAGGTAGGGCACAAATACACTATCCTGTTTGGCTGTGACCAGGTAGGACACAAATACAATATCCTGTTTGGCTGTGACCAGGTAGGGCACAGGTACTACATCCTGTTTGGCTGTGACCAGGTAGGGCACAGGTACTACATCCTGTTTGGCTGTGACCAGGTAGGGCACAAATACAATATCCTGTTTGGCTGTGACCAGGTAGGGCACAGGTACAATATCCTGTTTGGCTGTGACCAGGTATGACACAAATACACTATCCTGTTTGGCTGTGACCAGGTAGGGCACATATACAACATCGTGTTTGGCTATGACCAGGTAGGGCACAGGTACAAGTACAACATCATGTTCGGCTGTGTTCAGGTACGGCACAATGTCCTTTTATTCAGAGATTATATACCGATATGATATGGTCTCTGGCTGTCCACAAGGCAATGTTTGTATTTTGTGGAACACATCAACCGCCCCATTTATATAAACAAAACATTGTACTCCCCCAGCAACTGATATCTGCACTGGTGCTAGGCGTGGACGGGGCTGTGGGGTCCACCTACAACTTCATGGCGGGGGTGTACCAACGTATGATGGAGGCGATGGACCGCGGGGACATGGACACAGCTCGGAAAGAACAGTACCGTTCACAGAGGACATGCAAGCTGCTCTTTAACTATGGTCAGTATGACTAGGTGTGTTTTGATATCGGCCTGTAAATAATCGAGTCTGGGCGAGATCACCTGGTGATTGATATAATGAGCAACTACCCATGCCGTCGGGTTCTGAATGGCACATCACCAGCCCTGTCCACCAGATCTATTTAGTCGTCTCTAACGCCAAGCATAGGTTGATGGGGGCCAAATCTAACCCGGATTCTCCGCTGGTTATGTGATGTGACTAACGGAGAACTTTGAACTTTCGTTCGTGACAAATGATTATTATTTTTAACCTTGGACGGCATCTTTTGCCATTTTGTCAAATGCTGTTTTGGTGTCTGCCACAAAATTGTGTTACAGCAGAATAGCGTGTTTTTTTTCTTGAGGAATATAGTTGTTTTGAAAACGATAAAACAATTCTTTGTATTTCGAAAGTCAATCTCCTTGATATTGTGTTTTTATATCATCTGAAATTTTGAAGAAAATGTGAGTGTTTGTGTACTAGTACGCACAAAACTATTTTGTTGAAGATGTATATTTGCCAATGTATTCTGCCTAGCGCAAGAAACATGTCACTTTCAGAATTTGCATTACATCTCAGTTTGTACATTTACTTCTCAGCGACGCAAGGTGGGAGTACTGTTTCCTGTTTGAAACTAATGATGTCATTCGCTGGTCTGGATGTTGGCCCGCCCCGTTGTCCAATGAGAGCTCTTGGAGCAGATGACGTCGCCAAATATAGACAGGAGTTAGAAGACATAGGCTTCTTCCAGTGGTACAGGAAGTAGACTCAGAGTCGCAGATATACGAGTCCAGCAGTGAAACATATCCTCGAAATGACTGGACATAAACATCTTCTTATCCAAATTTCCGGTAGAGAACAGGGAGAGGACAAGCTTCATACACAGTATTCATACACTGTACACTTCCGGTCTCGTTGTCATGGTTTCTTTTGTTCTAAACGTTGGAATATTGACTAATGCACCATTTTACTCAAAAGTGTGAAATCTTAATGTACACTTACACTTCTATTTTTCCAAGTTGGAATTATTTACAAGAGAATGTGTAAACTGTTGTTGTTGTTTAACGCCACGCCCAGCAATATTCCCGCTATACGATGGCGGTCTGTAAATCATCGAGTCTGGACCAGATAATCCAGTGATTGACATCATGAACATCGATCCACGCAATTGGGATCGATGACATGCATCAACCAAGTCAGCGAGCCTGACCACCCGATCCCGTTAGTCGCCTCTTATGACAAGCATAGTCATCATTTACGGCAAGCATGGGTTGCTGAAGACCTATTCTACCACCGATCCTCACGATATTCGACCGAGGTCTTTCTGATTGTCAGGTCATCGACATTACCTTTCTCCTACAACGCGTGTAAAAGAATGAACATTCGGAAAGTATATCTTTTAACATTGCATTTCTTATGAATACATCAAGTACATTTCAGCTGCTTCAGTTTCATCTGTGATACCCAGGGGTTACATTATATGTAAGAGGAAAATAAATGCTGGAGCTCTGTGTGGATTTGTTGAATACTTTAGGACATTAAATTATTGTTAACAGAGTTACACTGGTTGTTAGTTCTTTACTCTCAGCTGTTACTTGTTACCTCTACATCTGCAATAAGCTACAAATTATAAAATATTTCTGAAATATATATATATAAACCTATCTCATCTATAACCACTTACCTCCCTTTGACCAATGTACATAGAGTGAGTGAGTTGGGTGACTTTTCGCGGCGCCTTATACGACGGGGCCATCCGTGAACACCCCCACCCCCACCCCTCGTAACACACCCAAGGGACTGACGGAAACTAATTATTAATTCATTATGACAAGTTTAATTCAACACATCAGTTCATGATGTTGACCACAGCTTGTATTTCTGAAACTTTGAAGTGAGTGTGAGTGAGTAGTACTTTGAAAAGTATTCCAGTTATATCACAGCATTTCAGCTAAAAGTAAGAGGAAATCCTAAAGTGATGCAGGTCTTGGTGAAAACCTCAAACACGGGTATGGCATTGACAAACCTAGAAACATATCTGCGCAAAATGCAGTGAGTGAGTGAGTTGGGTTGAACGCCACTTTTAACAGTATTCCAGTTATATCACGTTTACGGTGAAACCCACGACCACGCACGGGTATGGTGCCGACAAACCTAGAAACATAATCGGGCCAAACAGGGAAGCAAACCACAATCACAGGTTTCGGATGTGCCCAAGGGACACAACTCTGCACTCTGCCTTAAACTACTGGGCAACGCATGATCCCCTGAAACCTTGGAGGTAGAAATAAAAATAACTTCCTGCTGAACATGACAATTTCTAACAAGCAAAAACTTATGCAGGAATCTTTAAGTTGAGCTCATGACTCATAATACAATATGCAGCGAGTCACCCACACATGACTCCCACTTTTCATAGGCTAGGTGAAACCCTTATACAGACAACATGAAAATGACAACTGATGACAATTTATTGAAAATAAAATACAAAAATATACATATTTTGATATTGTGGAATGTATATTGCACAACTCCCTATGTACAAAACACTGTTCCATCTGGTGTTCAGATGCATTACCTGAAGGTGTTACAACCTCATGCCATCAACACAAGTCATCCAGGAAAACCATGGTGTGTGCCCTGTAATCTCATGATACATCTTACCTTTCCTGAATTTTTGTGCATATATCGACATTCCCAGGCGTAATCGTCCAGAAGGGTCGATATTGATATCTCATGATTAATAAACATGTCATTTCAGGTGAAAATAAATACATGACTTTCTTGAGAAATGCAACACATAACCTAATATTTTTATCATCTGATCAATGTATACTCCCCAGGGAGCTGAGGATGCAAGATGATATGCACTGATCCTTTAACGGGTAATAAATCATGCCCATATTTTTGTGTGGAGTCTAGTGCATTTAACTGGACTATCATTTATATATCACTGTCGTAATCAAAGGTAATAACAAGCAAGCTTTGTTCAGCAGAGCACTGAAAGAACATGACAATCTCATTATGTGATGTCAGTCCTTCTGGAGGTTACATTTCACACACCATCAATACTTCATGGGGTTGTACACACCACATTCCTCCCTTTCCATCTGCAATGCGGTGTAATGTATATTTTTAATGAATTAATGAAATGAGGCCATGTATCATGATGTGCAACTCAAGGAATAGAGAATCTCACCCTCGTGTCTTTTGATATCAAATATATCAATGATTGTTGATATATTTGATATTAAAAGACATGAGGGTGAGATTTTATTTATCATCTAACATCATTCTTCCAACTTTTTCAGTTTGTAGACAATGATAAGTTAAGTGTTAAGGTACTGCTAACAGCTTCAGTAGCAAAGCCATTAGTGATGTCATCTGATTGTGACGTCATGGTAACCAATAAAGTCACAATGGTCTGCAAAGCATTGTGATGCAATTTCATTGCAGCAATATCTACAATGTAGATAACGCTTGATCTCACCTACCAACTAGCCATACCTACTGTGGGAACCAGTTTTGGATGATAAACTCCATCCCATCAAGTTCCATGCATAAACTTTGTGCAAACCCAAGGTTGCTATACACTGAACATGAAGTATTGTGTGGAGGCTATGGTAATGTTGCCTGAGAAATATTATATAATGTGAGCTTTAGTGGG
Organism: Haliotis rufescens; assembly: GCF_023055435.1. NCBI lineage: Eukaryota > Metazoa > Mollusca > Gastropoda > Lepetellida > Haliotidae > Haliotis > Haliotis rufescens. The sequence goes on from NW_025963779.1 coordinate 17,295,520, forward strand.
TCTGAACCATCGCTGCTTGTCTTCCTTCTTCTGCAACCAGGCCTTGTTGCTTAGAAATGACAACCACATGGCCACATGTATTCACATGATGATGGAGAAATGTGGTGTATACAAACAAAGTATTAACCATATATTTCATAAGCAAAATGAATTATGTGTCTCTCAACAAATGGAACATTCATATCAAACATCACTGGAATCAAACACAGAGTCCAACATCTGCTACACTGACCACTGGTCATCACAGCACCACCTTGGACCTGAGCTTGTTCTCCAGGTCACTGTAATGACTGCGTAGAGCCTCGATCTGACTTGTGTACTCCTCGTCCACAGTGGCACTCCGTTCACACTGCAGGCCTATGAAATCATTCCATTCCTTGGCTCGACGTTCTCGCTCAGTTGACAAGGAATTTGGCTGTCAATGAAAGTAAGTATTTTCAGCCGCCAGTGGTTAATAGTTGCAAAACATCTTCGATTGAAAACTAATTGAATAGAATTTGTTATTACAGAAAACAGATAAAGGAAGACAAGAGTGTTACTCAAAGGCTGGAAGACCTACTTTAACATGTGACACCTCACAAAGGAATTCCCTTCTTGCACACAACAGTATCACAACTACCACTGGGGGGCACGGGTGGCCCAGTCCTCTAAAGCGCCGCAATTCGCTGTGCAGAGTTGCGTCCCTTGGACACGCCAGAAACCTATGATTGTGGGTTCGAATCCTAGTTCGCCCAAATTATGTTTCTAGGTTTGTCAGCAACATACCCTTGCTCCTGGGTTTCACCGAAGTGGTAAACGTCTGAGACCTGCATCACTTCGGGCTTTCCTCCCACATTAAGCTGACATGCCGTGATATAACTGGAATACTGTTAAAAGTGGCGTTAAACCCAACTCACTCACTCACTCACAACTACCACTACAACATCTACATTACATGTATCTAACAAATATTTTGAAATTAAGCAGCTAATGGAATGGGTGCACCATTTTACTCAAAAGTGTGAAATCTTAATGTACACTTACACTTCTATTTTTCCAAGTTGGAATTATTTACAAGAGAATGTGTAAACTGTTGTTGTTGTTTAACGCCACGCCCAGCAATATTCCCGCTATACGATGGCGGTCTGTAAATCATCGAGTCTGGACCAGATAATCCAGTGATTGACATCATGAACATCGATCCACGCAATTGGGATCGATGACATGCATCAACCAAGTCAGCGAGCCTGACCACCCGATCCCGTTAGTCGCCTCTTATGACAAGCATAGTCATCATTTACGGCAAGCATGGGTTGCTGAAGACCTATTCTACCACCGATCCTCACGATATTCGACCGAGGTCTTTCTGATTGTCAGGTCATCGACATTACCTTTCTCCTACAACGCGTGTAAAAGAATGAACATTCGGAAAGTATATCTTTTAACATTGCATTTCTTATGAATACATCAAGTACATTTCAGCTGCTTCAGTTTCATCTGTGATACCCAGGGGTTACATTATATGTAAGAGGAAAATAAATGCTGGAGCTCTGTGTGGATTTGTTGAATACTTTAGGACATTAAATTATTGTTAACAGAGTTACACTGGTTGTTAGTTCTTTACTCTCAGCTGTTACTTGTTACCTCTACATCTGCAATAAGCTACAAATTATAAAATATTTCTGAAATATATATATATAAACCTATCTCATCTATAACCACTTACCTCCCTTTGACCAATGTACATAGAGTGAGTGAGTTGGGTGACTTTTCGCGGCGCCTTATACGACGGGGCCATCCGTGAACACCCCCACCCCCACCCCTCGTAACACACCCAAGGGACTGACGGAAACTAATTATTAATTCATTATGACAAGTTTAATTCAACACATCAGTTCATGATGTTGACCACAGCTTGTATTTCTGAAACTTTGAAGTGAGTGTGAGTGAGTAGTACTTTGAAAAGTATTCCAGTTATATCACAGCATTTCAGCTAAAAGTAAGAGGAAATCCTAAAGTGATGCAGGTCTTGGTGAAAACCTCAAACACGGGTATGGCATTGACAAACCTAGAAACATATCTGCGCAAAATGCAGTGAGTGAGTGAGTTGGGTTGAACGCCACTTTTAACAGTATTCCAGTTATATCACGTTTACGGTGAAACCCACGACCACGCACGGGTATGGTGCCGACAAACCTAGAAACATAATCGGGCCAAACAGGGAAGCAAACCACAATCACAGGTTTCGGATGTGCCCAAGGGACACAACTCTGCACTCTGCCTTAAACTACTGGGCAACGCATGATCCCCTGAAACCTTGGAGGTAGAAATAAAAATAACTTCCTGCTGAACATGACAATTTCTAACAAGCAAAAACTTATGCAGGAATCTTTAAGTTGAGCTCATGACTCATAATACAATATGCAGCGAGTCACCCACACATGACTCCCACTTTTCATAGGCTAGGTGAAACCCTTATACAGACAACATGAAAATGACAACTGATGACAATTTATTGAAAATAAAATACAAAAATATACATATTTTGATATTGTGGAATGTATATTGCACAACTCCCTATGTACAAAACACTGTTCCATCTGGTGTTCAGATGCATTACCTGAAGGTGTTACAACCTCATGCCATCAACACAAGTCATCCAGGAAAACCATGGTGTGTGCCCTGTAATCTCATGATACATCTTACCTTTCCTGAATTTTTGTGCATATATCGACATTCCCAGGCGTAATCGTCCAGAAGGGTCGATATTGATATCTCATGATTAATAAACATGTCATTTCAGGTGAAAATAAATACATGACTTTCTTGAGAAATGCAACACATAACCTAATATTTTTATCATCTGATCAATGTATACTCCCCAGGGAGCTGAGGATGCAAGATGATATGCACTGATCCTTTAACGGGTAATAAATCATGCCCATATTTTTGTGTGGAGTCTAGTGCATTTAACTGGACTATCATTTATATATCACTGTCGTAATCAAAGGTAATAACAAGCAAGCTTTGTTCAGCAGAGCACTGAAAGAACATGACAATCTCATTATGTGATGTCAGTCCTTCTGGAGGTTACATTTCACACACCATCAATACTTCATGGGGTTGTACACACCACATTCCTCCCTTTCCATCTGCAATGCGGTGTAATGTATATTTTTAATGAATTAATGAAATGAGGCCATGTATCATGATGTGCAACTCAAGGAATAGAGAATCTCACCCTCGTGTCTTTTGATATCAAATATATCAATGATTGTTGATATATTTGATATTAAAAGACATGAGGGTGAGATTTTATTTATCATCTAACATCATTCTTCCAACTTTTTCAGTTTGTAGACAATGATAAGTTAAGTGTTAAGGTACTGCTAACAGCTTCAGTAGCAAAGCCATTAGTGATGTCATCTGATTGTGACGTCATGGTAACCAATAAAGTCACAATGGTCTGCAAAGCATTGTGATGCAATTTCATTGCAGCAATATCTACAATGTAGATAACGCTTGATCTCACCTACCAACTAGCCATACCTACTGTGGGAACCAGTTTTGGATGATAAACTCCATCCCATCAAGTTCCATGCATAAACTTTGTGCAAACCCAAGGTTGCTATACACTGAACATGAAGTATTGTGTGGAGGCTATGGTAATGTTGCCTGAGAAATATTATATAATGTGAGCTTTAGTGGGTCTGAACCATCGCTGCTTGTCTTCCTTCTTCTGCAACCAGGCCTTGTTGCTTAGAAATGACAACCACATGGCCACATGTATTCACATGATGATGGAGAAATGTGGTGTATACAAACAAAGTATTAACCATATATTTCATAAGCAAAATGAATTATGTGTCTCTCAACAAATGGAACATTCACATCAAACATCACTGGAATCAAACACAGAGTCCAACATCTGCTACACTGACCACTGGTCATCACAGCACCACCTTGGACCTGAGCTTGTTCTCCAGGTCACTGTAATGACTGCGTAGAGCCTCGATCTGACTTGTGTACTCCTCGTCCACAGTGGCACTCCGTTCACACTGCAGGCCTATGAAATCATTCCATTCCTTGGCTCGACGTTCTCGCTCAGTTGACAAGGAATTTGGCTGTCAATGAAAGTAAGTATTTTCAGCCGCCAGTGGTTAATAGTTGCAAAACATCTTCGATTGAAAACTAATTGAATAGAATTTGTTATTACAGAAAACAGATAAAGGAAGACAAGAGTGTTACTCAAAGGCTGGAAGACCTACTTTAACATGTGACACCTCACAAAGGAATTCCCTTCTTGCACACAACAGTATCACAACTACCACTGGGGGGCACGGGTGGCCCAGTCCTCTAAAGCGCCGCAATTCGCTGTGCAGAGTTGCGTCCCTTGGACACGCCAGAAACCTATGATTGTGGGTTCGAATCCTAGTTCGCCCAAATTATGTTTCTAGGTTTGTCAGCAACATACCCTTGCTCCTGGGTTTCACCGAAGTGGTAAACGTCTGAGACCTGCATCACTTCGGGCTTTCCTCCCACATTAAGCTGACATGCCGTGATATAACTGGAATACTGTTAAAAGTGGCGTTAAACCCAACTCACTCACTCACTCACAACTACCACTACAACATCTACATTACATGTATCTAACAAATATTTTGAAATTAAGCAGCTAATGGAATGGGTGCTGAATAACGACCTTAGTAGTTGAAAAAGAATACAATGCTGAGTATAATTGGCCAGTCATTGAAAGGTTTCCATAAAAGAGTACCAATCTTTATGACCCTGGAAACAAGACATTCAGGTCAGATCAATTTGTCAAAAAGCATGAACCAAGTTGTCTCATGGCTGTAATGGGACTCTATGTCTCACACTGTTCTGATCTCGTCCTAATGAGGATAATACTGATTTCCTCATTTAAATTATCACAAACAATATTAAATAACATAACAGTTTCAGAAAATTTGAAATCTAAAAGTGACAGAATGACACAGCCACTGACATATTTGACATATGTCTGACTGAACCTACCTTCTCCTCCCCCTGTGTGCAGGTCTTGCCTTCCCGGTCACAGATCTCCTGGCACTGGGCCGTGGCGGAGCTCACTGAAACCATCATCAGATAAATGTCAGAGTGAGCGAGCTGTGGGCAATGCTGCTTTGAACATTTGGTCATTTACAGGCTTGTCTGCTCAACTGTGGGGATAAGTAAAATACGACACATGTTATTATATTATTATTATATAATACATTCATATTCCACACCCAGATACCAGTATCTACTCAAATGTGGTTTATTTGTTCGCAACCAGTGGATCCATATGCATTCAGTTATAATTCTCAACTCCCTGGGGAGTATACAAACCAAGCTACCTTGGGAACTAAAGGGATTTTACCTCCATCTCACATATTGGGTACCTATACTTTGCTGGGTGAACAGCGGCACATTTGAACAAAGTCACATGCCCAAGGTGACAACACACGTTTAGACACTTGTGTTTCGGGTGTATGAACGTATTTGATTTCCACAATCTGGTCATCTACCATGAGATGAGTGGGTTCTTTTGAGTGCACAGGGACTATGTACTGTACACTAGGGGTAGTGACAACACTGTAAAGACTTCTAAACATTGTTGGTCCATAGGCTGAATAATAACCTGGTCACTAGCGAGATATCATCTCAGCATCTGTCACACAGGTTGTTAGGAGGTGGGGTAGGCGGCTAGTGGTTAAAGCGTTTGCTCGTCACGCCGAAGGCCCGGGTTCGATTCCCCACATGGGTACAATGTGTGAAGCCCCGCCGTGAATTTTGCTAAAAACGAAGTAAAACCAAACTCACTCACTCACATCGGTTGTAGTCATTTCCCACTTAGGTGAAACCCAAGAACATGGGCATGGTAATGACAGACCAAAGACAACACAAAGAGCAGGCTGGGATTTTATTGCACGAAGAGCACAAACAAGGGACATAACTCTTCACTGCAAACTGCCTTTGACTACCTTTTGGTGAAGCTCCTTCCTAGCATCTGAGTGAGTGAGTGAGTGAGTGAGTGAGTGAGTGAGTGAGTGAGTGAGTGAGTGAGTTTGGTTTTAGCAATATTCCAGCAATATCACGGCGGGGGACACCAGAAATGGGCTTCACACATTGTACCCATGTCGGGAATCGAACCCGGGTCTTCGGCGTGACGAGCGAACGCTTTAACCACCAGGCTACCTGACCGCCCCCTCCTAGCATGTAACACATTCTGTTCCCAGTATGCAAGAAGCCATTATAAGAATCTTGACTTTCTCTCCAACCCAAAATGTATTGCACTTATATAGCGACATGCATGCACGTGTGTGGTTGCTTGTACTAAACCGTACTGATGCCAATTTATAGTGCTAGCTCACTGAGATACCATGTTGCAGATTAATATGAATATCCCACTCAGACACAGAATACTGACTCTGCGCCGGCCAGTCCTTGTTTTAGCCCCTTAATACCCAACGCCAGACAGGGTAACAAGAAGTACCATCTTTTAACGTCTTTTGGTATGACGTGGCCAGGGATCAAACCCCGGACCTTCCACTCTGGGCGGACCCTCCACTACAGTGAACTGGGAAAAGGTTTTCGATTAATCTATTATTTTCCAAATGAATTTTACTTTTTTTTCTTATATCAGATTGGGTGAGACTGCAGACAATGGAAAAGCACTCAACCTTTCCCTTACATTCCCACTATACTAATTACAAGAAAATTGAAATGAAGCAGAAATTCGAAATTAACAAACAAAATAAATTAACTGGAGGAAGAGTAATCGGCATCAAGACAGTCATCACTTGTTTGAAACCTAACGGTCGGGCATTTGTTTTCAACTCCATGCAGGGTTGTAGGCCGCCTAGCACAGTAGGGAGCTGTGACTGGTCATAGATGGTGGCAGTGATAGAATAGAGAGCTCTGCAAACAGGCTATCACTGTGAGGAGTTTGCCTTTTGATGTGAAAAGGTGAATGGAGTATTAATAACCAGAACAGTAATTTGCCAAGTGGCACAGAGAAGGCCATGTTGTCCATAACATAGCCAAGGTCAGATGAAGAGGAAACTCTTGCAACAATTCATAACAGTGGAATCTATGTAAACCCAACTTGCATGGGACAGAGATCTGGTTGAGACAGCAATCCTTATTGACAGAAATTCAATTCTACCATAAGTTGTCCCTTGGTATCTCACACTGAATATGAACACTGTATTTAATGCACAAAAATGCATATGAAAATGTCAGGCCCTGTTTGTCTCATTGCAGCAGGATCTTTCTGTTTAGGGTAAGGATCGTATTCGTATTCTTCAATCAGCTTAACTTTTGATTCAAGTGACAGTTGATGCATCATCGCTTTGCTGGCCATCGTGATAATAACGTTGATTACTGCACTGATGAAGTTATACATACTGTTCATGTACATGGTTTTATGTTTGATTATATGTGTATACTCTGACATCAAAGCTGTGTTGCTGCTGAGTCGAGGCCATCCATGGTATCAATTGACATTGCTAACAAATGGTTTATTGATGAGAACAGCTCACTGGATGTGTAAGTGAAATTTGTGGAAAGTATGTCTGGACAAGAGAGCATCAGTTACATGACAGCAGTAGAAACTTACATTTTTGTCCACTAGTCCTTATAATGATAGCACACAGCGGAAGCTGTAAAATTGGCAAATTTTGACAAGCCCTTATGATACCTTAACTATTGGGCAGTTTGGCAAGGACTACACGACTACTGCCAATTTCTAACACTGCATGATAAATTGGTCCTTTGTCCCACAATATCAGTGAAGGAAGTCCTGTTGGGAAGTCATATCTGCAACCATAAAGGTAGTCCAGAATTGACAAAGTCTTGTTTAGCCAGAATCCACAATATAAGACTTGAACAGACAGCCCAGTGTCATCGGCTACACAGTGAGTGAGTGAACAGAATGGTGAATATCATACAAAGCAATATTACAGTCATGACAAGACAAACCACTTGTTGATAGCATCAAGGGATATTTATGATGTTCAATGGGCCTTATTTAACAAAAATGCATTTGCCTTGATCCAACAATATTTCATATGTACGTTTAGTTTGCATAGAAAATATATCAAAGCTCATATTGTTTACATGATATAACCAAATATTTTTTCTTGTCAGCTACAACAAACGAGTTATCTCCCTTGAATTAGATGCCACACCCAATGTCAACAGAAATATAAGGCAATCCAAAAGTTTGTTTGTTTGTTTGTTGTTTAACGTCGCACTCAGCAATATTCCAGCTATATGACGGCGGTCTGTAAAATAATTGAGTCTGGACCAGACAATCCAGTGATTGACATCATGAGCATCGATCCACGCAATTGGGATCGATGACATGTATCAACCAAGCCTGACCACCCGATCCTGTTAGTCGCCATTTATGACACGCATAGTCGCCTTTTATGGCAAGTATTGGTTGCTGAAGACCTATTCTACCCCGGAATCTTCACGGGTCGCAATCCAAGAGAAATAATGCTGTCTTCAATAAAGTTATTCTAACCAATTAGTTGAAGTGGGAAAAAAAACAATAAAAAAACAAAGAAATAGTTAACTTATGCATATCTGGCCAAATTTTTTACCCTGTTTACATAGTTTCTATGACAAAACTTAACTGGTCTGTCCAAATACATAAACACGTTATATTTGGGATAACACTTTCTTAGTACTCTCTGGGAGCGTGATTCGAATCCCGGATGTGACTCAACCCAAAAAGTACCAAAATCTGTACTTTACTAAGAAAGTGTTATCCCAAATATAACATTTGTTACATCTGACCTAAATGGCATTGTGTGTTCACATAAACACAGTTAGGAATCTGGTAGATGAAGTAAACATCACGAATGGATGCATCTTAGTGCCGAACTATTTACCACTTTCTTTGAGGTTGGCCAGGCACTGGTGAAGAGCCTCAGTGCTGTTGGGTAGCCCCTGCTCACTGATGTAGGACATGTTCTTGTAGGTGCTGTTCATCCGCAGCACCTCACGCTCACCCCGTCGCTCCTAAACAATGACACTCACTTATCTCAGCAGCTTTCGATTTGCATGGTTAGTGTGGTATCAACTTACTAAGATTCAGGGCATTGCAATACAAGAAGTATCACATCATCAGATCATGCATCTATACAAAAAAAAAACAATAAATACATAATATATACATGCAGTCCGCATTATTTGAAACAAAATAATATATAAAATACTATGTTCTGTTGGTGTAAGACTGCATAAGGCATTTGTATTTTAATTCATTCAAGTTAGAAAACATACAACTTTATGGATAACAACTGTTGGTTTATTGCATTTAGTTACATTTGGTTGTTGTTTGTTTGTTGTTTAACGCCTCACTCAGCAATATTCAAGCTGCATGACGGCAGTCTGTATATAATCAAGTCTGGAACAGACAATCCAGTGATTGACACCATGATCATCAATCCACGCAATCGGGATACCATGATATATGAATTTACTCACTTCAAATTCCTTTAGAAAGAAGTTAATGTGACCCTGGAGAGCTGGCTTGTGATGAAATAGTCTGGCATGTATGGCAGTTACATCTGAAAGTGAACAAATCATAAGGCATCAGACCATTGACCAAAACATGTTGTTCCAATTTCCATAGCATATGCATTGTCAATAGTTCACGGATACAGTCCTCATTCACCTGTGAATACATAGGTCCAATATGTGTAGTAGACAAAGCTCGATTTAGCATTGTCTAGCTATCTAAAACATGCACCATTGCAACCTATTATTGAAAAATGCATTCAAATATTTAGTTGCATGTAAAAACAGCAGTAGAAACTAACATTTTTAATCCATTAGTCCTTATGTTATAATGATAACATATAGCAAAAGCCTTAAAAATGGCAAGTTTCTACTAGTCCTTATGATACCTTAACTACTGGGCAGCTAGGACTAGAAGACTAGTGCCAATTTCTATCACTGAAAAATATCAAGTTTGTGTCCACTAAAATCTTTGAACACACTCAATACCTCAAAAGTTTATTCACCATACTACATCACTCATCCCCTTTGTGTGTTATTTGTCATGCTTTCTAATGTGCACATATTCCTATTACGTCTTACAGCAATGCAAGCATGGGTTGCTGAGACCTATTCTACCCCAGATCTTCAAGCTGTATATTAATAGGTGATGGAGGAACGTGGTGTATACAAACTTCTGAAGGGGGAATTATCGACACTGTTGCATATGAATCTATGTGCTTAAAGTAACGCATAGATTTTTAGTTTTGACATGGAACGTTAATACAAAAATTGAGTCAAGAGACTTTTGAAAGTTGTACAATCCACATGTTTTACTGTGCATTTATTAATCCTCATGGGCTATATTTTATGAAATCCTAATATGGTTCCATTCAGATTGATTAAACAAGTTAAACATTAGATTCATTTGTGCATTGATTTGTTTATTCATCATAATAAATGTTGAGTGGAGTTACATTGCGGTAGGTAATTTTCCTTTCCCCTCATACATTTCAGACAAATAGTAGAATAAGCAACATGTTAGCTAATATATGACAGACAGTAAAATCCATTAGAATAATTAGTGGCATGATGCGCCACTATGTGGCATCTAAACAAATGGGGCTTGATAACATGTATTTGTCTTTTATGTAATTATTCATATTATATTGCACATGTATTGGAATAAAGTAGTTTGATAAATCATTTGCCTCAAGAGTTATTGCAGTAAAGATTATTTAGGTAAATATAATATTCTTGTATAAGAGTATTCTCGTGCAAAGTATGTACAGATCTAGGTTGAATCCATATGAATACAGGCGCGCAGGTGCACTGAATTCTAACACGACAACTGGTGTCTGTGTGTAGCACGACGTGAAGTCATCCAACAGATGACCTCCCTACTGTGTTAGCTTGCTGACAGGGTTAACCTTTGTGGTCCTGTGGACAAGGTGTCCAACCTCGGATCAGAAGATCCGTGGCTCCAATTCCGTCACAGGATTCAGAAATTTTGTAGCTGCTACAAGTGCAGGCTTTTTGTGGGCCTACCTTTAGAATTCAGCACCATAAAGTTCACAAACATTTAACAATACCCTATGACGTAATTTGTGAAATTTTGTTGCAAACAATGCCCCTAACGTCAACCTAGCAACTGGGTCATTCATGCAAACTCGGGAATCAACCTGGAGCCATTTTTGGTTCCCGGCATATCGGTTCATTCCTCGCCAATAGGCATCTTGTATCTTCACGTTATGGGTTTGCAAGCCCCTAAGAAGTATTTCTCATTCCATGTCTAATAACAATCCCAACACACTAAAATTAAGTCTTACCTCTGAGAACATTTATTTCTGTTAACACTTGGATGGTCAAATGACCATGTCTTGTTAATTCAAAAGCAATAATGCCTTGCCTAGCAAGACGGGTCATTCAGGCACCATCTTGTTACCTTCACATGAGATCAAGCCCCTCCATTTCCGTCAAGTTCAAAATAGATGCACAACATGGTCAGTAATACGACATTACAGACAGGAAGTTAACAAACATCAGCTGTTACATCAGTACATACGATTGTTCCAATGTAAAATTATCATCAGATCAAGTTTGATTAAATTGTGCATTAGTGGAAAAGTAAGTTTTGAGGTATATATGCTTTCATTACCTATTGAATATCTTATCTTGTGTAGCTTAATGCGCAACATAACTTCTGTAGCAAGTGGCGAACACTTGAATGTCTTCAGTGGGCTTTGAAGTGTCTACCTTGATTATGTCATTAGGTGAGAGGCCACATATTGTTAAGGGGCTCAAAATAAGTTGAGGCTCAAAAATGTGTGACGTGGGGATACATTAAAGAACAGGACGAGTGTGCCAAAAGGCATCGGGATCGCTTGTATGTGTCCATAGACTAAAGTCACAAGACACCATGCCTACCCATAACCTTTGTAAAGTGTTCATCCCCTGTGGGAACCTTTCCATTTCGTCTCTGGAAAGACTAGGTAAATTTCACCTTAGTCATAGACTCCCTGGTTTAACATTGTGGACGTAGCTCTAACAGTCAGCAGTCTGGTAAACAATCCGAAGTTGCATGTAATGGATTTTCAAAAAACTGTTTGGTTGTCTTAGTGACTTGTGTCATGCAGTTTAAAACGGCACCTCAGCAAATGTCACTGATTTCTCTGGCGAAAACGGCACCGCATTTGGCGAAAACGGCTACTATGTGTCGGGCGAAAAAGGCACCTCTATTTTTAAAAATGATAAGAATGATTTTTGTAGTAATATATATGGTTTATTTACACGGTATTTGATGTATTGCATGTCATTTGATGTATGTGATGTATTTACACGGACAGGTAAGAAGTCCTCGGCGAATACAGTTCCTTGTGTCGTACGGCAGAGATCGTGCTATGAGAAGTTGTGGTGCTGAATTCTAAAGGCGCTCCTTTCTGTGCAATATGACCAGAGCGTGAAGAGAGAAATATAGATTGAGATTCTTTGGCAATATTCCAATAATGAAATCGTTCTGGTGGACACGAGAAATGGGCTTGCTACATGGTACCCACGTGAGGAATCGAACCTGTGTTTTCAGAATGACAAGTTAATGTTCATATAACCAGCAGATAACTACATCTCATACCTTCGCCATCATGAGATCGGGGACATTCATCTGATGAGTATGCTGAACTAAAAACAATCACAATGCGATGTAATAACGAACACTCTGCCTCCGAATTATTAGTTTTAGGGGAAATAACCTACCTTTGAAAATATTCTCACAAGACATGATTCGGGCGTAAAGAAAATTATTGTAATTTTACAAAATCAACAATATAGTTTGGACTTTCAGACGAGCAGGAAGTTGCCACCCCTTTTGCCCTTCTTGTCAGAAAAGTTACCTAAGGGAGGCAACTGCGACCTCTCTTTCTCTCTCTCTCTCTCTCTCTCTCTCTCTCTCTCCGTTACATTATGTAACGTCAAATACGATAGTACAGCGTTAATTTTAGATGAAGAAGTGTACACTTTTATAAGATATATCTTTTTCATACGAAACATTTTATACATATAAAAAGCGAAGTATGTATATTGGAACAACTTAACCCTCTGGATGCCGAGTTTGTTTGTTTTTACTGACGCACATCTTCCCGAGATCTGAAAAGTGAAGATTGTGAGAGAATTGCACTCACGCGGCACTGGATCTACCTCCGGCTATAAAATTACGCAGAGATATAGATGTTTCCTGATTGTGTAAATATAACTGCAAATATTTAATCGGTTTGAAAAAAGACACAGCTAAGTATTGTTCGAGAATAAATAGTGCGTTGAAAAACAGCAAATTTCGCCGCTTTTTATCGTACACCGATAAAAGTACTGCGCGACGATATTTTTAATTTCGCAGTTTTACAGAAACTGTGAGCGAACAAAATACTACCTTATATCTGAACGCCATAAATATATATCAAATGGATTTATATGCTTATGTATAACGTAATACATTCAATACAAAAAATGGCGACATTTACGATGTACCTAATTTTCAGTAATATTACTTGGCCTAAAATGCCAGTGGATGATATCACAGAACAGGGAATGTCCCACATTATTCAAAACTGTTAAGCGTATCTGTGTGTGTGGTGTATTTCGAACGTTATTCGGCTTCAAAGTGAGGGTTGAAGAGGAGGGACATATATGTCCCTCTGGCATCCAGCGGGTAAGTTTGAAATACAAATAAATCATAACTCTGCGATAATTTATTCCACAAATACTGCATTATGTTAAATACATCCGAAATAATCTGCAGTCAAAATGACTGAAAATATTAAAATTAAGACTTAACGAAAAACAATTTACATTAGGGATATTATTACGAATTAAAGAGGACGTGTCAACACTAAAGGAGTTGGCCCAAAGCGAATACAGCTCCACAGTACTATCGGTAAGATTCTTAATTAAAACGAGCGCAAAGTGTCATCAATCATCGCGTGCCTTGGTTTCTTAATATATTTTCTAATCAATATGGTGGTTATTTTTTATTCTTTGGGGTACAGATCCGCTGACGAAATACTTCACACATGTGAAATAAAAATGAGATTGTGAGATTTTGTCTTTCCGCGAAGCCTGTTCTCTCATTTCAGATCATTGCAAATTGATATAACTCGATTACGTAATGTCGTAGTAACTCTATGCACAACTAATATAGACTGCAAAAAAGTTGGATGATCGTGACACGTGTTTTGTTTAATAAAGTGTTGTAAATGTTTCGTTTTCATGAGATTCTTTCAGTTCTGTCTCGTAAAGTTTTGTGAAAGTGAATGGCGTCTCGTGATTTTTTATTTATGAAAAAAGTGGTTCCGGTGTGAAAGAGGTCACGGTTATCCAATCAAATAAATAAAACGAGGTCAACCTTGTACGACACACGTACGGATTCAGTATCTCACCACCCGTATCTTCATCACGTGGGTAACAAATAGAGAATACTACACTCATTCTCGTTAGATACCATTTTTACGAAACGAGTGGACTTTCTATGGTATCCGACCGAGCGAAAGCGATCGGACTTTTCTCTTGTATGTAAACAAACGCGCTTTTTCAGAAATCAGAATAGAACGGACAAATGCAAGTATTTGGATGCACTTTACATATTGTTTTGCATAATTATATAGATATGCTACTACAACTGCGACAGTGAGTTGCATGACGATATATATTTGTACATCAAAGCACGGACTTGTATAACTTATATAGGTCCGTGATCAAAGTGACCGTATCGCTGGCACTCCGTTGGGCTTCGATGACAGCACGTGGAGCCGTACAACCAATGTAAACAAAGGATAACTACGCCAAAAAAAGCAGATTTTCACGTATTAGGATACTTTCGTAATGAACCGTAACGTATGATTCTTTGACATTTGTTATGGCATAGGTGCTATGCTGGCTGCCGACCGCAAGGAACTCTGGGTAGGAGAGTGGACACACGTATAGCGTACGGATTTAGTATCTCACTACCTGTATCTTCACCACATGGGTAATACATAGAGAATACTACACTCATTCTCGTTTGATACCATTTTTACGAAACGAGTGGACTTTCTATGGTATCTAATATATATATATATGCCAATATATATTTATGTGTAAATACATAACAACTTTGGTTCGTTGACAGACCAACTGAAACCGGTTGCAAAATCAGGTTGTGCATGAATATTGATATATGCCCAAATATGGGCATTGTTGACATTTCTATGCATATGCATTAACAACATGTTCCTGCTGTTGTGTGCGCAAACATGGCAGCATCAACGCTCAAGATCTTTTTAAAGAATATATTCAGCTTATGGTAATTCAAGCGCATTGTTGTCAGTACGCACGACATCTATAAGAAAATCTAAAAAGTCAATTGGCGCCGCGCTTTGAACATGTTGAATATTGGACAAACAGTCGGTCACGCACCGCCGGAGTTCCCGGCTGTGCAATCAAAATTTTGCGGTTTCCTTGATCTAACAGCTGAATTTATATCCTGTCCGTACCATTTTGGAAGAGAGAAATCAGAGTGCTCGCCAAAGACATTCATGTTAGCTGTACGACCCGATACTGTTAAAATCACCAAACTCAAGTATGCTTGCATGTCAGTGGCAGTTTCCGATGGGCGTTACAGCGTTTTCCGCTAGGGAATGTTATTGTTCGGATTTGGGATATTCTGGGCGACAAGATCAGAAGTCAGGCACAATCCACGGAGTTTTTAAATGATTTGTATCGGAACTGTTCACTTTGAGTGATCTAGTCGTGCAGTCGTATGTTTATTCACAAGCAAACATCTCCCGAAACTGGGCCGAAAAAAATGCTTCAAAGGGGACACTGATGGCACAACCGGAACATCCACCATAAGTCCAGATATATATCCAGATAGTTAAAACTGACTTCATTTCACCACGCTTCTCCTTTTATGTTAAATCACACTGAAAGTCGAGAAAGTGCATGGTTGGGTGCGTCACGCTCATAGGGACCCTAGATCTATCGATCGCTAGTAGTATACAGTGCAAATGGATATAGCTCGATGATATAATGTCTGTAGTAGCTCTGTGCATAACTAATACAGAATGAAAGCTATCTTGTTTGGTTCAATAAAGTGTGTGTAAATGTCTCTCGCTTTCATGAGATTGCTTCAGTTCTGCATAGTTGCAAATCGAATGACGTCTCGTGCGTTTTTATGAATGATAAAAGTAGTTCCGGTGTGACAGAGGTCACGGTTATCCAACCAAAACGACTAAAACGAGGTCAACCTTGTACGACACAGGTGTGATGTATGGATTTAGTATCTTACCACCTGTATCTTCACCACGGGGGTAATACATTATATTATCTCAAATCTGTCAGTGTAGGTCACATGCGAATTGGTCACGCTTTTTACCCTCTAGCCATGTTAGCGTGACGCGTTAAGATAAATCGAACTCGCTCGTTCCACCAGGAAGATGAATGAACAACAGCAGATCACTGAAGCTGCGGGACGAGATGGGGAAACAGCTGGAAAGACAGGCGGTGATATAGTCTGGTGTCCTCACCCATAACACACGGCAAACAACATTACATAGCTACGTTTTGTGAGTTTGCTTGATCTGCAAACTGATTTCATAATGTACTGAGGATACCGTTTGCTGTCTCGGGATTACTGTTGCGCACAGTTGTGTGGCGTCCACGTCTGCCCTGTTATAGACGTAGCGGACTTGCTTGCTCAGGTGAGTTGTCTACTGGATGCACGTGTGAGTTTGTTTATTTTCGTGTTTTCATGCGTTCCCAAATTTTAGAAAGATCTTCTCGATTTGTAACACCCCTACGCCCAACCACGTGTCTATCAACGTGATCACATGTAAATTCACGCAAAGTTACATCATATTAATATCAATCAATATAATATTGATTATTGTCGGGAGATATTAACATTTTAAAACTAAAACTCCTTTGTCTTTCACCGTGCAGTAACTGACGAGTTAGATTAAATGTCTGATTAGTTAGTTTAACACCAGTAACTGTTGGCAATGACGGAACTTTTTTTATCCCCCTTTAATATATCTTGATGACAGAACAATTTCACGAAAAACGAAGCGAAGTCCGTAACGGAGGCAAACCAATGTGAATGAAGTCCCCTGCCCACTGTTGGCAAGATGGCGGATTTATTTGACAGCGCAGACTGTAAATCTCATTGAAATTAGATCTCAATTCTCGCTCCCGCAAAACAGGAAATCATCCCAGGTCATGTCATGGGTCACGTCAGAACGACCATTCATCCCACCGACCAGAGCCTGGCTCGCCAGATCGGGAAAGTGACAATCGCAATGAGTTTACTTGTCGTGCAACGCCGTTATTAAGGTACAGGGTGTTCCGAACGACAGTCACATGTTGTATATCTGTCTCTCGCTTCGATGGGCGTCGCGCCCAAGATTATTGTGCTTATATCGCGACGTGCATGTACGTGTGTATGTGGCTGCTTGTACTAGTCCGGACTGATGCTGATTTATTGTGCTAGCACACTGAGATACCATGCCGCAATTTAACACGAATACCCCACTCAGACACAGTTTACTGACTCCGAGCCGACCAGTCCTTGTTTTAGGCCCTTAATGCTGAGCGCCAGACAAAGTAACAACAAGTACCATCTTTCAACATCTTTTGATATGACGCGGCTGTACGTCATCTTTTCACTGACACTCATGGATGCACATTAACTTAACGCATGCTGAGTGCACATTAATTCGGTATTATTCTGTAATAGTAGTATACGGTCCCAGTACAGTAATAGAGACGTCTCTTTACCTACACTGTACCCTGATCGTATATTACACAAACTGACCAATAACGAGTTGCTATGCTGAATGTAGGTTATACATGGATATCATGAAGCAACATAGAACCAAACCACAATGACATAATTTTGAGTGAATGAGTGAGTATGGGTTTACGACTCTTTTAGCAATATTCCAGCAATATGGGCACCAGAAATGGGCTTCACACATTTTTCCCATTTCGGGAATCGAGCCCGGGTGTTCGGCGTGACGAGCGAACGCTTTAACCACTAGGCTACCCGACCGCCCCCTTAATTTTGAGATATTCGCCATTTAAATTTTTAAATTTTTGATGGCTGAATGAAGTTACTTTCAAACGTATCTGGTCAAATACTTGGCAAGAAACTGGCAACGTTTTATCGTTTGTACATAATTATTTGTTAATGTTTAAGAAAGGAGATTATTTACACTGGTAATCGATGTCATAAATGTTTGGTTCAGTATGGATCATGGTATGTAATAATGATTAGAGCAAAAATGCCAAAGAGAATTATCCCAAAGTTACATCATTTGAAAAAAACCACCCACACACATTTTATGCCATTTGAACCAAACCAAGGAATATGTGGCTGGCATACATCTTGATACAAGTGGATGGCTCTCTTTGGCATTACGAATTTGGCACTCTAGGGCTATGTGGGTGGGAGTTTTTCATAGTTATATTGCATGTATATATTATATATTTGTGTCATCGTGAATCATATTGTTTGGTTGGTATAAGACAAAAGACCTTTGGACATGGAATACTACGGTGGCCCATACCCGCCACTGGTGAGATCATTTCCCCCTGTAAACCTCTATATTTTATCTCACCAGTGGAAGTATCTGGCGGTCGCCAGACAAAATATAGAGGCATACAGTGAAAAAATGATCTCACCAGTGGCGGGTATGGGCCACCGTAGAATACACCATTAACCTACTTTGTATATGTCTGTGGCATCGTTCAGTCTGGCTTCGTGGTATCCACATATAGGAATAATGAGACCAGTGTCACTTGGCTGAAGACGTGCCGTGTGAAAGTTCTCATAATGTCTTGAACGCCCACCTACTGCGATAACGACAACGCAGCTAAAACAATTGTAAGAACAAAGACGTTGACGCTTGTTGTTTAACACCACACTCAGACATATTCCAGCTATATGACGGTGGTCAGTAAATAATCGAATCTGGACCATACAATCCAGTGATTGATATCATGAGCATCGGCCTACGCAATTGGGATACGATGACATGCATCAACCAAGTCAGCGAGCGTGACCACCCGATCCCGTTAGTCGCCTAGGCCTTTTACGACAAGCATAGTCACCTTTTACGGCAAGCATGGGTTGGTGAAGACCTATACTATCCCGTATCTTCACGGGTACTAAGAGCAAAGAACAAATGCAGGTTCCATCGTTATTTAGAGCGACAGAAAACACCAAAATTATTATTGCACGGCTGGAATACTACGGTGGCCCATACCCGCCACTGGTGAGATCATTTCCCCCTGTAAACCTCTATATTTTATCTCACCAGTGGAAGTATCTGGCGGTCGCCAGACAAAATATAGAGGCATACAGTGAAAAAATGATCTCACCTTTTACGGCAAGCATGGGTTGGTGAAGACCTATACTATCCCGTATCTTCACGGGTACTAAGAGCAAAGAACAAATGCAGGTTCCATCGTTATTTAGAGCGACAGAAAACATCAAAATTATTATTGCACGGCTGGCGGTTTAGGGGTTTGAGAAAATGACATGGGTATGAGTTGGAAAGATGTAATCAAACTTTTAAAATAAACTTTATCTTTGTCTCACATGTATATAATGATGTGTACAAACGAAATACATAAACAATTATGAAAATATCTTTAAAACATTCCTAACTGTTAACTAATTAAACATGTTTACATGTTACTCGGCAACAATCAAAACAGGGAGCCACGTCCTGTCCTAGACTGGTTTACCTGCCGAAAAGCGCTATGCGGTAAACGTTGGTTCATTTCCGTGTAGCGAGCTTTTCCTGTCGAGAGGGACGTGAACAGGTCCATAGCATATCACTATGCAGGAAACGCTGACCCAGTTTTCTTGTAGCGAGATATTAGCCCTTTTGGACCGTGTGAATAATTGACGTGTCAGTCTACAGGAGCAAACATAGTAGCTAGGCGGCAATGGGTACAATATTTTAAGCCCATTTCTGGTGTCCCCCGCCGTGATATTGCTGGAATATTGCTAAAGGCAGCGTAAAACCATACTCACTCACTCACTCACACGAAAATGGATAAGTAGGTCGTTGTATAGACTTATTTCTAAAATGCACAATCTTCTTATTAACGTTGAGACGCCACTAAAGAGTACCAGTGGGTAACCACATCCAACATACGCTGTAATTTGCCCTCTCTCGGGGCGGTCGGGTAGCCTAGTGGTCAAAGCGTTCGCTCCTCACGCCGAAAACCCGGGATCGATTCCCGACATGGGTACAATGTGTAAAGCCCATTTCTGGTGTCCCCCGCCGTGATAATGCTGGAATATCGCTAAAAGCAGCGTAAATCCATACTCACTCACTCTCGGGACTAGAAGGACCACATCGTCTGAGTAAAGTCGTACTGAAATGTGTAGTTCGCAGACGGTTTTTATTTAGGATCTGAATTGTTACTTCTTTCCAAAGTTCTTTTGCGAACATGTTCTGTGCTTTTTCAGCATTTTTTTTTGTGTGTGTAAATACCACTACAATTTAAAAGATGTCTTTTATTTTGTGTTGATTGCACTTTTTTCAAGCATGCAGTTTACTTAATTTCCTCGTGTACCTTTACACTCTTTCACTAACCAAGTGCGTTTTGCACGCTTTTCGTCCGGCGAGCAACTCGGATTGACTGAACCTCTATTCGATGAATGTCCGTCCTGTCGGCGAGCTTATACCGTTAACAATGGCGACTTCAATGTCAGCCTGACAACGATTGTGTGATCCCTTGAGCACCCCACTCTTCCACAAACAAACTCCCGAGTCTAACCTTTAGTTCCCGTGACCCTGTACTGTTGACGTACCCGGTCGTATCAGGTCAGGTAGCGTCTGCAGATCAACGTCTGTCACGATCAACTTACGACAGGTAAGACAGTCCATATCACATGTCCTACCATCGTTATGTGGTGTTCTCTGTTGGAGCAGGCTATCCGAACATAGCCAAATCTAAAGGTAGAACTGAAGTACTAAAAAACGCTCTTAGGAACAAACTAAATTGATCAGTACATTAGCTGGATATGCTAGCTAAAATGTGTTGTAAATGAAAACAGTGTCCGTCAGAGAAAATATAATACAGTAAACTACGGTTATAACGAACTCAAAGGGACTACTAATTTTAGTTCGTTATAACCGTAATTCGTTATAAGCATATATACAGCATAACTACAGCATATAGTCGGGACTAAAAAGTTAGTTCGTTATATCCGTTAGTTCGTTATAAGCGTGTTCGTTATAACCGTAGTTTACTATATATGTCATGAAGAAATGTACGAGACGCTCTTCTGACTCTGATAAATATGCCGTGACAGTTTCGTTCTTACTGTATGGACACTGCACGTCACAGCCTTCTACCTCCTGTAGACCCGTGAAGATTCCGGGGTAGAATAGGTCTTCGGCAACCCATGCTTGCCTTAAAAGACGACTATGCTTGTCGTAAGAGGCGACTTACGGGATCGGGTGGTCAGGTTCGCTGCTGACTTGGTTGATGCATGTCATCGTATCCCAATTGCGTGGATCGATGCCCATGATGTCAATCAGTGGATGGACTGGTCCAGGGTCGATTATTTACAGACCATCGTCATATAGCTGGAATATTGCTGAGTGCGGCGTAAAACAACAATCCTCACCAAACCTGTAACTGTACGTGACAGCCTTGCTCTTTACTCCATGTGCATTGTACGTGACAGCCTTGCTCTTTACTTCATGTACATTGTACGTGACAGCCTTGCTCTTTACTTCATGTACATTGTACGTGACAGCCTTGCTCTTTACTTCATGTACATTGTACGTGACAGCCTTGCTCTTTACTTCATGTACGTGACAGCCTTGCTCTTTACTCCATGTACATTGTACGTGACAGCCTTGCTCTTTACTTCATGTACATTGTACGTGACAGCCTTGCTCTTTACTTCATGTACGTGACAGCCTTGCTCTTTACTCCATGTACATTGTACGTGACAGACTTGCTCTTTACTTCATGTACATTGTACGTGACAGCCTTGCTCTTTACTTCATGTACATTGTACGTGACAGCCTTGCTCTTTACTTCATGTACGTGACAGCCTTGCTCTTTACTCCATGCACATTGTACATGACAGCCTTGCTCTTTACTCCATGTACATTGTACGTGACAGCCTTGCTCTTTACTTCATGTACGTGACAGCCTTGCTCTTTACTCCATGTACATTGTACGTGACAGCCTTGCTCTTTACTTCATGTACGTGACAGCCTTGCCCTTTACTCCGTGTACACTGTACGTGACAGACTTGCTCTTTACTCCATGTACATTGTACGTGACAGCCTTGCTCTTTACTTCATGTACATTGTACGTGAAAGCCTTGCTCTTTACTTCATGTACATTGTACGTACAGCCTTGCTCTTTACGTCATGTACATTGTACGTGACAGCCTTGCTCTTTACTCCATGCACATTGTACGTGACAGCCTTGCTCTTTACTCCATGTGCATTGTACGTGACAGCCTTGCTCTTTACTTCATGTACATTGTACGTACAGCCTTGCTCTTTACTTCATGTACATTGTACGTGACAGCCTTGCTCTTCACTTCATGTTCATTGTACGTACAGCCTTGCTCTTTACTTCATGTACATTGTACGTGACAGCCTTGCTCTTTACTCCATGTACATTGTTCGTGACGGCCATGCTCTTTACTTCATGTTCATTGTACGTACAGCCTTGCTCTTTACTTCATGTACATTGTACGTGACAGCCTTGCTCTTTACTCCATGTACATTGTACGTACAGCCTTGCTCTTTACTTCATGTTCATTGTACGTACAGCCTTGCTCTTTACTTCATGTACATTGTACGTGACAACTAGTAATTTTACATTTAACCATTAGACAGCCGTTCGAAGCGAGGCGATGAGATCAGCTGATCGTTCACTCCAGGTCGCTTTGTTGACGTTTTGTAATTATCGGTACTGAAAGAGTTGCCCTTGATGTCCGCTTTTAAAAATGAAGTTGATTTTCATTGTGCACGTTCCCATATCTATGTTGTAATATCGCCGAGAAGGCAACATCATATGCATGCATCCCAGTACAGCGGTTAGGCGATGCGGTACGCGAATTGTGAAAGTCTAATGCAACGTAAGGGGGCACGGGTGGTGCAGTCGTCTAAGGCGCCGCGATTTGCTGTGCAGAGTTGCATCCCTTGGGCACGCCAGAAACCTATGATTGTGGGTTCGAATCCCGGTTCGCCCCGATTATGTTTCTAGGTTTGTCAGCACCATACCCGTGCTCGTGGGTTTCACCGAAGTGGTAAACGTCTGATACCTGCATCACTTCGGGCTTCCCTCCCACGTTAAGCTGACACGCCGCGATATAACTGGAATACTATTAAAAGCGGCGTTTAACCCAACTCACTCACATTAATGCAAGGTAAAAGTTACCAGTAGCCTAAATGTTGTGAATTTTGACAGCAACATATGTAAGTATTTATCAGGTTTTCAAGATATTGTAAAAGAAACAGGCACTGCGAAATGATGTCATCAACTAGATATCATCATATAATGTTCATTATATAAAAGAAATGGAAATCTCTGAAATCTATTTAAATATTTAAGGGTTAGTTGGTGCATGTTGTTATAAAAAGATTTTATGGATGAATGGTGCAAGTTTTTTGCCAAATACTACCATGATTATATTTCAATATGATAAATAAAAGATATATATCAATGTGGCCTTTTTTAATTTTAGAAATTAGAAATAAAATTATATGTGTTTAAATACATATTCAAAGGTTCTTTTACCAACTACAATTTTTCATCTTATAAATTGGAACAAATTAATTCATACTAAATTTCAATCTCTATAATGATGATTGTATTAACATTGCAGTGTCTACACCCAGTTTGCTTTGACAATCATCAAATGATTGTAATACAGATAAAGCTCATTGGATAAATGTCATTAGGCTTTGCTTTTTATGTTTCCTTATTCCAAACTGATGTTTCAAATTCCCACGTAAACAAATTATTAATGTTATTCTTTTTTCTCTTTACACCAACATATATCTGCATTGCACAGACGGGACCCAACCCCCCAAAAAGTACAAGAATTTGTACTTTACTAAGAAAGTGTTATCCCAAATATAACATTTGTTACATTTGACCACTTTCTAAATGGCATTGTGTATTCATAGCTTTCGGCCATGGGAGCCGTGCCAATTTACCCTTGTCAATAGGGGTACACAAAGTACGTGATCTAGACTACCAGTTGTTGGACTTTCATTTTTGTGGAAGTCTCGGTGGCTGAGTGGGTTAGATCGCTGACTTTGTGTGCTGGTGAATAGGTGCCTCACTCTGGCAAGTGTGGGTTCGAATCCCGGGCAGGACCCAACCCACAAAAAGGACAAGAATCTGTTCTTTAGTAAGAAAGTGTTATCCCAAATATAGCATCTGTCACATGTTATTATGTTTTTTGATTTCTTGGCATACTTGTGCATGTATACTAGTATTAGATTGCACATTCATGACTTATTAGCAGTCATTATCTGTTAATGAACTGCATGTTATGTCAATAAAGATAAGTAACATAAAAAAGGACTTGTATACATTCATGTTTGAGGTGAGGTGAAATTGGGTTTAACGTCGCGTCCAAGATTATTGCACTTATATAGCGACGTGCATGCACGTGTATGTGTGTGTGTGGCTGCTTGTACTAGTCCGGACTGATGCCGATTTATAGTGCTAGCTCACTGAGATACCATGCCGCAGTTTAACATGAATACCCCACTCAGACACAGTATACTGACTCCGAGCCGACCAGTCCTTGTTTTAGCCCCTTAATGCCGAGCGCCAGACAAAGTAACAACAAGTACAATCTTTTAACGTCTTTTTGTATGACGCGGCCCGGGATCGAACCCCGGACCTTCCGCTCTCCGGGCGGACGCTCTACCACAAGACCACGGAGGCGGTCATTCATGTTTGAAGAACCAATCAATTCACCGTGGGAACATATTTAATTACTTACATAATATATTGTGTAAGGGGCAGAATAATATGGGTAAATCTCTTATTTCATAGTGTATAATGACTGGATATTAATAGCAACTGAGCAAGTGATTGCTTGATAGATGCATGGTAGATTTCCATTTGGCATATCTATTTTCTACAAAAATAATGTCAAAATGTAAATTTAATTTTGACATAAAAGTAACATTAAAAATCAGTTGTTTTATTCTCAGTGTTATTTCTCCTTCAATTGTTTGTAAAGGCACGGATGTATACAAACTATTGATCAGTGGCCTGTCAAAGATGTCTGCGTGCTGCAAATGTAGGCGTATCTCCACTTTTAATACGTTGAAGTCCATGGTAGTATATGATAACTATTTAAGATTTGAATGCTTGGAATTGTCGTGGGAACTTACACAAAGGCTGATAAATAAAATGAGTTTGCATTATTTCATCGATGCGATGACAGAAAGCCTCGCCGTTATTTGACGTTGAAAATACCGTTGCAATATTCCGTTTTTCATGGCGATTTCCCAGCTATCTTCCATCGTGACAATTCGTATTTTAGTTGCAGACTCAACAAATGTTGATATTCTAAACTAATAATCACTACAAAATATGTGCAAGTTAGAAATATTCAGTTATAAACGACCGTTTGTGAATGGTGGTGCAACAGGGTAACGCTTTAGCTTGGCTCCGTCTCTACATGTTATTAGTTGTCACAGCGCGCACAGATCCGAAAACCAGACCGGAAACGACAGGTTGGACCGTCGCTTATATCATAAATATATGTTGCATATGATTAAATCTACTCTTTCGTGCAGGTATCTGAACAATCTGGATTTGGGACAAGAAAACACCTTTCTCGTTCTCACCCCTTTATTTCAACATTGTTTTATACTGAGCATCATTATTGAGGGGAGACCCGTGAAGATCCGGGGTAGATTCAGCAACCCATGATTGTCGTAAGAGGCGACTAGCGGGATCGGGTGGTCAGGCTTGCTGACTTGGTTGATGTATGTCATCGTTTCCCAATTGGTAGATCGATGCTCGTGATATAAATCACGAGATCGTCAGGTCCAGACTCGAATATTTACAGAACGCCGTCATGTAGCTGGAATATTGCTGAGTGCGGTGTTAAACAACAAACAAACGAACAGGTGATATTGTCTTGATATCAACTAATTGATTCACAAACACATGCTTGTGATATAGTCGGAATCGTACAACGGAATCTGATTTAAGCAGATATTTCTTACGATTATCGAAAGGGTATTGTCGCCTTTATTGACAGCACTAATTTACTCAATAGAAGTACTACTGCACGTACTGGAAACATAACAGATAGCACCAACAAAACTATCACGAAATGAAAGGTGGCTTAGAAAAAACAACCAATCATGGACTGATCCAGAATTTTACAAAACTGAGGACTCCACTTGGACCAATTTACAACTTCATTGGGGAGGGTAGTCCACCGAGAAGCCTACCCAAGAAATCACAAACACGAAATGTAAGCCATTGTGAATTTTAATTTAACCACCAAATTTACAATACATGGCCACCCCAGACCGCACCCCCCACCCCAATCCCGGCAGCCCCATGGCCACCCCCAATAAACACACACACCGCACACCCGGGACCCACCACTGCCTACAGAAGGCCGAACACCATATTCAAGTCTTTGATCGCGTTTTAATGTGACCCAGTTTCTGTTGTTAAGCCGTTTCATTGTCTGAACAAAAGACAACCCTCTATGGCGTTTTTGTTTCCAATTGAGGATATTTCGCCCTTGAGGACAACACCTTCGACTTTGTTTTTACAATATGTAGCCCACGGGGATATCCTGCCCAAACTCAGACGTCCCTCAACACAGACACCTTAAAATCACAAGTTATTAGGCTGATTGCACCACTAATCCCTGCTTTTAACCTTATAAGATAGGACTCGTCACAGGTGGGTGAATCTCTACAGTTCGTCTGCATGTACACAATGATGTTCTTGACTGACGTAAGAACACTGGTTAAACATTGCAGATGGCAGAAGTGAGAACGACTTTGACCCTTTTCGTAGATGCCTTTAAAGGGGAATAATTTATGATAAAAATAGGTAGAATTGTCAAATTAAAAATGTATTATTTTACACTAGTCAAATAAAAGAAATCTGTTTGTATTGAGGGAAGACTTGTTCTTACAGGCACCTTGCAAACCGCATATCCATTCTGTCTGTCAACTGGGACGTCTGTGTCCGGAGGGAATCCCATTCGGGCCCTCGGCTATTTGGGCCTTCTTTGTTATAATAATATTATTACTTATTACTTATTAGGCCCTTGGGTCATCGTCATCAATAATGCCTTCCCCATCTTCACTTTCAATACGATATTTAGCCTTTGGGTTATTTTACAGCGTTGGAGTGAGTGTATTTTTTCTTCTTATTGTTTTCCAACGTTAGGGGTGGGGTCTTACATGGCATGTTTTCCCTGGCCAGACACACTGGCTGATTATGTTAATAGGATGTATGAATGCATTATCGTGATGTCACTTCAACGCATGCGCGGATTACGGTAAAGCGGGTGGTGGATCTTGTCGTGTTGCAGTCGTAACACGGGCATAACCTGAAAGTATACCGTTGTACGCGCGACTTCGGTACAACGAGGAGGTGTTGTCGCTCCTGTGTTATCTCATTGTGGTAAATATATACTTTTTTTTGCTTGAATCATCAACGGAATAATCCTTTCGATACCTGATATTAACAGCAGGTTATTATTAGGCGACAATTGATTAATTTAGAAATGCCTACCTTGACGTTTACGAAGGGACGCCGGGTGGGTATACCATGTTTTCTTACAACCCGGGTCGTCTCTAACCAAGCATGAGAGAGAGAGAGAGAGAGAGAGAGAGAGAGAGAGAGAGAGAGAGAGAGAGAGAGAGATTATTTATGTGTCACGCATTACATTACATCGACTGTGTAAGTGTGGGATTTAAAAACTTGCAATATATAAAAGTGCTTGTCTTAAATCTTCATAAAATGGACATGTTATTGAGAATGGCAAGAGGTACAGATCCGCATCTGAACAAAGCTAAAATTCGACGGTAATCCCCATATTTTGAATTCAAAACATACGCTTCAAAAACATTTGAAGAGACATTATCTCAGAGAAGGACAAATGTTTGAACTCTGATGGACAATGCTGATAGAGTGGCACATCTTATTGGAGAGTATTTATTAATCTTATGCTTGTCTTTCATGCATTCCTGTTCACAGTAAAATGGGTTGACAACGTTATGCGCCTGTCTCTTTTTAAGTGCTAAGATAGATGCTGTCTCCCCCGGCTTTATATTTCAAATTTGAATAATCAAATGATTTTATTTTGCATGTCCTTATGGAAATAGTTTTACGCCAAATCTGTATAGAAATGTATTTCAGTGACATGGTTTGATTCAAAATCGATACGAATCAATATATTGGCTTCACTTTGATCTTTCAACTTCAAAAAACCATTATGAACTCCGTGCCCGTATGTTCAGTTTGGTAATTAGTAATGTATCAATGTTTATTGTGTTCATGTATGAGCAGTTAATAATTCGGTTGTGTGTAAACGTGTACTTTTTTGCGTGTTTTTGTTGGCTCTTGTATTTTGACCTTTTTGGTCTAATGCTGCAAATATTGCAGAAACATATCCTATCTACAGTACCTCGTGTCCTTACTTTTTCAATACATGCACTTTTGCTCTACTATTTATTATTTTTTTGCATTCATTTTACATACAAAATGTATCTCCAGAACGGGTGATGCCATTGTACCCTGCTGACTATTCTTTTCATAATCTATTTTGTAAATGGTTAATTTGTTTGCAGAAGAGTTGTGTCATACTGAGTTGATGTTCTGTGATTTAATGTTTTTTCTTAATACGGAGAGCAAATAAATAATGTGTTGGATAATAGAGATAGCGGGGTAATTAGATTGTGTTAACATCAAACACCACCCTACAAATCACATATATGTTCTCTTATAATCTGCTATATAATTCGTGAAACTGATAATTTTCTGTGATAGTATTACGCCTTTATAACTGTTATGATGACATCAAACGTCTATTAACGTTTCTGTACACTACATCAAAGACACCTCATCTCACAAAATGGTTTGGAATATTATAGTTGGCTAAGAGGCATGAAACCTTATCATCTACTTTGGTGAAATGAAATTTTGAAAACACAGCCAGTTTGTTAGTTTAAGTACGTTATACCCTAGGATTTCGAGTCGGAATAGGCTCTTAGTATCTCATGCTTGTCGTAACAGCAATCTCAAATTGGGACCGTATCTCCAGGACGTGTGATGCCATTGTACCCTCCTGACTATCTTTTTGATAATCTATTTTATAGATGGTTAATTTGTTTACAGAAGGGTTGTGTCATGTTGAGTTGATGTTCTGTGATTTAGTGTGTTTTCTTAACATGGAGCGCAAATTTCAATTGACGATGACGTATTAAGCAATGTCAATTCACTCTTGAAAGCTTCTATGGTAGACATAAACGTTTGTATATTTCTATTTGAATATTGACAGTTTAGAAATTATATAAATATAAATGTATTACATTTTCAGATGGAATATTCTTGCGTAATGTGGAAACGCGGTATGGCGCATCGATCTGCGAAGATGCATGCAGTGGGGGCATTAAGTATATTGGCAGCCTTACTAGTCATTGTCAAGCTGGTTAACGTCTCCCAAAAGCCCGAGGTGAAGTTAGGAATCCTTAGAGAAAGAAGATTTGAAGTATCTGACTGCATCCTCCCCGGAATCTGTCGTGTCGTGACACCAAATGAAACAGAGTATTACCTCTACAGCAGACAACAAACATTCAACCAAAATCTAAGTATGCCGGTTCAGTATGGTAGGTCGATTGCGCATGACCATAACGTTGTGCCTAATATAGTTCACGTGACATGGTATGGCGGTGCAAAGAGGAACACATTCTTATTCCATCATTTCGTGTGCCTCCAATCCATCCATAGGTTTGTAAAACCCAAGTACATTCTCTTCTGGTTTGACCGGAGACCGGAGGGAGGATACTGGGACCAGGCCGCAGAGCGCTTCCCGGAGATAGTGTTGGTGTACAAGGCTCCCCCAACCACCATCATGGGGCAGCCCGTTAAGGTCCCCGAACACCAGTCAGACATCGTCCGACTCGAGGCACTGATGGAATACGGCGGCATCTATATGGACCTCGACGTCAT
The DNA here is from genome assembly GCF_023055435.1 of Haliotis rufescens. Lineage (NCBI taxonomy): Eukaryota > Metazoa > Mollusca > Gastropoda > Lepetellida > Haliotidae > Haliotis > Haliotis rufescens. The sequence goes on from NW_025963779.1 coordinate 17,325,787, forward strand.
CGTCCTCAAGTCGCTGTCACCACTTCAGTCGTACGTATTATCTTGTTCGTCATAAATCTGCCATAATGACATGAACTTTTTAAACTGTTAAAATGAGTGAGTGAGTGAGTGAGTACGGTTTTACGCCGCTTTTAGCAACATTCCAGCAATATCACGGCGGGGGACACCAGAAATGGGATTCACACATTGTACCCATGTCGGAAATCGAACCCGGGTCTTCGGCGTGACGAGCGAACGCTTTAACCACTAAACTAATCGACTGCCCCTTAAACTGTTGAAATGACATGAAACTATATAATCTGCTATAATGACAATCATGAAACCTCAGGGATCATCCATTGGATTTCGGGTTGGGGTGGGTGGGTTGATGAGATTTTTTAAATGAATATTTTGTTCAGAAATGTGATAAAATGAATTGTTTGTTGGCAGTGGTTAAAAAAACATGAAGAGTTTGTGTTGTGGAAAATACCCAAAGGCCATTTGTTTTGTTAATAGTGATAATGATTTTATTGTTTGATGGAAATAAATAATTTGGTGGATATAGCTGGGGAAATCAGATTGTTCTAACACCCAACACCACCCTACACATTACATATATGTTCCCTTATAATCTGCTATGTAATGTCATGAAACTGATAATTTCGTATGATAGTATAACACCTTTATAACTGTTATGATGGCATCAAACTTCTATTAACGTTTCTGTACACTATAACAAAGACACCTCATCTGACAAAATGGTTTGGAATAATATAGTTTGCTAAGAGGCATGAAACCTTATAATCTGCTATGGTGAAATGAAATTTGGAAAACACAACCAGTTTGTTGGTTTAAGTACCTTTATAACTACACTAGGATTTCGAGTAAGAATAGGCTCTCAAAAGCTCTCTTGTCGTAAAAGCAATCTCAAATTGGGACCCTATCTCCAGGACGTGTGATGCCATAGTGCCCTGATCCAATAATCGTACCACTAACGAATTAGTATTTCCATAGTGCGAGAACCTCTACCTACCATATGCTCTGGAACAAATAGTTTTCAGTCCCGACACACCCTCCAGTTTACTGACGGTTCTGTTCGCTAAAACTCCAAGTGTTCAAGCATAAAAGAATATGTAAGTAAATAAGAATAATTCCAGTTTGTTTTATCCTTCCTTGTGCAGGTACGACATGACGATGGGATACGAGACACCCGATGGACTCTGTAACGGTGTCATGGTGGCGAGGCCGTGGGCAGACTTCCTTAAGATCTGGTACAAGGACTACAAGACGCTAGATGATAGTGTCTGGGGCTATCACTCTGTCCTCCTTCCTGCAAAACTTGCCCTGAAGTACCCTAACCTCATCAACACAGAATTCAGATCCATGAACCACCCAAATCCAGGAGAAAGCTTTGCACTCCTGTACGGAAACAAGTCATTTGATTGGCAGACTACGAACTATGTTGTCCATACTTGGATTCGAACCCAGTTAATTGCAAAGAAACTGACAGCACAGTCAATAAGAAATTGGGACTGTGTGGCTGGTGAGATATTCAGGTATATATACTATGGTGACAAAGCTCTCATACCACCCCATTAGTAGACTGTATCGCAGCAGAGCTCTCACGTCACCCCTTCAGAATACTGTATCATCGCAGAGCTCTCAAGTCACCCTTCAGAAGACTGTATCATCACAGAGCTCTCAAGTCACCCTTCAGAAGACTGTATCATCGCAGAGCATTATTTCATGAAGCGTGGGACATAAAACAGCCTTGTTTCACACCATTTATCACGATAACCATCAACTCTAGACCCGTGAAGATCCGGGATAGAATAGGTCTTCAGCTCTGAGGCGTAAGAGGCGACTAACGGGATCGGGTGGTCAGGGTCGCTGACTTGGTTGATGATGCATGTCATCGTATCCCAATTCCGTGGATTGATGATCATGATGTCAGGCACTTGATTGTCTGAGGTCCAGACTCGATCTTTTTACAGACCGCCGTCACACAGCTGAAATATTGCTGAGTGAGGCGTTAACCGACCAACACACAAACAAACAACAGAACACATATAGTATTTGTACTTCAAGCAGCATGTACTTGGAAATGTGTTTTACACACTCTAATTGAAATTTCAAGTGTTTTACATGGAAATATACTGAAGAATAATAGACCATGTACTATTATATATTATGGATACCCAAAAATTACGCATGAATAATAATAAGTGGAGCTTGAGTGAAAAACACTATATTGAGAAGAGCTATATAACAGAACAAATGAAGCGCCCTGCAAATCACTACGTAAACAAGACAAACAGAGTTGTCTCCCATACCCCTGGGACAAATTCATTACAATGACCATGCGAAGTTAAATTGATATATACCTAACGGTATTGAAGCTGTTCACTGAAACTATTTGTGCAGCAACTACTTGAGGTAATTTTGATTCTACAAGCTTCAATATTTACTTGTTAACGCCCAAAGCGTGCAATAGTGGTTGGTCACATGACCTCAATAATGTTTGCATCCTACACTAACGTAGAATATATTGGCAAACAGAACTTATACACATGTTTGGGAACGAAGTTTATCACACATGCGTATGTGAGCACAAAAACTAGTATACACTGTTACTATGAACGACCTTCGCTCCCATGTCGTATGGCAGTATACCGATCGGCAGTGCGGGTAGTGCTAACATGAACATAGCAAATTACTCAACCCATAAATTTACCAGTGTATATAATACTTCAGATCTGGGTGACCTTATGTAATAAAAACCTTGAAACAACGAACAATTCTGTCATTATCTCCGTATTCATAAGAACGAGAATAAGAAGCTGTATCGTCACGACGTGACGCTATTAAAGTTCCGTAAACCTGCAAGAATGACGGAGTTGTTCCCATTAGCCCATTCCCTTCTTATCCATGAAGATTCCGGGGTAGAATAGGTCTTCGGCAACCCATACGTAAAAGGCGACTATTATATGCTTTTCGTGAAAGGCGACTAACGGGATCGGGTGGTCAGGCTCGCTGACTTGGTTGATACATGTCATCGATCCCAATTGCTCGGATCGATGCTCATGATGTCAATCCCTGGATTGTCTGGTCCAGACTCGATTATTTTACAGACCGCCGTCATATAGCTGGAATATTGCTGAGTGCGGCGTTAAACAACGAACAAACAAACAAACAAACCATTGCGAGACACGTGATACACGCTTAAAGATGCGTCAACCTGCAAGAATGACGGAGTTGTTCCCATTAGCCCAATGCGAGACACATGATGCACGCTTAAAGATGCGTCAACCTGCAAGAATGACGGAGTTGTTCCCCTTAGCCCAATGCGAGACACATGATGCACGCTTAAAGATGCGTCAACCTACAAGAATGACGGAGTTGTTCCCCTTAGCCCAATGCGAGACACATGATGCACGCTTAAAGATGCGTCAACCTACAAGAATGACGGAGTTGTTCCCCTTAGCCCAATGCGAGACACATGATGCACGCTTAAAGATGCGTCAACCTACAAGAATGACGGAGTTGTTCCCCTTAGCCCAATGCGAGACACATGATGCACGCTTAAAGATGCGTCAACCTGCAAGAATGACGGAGTTGTTCCCATTAGCCCAATGCGAGACACATGATGCACGCTTAAAGATGCGTCAACCTGCAAGAATGACGGAGTTGTTCCCCTTAGCCCAATGCGAGACACATGATGCACGCTTAAAGATGCGTCAACCTGCAAGAATGACGGAGTTGTTCCCCTTAGCCCAATGCGAGACACATGATGCACGCTTAAAGATGCGTCAACCTGCAAGAATGACGGAGTTGTTCCCATTAGCCCATTACATGCTTACAAAAATACTCTCGGCAAGACTCCCAGTAATGAAACACGGGTAATGGTTAGAATGTGGGGTGGCGCCTTTAGCAAATGCATTTCTCCAAAAATGCTTTGTTACTGAAATATTCATTTTCCGTACTCACGTTTCAATAAAGTCAGAAATCTTTCATAGCATAATTTATATATAGATTAAATTCTGTTGAGCCTTACATAAATGCAGTAACAGTAAGTAAATTCAGGTATACTTGTGCACAGTTCTGCTGTAGCTCACACCAGATATGATGAGGATGAAACACGTTAGAGAGTTTTTATGAGGTTTTAAATTCGAATCCAAAGGGATAAAACCGAGGGACGTCAGCCTTGAGGTTTTATCCCGAGGATGAGGGTTTAAATCTCATAACAACCCGAGGGTAAGTGTTTTATCCAACTTATAAACCGAAAAAAGAAATGTAAACAACATTTATCAACAGTTTTATGTTTCATACATACTTTCCATGAACCTTAGGAAACGGGCGTAAAATATATGTTGCTTGCGTTTGGATACTTGAAACAGACATTCTAACAAGCATTACAAGTGATTTATCAGCGCCTCTGTAGTCTAGTAGAACACTCACTGGGCTACAGATACGAAGGTTGCATGTTCAAGAAACATTCCTATGTTACAATATAAACGGAACTTGTATGAATAAAATCCCTGTAATACGAAACAAAGAATTGACTCCATGGATCAAAAAACACATTACTTGTCATATTGCATTGGCACATTTTGTGTTCAGTTTTAGAGCATATAGCCATTGTAGGCCGCCTTAAATATTACCATGTCGCAAACACACCTACTCCTTTCTTCCCGGGCCCAGAAGTCTAAGACTTCGCAATTCGCTGTGTAGAGTTGCATTCCTTGCGGAAGCCAGAAATCTATGATTGTGGGTTCAAATCCCGGTTCGTCCCGATTATGTTTCTAGGTTTGTCAGCACCATACCCGAGCTCGTGGGTTTCACCGAAGTGGTAAACGTCTGAGACTGAGACTTCGGGCTTTCCTCCCACATTCAGCTGACACGCCGTGATATAACTGGAATACTGTTAAAAGAGGCGCTAAACCCAACTCACCCACACCTTTCTGCCCTTGTTGCTTATGTACATGTCAAATGTATGACACGAGATTTTCTTTAAATTGAAACATCCGTAAAACACCGCAGTCAGCAACGTTTCAATCAGTTTATGGCCAGGAAACAAATACTGAGTGAAATGAAAATATAAGCAAAGGTGTATAAGTATTTCAAACCACAACAGCCAAATTCTTTGGTTTATCCTAAAACCTCGACCCTCAGCTAGAATCCCGTCGCATAACACAAGCAAAATCATGCGGCTGATCAGATGTCTGAATTTCAACTTCCTGGTGCAGTGTCTGGATCAATTCATTCGGGGTTATTTAACCTGGTCTCTAGCTTTCACTTGGTGGCCAAGGTAATCCAACATTTAGTGCAGATCAAGGTTTGTTATTAGTGAGCGAGTGAGTGAGTTGGGTTTAACGCCGCTTTTAACAGTATTCCAGTCATATCACGGCGTGTCAGCTTAATGTGGGAGGAAAGCCCGAAATGATGCAGGTCTCAGACGTTTACCACTCCGGTGAAACACACGAGCACGGGTATGGTGCTGACAAACCTAGAACATAATCGGGGCGAACCGGGATTCGAACCCACAATCATAGGTTTCTCGCGTGCCCAAGGGACGCAACTCTGCACAGCGAATCGCGGCGCCTTAGACGACTGGGCCACCCGTGCCCCCGGTTTGTTATTAGGTTTCGGAATTGGATAAATGATGAGATGGTGCTTCATTAATGCTCGTGTGAAAACATTGGTGTTCAAAGTCTTCATTGCAAGTTTTGTGTTTAATACACACGTTATGGGGAACTGAATTGATTTTTGAGGTGTCCGTTTGTTTTGTTTACATAAAACGGCAGCAAACTACTGTACCTGTGTTTGTCTTGATAATTGGTTTGCTAAATACACAATTAAAATGTTGGTCGATTTGTAAACCCATGTGGTCAATATGATCATAATTACAAATATTTTTCAGTTATCAATAAGTATATGTGATCTCATTCACTTTTGATTTTGATTACAGTTCTGAATGTACAGATATTGTATGCTATAAAAGCACCACAGCTGTGCCAGCGTTGACAGAAACAGTGACATTTATTCGATCCCTGCCGTATAGGGTTATCCGAGATTTCTAAGGTGTTTACAGGGCGGGTTTTACATACAGGGGATCATCATCATCCGATACGTTGTACATCAACAACGACCAGGCACGTTTCAGCACAACAAGCATGTTATTGTACGCGGGAAAAAAGTTCCAAGATCATGTTCCCTTGTTTAACCCTCTGTTTCGTTATCAAATCTTAAGTCAACATGATATCGAATTCGTAAATTTTTTAATATGATAAAAATAGAAAGAGTAGTACTGTAAACTAGGTTATAAGATCGGACCCTACAAGAACCATACACAATGCGTTTGTTCGTCCCGACCGATGTGAGACCTGGCGGGTAAGTTCATTGTGTGATGCCTATCCTTGGCCACAGCAATGGTCGGATAATTCTCCTTTTCGTTGCCAGTACAAAGATGTTGTAGGTGATGTCTGTCACCTTTTTGGAATTACATTTATCGTGTCGCGATACCAGCGAATATTAGTGCACCGACTTATATTTGAATATTAAGTGAGTTTGGGGGTTTACGCCGGTTTCAGCAAAACTCAGGACGGGTGACACCTGGAATTGGCTTCTCACATTGTATAATGATTTTGGGAATCAAACTCGGGTTTTCAAGCGAAGGCTTTAACCATCCCAATTTGAATATTAACATTCGCATGCTATCCGCTAATGTTATCTATTGTACCCATGCTATACGTTGATGTTATCTGTTGTACCCATGCTATACGTTGATGTTATCTGTTGTACCCATGCTATACGTTGATGTTATCTGTTGTACCCATGCTATACGTTGATGTTATCTATTGTACCCATGCTATACGTTGATGTTATCTGTTGTACCCATGCTATACGTTGATGTTATCTGTTGTACCCATGCTATACGTTGATGTTATCTGTTGTACCCATGCTATACGTTGATGTTATCTGTTGTACCCATGCTATACGTTGATGTTATCTATTGTACCCATGCTATACGTTGATGTTATCTGTTGTACCCATGCTATACGTTGATGTTATCTGTTGTACCATTATGTTAAACACCAACAACTATCAGCAGACTCTTGTCGTTCTTCTCGTGCACTTTTGAGCTGAAATGTACATAATGTCGGCTACACATCTCGACGTTCCGTTCCTGGGCATTTTAGGGCTGAACCATCACAGTTATTTATGACAAACCCCACACCAGCGAGAACCTTAGTTTTAAACACATACCAATGTTCATAATATTCCTGGGGCGGTGGGGTAGCATATTGGTTTAAGCGTTCGCTCGACACGCCGAAGAACCGGGTTCGATTTCTCACATGGGTAAATGTGTATAGCCCATTCCTGGTGTCCCCCGCCGTGATATTGCTGGAATATTGCTAAAAGCGGCGTAAAACCATACTCACTCACTCACTCTCTCATAATATTCCAGCTACTAACCATTTAAATAGTCATGATTAACCCATTTGCAGAATTACGAATCAAGAGTATGTGCAGTAATGCCCCTACCCATGCATATTTGTAGCGTTATAGACATTCTTATCCAAACAGTTATCGCCCACACTGTTGAGTTGCCGTATAAACACAATTTAATAACATTATGTATTACAGTAAACAACGTTTATAACGAACACGCTTATAACGAACTGACCGCTATAACGAACTTATTTTTTAGTCCCGGCCATTTGTTGAATATATGCTGTATATATGCATATAACGAACTACGGTTATTACGAACTAAAATAAGTTGTTCTTTTGAGTTCGTTATAACCGTTAGTTTACTGTATGATCTTGAAAGTCAGTGACCAATTGCTCAAATACAAAAAAATCATTTTATCGTTTAGGAGTAACTTTGACACATGGCAATAGTGAAATCGTGAATGTGTTGGTTAAATTTCACAACTATGCATTGCGCCAGGTTGAACCCGAAAGCACGGGATATTGACTGAAGTTAGAGCAAACGTTGATCCGTACGGACTTTTTCCCCTTGTGGCATATACAGGCATTCACAACAGTTATTTTATGCAAGGCCTAGGCTTCCAGACTAATGTCGGTCGAACAAAATGGAGGTCTCTATGATATATGTGCTGATCGAAAGGACTCCAATTCAAAATATGTTCATGCAAACACATGGAGAAGTCATGTTTTCACTCGAAAACTATTGTCATAATGTGGCTTGGGCCAACGTTTGGTTGTTGTTGTACGCCACAGTCGGCAATATTCCAGGCACACGACGGCGGCCTGTACAAAATCAAGCCTGGATCTGGCAAAACTGTGACTGATATTATGATACATACTGCATGCCGTCGGTTACCATAACACGCATTCAATCACCGAGTCTTCTCTATCAGGACCCCAGGGGGCACGGGTGACCCAGTCGTCTAAGGTGCCGCGATTCGCTGTGCAGAGTTGCGTCCCTTGGACACGCCAGAAACCTATGATTGTGGGTTCGAATCCCGGTTCGCCCCGATTATGTTCTAGGTTTGTTAGCACCATACCCGTGCTCGTGGGTTTCACCGAAGTGGTAAACGTCTGAGACCTGCATCACTTCGGGCTTTCCTCCCACATTAAGCTGACACGCCGCGACATAACTGGAATATTGTTAAAAGCGGCGTAAAACCCAACTCACTCACTCACTATCGGGACCCCTGATCAGTATGGTGACCTCATAACATCCAATGCCTTTTTTCTTGAATTAAATTGTTATAAACTCCAACATGCGTGATTTATCATGCCATGTCATGTATCATGGCTCTCTGGCTGAATACACTGTCTGACTGTCGTAGGACAAGCATACATTGTTGGTGTTCTGTTCTGGCCAGGCTTTCCCACTTGATGCCGACGTCATAGTCCTTCAACATGACCCTGGAATAATTTTTTATGAAAAAATAATAATCTAGAAATGCATACAAAAGCAAGTCTAGCCAGCTCAAGCTAGCTCTATTCCTCTGAAATCAGCATAGGGATTTTTTAAAAATATTTTTAGAGTCAAGAAGGATATTGTGTAATATAAGATTTCAGGTACTAAATGTTAGTCTACCGACGTCAGTGTATTCACTTATATCAAATGTCTACCAAGAGGACAGATGCATTTTAAATATGGACGAAACCCTATTTGTCATTGAGATGAGTTATACAATAAACATGTAACGCCCTCCACCTTGGGTTTAAAGTTTTAATATTTATGATAACACATTCCGTGTAGTGTTTGTTGTGTGCCAACATAATATGTATTCAGAGCATTGGGCGGTGGTCGATCATCCTGATGGGCTTCTTGAAAATAAATCGTGACCATATTGTTTTTTGTTTGCTTCTTGTTGTTTAACGCTGCACTCAGCAACACTCAAGCTATATTACGGTGGTCTCTAAATAATTGTGTCTGGACCAGACAATCCAGTGATTGACATCATGAGCATCGATCCACGCAATTGGGATTCGATGACATGCACCAACCAACGGGTCGCGACTATATTGAGTTTGGCAACATGCCTATGGGGACTTCGTCGTGTACAATGGACCCAATCCGTGTTGCCGAAAGGCCCGTGAAGATCCGGGGTAGAATAGGTCTTCAGCAGCCCATGCTTGCCGTAAAAGGCGACTATGCTTGTCGTAAGAGGCGACTAACGGGATCAGATGGTCCGGCTCACTGACTTGGTTGATGCATGTCATCGATCCCAATTGCGTGGATCGATGCTCATGATATCAATTATTGGATTGTCTGGTCCAGACTCGATAACTTGCAGACCGCCGTCATACAGCCGGAATATTACTGAGTGCGGCGTTAAACAACAAACCAACCAACCAACCATTGTTGCCGAAAATAGAAAAGCTGCATAACGAGTTTCGGATATGGCAAATTCTGATTGAATTAAATATGTACGAACTATCGAACGTTAATGTTCAACAACACATGCATTTGAATATAAAACAGCCACACATGTCTGTCTACCTGTTGAACGATACGTCTGTATTTATACACTACAAGCCGCACGGACCAGCAAAAGTACATGTGGCATGGAGGCTGTAGTTATTTATCTTTATGAACACGCTATACAAAGCGCTTTTGTCATGGTTTAGTGTATGCTTGCATTTGCGCATGTTTGCACGTTTTGTTCGGGAATGAGAGTGTACATATAGGGCGGATTACTTATGCAGCAAGTAATATGCCCGCAAAGGAACAGAAAAAGTGACGCGGGTTCGTCAAGGCCATATAATGCCCATAATCTAAGCGACATTGGAAATAAAATCTGACCCAGAGATGTCAAAAGCTTGGGTATTCGGGTTATAGATATATATATAGATATAGATATAGATATATAGATACATTAATGGTTTCGTATTATTGAAGAGAGTATATTTACGGCGGGATGTCGATACAAGGGGTTTGGACTAGGCAGTATCACATAGGCGGTGTAGATAGCATCTTTTTCATTTATCAGCACACGTTTTGCTGTCGCTCTGATGTGAAATACTGCCTTAGAACCGGCTTACAATCCACGTGCATGCAAGATAACATGGATTAAGTGTTTGTACAGGATATATGTACCTAGACTGGCTGCAGAAATCCTCGTTAGCATTTAATATTTAGCATTTAGCATTATCGCGAATGACAATGTGGTAGGGCAACCAGATGAAGACGGCGTCTGAACTGTTATGTATACCAAAACATGTTATGAAAACAAGAACGACATGTTCTCTGTGTGACAGTTATTCCACGGAGGAGAGATTTGGCTCTTTTTGTTGTTGTTGCACGTGTATAATTGAATCTGGACCAGACAAACCAGTGATTGTTGTTGCGTGCAGCGTTACACCCAGTCGGTCTCTAACGGCAAGCATAGACCACTGGGAAACTAAACTATCTGGAATGCATAGTAGATTGCGGTTTTTTTATGTGTTCTACTTAGATAGAAAAGAAAATATCAACTGGAAACTGACCTCGACACGAAGGAAGTAATCAATTAACGCTGGCACAAAACAGGTAGTATGGCATGTGACCAACGCAAACTGGTATCTAGTGATTAACAGCTTAATTGTTGTGTCTAGAAACAAGTACATCGTACACAAGTGCTGGAGGTACATTCGACACAGATTTGTATCCCAATAGTTGTCAGCCGACGTCCAGTGAATCAAACAGGTTGGACGACTTGTCACACACAACGATCTTTTACTTCTAAATCACATAGCACCCCTGTTCTGTAGCTGTTCTACGATATCGCAATCGTTGTCTGTGTATACATCAGCAGTAGCATAAACACAGTGGCGTGATTAGATTAGCTGCCCAGTTAACTTCATGTACCAGCAGATGGTTTGGCTTTAACGGAGTACATAAAATATTATATCTTCAAGGCTATTTGATGATTCATGAAATGAAACCATAGAAGCATTTTCAAAGCGCGGATACAGCTTTTTACAGAGGGGGTAAGGGGGGAGTGGACAACGTTTTGGAAAAGGGTTGTGGTTTGCACTTAAAATACAAAAGTGGAGGCACATAATTCCAGAAAAAAATGCGTTTGTTACTCAAATCTTTGTTCGTGGATCCCTTCTGGATCCGTGACTGATTTTCTCTTTTCGTGAAGAGGTTTATGTTTAATGGGTTGGGTGATGTGATTGCCACCATCACATGGCCATGAACTTGTCACCGAGTTACTTTCCATGAGTTAGTGAGGTTTTACTCCGTTTTTAGCAATATTGAATTGCTTGCTAATAGTGTAGTTACACAGACCTGACCATCGAAATGTATAGACTGTTAGTATGTAGGTGAAGCAGTACAAGAGTGACTGGGCTTTACAGCGCCAGTTGTGTGCTTTTGGAATACAGTATGGATGGATGTTCATGGTTGGGTGGAGATGAAACATGGAAAATCATTTTACTGTTATATACTCTTAAAAAAGTAGTGGATCATGAAATATTTATGTTAATACCAAGTCTCAGAACAAAGATAAGCGTTGTTTACAAACATCCTATGCAAGAACGTTTATGTCTGCAAGACTCATATGACACCAAAGCATATCCTATAGCTAGCACGTGCCTCATGCAATAGCGCCTCGTGGATTCCTGGTTTTGACACTTTCAAGGAAGGTTGAACAATCTCCGTGGAGCATTGTTTCTGCCAAGCTTATTGATTCTGCTTATCATACACTTTTGATTTACTTGATTTCATTCATCGTTTGTGTATAAACTAGCGATGCCGCCCCTGCAAAGTCTACGGGCTATTGGCATGCTGGAAAATGGCAGAAGTTAGCGTGCAGTCAATTCGTTCAATGTTTCACAGTCTGTGATTAGCAGACTATGGAACAGGTACTAAAATACACAAAATGTTGACGATCGACCCCGTTCAGGGCGTCCCGGGTTAAAGACACGAGTACAGGGTCGGTTGATCTGAAACCAGGCTTTGGAAATCGACCTCAAACGGCAAACTTTCATCAGACAACTGGATAAGGAGCTACGGGTCGAACCTGAGACCATATGACAGATTTAGGCGGTAGATCGGTTATGGTGTCGGGTGGCTTCACTATGACTGCCCAAACCCCACTCCACATTGTGCAAGGAAGGGTCACTGGACAGTACTATCGGGGCAACAAACTGACACCTTTTGTTGTCCCGTCTGCAAGGATTTGTTTGTTTGTTTGTTGTTTAACGCCGCACTCAGCAATATTTCAGCTATATGACGGCGGTCTGTAAATAATCGAGTCTGGACCAGACAATCCAGTGATTAATATCATGAGCATCGATCAACGCAATTGGGATCGATGACATGCATCAACCACGTCAGCGAGCCTGACCACCCGATCCCGTTAGTCGGCTTTTACGACAAGCATAGTCGCCTTTTACGGCAAGTAGGGGTTGCTGAAGACCTATTCTACCCCGGCGTCTTCACGGGCCCGTCTGCAAGGAGTGTTGGTCGACGTTTAGTCTTTCAGGACGACAACGCCCGTGCTCAACGCGCACGAATCGTCAATGCTCACCACCAGCAGCACAACATCCATAGAATGCCATGAACACGACTGGGACATGATACAGAGACGTGCACGTCACCGTCATAGGCCGCCGACCACGTTGGCTGAACTTGGTCAGGCGCTGCAAGAGGAGTAGGACAGACTCCCTCAAATCGCCATTGGGAGACTCATACGCAGTATTCCGCGTCGAGTGGATGAAAGTTTGACAAATCGTGGAGCTATTACCCACTGCTGATCCGGAAACGTCAAAATTTCCTATCTTACCCCTATCGTCATTCAAGATCGTTAGTTGTCATAACATCTTATGTCATACATCCCTACCGGTTGTAATGTGTTCCCAATTCGTTCATGTTTATCATACAACTATTACAAGAAACTTATACATCTTACAATTTTTGACATTTTAAGGTTTTTAGACTTTTTTCGATGAGTATAATAGTAACCAGCGTCCCAGTGGCAATTCCTAACGCTGGAGAAACTAGATGGTTTTTGGCTTCAGGAGGTAAACATCTAGTTAGAATCTATTTGGTGACTGTGTGTCATCTGTACTTTTCTCACAGATTCGGCAGTGACATTGACAAATGTATGAGGACAAGGACACTAGTGTCCTGAAGGCGTAAACAACTGCCTGTATGCTTCTATCCGTATTCCGACCATCATGATGAAGAAATATTTGAGTTGCATTACAAAATAAGGTACAACATTCTCTAGTGTACTCAACACTGAACATGACCTCATCCATATCATACAATGACCTGGCATCACACAAACCCAACACCGAACATGACGTCATCCATATTATACAATGAGCTGGCATCACCCAAACTCAACACTGAACATGACGTCATCCATATTATACAATGACCTGGCATCGCACAAACTCAACACTGAACATGACGTCATCCATATTATACAAATAGCTGGCAACACCCAAACTCAACACTGAGCATGACGTCATCCATGTTATACAATGACCTGGCATCACCCAAACTCAACACTGAACATAACCTCATCCATATTACACAATGACCTGGCATCACCCAACTCAACACTGAACATGACGTCATCCATATTATACAATGAACTGGCATCACCCTAACACAACACTGAACATGACCTCATCCATATTATACAATAACCTGGCACCACACAAACTCAACACTGAACATGACGTCATCCATATTATACAATGACCTGGCAACACCCAAACTCAACACTGAACATGACGTCATCCATGTTATACAATGACCTGGCATCACCCAACTCAACACTGAACATGACGTCATCCATATTATACAATGACCTGGCAACACCCAAACTCAACACTGAACATGACGTCATCCATATTATACAATGACCTGGCACCACACAAACTCAACACTGAACATGACGTCATCCATATTATACAATCACCTGGCAACACCCAAACTCAACACTGAACATGACCTCATCCATATTATACAATGACCTGGCACCACACAAACTCAACACTGAACATGACGTCATCCATGTTATACAATGACCTGGCACCACACAAACTCAACACTGAACATGACGTCATCCATGTAACACAATGACCTGGCATCACACAAACTTAACACTGCACTGACACCACCCGTACTTGTATCGAGACATATAAGAGGTACTAGCCCGAATCAACCTACAGGTATCATTTTGAGCGAAAAGAAATTGTTGTCTTACAATTTACCTGACGTTATCATTATCCGGGCCCGTCATTTTCTCTTTATGTTGACACGTAAGGAAGGAATAAAGCAGTATTTTGATGTAATTTCCACGCTGTCTGGGCCATTATATCAGTGTCAAAGAGTGCAGAAACATTGTTTGTTCCCTTGCATTATGCACAGGTCATTGCTATGTCACTCCATATATTTACAAGCCTTATTAAATGTGTCCATAGGATGCATATCTCCAATCCATCTTAAAAATCATCTGCATTGTGCACTGAAGGTAGCTTCAAAACTTACCATGTGTGACCCGTTCTTTGGAGTCTTTCATGTTTACGGACAAATAAGTATACGATATCAACTTTAAATACCAGTTATATACTCTTCAACAAAAGAAACGCAATAGTTTTTGGCCATAAAAGCAAAATTAGCGGACCAAGGGGTGCAAAATGAAGAGGTTTAATTTGTTATAGTGTCAGTGACAAATTTCCCGGATCAAAATGATCACAACAAGGACATTGCAAACAATTCGCCGGGAAACACGTACGATTCGGAAAAAAACCGCACCCAGTGCATTAACAAAAGGGTCATGGAGCTGCACGTACTGCACGTGCAGCAACACTATGAACGGTTTTAAGTGCAGGGTGTTTGGTTGCCTTGCATCTGCGTCAATCGAACAGTGAGATTTCAACAACATGCCAAGATTAACAGAAGTACAAAGAAACAACGTCATAGGCCGCTTGCAGGCAGTGGAATCCCGATCAGCTGTAGCCAGGGCTTCAATGTAGCGCCCAGCTCCATCACAAGGGTATGGGATCGGTTTCAACAGCATGGGTCAACACGTGATCAGCCAAGGTCGGGACGGCCAAGAGTAACCACCCCGCCCGAGATCGTTACGTCCGACTGCGCCACCTACGTGAAAGGACGACCACAGACACCTCAACCGCATCCAAATATCCTAACTGCGCAGAATCTCCGACCAGACCGTACGAAACCGATTAAGAGCAGCAGGTCTACGAGTAAGACGTCCTGTTCGACACGTCATATTGAGTTGAGAACACCGTCAACAACGACTGCATTGGTGTCGTCAACACATGAGGTATGGCCTCAACTGCAATGGAGAGATGTCTGTTTCAGCGACGAATCAAGATTTCTCCTTCGTTGAGGGGATGGAAGAGCACGGATCTACAGACGTCGGGGAGAACGTTATGCCGGAAACTGCGTACAGGAAGTGGACAGGTTTGCTGGGGGTAGCGTTATGATATGGGAGGCTATCTCTCATCATCTGGTCCATATCCAGGGCAGTCTTACGGCTCAACGATACATCAACGAAATTCCCCAACCACACGTCCTCCCAATTGCAGCCAACGGCAACGGTGTATTCCAGCAGGACAACGCTCGACCGCATACAGCATGGATCACAAGAGCATGTCTACACAACAACGTTGATGTTCTCCCCCGGCTCTACAGAGCCCCGGATTTGAACCCGATGGAGCACCTGTGGGATGAATTGGATAGACGGCTACGCCGACGTCAACCACACCTCCAGACGTGGCAGCAGTTGGCTTTTGCGTTGCAGGCCGAGTGGGCTACCATTCCCCAGGATGTGATTCGTATACGTCTCTCCTTTGGGCAGATATCAGGCCGCTATCGGTTCCAACGCGGGGACATGCGCGTTAAGGATGGTAGCTGACCTTCACCTTGGACTTTTCCTATGTACCGATAACTGAGATAACTACAATCACCAAGTGTTCTCTTCACAACATTTTGGCTCAATACTCTTTACAGTTCCTCGTATAAATGTATGTTCCTAGCTAACACAAATCTGGCTTTGCGTTTCTTTATTTTTTGAAGAGTATATTTCAACCTCTGGATTCATTTCTGTCTTTTGGAAAAGTTATCTAAATTTACAATTTCAATCTGTTTTTAATAACTGTACCCTATTTTCAACCGGTCCATCAACGTCTAAGCCATTTTGTCAAGAAAGCCTATTGTTTCACTACTGACAGCACTATGCACGACTTCACTGCCAGTGATATGTAATACGTAGTTTCAGATAGAAAGAGGGAATAAAGACGTGAAACTATTGGATAACAACTTCTTTCTTGTTTTTGATGACGTTTCAGGGCTACTTCGTGCCTCATCGTCAGGTGAATACTGAGTAAGCTCTTTTTTCATCACACCCAACCCAATCACCCTATTTCACTACTTAATTGGCCTTTCTCATATTAATCCTATTGGCTTGGGCCTCCTTGTATTGTTATATTTGTACATTTACCATAACTTGTGTAGACATATCAGCATGTGTACATAAGAAGTCAGTATGCTTTTTCAGTATTCACCTGATGAAGGGACAGGGAGCCCCGAAAGGTCGTTATAAACGATAAAAACACTTCATAGCCATAAAAGTTTCACGTCTTCACATTTTTCCAACTTCTAAATGCCTATCAAAGACTTGAAAGAGAGGGTAGGTGAAATCATGTATGGAAAATCGGACAACATAATACATGTAGGTAAACTTCTACCTTTGGGGAAGTGTACGTCAAGAGGGTTACGAGAGCTGGATACACAGGGCCTTCATACCATGCGAAACTTCAGAGTTTAAGGAGAGGCAGAACTGTGTGGACCTTATAACACATACCACTGTGTATCTAAGTGTAGTTCATCTAACAGTAGGATGCAGGTTTGAGTGGGTAATATATGTGTCTTCGCCTGTTGGTCCAATCAGTCAGCAATATTCAAGCTATATCACGGCGGCCGGTAAATAACGGATTGTGGATAGAATAAGTATCATTCCACGCCGTGGGGTTACGTGACGCGACCGGGTTATGAAGCCTGCACACCCGATCCAGTTTAGTCGCCTCTTGCGACAAACAAGCTGCCTTCATAATCAGACGTGAGTCTCCACCGGGTCGTGAATCTATCAATCCAAGCTTAGGAGATGCTGCATAACTTACTGTGAACATTATCCTGTATATGCATTTACAGTATTTTAAGTCATCTGTTTGGTCATGTATGTCGATACTCATACGTCAATCGAGGGGTAGGGGTGGAGTGATTGGGGTGCGTACCCCTTCAGTTGGTTGTCAATACAAACACTAATAATAATCTTTCGATTTTGCTCACAGAACAAATCACATTAGATTCTATGAGCTCTACTGACCTACGACCCTTTTAGCTCACATAAACAACACGATACATATGTTGGTTTTCGTTGGGAGAAATCCCAAGAATACAATATGACCGTGTAGTGTTTAAGAAAATATTTTTTAAGCTGGGTTCTATTGTTGGTGGAAGGATTCTGTTGTTTAATGCAATGTTTTGATGATTGAAAAATACAGAGGCTTGTGTTAATATACAAGGTGGAGCATAAGCATCGGGATATTCTCGTCACGTAGAATACTGACATGAATTTGAATGAATGATGACTGCCTGCCACTCAGGCCTCTCTACATTCTGAGAATCATGCATATTGTAGCCCATCACTAACTGTGTCAATATCAAAGTCAGGGCCCATCTCAAAACTAGATTTTCACGTTAAGTCGGACCCCGTTATCTCGAACCTAGCTGGACCATGTTGAAAGTTCGATATATCCGGAAATTTCAGATTGCGATGTATGGACAGCAAGACAGATCATGTAACAGTGTTGTAGATTCATAGCAATACGATTGCATACACGAGAACTTGAGAACACAACACATGTATGCGGTGATAAATTGAGGTGTGTTTCCCCAGGCAATGACTTGCAAATATATATCCTGTTATGTAAAAACTCGGACAGTTCGTCTTCCTGCGCACATACACACACACACATACGCGTATATATACATATGTATATATGTATGTGTATGCGTGTGTGTGTATGTGTGTGTGTGTGTGTGTGTGTGTGTGTGTGTGTGTGTGAGTGTACGTATGCATGCATACATGCATGTAATATGTAGATATTACTATTACTTCCTTCTCATAAACAGTTTCTATTTCATTGATGAATATTCATTTTTATCTAAATCTACATGAATATTTCAAACAAATATTTTAAAATGCATGGATCAATGAATACACGACTACAGCTTGTAAAGTATTTTTGATATGACACGCGCGACTGCTTTTTCCGAATAGTTCAGTCTCTCGTCAGCCTCCATACTGGCTTTAATGAACACGCCGCCTTTTTGTCAACCTGTTTACCTCGGCTAAACCAGTTGAACCGCTGATTTTATTTCTAAAGGTTTGCCTTATACTGAACCGATACATCTCACCTTCCCAGAAACGTCACGTCATAATCCCGGAAGCGCTGTATCGTGCATTAAACCGAAGAAAAAAACACACCAAAAGTGTCAGCAATCAGATTGCAGAGTTTTTTTGTTTGTTTTTTGAAAGAATTGTGTGCAAGTTTTATGCCAGTCTTTCACTATGGGCCCACTCAACACATAAATAGATAAATATAAAGGACAATTATTTAAATACATTGTTTCATAAAATCACTACTACGAGATTAGCTATTACTTATGAAAATAAACATAATAAATTAATTCAATGTCCTAATGAAAAGCTCAATAGTGCATCAAACATTTCTTTAGTCACTAATGCGGGGGCACGGTTGGCCCAGTCGTCTAAGGCACCGCGATTCGTTGTGCAGAGTTACGTCCCTAGCACGCCAGAGACCCATAATTGTGGGTTCGAATCCCGGTTCGCCTCGATTATGTTTCTAGGTTTGTCAGCACCATACCCGTGCTCGTGGGTTGCACTGAAGTGGTAAACGTCTGAGATCTGCATCACTTCGGGCTTTCCTCCCACATTAAGCTGACACGCCGTGATATAACTGGAATACTGTTAAAAGCGGCGTTAAACCCCACTCACTCACAAGTCACTAATGCAATATAAGTATATCGGTCAGTACGCACATCTGCTGACAAAGCTTGGGCGCCCAAAGTTCTAAACAATCTGAAATTAGCATCACATGATATTTCGTATCCGGGTGTGAGAGAGGAGATTACTGCAATTGCAGCTGAGATAGAAGTATTGAGATATATTTGTGAAGTGATTCACAAAAAAAGATTGCTCTAATGTGAACATGCGCATCTATCCGACTGAATGTACATCGCATACTTAACTTTCTGCTATTGCAACAAGTTAGGTTTTTAACGTTAGGTGTATGGAACATAAAACAGAATTATGACGTTTTTCCAAGATGTATACCAGAACCCTAACTGGGCCTCTCAAAGGTTTCAACTGATTAAATTAAACTCCTACCTCACAAACATGTAACTATTGCGAATATCAACTTGAATATATAAGCGGAATATATTAATTCCTTTCGCCATGTTTTACAGTATTTCATTCGCTAAGATTCACCAGTCTTGGGTCCGTAAAATATTCCGTCGTCTGCGTCACAGCGCGTGCTATCGTCACGCGAGCTCACGTCGGAAGTGTGACCTCTAGGGGTCAGAGAGTTGATTGTTTTTGAACGTTAGTAAACAACGAGCACCTGCCTAAGGCCAAATGGCCCAGCATTGTTGAATGAAACCTCGCTGACATTCGCTTGGTGTTATATCTAATGTCATTTGGAAAAGTATATACTGCTGATCTTTGCTGCGTACAAACACGTTACGTGCTCCTTATTGGAAAAGACAAAAATACCAATTAATTTTGTGACTATGTTTTTTACGAAAACATTTTTTTCCCCATTTATTTTATAAATGTTTCCTTATCATAGCGGGGACACAACATTTATGAGGCAATGTTTTTTCCTACGTGAAAACCAGACATGTCAGACGGAGACAAATTAAACTTTGATGTCTCAGACATTGCGGGGGCACGGGTGGCCCAGTCGTCTAAGGCGCCGCGATTCGCTGTGCAGAGTTACGTCCCTTTGGCACGCCAGAAAACTATGATCGTGGGTTCGAATCCCGGTTCGCCCCGATTATGTTTCTAGGTTTGTCAGCACCATACCCGTGCTCGTGGGTTTCACCGAAGTGGTAAACGTTTGAGACCTGCATCACTTCGGGCGTTCCTCCCACATTAAGCTGACACGCCGCGATATAACTGGAATATTGTTAAAAGCGGCGTTAAACCCAACTCACTCACTCAGACATTGCAATTACTTTATAATTATATAATTTTGAAATGCAATAATAATCTATTTTAGCAAAATAAATCATGTTTCACTAGACCCTAACAGAGACTTTATATTGCATTTTCGATAAGTTGATTAATTAAGTAACTACATATTATATTCCGTTTCTGTTGGATACCCATATATTACATTAATGCGACCAATTGCAGCCACGGAGCGTCCCATTGTGACACAGAACGTTGGCCCAGTTATCAAAGGAGCCGCAATTCGCTGAGAGTTGTGTCCCTTAGATGTGCCAGTAACCGAAGATCGTGGGTTCGAATCCCAGATTCTCCCTCATTATGTTTGTTGGTTTGACAGCACCATACCCGCGCTCGTGGGTTTCATCACAGGGGTTAACGTCTAAGACCTGCATCACTTCGGGATTTCATTCCACATCAACCTGATACGCCGTGATACCACAAACATTGTTGAATGCGACGCTAAACCTAACTCTCTCACTCACTTAAAATTGTGACTCTTATCATGTCGTTGGCATTAACTTTAGAACCCTCTTTCTGTGGCGCCCATCAAACAACGACCGTGCTCGTGGGTTTCGCTAACGTGGTAAACATCTCAGACCTGCATGACTTCGGGCTTTCCTCCCGCATTAATCTGACATGCCGTGATATAACTGGCATAATGTTAAAAGCGACGTTAAACCCAACTCACCCTGGGATTAGATTGGAACCCAAATCCTCGTACGAATAAGGGACGCAACTCTGTACTACAAATTGCGGAGGAAAGGCGGAAATGTTAAAGATGCATCAAGTACTCGATCAACTTTGTAAAACCCACGTTAGATCGAGATCATTTTGCCATTCGATTCCATCCCAACAACCCCCCATCCCCCACCCCATACACACACCTACCCCCGGCCCACCCCCTCCCCCACCATCCTCCCTTTCATGAACTACAAGTTTTATGTGTAATATTTCCGAGCAGCTGTGTCAGAGCGTACAACATCACGAATGCAGGTCAACTAGAGGGGGGTATTGTTCGGCAGGTGCAAAACTTATAAATACGTTCGAGCATACAGCGACTGCCATTGCCACGCTTGGATAACACTGTTTTCCCCTCACAAACATATATTAACAGGAACGTTTCTACAAAGCCCCTCTTTCGACTTTTTTAAATGTATTTTTTATCTTGAATTAATCTTGTGATTACTTGACCAGAACATCTTCATGATTGATATTATGTATTATGACAAACAGTAGGGTGATGGGGACACAACAGTTTAACATGGATACCCCACACAGTCCAAGCCGACTGTGTCTCTCACTGTGTTCAGGAAAATGGAATCTTGTTGCTATGCGGATGCTTCTGTCACTGGTAGATTTTAATCCTTTAATGCCGAGCACCAGGCAGGGACACAACAAGTACCATTTTAGTTAGATCTTTAGTTATGGCGCGGCCGGGGATCGAACCACCGACCTCCAGACAGGCGCTCTATCCACTAGACCACGGAGGCGGTCGTTACCGTTAGGAACATAGGTTTGTACTAAAATGGACATACAATTCGTTTACCTGTGAATGTGGAGTACCACTTGGAACAGAACCTTCCAGGTAAGCGGGGTTTCACAGTATGGTCTTAGCTTCACTAGACACTAATTACAACCTATGGACACACGCTGGAATTGGGCAACAGGCCATGGAACATAGCCCTTCAATAATCCATTACAGCCTTACAAAACAGATAATTTCATCAGGAAAATGTGTCATTATCACACTTCAATGCTCATCAGGTCTGTCCGTTTCTCCAACCTGGTACCAAACTCAGGTCACGGACCAGAGTGTATGATTACAGTGCGCTGCGCAAGACTGGGAGTCTGTCTGCTCTAATATCCAATCATTGTAACCCATTATCATCCAGTCTGATACTACAGTATATACTCCAAATGGACAAACAAGAAGAATGTTTTGTTTGTTTGTTGTTTAACACCGCACTCAGCAAAATTACAGCTATATGACGACGGTCTGTAAATAATCGAGTCTAGACCAGACAATCCAGTGATTGAAATCATGAGCATCGATCCACGGAATTGGGATACAATGACATGCATCAACCACATCAGCGAGCCTGAACACCCGACCCTATTAGTCGCCTCTAACGACAAGCATATAGCCTCCTTTTACGGCAAGCATTGGTTGCTGAAGACCTATTCTACCCCGGATCTTCCAAATGAAGTACTAGTAGGCCCAACGATGACGAGTTCCTTTTTCAAGGATACGACAAATTGGTTGTTTGTTCGGGGGGCTCTTTATCAAGGAATGTACTGCGACAGAAATATGGGTTTAATATCACCACGTTTTTTTTAATGATGTCATTCAATATAACATTACTCGCCTCCCATTTCACGTTTTATTACCTATTTAATCTATTGACAAATAGGCTATCTTAATTAAATAGAGGCAGTATCTGAAATTCACACAGGTCTACGCCCAGATTGAGAGAACGTATCAAACCGTATCAAATGTCGTCGCTGAATGGTTTGTTAACAAAACAACTATCTAAAATGTAGTTGTACTTTTTAAATCAGCATTAACAAGAGCAAATAAACG
Source organism: Haliotis rufescens (assembly GCF_023055435.1). NCBI lineage: Eukaryota > Metazoa > Mollusca > Gastropoda > Lepetellida > Haliotidae > Haliotis > Haliotis rufescens. The sequence continues at coordinate 17,349,121 of NW_025963779.1, forward strand.
AGCACACACCGAATTTAAAGGGAGACGAGGCTCTGGGAAATTGTGAGTCCCAGGCAAATTTATATCGCTGAGGAATACGTAGCTGTACAAAGAAACACCGTAGGATACATGGGTCAATTGTTTTTGTACAGCTGCGATCGCGAATTGTGTGATTTATGTCATTCAAAACCAAACAAACTGGTCTTCAAACACAAGTTTTAAAATGTACATGTTTATATCAATCCGCAAAGATGACGACCTGAGCTACCCAAATATTTATAATCTAATACACTGCCTAGGCCCAGACCGAAAAGTCCCCCTTTAATGATCCTTGTATAGATGCGCACCGTGTGTATTACACAGGGACGTGCTCTTGTCTGAGTGTGCGGTAGATATAATAATATTAACTGTAAACATTCAAGTTTCTGGCCAACATTTGATAATAGCCTTTAATAAATTGCGCACTTTACGTCTTGCGTAGGGTTTGCTTCTAATGGCGCGTGTACATTACATGTAACGGTATATTGCTACTGTGATACCCATGACAAAGTCGTCTTGACATAATTAATAAGGGGGTCAATGCCCCCGGGGAATTTTCTGGGTCATTGTTGCGTTAGGTGGGAACGTCCGAGTTACATAATCATAGCACACAAGCAATGATCCCAACTTGTCGCATGTCGCAAGCCAAGGTTAACTGTACACCCAGTTCACCATTCGCTGCTTCCCGATCTTTAAGTAGCCATTCGGTTTGACACGGAATATCATTACTTAATTGTTCGGTTAATATTTTTTCCAGAATTATATATACTTAGTAGCTCTACGGTTTTCGGTTATTCAAATTTGATACTACGATAACACTTACCTCTATGGATCTACTATATGCTGATATAAAAAGACAAGTATCACATTTGGATAGTGTTATCGGTGCGATAAACCAATCTGATCGAATGGCACCACGGTTCGATACCTATGTAAACATAGGGTCACCTTACAGCAACTACTTTTAATCTCCATACATCCATGTGTGTGTGTGTGTGTGTGTGTGTGTGTGTGATTGTGTGTGTGATTGTGTGTGTGTGTGTGTGTGTGTGTGTGTGTGTGTGTGTGTGTGTGAGTGAGTGAGTGATTGTGTGTGTGTGTGTGTGTGTGTGTGTGTGTGTGTGTGTGTGTGTGTGGTTTTGTTGCCTTTAAAACTATGAGCCTGGTTTTGTTTTAGTAAACAATCCTTGCAATAATGTAATTTTTGTGGCAGGCAATACCTTTTTTTCACGAATTTTCGGGATCATTTTTTTCGATAAAAGACTGTATTCATGGTTTCTAAATTACGTCTTTGAGAGAAGCTACGACTTAAACATCGATCACGGTAAGAATGAAAATATACGATAAGGACAGCATTACCCTCTTGTGTTTCGTATCATGTGTGTGGATACATCAATTACTTTTAGGGCAGTTTTGAGATTAAGCCAATAACATATCTACGAGTGAGTGAGTGATTGAGCGAGTGGACGAATGAGTGAGAAATTACCAATGGTGTAGGACATGACACATTGGTTCACTTATTCCATGGCGTACATTTGCAGGAATTAGATTACACATGCAGCATGGAGGTGACAGCCCGGCTCAACGGTGGACGAACGAACGCTTTAACCTCTAGACTATATACACTACATACGTCAATGCAACAAATCCACTTTTAATACCAGCTCAGATATATATCAGGGCTAATTTCCGGTTGCATAATTCCAATCTTGGACCACACTAGTGATTGGAAGCAAGGACAATGATCAACACCACAGTGGTACGCTGACACGCAATCAGCCAAGTCACATACTGACCACTTGATCCCCAGGTCAGCTCTTACCACAAGCTTACCGTGAAGATCCGGGTTAAAGTAGGTCTTCAGCAACCCATTCTTGTCGTAAAAGGCGACTAACGGGATCGGGTTGTCAGGCTCGCTGACTTGCTTGATGCATGTCATCGTATCCCAATTGCGTGGATCGATGCTCATGATATCAGTCACTGGATTGTCTGGTCCAGATTCGATTATTTACAGACCACCCTCATATAGGTAGAATATTGCTGAGTGCGACGTTAACAAACAAACAAACAAACAAACAAACAAAACAAACAAACAAAAGCTAGTTGGTGTGAAGGAATGCCTGCGAAATGTCAAAGTGGCGGATTGGGGCAAGTGCTCGCCCATCACAGATCTAAATAAAAATGGTTTGAGTTTGTGAACGCAAGTTTTCTACAATTGTAATCAATTTATTTTCAGTATCATTCAAAACATAAACTCTCTTCAGTCCTTTACCGGTGCACATATAGAGTGTATGTTCATGTACATAGTGAGTTGCGAGAACTTAGGTAATTAATAAACAGAAACCACATCGAAGGCCTCTTTAGGAGGAATACGGTAAAACTGACATTTGAATAGCGTGGGCCACGGTGTTTGATACCACCTAAACAGTGAGAAATGTGATTCTCTTGGGTCATATAATCCATGGATTCGCTGCTTACACGGCGGTGTAAGCCTTTAACTATGTACCTATAAAATACGCCCAGCCAAGCACGAACGCGATGGTGACGTGTAAAGTCGTATAACAAGAAGTACCCAAGGGTAACAGTATATAACACTGCTTCAGTAGAATCTTTGACATCCGGTAATAGTTCCGTTCTGACGGTCGCAAAAAATAGGTTCACACAGATAAACTGAAATATCATAAACATATATGTTTGTTGGTTTGTTGTTTAACACCGCACTCAGCAATAATCCAGCTACATGACGGCAGTCTAAAAATAATCGAGTCTGGACCAGACAATCCAGTGACTGTCATCATGAGAATCGATCCACGCAATTGGGATACAATGACATGCATCAACCAAGGCACCGAGCCTGACCACCTGATCCCGTTAGCCGCCTCTTAAAACAAGCATGGGTTGCTGAAGACTCATACTAACCCGGATCTTCACGGGTGAAACATATAATTTATGTATGTCAATTAATACAAACTGATAAACATCTATGAATGAATGAGTGAATGAATGTTGTTTAAAGCCACAGTCACTCACTATATCACGGCGTAAATAATTGAGTCCGGTTCCAACAAACCAGTGGTTGACATTATGAGTAACGTGTCACGCCATCGTGACAGGACACGCAAACTGCCAAGTCAGTAAGACAACACGCAGTCGCTTCCATAGACAATTCGCAATAGGTAAGCTTATGGGGAGTGAGTGAATTTGGTTTTACGCCGCTTTTAGCAATATTCCAGCAATATCACGGCGGGGGACACCAGAAATGGGCTTCACACATTGTTACCATGTTGGGAATCGAACCCGGGGCTTCGGCGTGACGAGTGAACGCTTTAACCACTAGGCTACCCGACCGCCCCTAAGCTTATGGTAACCAGGGTCCTCACGGGGGAAGGATGTCGTTTGCTTATCGTGAGAAAAGGACGTTATAATTAAGAAATAAACGACTCGTGGTCGTTGTTTATCGTATAATAAAACACTGCAGGGAGAATAAACCATGAGGGAAACAGTCCCGAGTGGTTTTCTCCTTGCAGAGTTTTATTGTGCGATAAACGACCAGGAGTCGTTTATTTCTTATATGAGATATCAACATTATGTACAACCTCATTTTGAAAGGATGTTGATAAAATGTACAAGCTTTAAAAATATTAAACAAATTTTAATCATGATGACTCACTGGATAGAATCCGATCTGGAAATTTTGGACAAGTCCACTTTACGAAAGGTGGGTTAATTTTAGTATTTCCCGCAGAGTCTCACAATCCTCACGTCGATCTGTACCTTTTCTCCTCATAAAGATTGTCGTATCTCCCCCACTTTTGGATGCGATCGTTCCCCCACTGCTTTTATCTGCGTAGCCCAGGTACATGTACGGGGAACAACTTACTAGACACTTCCTCTAAAAAAATAACGTCTTCCAAGTTGCCAGCCATATTCAAATCTCGATAAATGACGTCACGATAGAACAATGTTTCGTTCTTCATTGTTCTTTGCGATTTATCGCGTAGCTAGCTATCTTATACGTGTTTATCGTACGAAATGACGTTATATACTTATCGTACGACAGGCCGTTATTTGTTTATCGTTAGAAAAGGGTGTTGTTTGCTTATCGTGAGAAAGAGGCGTTAGCTTATGAAAACATTACGTCAAATCAGAGACCATAAAATAGAATTTTATGGTCTCTGGTCATATGCTACAGCTTTAAAATCAGATATTTAAAAAAAAAGAATAAAAACAATGAGTTTAAATATTTCTTATTTAAAAAACACACCTTTCAAAAATGTATTCTTGTGGCAGACATTCTGGTTTGTTTTAGGTTGATGCATGTCATCGTATCCTAATTGCGTGGATCGATGCTCATAATGTCAATCACTAGATTGTCTGGTCCAGACTCGATTATTTACAAACCGCCGTCATATGTAGCTGTAATATTGCTGAGTGCGGCTTTAAACAACAAACAAAAACAACGTTAATCAGAATAACTTTTGTACATCTCTACATTAAAAGGGGGAGAGAAGTAGGGGGAGGGGTGGAAGTGTCACAATCTTGAGACGTATCTTGTGTTTTTTATAAAATATTTGTAATGTTCGTGGTATCAAATTAATACAGTAATTTTGCGTATTCGATTAGTGTGAAATTAACAATAAAATGCCTTTTTCTTATATTCCAGTATGTTAATATGTGACAAAATGTTACATTTTCCAATAGCGAAAAAAGACTGTAATACAAGACATGACGTCATTACAATGTATGACATCATAATAGTGTAGCAATAACGGAACAATGTATTTACAAGAATCTTCAGGTCATGTGTGCACTGAATGACACCATGCATCCCCAACCTCAGCATCACTAAATTGAGATGAAATGAGATAAAAAAAAAAAAAATGATAGTTAAATAGATGGAAATTGATGAACGATATCAAAGACCGTGCATGCGCTTTACAACGCTCATTATATGACATGGACAAAAACGATATACGAATTCCAGAAACGTACAATCACATTGTGATATAACGCTCCAAGTAATATTTCCTTGTTTACAGAACGCCTTAAAGTGTCCAGTTAAAAGGAGACCCACTCAAAGTTAGCTACACGAAGGGATATTCTATAACTATTAACGCGACTCTAGCCCGGGGCTTCCCCTAAAACCGGTGCTGCTATAGGCTGAAGCGGAAGGCATTGAGCGTGACTGGAGGGCTAGCACGTCGTATCAGCGCGGACATATATAGTACATTCGGAAAGTTTGGAGTAAACCGCAGTGGATCTTAATGGTCCAAAGGAAGCGGGCACATTCAAGGTGTGCGCATCGCATTGTTTACGTACATAATAGTGTCTTAGGATGGCGGAAAGCGCTACGACCTGCGATGGTGTTGATTTGGCATGGATGTATCAGGAGGCTGGAGACGACGAGGACGACCAAGACTGGGCCGATGGGTAAGTGTGTTTATCATAAACATTTATTTGACATATTGCGTGATTGCTTGGCTCCTTTTCCGCACGGTGTAGAGAGTCATTGTCAATCGCATGCTCGAGTATTGTTTGTGGCGGCGCTCAATGGGCGGCTGTTGTTCAAGATCGTCAGTAAACAGACTTTCTCGCGCTATTTAGAACACTCCGGTCTGATCAGCTGTTTGTGATAATTGACACCACTTTAACACATGAAGCTGTCCTTGAAATTGTTAGATACTGTCACTTCTGTCAGTTTGTAGCATGCTTGTTGAAAGTACAGTGTCGAGTTATTTCACGTGAGGAGTTTGGTGTGATAACAGTGATTTATCGAAGGAGCACCGAGAAGTGTTCGAAAACATTATCAAACAATGCATTTTGCTGTTTTATTGTGATCCTGTGATTTCTAATCACTGAGCATGTGATTTCCTTAACATAATAAATACCTCTTTAATAAACAGTTTCTACAATGATATCAATATTATTTTTGTTTATTACTTTAATGGTGAGTAGTATGGGTTTACACTGTGTTTTCAACAAAGGATTTGATCCTGGAGAACTTCAGAGGTATTCATATCTAGTGCTTGAATTGCATGTAGTTTTTGTATCTGTACATAAAGGCTCTAGACAGTTATCAAAACAATGGTACATGCAGAATAAATTCATAAGCCTGACTTTAATGTAGGTCCCACACAATGGAGAGGGGACATCTCAAAGGTTTGGTGTATGTATTATTACCTTAGACAAATATACAAAGTATAACGTCAGTCATTTGATAATTTTGATATAGTTATGATATCCTTGATGGTTCATCTTTTTGTTCTGTGCAACTGGTTGTTGAAGCTATTTAAATGCCTCCTACACAGTCACTCTAGTTGCAATCAGTCATTATAAGTATCAGGAGTTTCTAATGATACTGTTCACAATAGTCGGGTAAGAATTCAAGTTATACTTGTCACATCCCAGGTGAAATCATCCATTGAATGATTGAATGGTGCAGTACATAACTGAATGTTGCAGTGTCAGATACACAATTTGTGATCAAACCTATACAGCGCTAACTAACAAGTGATTAATGTAATGAACACTGAAACTGTAGATATTTTAAATGACTTAACATGAGTAAGTATTGCCTGTTATGAAACATATTTAACCTTATACCATTTTGATGCATGACAATATATATGATATTTGTAAAAACGTAATGAAGAATATTGTTTTCCCCCAAAAGAATACTGCAAAAAGAGTCCACTATACACTTTGTGTTATGTACATGGTGTACAGTGGTAAGGAAAAATTCACTTTTCACATCTGTTAGCGTCAGATATCTAAAAGGTCTCTCTCTAAATTCCTTAATCCTGTGTATAATACTATTAGTAAAATAAATTGGTATCTATATATTCTGTTTTCATTAGCAGGGATCGATTTAGCAATATCCAAGCTGCACCAGTGCAGGTAAAACATTGCTTGTGCAGGTAACTTGTATTACCAGGTTATATACAGATTTCCCCAAAATAAAATACTGGAGCACATTCTAAAGTTTATTTTCTCTTTGAAATTATATAATATTTAAACTAACTGAAAATACAGTGTTTCAATTTATGATAAAATGGTGCAACCAATATTTTGGTGGTGCAACCAGATTAATTTACTTGGTTGCACCTGTGCAGTTGGTAAAACAGAATGAAATCGTACCCTGATTAGTTCTGTTAAATGCTGCAATTTTGTACATGTTGAAAATTGTACATCATTGTATCTCTTGTGCCACCACCGCCGTCATATAGCTGGAATTTTGCTGAGTGCGGCGTTAAACAACAAACCAACCATTTTATTTCAGATATAAATGAGTTGAGCTGGTTGAAGGAAACTGCAATGACAGATAATGCACTTGACAAGCAACACAGCCTACGTGGACATATTGCTTTATCATTACTTGTTAGAGGGTGGACTTACTAGCTGTTTTGTGAAAAAAACATATTTTCAGCAGTACGAATATCGTGACATCATAACGTATGATGTGACATTTCGTGGCAAATAAGACTTTGTAATGTATAAACTGATGATAAATTTGTCACGTGTCAATTGGGGAGTGTACAGGATTTACAAGCTGAGGGTCCGGTACACTCCTTGACTTTCCGTAAAGAGATGTACAAGGACCCTTCTCTTCATAAAATCCTTTACACACACTTCTGACACAGGCAACTCATAATATTTGGTCACATATAAAGCGAAACTAAGGAATTGTTTATTTTACATAATCATATGTATTAAATTCCTACAGGGATTTGTCTAAAGCTGCTGAGGCCTGATATTCATCCCCAAGTCTGCAGCAATTGCCAGTGAAAGTTCCAAATGGAAATTAAATCATTCCTATTTAATGTAATATTAATGCTATGGCTTGGTTGTGGTGACTTGTATTCCGTTCATTGATAACAGGACCAAAATAGAACATCTTCCCTAGGCAAGGGTGTTAACTGACTTTAAAAGTCCAGTTTCCACCCTTGCCGAACTAGGCTGGAATTATGGAGTTATATTTTGGCTGGACTAACTAGTCTATGCTTTGTCAAATCAAAATCTCATTACGAAGTCGACATCCGGTTTGTAAATGCTGTGCATATTTTTGTTGATTGCAAGATTTGCAAAGCATGTGTACCACCAACTCAGCATCAAAAGATATTTCCCAAATTCTTTCATGTTTTTAGTCAAGGTGCTCACCTGATTTGATGCACTTCGCAAAGAAACACCCATTTTAACAAAATATAGATTTTGATTATCATGATAATTGATCGAATCATCTTGACTTGGCACCACCATTTGTTTAAAGCAAGGGCAAATGATATGAGAGGTGGAATCTGATTGGTCGATAGGAAGGACATAACTCGTAATAGCCACTGGTGGTGCTACGATCGAGCCCAGAAATTCCAGCTTAGATTGGCAAGGGTGGAAACAGGACTTTTATAGTCAGTTAACTCCCTTGCCCCAGGAACATGAAACAGAAAGGACGAGGCGGTATACCTACATTATTGTATTGAAAACAATGTTACAAGACAATTTTAAAATATGAATGTAGCAATTTTTCCCAATTTGCCTCACAACGGCAAGGGCACTTGTTTATATCCATAATTTGTACTTACTCTGTCATTCGTTAGCTTCGATTTAATTCTGTGGCATCCTTATCAAACAATTCAAGGGCGCATGTTTGGAATTCTATAAACTCCCTGATTTATAGATAACAAAATGAAAATTATCGCCATGCTGTATGGACACCTATTGAACCTGTGAGGCAGTTTGCAGGTTTTCATTCAACCGTAGCTTGTTGACTAATTGATTCATAACAGTAACGAGATGATGACACAACACTTACTGTCAACCATTCATCTCCATGTCATGGCCTCAAGTGGAAGGATATTAAACTATCATAATAGGAAGAAATGATGGGAGGCCTGTCTATCGTAACATTGTTACTTATAAGCATGTATACCACAGCAATCAGTGACACAGGACCGGTGATGACAGGTGTTTAGAGCGTGATAAAAAATCAGTCCTAAGTGTGTAATAAACATGAAATATACAACTACTACTACCCAGCAACGTTGTCTATTTCAGGACAGTAACATATGACATAGTTATGACAGCATGTTTTTATAGTGTGACATCATGTTGATTTCAAGAAGTGGGTGTAGCCATCATGTTAATCATGAGTCATTGTGTTACAAACTTAGTTTTTTTGTCATGGATGATGTTTAGAAATTGATACCTTTATCATTTTTGTGAAGATAGTGGAGCAATTGAATGTCTAGTCTGTTGCTAAGACACAAACATTTAACATTTCCTCCGGAACCAACTGTATTTTTTGTATTAAATGTCTGGCGCTTAGAAAAATGTCAAAGGGGCCACATATTTAACCATATGCAACCAGTTATTGAGTGAGTATGGTTTTACGCCGCTTTTAACAATATTCCAGCAATATCACCGCGGGGGACACCAGAAATGGGCTTCACACATTGTACCCATGTTGGGAATCGAACCCGGGTCATCGGCGTGACGAGCGAACACTTTAACCACTAGTCTACCCGACCGCCCCTACGCAACCAGTTATATTTGATGATGGGATTGAATAGTACTGAGCAAACTTGGTTCAAACCTTGGTGAAACTAAAACGTTTTTGATAATAGTTACAAGGCAAGTATATACTCCTTCTGCACTGCTGTTTTCTGTAAACAAATCTGTAATATTTACAAGAAATATGTAATTAAATGTTCAGTCTTATATTGGGATTCTTATAAGAATTACAGAATGGTACAGACGTTGGTCAGGGGGCATAGGAACAGGGAGCTTGATATGGTGGATGGGTTAAGTGGGAGAGGTGCTTATGTCATTGACTGTCGATTCTTGTTTTTTACGCTGAGTGAAATGTCTCAGTCCCACATGTACAAACAGAATATAAAATCTACTTAAAACCAGAAGGGATTTATTTGAAAGGAGTAATACCTAATGATCATCTTTGTCTGTTTTAGCCTATCAATATGATCATGATCACCAACCAGATGTGATTGACTTAAGACTTGTGATAATAACTGAATGATCTAGATGCATTATCACGATGTGCTTTTTACTTTAACATGATTTACGGATTACATTTTAAATTTTTTAAAAAAAATTCACAATTGATTTTTGAATAAACTACATCAGTCACTACAATCATCACTATTGACACAACTTGCATTGTTATGTGTGAGTGAGTGGGGTTTTATGCCACTTTTAGCAATATTCCAGCAATATCACGGTGGGAGACACCAGAAATAGACTTCATACATTGAACCCATGTTGGGAATGGGTGATCATGACCTGGGTTCATACCCAACGTGGGTATAACCTTTGAAGCCCGTTTCTGGTGTCCCCTGCTGTCATGCTGCAGGAACACTGCAAAAAGTATCGTAAAACCATACTCACTCACTCACTTGACAGAAATGGAGTGAAAAGTACAGTGCACCATCTATATGTGGAAAGTGTAAAATTGAATACATTTCTAAAATACAAAAAGGAAACAATTTATGACCACTTTAAAAAAACTGTATGTTGAAACTCTTTGTATTCATATCCCTACTGAGACAGAGCCCATAGTCCTCACCTAGAAATATGACATAAAATGAAAACAGTTTCCTAATATTTGACATTATTTGACAATTGTTAGCTGCATCATGTATATTATTATCTGGGGTCCTGGGGCAGTGAGATCAACAAGTCACAGAGACAGCAGGAGTAGTAAAACACTTCCACTTCCATCAATCTTGATCTCCAGTCATTTTTTGACAAGTTTATGACCGTTTTCTCGGTTATATTGTTTTATGATCAAATAAAAAGCTGGATCTATTCAGAAATTCGCTGCTTGTTGACACAGATTGATAGAGTTGTAATCCTCAAGGCATGAAAAGTGCATGTTAGCTTCAAATAGGTACTCTCCATCTGTCTTTATTTAATGTTTGACATTCCTTAGTCAGATTTGATATACATGATTTGTGTTGACATTTAAAATATTCATGACAAACTCTTCATCAGATACAGATACAATCTGTTGTATGTTCATACAGATAGTTCAAGTTCATTATCTCTCTGTGTTGATGTGTGTATTTGTGTCATACATCAAGACTGTATCTAGATCTGCTCAGAGGATGATATGGAGACTGAAATTTTGTCCCAGAAATAATCTTCTCTTGTATACAAATCTGTATCTACTAAACATGCTAAATATAAAATAAAATCCAAAAGGGAGCCCAGAACAGGCCTAGAGCTGCAGCAATCTAGACTTGCCAAATCATTCTAGACTTGTGTTGGACTCCTTTTTTAATTTATTCTCAAGGGTCTGGGAGTCAGACTAGAAGATATTCTTCCCCAAGTCTGCAGCTAAGGACACATTTCTAAATTAGAATTACAGATTTCCCAATTCCTGTAGTTACAGTAATAACCAGTGAAAACCATTGTTATTTAGAGACTTGTATTGCACTTATTTTTAAATTATTGCATTAAATGCGATGTTAAAATACCTCCTAATTTGAGAAATTAAGACCTGTAACAATAATCCCAAGTTTGATGTGCGTTTTTTGTTGAGAATCTAAGGTAAATCCCTGTTTAGAGAGATTAGCAATGAAACAGAGAGTTCATAGACACAAAAGATCTGGGGTAGAATAGGTCTTCAGCAAGGCAACCATGCTTGTCGTAAGAGGCGACTTACAGGATTGGGTAGTCAGGCTCGCTGACTTGGTTGATGCATGTCATCGACCCCAATTGCATGGATCGATGCTCATGATGTCAATCACTGGACAGACTTGATTATTTACAGACTGCGGTCATATAGCTGGAATATTGCTGAGTATGGCGTTAAACAACAAACAAACAAACAAACAGAGAGTTCATAGAGTCCACTGTATTAAAGAATGTTTCTAACCTTGGTATTGAGGATTACATTCCCTGTAAGTTATTGTTATCTAAATATGTTCATTTGAACCTTATCAAATAATTGTCCTCACTGTGAACAAATATAAGGTTCCTCTTTAAAAGATTTAATTTTTAGTGTCAACCTTGAAAAGCCTTCAAAATCACCCAAACAGCTTGAAAAGTCCTGAATTTGTACAAAAATTACATATACTTGTTAATAAAAGTTTTAAAATTCTTGACAGAGTTAATATATTTTATTGCCTGTTGTGAAAATGAATCGTGTTGGAAAATTTGTGATGTTCATACTGCTTTTTTGGTCTCAGAAATAATAACCCAACAAAAAAAGCCTTAAAAATGACAGTTGAAGGCCTTGAATCTTAGTGTTACACATCTGTATGAACCATGGATCTGTGAAAACATCAACTTTAATAGACCATATGATCAAGAACAGCTTGACCCAGGAATTCCGGTGATGACAGTAAGAGAACACCGTTTATAAGAGACATGAAGACCATGTGTTGTAACATGAAGCTAATTCAAGTGTTGTAATAGTGGTGTCTCTTCAGGCTTCACAACAAACAAACACTTCAACAATGCAGAACTGATTTTGTTACCTATGTTGTAAACAATGCTGAAGAATTTATTATTTTTAGATTGTACTTTCAACTTAATTGTTGTTGGAGGATGTCATTTGGGAGCATTACACATGTCCTTGGACTTCCCCTCATCCATTACCAGATGACTTGCGACTTTCTTAATCCATTACCAGATGTCTATGACTTTCCTAATCCATTCCCAGATGTCTTACGACTTTCCTAATCCATGACCAGATGTCTTTCGACTCCCTAACCTGATGTCATGGGACTTTCCTAACCTGTTGCCAGAGGTCCTTGGACTTACCCTAACCAGTTACTAGATATCCTAGGGCTAATCCCTAACACATTACCAGATGCCTTAGGTCTTTCCCAAACCTGTAACCAGATATCTTATGACTTTCACTAACCCGTTACCAGATGTCTTAGGACTTCCTCAAACCTGTTACTTTCCTTAACCAGTTACCAGATGTCTACCAACTTTCCCCAGCCAGTTACCAGATGTCTACCAACTTTCCCCAGCCAGTTACCAGATGTCTACAGACTTTCCCTAACCTGTTACAGATGTCCTGGGACTTCTCCTAACCCATTACCAGATGTCTTAGGACTTTCCCCAGCCAGTTACCAGATGTCTTAGGACTTTCCCTAGCCTGTTACCAGATGTCTTAGGACTTTCCCCAGCCAGTTACCAGATGTCTTAGGACTTTCCCTAGCCTGTTACCAGATGTCTTAGGACTTTCCCTAGCCTGTTACCAGATGTCTTAGGACTTTCCCTAGCCTGTTACCAGATGTCTTAGGACTTTCCCCAGTCAGTTACCAGATGTCTTAGGACTTTCCCTAGCCTGTTACCAGATGTCTTAGGACTTTCCCTAGCCTGTTACCAGATGTCTTAGGACTTTCCCCAGTCAGTTACCAGATGTCTTAGGACTTTCCCTAGCCTGTTACCAGATGTCTTAGGACTTTCCCTAGCCTGTTACCAGATGTCTTAGGACTTTCCCCAGTCAGTTACCAGATGTCTTAGGACTTTCCCTAGCCTGTTACCAGATGTCTTAGGACTTTCCCTAGCCTGTTACCAGATGTCTTAGGACTTTCCCTAGCCTGTTACCAGATGTCTTAGGACTTTCCCCAGTCAGTTACCAGATGTCTTAGGACTTTCCCTAGCCTGTTACCAGATGTCTTAGGACTTTCCCTAGCCTGTTACCAGATGTCTTAGGACTTTCCCCAGTCAGTTACCAGATGTCTTAGGACTTTCCCCAGCCAGTTACCAGATGTCTTAGGACTTTCCCTAGCCTGTTACCAGATGTCTTAGGACTTTCCCTAGCCTGTTACCAGATGTCTTAGGACTTTCCCTAGCCTGTTACCAGATGTCTTAGGACTTTCCCCAGTCAGTTACCAGATGTCTTAGGACTTTCCCTAGCCTGTTACCAGATGTCTTAGGACTTTCCCTAGCCTGTTACCAGATGTCTTAGGACTTTCCCCAGTCAGTTACCAGATGTCTTAGGACTTTCCCTAGCCTGTTACCAGATGTCTTAGGACTTTCCCTAGCCTGTTACCAGATGTCTTAGGACTTTCCCCAGTCAGTTACCAGATGTCTTAGGACTTTCCCTAGCCTGTTACCAGATGTCTTAGGACTTTCCCTAGCCTGTTACCAGATGTCTTAGGACTTTCCCCAGTCAGTTACCAGATGTCTTAGGACTTTCCCTAGCCTGTTACCAGATGTCTTAGGACTTTCCCTAGCCTGTTACCAGATGTTTTAGGATGTCCTCTAATCTTTCACTAGATGTCCTAGGACTTCCCCAATCCCTGTCACAGATGTCTACGGACTTTCCCTAACCTGTTACCAGATTTCTAGGACTTCCCTTAACCCATTACTAGATATCTTAGGACTTTCCCCAGCCTTAGTTACCAGATGTCTTCTGATTTCCCCTCACCCATTAGCAGACGTCTTACGATTTTCTCTGAGCTGTTACCAGACATCCAAGGACTTTCCCTAATCAGTGTCCAGATGTCCTTGTACTTCCTGTAACAAGTTTTTCCAGGGACCTCACCTTTAACCATGACCTACTTATATAATATATGCAGACTTTGAGGATATCCTGCTCAAAAGCATCATTAATGAAGTGTTGTGATAAATTAGAGTTTAAGTTGTAATGTGAGTGGGTGAGTATGGTTTTATGCCGCTTTTAGCAATATTCCAGCAATATCACAGCGGTGGACACCAGAAATGGGCCTCACATATTCTACAATGGTCGGGATTCTACCCTGGGTCTTTGGCGTGACGAGCGTACGCTTTAACCACTAGGCTACCCGACCGGCCCAGTTCTGAAGTATTTTCATGTTATAACCATCATTTATTGAAGCACACCCCCAATTGAAGACACCAATGTTTTAATTTGCATGTATTATACCAAGCTCCACACAGCTATATATTACTCTCCATCTCAAACATGATATTATGTCTACTGCTGCCTTTATGTTCTCATACAGACTGGGTTCTGTTTGTCCGTGCACAGCATCAGTTTTAGTATATTTAGAGAAGATTTAATGGTCTGTCCTAAAAAATATAGTTCCTGAAACTCCTTTTGCTTCCGGTTTTGAAATTGAAAAAATAAGAAATCACACTATGTATGTATTTATTTATTGAAGTTTATCTATGTTTTCTTTTGTTTAATCAGGTCTCCAGTGAAGTATTTTACACATGAATTGTCCCTGCGTGGCCGGCTCCGCAGACTGCTGATTAAGAACCCCACTACTAGTGAGTATCATTTAGTTGTCAGCTTGACCCCGATCGGTTGGAGCCGCTCTCAATACAAGGCAGAACCGTACTGATAAGTCAACATCATAAAACACCTCTATATAGTCAAAAAAAGTTTATCCAATGACAAATATTGAAAAGATTTTAACTGTTTCCTTTTAAAGAGGATCACAATCACGTTACCAAGTTGCTGTCATTGAGCTGTTTTTCTATCAGTTAATACAGAAGTACATACTCCCATTACCATTTCTTATCTGCAACAGTGAGTTATTGGCCTGAACGTTGGGAGACTTGAGGTAGAAGTGGTGGACATGATTGTTGTGAATGGAAGCAGTATACCTCTGTCCAGTGGCAGACACAGAGGGATGAAACAAACACTCATTTCATGATACCTTGTTCATGATACAATGTGTAGAAACTTGTTCATGAAGTGAGTGTCAACTTGATCACGCTATAACATGTACAATGTATATCAAAATTGTTCATGATACAATGTATATCAACTTGTTCATGATACAATATATATAAACTTGTTCATGAAGTGAGTGTCAACTTGTTCATGAAGTGAGTGCCAACTTGTTCATGAAGTGAGTGCCAACTTGATCACGCTATAATGTGTATCAACTTGTTCATGAAGTGAGTGCCAACTTGTTCATGAAGTGAGTGCCAACTTGTTCATGAAGTGAGTGCCAACTTGTTCATGAAGTGAATGCCAACTTGATTACGCTATAATGTGTATCAACTTGTTCATGAAGTGAGTGTCAACTTGTTCATGAAGTGAGTGCCAACTTGTTCATGAAGTGAGTGCCAACTTGTTCATGAAGTGAGTGTCAAGTTGTTCATGAAGTGAGTGCCAACTTGATCACGCTATAATGTGTATCAACTTGTTCATGATACAATGTATATCAACTTGTTCATGATACAATGTGTATCAACATGTTCATGATACAATGTGTATCAATTTGTTCATGATTTGTTCATGAAGTGAGGTTCAACTTGTTCATGAAGTTAGGTTCAACTTGTTCATAAAGTAAAGTTCAACTTGTTCATGATAGAATGTGTATCGACGATCAGTTTGGATATTTTTCATTTCCTATGTAAAGAAAATTATAAATAGCAGATAACCCCCTGTATTGGTTGTAAGTGTTAATTCAACACTTATGATTGATAGATCATGCACATGTTGGTACTGGATTTTGGACTCATGTTGAGGACTGGACTGTAGTGATACACTTAATGATGTTTTGTACCTCAATAGCGCTTAGTTCATAAAACAATACGTGAAAACTCAACACTTGCCCTGTTAAGTAACCATTATCGATCACCCCTGGAAGTACTGGGGACCCATCCAAAACATACTTTAGCCTTGAATCATTACACTAACAATGGCTTCCGAACTGTTCTACATGCCAACAGAAAATTTATTTTATTGTTCATGTTCTTACCAAGTAACTCATATCCTTATCTATACATGCCTTGTTTTGTATGGAGACGTGATCCCTGATGCAGTGCAGCTCTAATTATAGATGCAAAATAACCTTTCAAAGCAATTTGTAAAACACTGTCGAGCAGACAGTACAGAACAATTTATAACAGGAGACTGCTTGTTGCAACTCCAGTTTCCTGTGAGTTCAGGTTTTTCACAATGGGTGCATTGCCAGATCTAGGTAAGTTACTGCTAATCTAGGATTTCCCAACATGATTTTGAATCTGAATTGCAACAGTTGAGTTTTCTATGATACACTGATAACCTAAACGTATTATGACATCACTGTATTTTGTAGAAATCGTGTGATCAAAAGTCACCAATCATATCGCATTAGAATATGTCTTGAAAACAAGGTAAACAGACTGTTTTCTGTAAATGTAGTACATTTGTAACTGTTATAATTATCAATAAGATAACAGAATTGCATTTGGACATGAACCGAGTAGCAGTAACTTACTATGTATGCCACGAAATTTGTAAAATCTGATGAAATTTAGATTGTATGTTTAATAGGAGTTAACTGCTCTGTTATGGTAGATGCTTCATAAATGTACTTGGAGTAAGTCATAAGTTGACTGGGAGGTAGGTTGTAAGTTGACTGGGAGTTGGGTCGTAAATGTTCTGGGAATTGGGTCATAAGTGGACTGGGAGTTAGGTCATAAGTGGACTGGGAGTTGGGTCATAAGTGGACTGGGAGTTGGGTCATAAGTGGACTGGGAGTTAGGTCGTAAGTTGACTGGGAGTTGGGTCGTAAATGTTCTGGGAGTTTGGTCGTAAGTGTACTGGGAGTTGGGTCATAAGTGGACTGGGAGTTGGGTCATAAGTGGACTTGGAGTTTGGTCATAAATGGACTTGGAGTTGGGTCATAAGTGGACTTGGAGTTGGGTCATAAGTGGACTTGGAGTTTGGTCATAAATGGACTTGGAGTTGGGTCATAAGTGGACTGGGAGTTAGGTCATAAGTGGACTGGGAGTTGGGTCATAAGTGGACTGGGAGTTAGGTCATAAGTGGACTGGGAGTTTGGTCATAAATGGACTTGGAGTTGGGTCATAAGTGGACTGGGAGTTAGGTCATAAGTGGACTGGGAGTTGGGTCATAAGTGGACTGGGAGTTTGGTCGTAAATGTCCTGGGAGATGGGTCGTAAATGTACTGGGAGTTTGGTCGTAAATGTACTGGGAGTTTGGTCGTAAATGTACAGGGAGTTTGGTCGTAAATGTACTGGGAGTTTGGTCGTAAATGTACTGGGAGATGGGTTGTAAATGTACTGGGAGTTTGGTCGTAAATGTACTGGGAGTTTGGTCGTAAATGTACTGGGAGTTTGGTTGTAAATGTACTGGGAGTTTGGTCGTAAATGTCCTGGGAGATGGGTCGTAAATGTACTGGGAGTTGGAATTGCATTGGTAACTGTAAATGGTATAATTCATAAACAATCTTCCTTTTTGCTTTGAGATAAGTGAATGATTCGAGTGTGTCATTCAACACGTCTACACTGGCAAGTAGTACCTCAACTTCTACATTCATGTGCGATATTTTGAAATTCATATTCCAAACAGACAGTAATCCACAGCTTGGCAACAACATCGACTCTACCTGCTACACACAAACGTTTACTCCAGTGCTACGTGTGTTTACTACGCTGAGTAAACAGTTGTATTCTTTCACCACGGTCCAAGTCACTCGTGTTGTAATCTTGAGTGATCATTGGGGCATTAATCCCAACGCACAGACACCTTGACACAACACTGGCTGATTTAGGGGTCAATGTTATGGCTGCAGATTAGTGCTGTAAGCTGCAGATGATTGAGTTTAGACGGAAAGACTTACTGGTAATTATTAAGCCTATTATTGGTTGTAAAATGGATTATGATGTTTGAGGTATGCTAGTGAATAGAGCTGATGTGCTCCTAAGATTAACAATATTTGTCCATGCTTGAGGAATTGGAAAATTATTAAGAAAAGATTTCTGGCATGTGTCTAATGCAAAACATTATCATGAGATGAAATTTTGCCCGTAGCTAGTCCAAACGCACACACACACCTACCTCTATATGTGTTTGTTTGTTTTTGTTTGAATTTGGACTTTTTGTGAGGTTCTTATATTCTGACATTCTGGAGACACAGGAGACACAGGTGGCCCAGTCGTCTAAGGTGCAGCAATGTTCGCTGTGCCGGTTACACACAACCAAATGTTTTCCCATTATTAAGTAACATAATATTTTTAAAAAAATATTTAACTTAGCATTCAATAGCTATTACCTGTACATGTGTTCACAGTCTGGCCTTAAAGCTGTGAGCAATAAAAAAAATAAAAAATGACAAGCTTCTCTTCTGAGTACAGGAAGCTAAACACACCACACCCAGTTCCGCACCAAATGTCACTTGCTTAAAAATATCTGTGACCACATTCAGCATAAGTCATCATGTTAAAAAGACGGCACTATATAGAAAAAGAATTGTCAGTTTTAATTACTGGGTGGATGTACATTTAAAAAACATAAAAATCTTACACAAAATCATCCAATCACAGCTGAGAGCTGATTCAATCTGCACTGAAGGATCTCTACGAAAACTGCTTTTTGAAAACTGTTTCTGATTTGGTGGAGTAGAACCTGCAGAGTTGTGTCCCTTGTGTGTGCCTGAAACCAATGGATGTTCAAATTGCATTTCGTCCCCATTATGTTTGTAGGTTTGTCAGCACCATACCCATGCTAATGGGTTTAATTAAAGTGGCAAACATAACATCTGAGACCTGCATCACCTTGGGCTGTCCTCCCACATCAAGCTGACATGATGTGATATAACTGGAATACTGTTAAAAATTTACTCTTACATTTCGAAGTATTCTTTTCCCACGCCATCTTCCTTAACCCAAACCCTTCCCACATCTACAACAAAACCCTCCCTCCACTTGACAGGATCCACTTCCTACCCCTAACCTAAACTCTTCTAACATATACCACACAACCCTCCCACCCCCTCTTCTCTGTCCCAAACCCTTCTAACATATACCACAAACCCCTCCCACCACTTGACAGTGACCCACCCTAGTACTTCATCCTCTACCCCTAATCCCTCACCAGGGATCCATCTACAACCTCCCCAGACCCCCACCCAGTGGGGATTTTGACTTAGAATATGCCACCAATGCTCGTTGTATAAGGCAACCAAATTAACTGGGTGGTCAGGCTTGGTGGCTTGGTTGATAGTTTATCCTCATACCAAGACGGCATGGATCATTGCTCACAATATCAATCACTGGATTGCCTGGTCTTGACATGATTATTTGCAGGCCACCATCACATAGCTGGAACAAACAAACAAACAAACAAACAAACAACTTCCTCTACCCCAATACCCATTCAACATAGTGATCTTGCAATACTCTACTAAAAGAATCATAAAACCGTAAACTCACACAACCTATATATTGTGAGATACTATCACAATAGCCTGAAGATAATAGCCCTCTTTCAGCATCCCGCAAATGATTACACGGAAAATCTCATCTTTCCTCACAGAGAACATTCTCTTGAGACACACAATACAGTCCAGATAAGCACCTGTATTATGTAATCTTTTGTTCACAATTTAATAAGTGGTATCATGGGGCATGTTTTGAAACATGTCAAAAATTGCATAATTTTTAAACCCTTCAGCTATTCACATGGAACACACATCTGCAGGCTGTCTCCCAAAACAATGACATGCCATAATTACTACACTTTGTTAAAACACAAAGGCAAATAATCCACTGTAGTGTATGTGTTTTATGCATGCTTTGTTATGTATTAAAATGAAACAATTCTGAATCATGTAAAATATTTTACATAAAGCATGAAATTATATTATTTTTATTATTCTGTGTCTTTGTATTTGCGGACCACCTTTGTGGTCCAGTGGTAGAGCGTCCGCCCGGAGAGCAGAAGGTCCAGGGTTCGATCCCCGGCCGCGTCGTACCAAAAGATGTTAAAAGATGGTACTTGTTGTTGCCCAGCCTGGTGCTCCGTATTAAGTGGCTACAACAAGGACTGGTTGGAGTCAGTATACTATGTCTGAGTCTTCGTGTTAAATTGCGTCATGGTATCTGAGTGGGCTAGCACTATTAATCGGCATCAGTCCAGACAAGTACAAACAGCCATACACACGCACGCAAATCGCTATATAATTGCAATAATCTTGGACGTGACACTAAACCCCATTTCACCTCACCTGGCCTTTATATTTGCATGTTGTACGACTAGTCCACTTCAGGATAAAGGGAACAGACAGGGGATTAGCTGCCCACTGGACCTTTAACTTTGTTGTATTAGCCTGTGGTGATGATTGCATGTAATTAATTCGGCAGGATTCCTCACTGCATGGAACATAGGTCAGTAATAGTGGTGTAATACAATTTGGATTTCCTGCCTCAAGCCTCTTTGCAACTGTGGTGTATGGAGATCTATAATGATAATAAAAGTAGTACTGAATTATGCCTGTGACTGGGAGATGTCTTGAGGCTATGACTATTTGATAAATCTTATCATGGTTGTCGTTTGAACATTTCCATTTACAATTAGTGACGAGTAGGTTTGTAAGTGATATCTTGCTCAGTTATAGTTCATCTTTATCTTATCACGATCATTGTCTGAACATATTCAATGTACAATTAGTAGCGAGTAGGTTTGTAAGTGACATCCTTTCATTTTTGGTTTTTCATAATATTTCTTTGAATGTACTAGCCTAAGGCCAGACTATTCTATATACCTGTAAAAACGGCTTGCCTTAGGTCTAGAAAACTATTCTAAATAAAAGCAGGGCAAAACCTGCCCAGAGGCCAATATTTGGCCCCAGGTCTCCAGTTAAACGTCCCAAATTGGGATTACTGATAAAAATGTTTGAACTCCTGTTATTGCAATGATAATTAAATGTTAGCAGAAGCAACTTAACTGACATTAAGAACAATAGAGAGGGAGATGCTTTATTGCTTAGTTATGCAATATTGCATTGAAATTAATGTTAAAATACCTCTGAATATAAGCAAACAAGAACTTGATTGAAAATCCAATTTTAAGCAAAATAACAACTTCTTTCAAAATTTGCTTGAATTCCTGATAAATCTCAGAAAATGTTACTGAAATTGAAAACTAAGCATTACAGGTAGGGTTTTTAAATATTGAGAAAGTTGCACCCTGAAAATTTCTATGAGACAAAGATATTGCCTTTGACCTTTCTTTTCTATGTTGATCATGGATTTTCACAGCTCCATTATTTGAAGTTGTTAATGTAGGCTGGTATCTATCCAAAGATGTTTTGTTGAATATTCACATTCAAAATTGCATCTTCTGGGTGTTCAAAGTTGTTCTGAAAAAACATTGATGTTTTCAGGTGTTCATTGCCATCTTTTCTCACCACATGTTTTGTATTTATGATGAGTGGTTGAAAACCTTTTTACTGTGGGATATATGTTGTATGACATAGATAGGGATATTTTGTCTAAAAAAGTGAACTATCATATGAAATTTATTGTGTATTACCTTGTCAAAGATTATAAAAAAGGAGGCATTGGGCAAGAATAAAGTATTCAAAGACTTTATGTTCAACCTGGGAGTGCCATGTAAGTAGTTTTTGTCAATACTTACTACCACATTACTAATCTTTATCAAACTTCTTGGGACCATGATTAACCTTGTTGTCTAAAGTGCTGCAGAGTTACGTCCCTTAGGCATGCAAGAAACTTTGGATTGTGGGTTCAAATCCCAGATTATGTTTTGAGGTTTGTCAGGACCATACCCATGCTGGTGGGTTTCACCAAAGTGGTAAATGTCTAAGACCTGCATCACTTTGGGCTTTAGCTGACATGTGCTGATATAACTGGATATGTCTGTTCAAACTCACTCACTTTAAGTCTCCCCTGGTGACTCCGGGTTAGAATAGGTCCCCAGTAATCTGTTCATGTTGTCAGAGGCGACCGGTAGACGGTCAGACTTCGTGTCATCGTACTGTGAAGGTCAGTGTTTGAAATAATTTAAAAACCTATCAAGTCAGTCGGGCAGGTGACCCATAAATGTTGCCTGCCCATCTTCAAAGTTAACTGTCTGCATTCAGACATTAAAAATATTGAATAATTGCAAAAAATAATTGACAAATTGCATTTTGATTCTGCTGAGGTAATACAAACAAGGAGGAGTTGTGATAAAACTGAATACGTAAGTAGTCTTAGAATTATCTGCCAGGCAGTCGGGCAGGTGGAGGAAAGTGTCATGTAGCCCAACAGAAAAGTTGCCAGCCACAGACAGGCGGGCAACCAGGCAGGCAGGCAGGACATTATGGGTGTTCATAATACCAATCACTGGATTGTCTGGTCTAGACTTGATTATTCAGAGGCCATCATCATATAGCTGGAATATTGTTGAGAACTGTGTTAAATGACCAAAACAACCAACACTTGATCAAATTGCACAACTTTGAGCACCTTCTATGATGCACATTTTTTTTCTGTGTTTGTTATAAGTTTGAATACAATACAGAAATAGTGGCAACAAATTTTAATGCTTACAACTTAAAAATATTTCCTTGCAACCAAAATACTCGTCTATGAGGTGTTCTGTTTAGAAATATTATGTACTTATAAAGCTTACCATGCTTACCAAGCTCCGTGTAAACAAATTGGTCAGAACTACACCCTCTGGTTCTTGACCGGTCAGTTTGTAGGGTCAGTGGGAGGTTTCAGAGGATGATAATGATGTGTTTTTCATAGAGGATCTCAGGGCCCAGTTAAGCTATTCAGATGTGTTTTGTAACATGACAGGCAGCGCTGTATACTTGAGTAAGTTGGTGAACCCTAGCATGATGGAATGTTATCCCCATCTTCATCACCTGTCTCAGGTGGTTATTATCTACTTGTAATTTGTTGGATTAGTCCTGAAAGGTTGGGAGTTTGATACAATTACCATGGCACTTTCCACATGAGTGGAAGTGGGGGTTACTAAGAGAATTGTGGAAATAAATTGGGAACATTTTTAAAGGGTGGGAAACTTTGTTCTGCATGGTAAATAATCTGTTGTCCAGCATGAGAGGTATGAAGATACATGTTTTACGTTCATGGAGAAGTTTTCATCATTTTTTCGTGCTTCATGGATGAGCTACAGTGCTTATGTTGGGGAAATAGAGTTATGTTGACTTAATGAATACTAATTTCTGAACCCATATAATATTCATAGAAACATGCAACTACATTTCATTTGAAAATAAGTCCCTGTGAGATTCATAACCTGTGGAAAAATCTAGACTGCTTAATTTAGGGCTATAGCATTGCAGCAGAGCTCCAGATAAGCTTTTGGTGTTGTGGGTATTTTAACCATGCATTTTAAAATCATTGGGTATCAGTAATTCTATCTGGGTATTCAAATTTCTGTTACCCACTAGTTTTTACACATATGGGTATTTAAGTTAAATATTTAAAAACACGATTCATCTAGTCCCTGCAAACTTGTATCGTGCGGGTTCGAGAACTTTATAGGACTCAAAAATACCACGATACTTCCACAAGAAAGTGTGATGGCAAATGATCATGATGTAACTGTCATCATGGAGTTTGGCAAGGTATTTCTGCATTTCTGATGCGTATTTTACACAGATACGCAGCTTATCTGGAGCTCTGATTACAGTAAGGGCTGGGTAAGGGAGAATAATATCGTTCTGGGTCTGTGAGACAGACTAATACTCGGAGGTGTATTGATACTCAAAATTATCACAATAATTGACATAAAGATTGTGATTCATTGCCAAGAACAAACCTCTAAACAAACCTCTAACAGAACCACACATTAGATGACATGCTTTTCAAATAGTCTTTTATTAAACCATAATTGTTCTATTTATTTTGAGATAAATATTATATGTTTTCAAATTTGCATGTATTACCATGGTTATTGAGTGGTGTATGGCCTAAATACCATTCTGAAAAAGAAATAGACTATGGCAGATAATTTTATAATTTTTATCCCCCCGACATATAATGACGGGGGGATATAGCCATCAGTACGTCCGTCCGTCTGTCTGTCCGTCCGTCCGTCCGTCCGTCCGTCCGTCCGTCCGTCCGTCTGTAATCATTGTTTGTCCGGAGCATATTTCCTAAACCGTACAAACCTAGCTTCACAAAACTTGGTACACTTACCAATCAGGCTCAGTAGTAGTGCCTTTTGCTATTTAGATTTTTTTAGAATTTTTTTATTTTTGTCGTTTCCATGGAAATATGATGAACATAGGAAATTAGAGGGTAGTGCTCTTGT
Source organism: Haliotis rufescens (assembly GCF_023055435.1). NCBI lineage: Eukaryota > Metazoa > Mollusca > Gastropoda > Lepetellida > Haliotidae > Haliotis > Haliotis rufescens. The sequence goes on from NW_025963779.1 coordinate 17,374,127, forward strand.
CTGGAGCATATTTCCTAAACCGTACAACTTAGCTTCTCAAAAGTTTTTACACCTATCAAGCAGGTTATGTAGTGGTGCCTGTAGAACTGCTCTCGTTGTTTCCTCCTATAGTCACAACTAGGCTGATCTTCTGTTCTAAGAACTGTAATCTTATGGTGACATTGTGAAAATCTTACTGATACAATTTCAGAAATTAGCAATGACCGGTATCCATTGAATGTTCAAGTCATAACCAGAGAGAAGATTCTGTATAAAAGCCAAAAAAAGAAGAAGATAAAATTATTTTATGGAGATCTGTTCCTGCTCAGGAAAATGAATTAAATTTTCTTTGAAATAATTTCATCTTTTAATGCAATGTTTATCTCAGAAATATGAATTTATCATCTGGAGTTATGGCAAACAAAATTAGAAAATTTATGCTGTAATGGTAAGAGTAGTTAAGTGTAGACTCAAGATCATAAATCTTTATTGCAACTAAGACGTGACATTGAATGGCGTCATGTTGTGTGCAAGGGACATGACACTTGGTCATCAAGGTGATGTCAGCATGTGCTGACTGGCATTTAGTGATTGGCAAGGTCAGTGCAGAAGTTATTATTAGCAGCTGAACAAGTTGCAATATATTAGGAGTGAATGTCCCTTCTGCTATATAACAGGTTGTAGTGTTGTTTTGTTTGTTGCTATATAGCATCAACTGACAGTATTTGCTAGAGATACAATGTGTTTCCTCTCACTGCTGCAAGAGATGTGTCTTTCTTAAAAGGAGGGAGGCAAAAGCTAATTATTATTGATAAGGTCCCATAAACATTTTTTCAGGACTTTGAGTGAAAAATATGTTATGCTGGGGGTGAAACCTGAGGCAAATTAAAAAGAATTAAAATGTTTTGGAACATGTGATTTGTTTTTAATGACATCCCATAAAGCCGATTCTCAGTGTGATACAAAACAGTTAAAAAAATGGCACCCATCACAAACACATGCAAAGGCCACTCAATTGTTCACCTGAAGAAACATGGGAACATAAGGTACAAGTCAAAATAGGGAATTGCATCAGACAAACTTACTGTCACTGATGTCAAATTTGGAAATGTCATCCACATGTCTACCATTAAATGTTTTGAAAGCCTTACTGAGGCCTTGATGCAACGTCTGAGCAACATTGAAGATATACAATACTTTTTCCCTCCACCAAATGAAACCAATCGTGTTTCAGAAGTCCTTTAATAGCAGTCATATTAAGGCCAAACAGATCGCAGTAAAAATATGCAGCAATTCTTTCTATGGACAAAATCTTGATACACCACCTTTAGACACAAAACTCTATTCAACTCAAGTTTGATCCATGTTAACAGAAAGTCTGCTATGAATTGCTACTGCATCACAATGCCATTCTGTGGCAATGAACGTTGAAGGAGTTATCATGTGAAAGGACTGTGGCAAGTGTTACATGCTCTCCCTACTTAAACAGCAGTTATGGGACAGACTCAATATTGATACAGTATATTATGACTCCTCTGTAACCACTCCGGTTATTGTACATCGTGTCACATGTTTGAGATTGAGAATTTTTTTGGACACTTGGACACACCCTGTATAGAGCTTTCAGCACAAATGTCATTGAAGGTGGCGACAATGCATAAAAATGGGACAAGTCATATTTAGAGTATGTTAAGATACAACATGTTTTTCCAATGTAATATTTTAAAGACGAAAAGGGGAGATTCAGAGTATTTACAATGTGCCTGTTGTTCTGTTGGACATTGATACTAAATGTTTATGATCCGTTGAAAAAATGAGCATCTGAGGTAAATGTATCATTAGTGTGTTTAGAGTGAGTGAGTTGGGTTTTACGCCGCTTTTAACAGTATTCCAGTTATATCACGGCGTGTCAGCTTAATGTGGGAGGAAATCCCGAAGTGATGCAGGTCTCAGACGTTTACCACTTCGGTGAAACCCACGAGCACGGGTATGGTGCTGACAAACCTAGAAACATAATTAAGGGGTACCGGGATTCGAACCCACAATCATAGGTTTCTGGCCTGCCCAAAGGATGCAACTCTGCACAGCGAATCCCGGCGCCTTAGACGACTAGGTCACCCGTGCCCCCTAGTGTGTTTAGAGGAATGCAGAACTTGCACATGAGGTATTGAGAGGAATGTGATAACTTGAATCATAAAAAAGTTCTAAATGTTGTTGTTTGACTGTTGTGTGGTAAAATGTAGTTCTCATGATTGAAGTACAATATGAAAGAGGGAGAGTAGAAAGAGAGAGTCATAATGGAGAGAGAGTAATAATGTGGAAAGAGAGAAGAGGGAGAGAGAAAAGAGAGAGAGAAATAATGTGGAGAGAGAGAAAAGAAGGAGAAAAAAAGAGAATAATAATGTGGAGAGAGTGAGTGAGTGAGTATGGTTTTAGCTTTTAGCAATATTCCAGCAATATCACGGCGGGGGACACCAGAAATGGGCTTCACACATTGTACCTATGTCAGGAATTGAACCCGGGTCTTCGGCGCGACGAGTGAATGCTTTAACCACTTGGCTACCCGACCGCCCCAGGAGAGAGAGAAGAGAGAGAAAGAGAGAGTAATTATGTGGAGAGAGAGTAATAATGTGTTAATATATGTCGGTTATCTAAGTACATATACCATATTCACCATAATAACTGCACCTGGCGCTAAGGAAATTGACCGTACGCAAGTTAAGTTTGTTTTCAGGGATCAATTGGTTATGAACAAACTTAATTCAAATCTTTTCAAAAAGAGTCACTTGGCAATTACATGCCTCTTTTGTACTGTACCTTTCTGTAAAAAATGTTTAAAATGAAAAAAAATAGTATGCACTGTCATGTTAAGTTTTTGGTCTATAAGGGGGTCACGCTTATAAAGATTAGTTACAGATATGTCTAGAAGTGGGTGAGGGTTATGGGAGCAGGACATTTTATACAACGATTACGGTAACGAGGACAGCACTGGCTGAGGTTCTCGCTGTACCTGGTCTGTGGATGCATGCAATTGATGAAAGTGTTATGCACTCTTGTTTGAAAACATTGACATAAGGTTCTTCTGTTTCAGGATTATGCAGTACAATATTTGACTTGGCTGTGAAGACTATTGTGTGTACTCTGTACGTTACCCGGGTCTGTATTGATGACTTGGAGGTCTACGCCTGGTAAGATGCTGTTTCCATGTCATGTTCAGCCCCAACCCCACTTTGTATCTCTTGTGTTTAAAGGGTCCACAGGGCTCAGTCATCGAAGGCACAACAATTCTCTATGCAGAGTTGCGTCCCTTAGTTGTGCCAGGATCGATCTGATGATCGTAGGTTCAAATCCTGATTCACACGTGATTATGTTTCTAGTTTGTCAGCACCATCCCTGCTCCTGGGCTTCACCTAAGTTGTAGACAATCTACAACCTGCAACACTTTGACTTTAAACAATGAAGTACATTTTTAGCTCACCTTATCCCAAGTTTGAATGTCATGGTGATTCATCATTTCCTCTGATTTTTAGCTCACCTTATGCCAAGTTTGAATGTCATGGTGATTCATCATTTCCTCTGATTTTTAACTCACCTTATCCCAAGTTGAGTGTCATGGTGATTCATCATTTCCTCTGAGGCCTATTAAGCTGAAACTACAGTAATAAAAACATGAACATCACTCATATTTTGATCAAAACAACACAATTTTTGTTTACCCTGCAAATGCAACCACACAAAGGAATACAAACTGAAGTGGCCCATGAAGATCTAGGGTAGAATAGGTCTTCAGCAACCCATGCTTGCCATAACAGGCGACTATGCTTGTCGTAAAAGGCGACTAATGGGATCGGGTGGTCAGGCTCGCTGTCTTGGTTGATACATGTCATCGCATCCCAATTGCGTGGATTGTTGCTCATGATGTCAATCACTGGATTGTCTGGTCCAGACTCGATTATTTACAGTCCCCTGTCATATAGCTGGAATTTTGCTGAGTGCGGCGTTAAACATCAAACAAACTTGAGCTTAGACTGGGTTCTAGTTCCTTGATGAAGTAATTAACAAGAGATTAAGACAAGTTGAATCTTGCAGTTTGGTGTTTCTCAGTTATAAGACATTACTGCAGTGTTAAAAACTAATTGTCCTTTCAATTTGACAATAACATATTAAACATTGTTTTAACTGTACTGGATATAAGTTAATGGGAAATTATTTTAAACAGCAATGTTGTTCATAGTCTTGCACCGTGACTGTGGAATATAAATATATTTTATGAAAAAAATACACAATCTAGAAACATATATAAAAGCAAGTCTAGCCAGCTCTAGCAAGCTCTATTCCACATGAATCAGCAGAATCATTTTTAGAGTCAAGAAGGGTATTGTGAAATATAAGATTTCATAGACTAAATGTTAGTCTATGTGGTTCAGTAAACAAAGGTAACCTTGACCTTGCTCGCAGTTGCTATGAAGATGGTACTGAAACTGTTGTTGTTGATTCCTCATCAAATTATATCTGTGGTAATAAATAGAATATGGCCTGGCTTCAGTCTGATATCACAATATGTCCCTTGAGGTTTACCAAGGGCAAACTGGCTATTATTTCACGAGGGACATATTCTTGACATTAATTTGAAGCGAAGGTAATGTCCTATAAATGCATGCAATGACCTTGTACATGATTATCATATTAACTCAACTGTGACAACTTGGTCAAACATAAGCTGCCATGTGTCGTCTGTAAATTACTTTTTAATTTAATTTTGGACACATATTCATATGTACTAGAAAACCCATTTTTGAGTAATATTTTAAGTTTATTCGCATATTTTTATGAACATGTACCCTGCAATTATGTAGAGTAAAAGAGATCAGTGTTACACAGTGTTGTATTTCTCTTTTTCATTTGGAAAACATCCTGGGCCCTTTCACTGCAAAACAGGTTACGTTCATGATGTATGTGTGCATTTATGCATATAAAATTTATGTTGCACGTATTCAGAAAACCTAATTTTGTGTGGCCCTGCATAAAAGGGGAAGGCTACGGAAGTGTGTCACTTTGGCTAGATCCCATTGTTCATCTGGACAATAAAATATGTTGAAACTAACTCATAAAGGTTTATTCTTAGCTACATTTGGATTCAACTCACAGTGCTTAAAGTTTGTTTGAAAGAAGGATGGCCACTGTATTTCTGAGTCAGTTCAAATGACATACCAGAATTATGACATTCCTTTGTAAGGCACAATTATGATTGTCTCTTAACAAAAGTGACAAGACCATTTCAATAATCCCATACTGAAATGACAAGTGACTTCAATAAATTAGCTGTGTGTTATTGTGCTGAAATATTACTAAGATGCTATCGACCAAAACAGTCACACTCTCTGAGGTTCATCCAAAAGGGTAAATGGTAGTTTATTAATGTTATAGTATTATGCTTTTCAAAAGTGCAGTGTTTGCAGTGAAGCAGATCAAGAAAGCAAATTTAAACAACTATGTCCATAAGCGTGATAAGGAAATTATATTTTTCTGAATGATCCCACCTTGTAAATCTTAAACATGTTAAATTGTTTACATGCACTGGTGCACAGTTGAGTCAGATAGTATTTGCATTTACAATATATTTGTGTTATAAGTTCAGTGCATGTAATGGAAAATTGTGACTTGCAAGTTCCTGTTTCATAATCATTGACATACCCAACCAGTAAATTTCCCACACGTGTACAGGTCAATCGGTGTAAAGGTCATAAGGTTATGTTCCTTACATATGATAATCGTAGCATGTCAATAAAATAAATCTCATTGCATGAATAATATATATATAGTACATGTTTTTTGTGATTAAATTTTCATTTCTGCTATGATGTTTGATCTTTCTGTTTGCAATAAATCTTTGCATTTTTAACATCTCCACTGGATTTAAAAATCTGAAATTTGTGACTGAATGGGTGTATAGTTTTACACCACTATGCCATATTCCAGTAATTTCACAGCGGAGATTAGGCTTCACATATTGTACCCATTAGGGGATTGAACCAGTGAAAGCTTTACCCACTAAGCTACCCCACCACCTCTCCAATATACATTATATGTTCTCATAATTAGTGATCAGATGGACAATTAAATAAAAATGGAAATTAAAACATTGTTTAAATTAAAATTAAAGATATTTTTACATAGCGAAGCAAACTGTAGTGTGTTTCAATATGCATGAGTGAGTGAGTGAGTGTGTCTGGTTTTATGCCGCTTTTAGCAATATTCCAGCAATATCTCAGCGGGGGACACCAGAAATGGGCTTCCCACATTGTACCCATGTCGGGAAGTGAACCTGGGTTTTCGGTGTGATGAGCAAACGCTTTAACCACTAGGCTACCCACCACCCCTTTTAGAACCACTAAATAACATGGTATTGTGATCTAACTGTGATGCGAAGACCACTCAGTAGTACACAAACTGTTTTAACTTTTACTTGTGTAATTCATTATGTATTTGTTGATATTCTATTTCTGATGACAGATCATGATGAAACATAGTTTTAGGTTGGGGGTCCGGCTTATCTACCGCACATAACATTTTGATACAGATTTCAAAATCTACTCAATATGCATGATATTATTAGGTGAGAAATATTGTTATGTTGATTGAAGATGAGTTGAGGAAGTCTACTTGAATATTTCATGGCAGAAGAACATGAAGAGAAAGTTCTTGATAAATGTCTTTTATTTTCAACATGACAAATTTAAAAAACATTTCAAAATGACAACATACATATTTTAATTCACAGTTTGCTAATGGTTTTGCATTCCATTCTTAAGCTAGTTGATTGTAGAGAGACTGTGAAACCTAACAAAAAGTTCTTTGTCCCCGCGATTTCTCTTAAACTATTCAGTGGATTCATCTCAAACTTAGTACATATAATCTGTGTCATATGGAGGGGTGCTGTCAAAAGAAAAAAAATGTTTTTTTTAATTTTCCATTTTTTTATGAATTTTTCAAACCCTAACCTTATCTATTATTTCATTTGAAACTACTCACACTAGGCGGGTCGGGGTATTAGTGAGCCACGCTCACTTTTGCCCTTGTTCTACCTGTTCTCAGATGCCATCCAGGATTTGATTGTTAGTTTATCACAACAATCCAAAACATGAACATAATTAATTTCCTTTTTTCTTTCAGTCATGGGTCTGCTTGTAATGAAAATTCAACAGAAGTTGCTACTGCAGACCACATCAACTGGTGAGTAACAAACAGCAATGGTACAGGAACTCGAGTCAAATGGGTGTTTGTGCCATAGCCTGGCCTTAATAAAACATTACTATCTTCAAGTCCTGAAGATGACAAGTATCCTCGTGTTGAATGAAACAAAGGTGTTTCTACATTAACTATTAATTTCAGGAAGTCTCCAAGGTCATATTTTAAGATAAATGTGATATGTACTGCTGAAGCTTATGTAACCATGGTAACCAGAACGTCTTCTTGATGTACTGTTATATATAAGTGAACACGGTAGCTTAATGTAGTTTGGGGTAGACTGTGTCAACATGCTGTGTTGATAACACACACAGTTTCCTAGCTTAAACATGCAGAGAGACTGGCCAAATATATTCTGTACCCATAAAATACACTCAAGGGTGCAGCTGGGGTTCAGTATATTGCTCTGTAACTGTTGGTCATGCTGAGGTTGTAGTATGTTTCTATGCAGTATCCATCGCTAAATATTGCACCACATTGGCTGATTGCATCAAGATGATTTGCGGTTTGGGTACCTGCATTCATGGATGTTCACGATGTTGTGTTTTTGCCTTGATGTATGAATGAATCATCCCAGCAATATCTGTTTATGAGAGTTTACGTCTAGCATCTTTCTTTACCCTTTGTTTCATAAGCTTTTTCCAGAAAGTTTAAACATCTAGCCATGAACTGAAACAGACTTTTCAAGATGATCTGATGTCATATGAAGCTACAAAGTTTAAACTGAAATATAATGAACAATTGTTTTAGGAACCATTAATATTTTAGGGGATATTTTTTGGAGTGAAGACTTGGTTTTATAAACATTCATTGTCCTTACCGTTTTAAGAAGTATATTTTAGTGTCACTGAATAACAATGAACTAAAAACAACAATGTTTTGCTTAAGTAATATGATGCAGTTTGAAAATCTTTGCAACAAAGAGAAGACATAAATATACCCTGTATCTTTCCCAAATACTCAATTGTCTTCAGTATGCTTTGCTTGTGTCTCAAGTGGAGATTGGTTGGCCTCCATTGCTACACAGTATTGACAGTTCATCCACTGGAATGGGGGCCACCATAGGAGGACTGACTATTACCAATGAGGTGTATGACTGTGTGCGTGACACCTTGGGTGTTCCAGGACAGATCCTCAGTTCCCCATGCCGATTTCAACTTAGTAAACTGAGATTTGACCTGACTGGTTCTGTCATCTTACTTTAGTGGCACCTTGCTTGACAAGGGTATAAGGATCTATACCGAAACGTCACCTTTACAGGATTAAAGAAGTTGTTATCCATAAATCGTGTCTACTTTGTCATCCGTCATCTTCTAAGTAATGCCTATCAAACAATTCACTTGTTAAGTGTCAACATGAATGCTGCTTGTTCCCAACTGAATATATCACACTCATATACTTGACTACTGCTACTTATGACATAAAAGTCCCATTCAGTTATCTTTTCATAACTTGTACCTAAGGCCACACATTATTTATTTTTCGTTTCATTGGTCTGTCACCCCTACTGAAAAGCACCTCGAAAAGAAATAAATCAAATCTTAAAATATTTATTTTATTATGTCTCCTGATAGTAATATAGACCCCCTTATACAATATAAAATGTTATATATAAATTCCATGTCTACATACATCACTATCGACCCGTGAAGATTCCGGGGTAGAATAGGTCTTCAGCAACCCATACTTGCCGTAAAAGGCGACTATGCTTGTTGTAAAAGGCGACTAACGGGATCGGGTGGTCAGGCTCGCTGACTTGGTTGATATATGTCATCGCATCCCAAATGCGTGGAACGATGCTCATGCTGTCCATCACTGGATTGTCTGGTCCAGACTCAATTATTTACAGACCGCCGTCATATAGCTGGAATATTGCTGAGTGCGGCGTTAAACAACAAACAAACAAACATCACTATCAGTGATTCAAGGAGCCAGCTGCAGTGTTAACTCCATGAAAGAATGACTTTCATATAAATAAATGATGGACATAGCTATTCATTTTTATTCGACCTTGTGTGGAAAAGCTGGAATAACTCTGTGAAACATAAAATTAAGTAAGTGTGGCCTAAAAGCGGCAGATGGGTAGGTTAGTGGATATTTAAAGCATTTGCTTGTACAGACAAACCTCTGGGTTTGATTTCCCATATATCTACAGAGTGAGAACAACCCATGCTTGCCGTAAAAGGCGACTATACTTGTCGTAAGAGGCGACTAACAGGATTGGGTGGTCAGGCTCGCTGACTTGGTTCATGCGTGTCATCGTATCCCAAATGTGTGGATCGATGCTTGTGATGTCAATCACTGGATTGTCTGGTCCAGACTCGATTATTTAAAGACTGACATCATGTAGCTCGAATATTGCTGAGTGCGGCGTTATACAACCAACAAACAAACAAAACCAAAACGACACAATGTTAGTAACATCAAATGGTAACCAAAATCTTCATGGTGAAATTTTGAAAGTAGATGGTAGTGTGTGCTTCTATATGAGGGAAATGCTTCTAAAGTTGAGGATCCCAGATGTGAATGTGAAAATGCGTGGATCGATGCTCATGATGTCAATCACTGGATTGTCTGGTACAGACTCGATTATTTACAGACCGACGTCATATAGCGGTAATTTTGCTGAGTGCGGTGTTAAACAACAAACAAACAAAACAAACAAACAACAGAGGGAGAAACTTATTCTTGGTTGCCCCAGGCTGAACTAATGCTAAAACAGCACAACTTCTGACACTGTATTGTACCTTTCTGTTTATACTGAATGCATTTCCCGAAACTTTTCTTAATCCTCAACCCCATGTTTTGTTCATTTCAATGCCAATGTACACCAGGAAATGTTTGAACCAGATCATTGACAAAGGGTTGTATTTTTTATTGAACACTGAGTGACGGAAACTGTTAGCTAACAGGAAGGGTTTCATTTCCTGCAGAACTTGCCACTTGTTTCAGTTTACTCAATTAAAGATCCTGTTTACAGTAGTGCAAACTATGGCTGGGACGGGTAACTCGGGTACTCGGGTCAGGTGGGTACTGAGTAAGAACCGGGTACCCACAGGACTACCCGGACCCGTGTTTAGTCACGTGATATACTGTTTCATGACAAAGATTCACCATATAACTACAGGGTTACACGATAATTTTGTGTCTCTGTTGTTCGCATACCTTTATGACTATGAACACGTTACTTCTAACTTATATATGTTTGAACAAAGCTAAACCTTCAGTCAACTTCAGTGTATGCATGACCATATATAGTTTTATACGTGTATCTAGATACATTCTGCCAGGGCTACTGTCAAACTATACCCAATCAGACATTTTGTACCTATCTCTTGACACCAACAGCGGGTACCCGGGTAGGGCCTGGTAATAAGGGTGTGGGTACCCGGGTAGTACATTTGGACTCGTCCCAGCCCTAGTGCACACTACCCGGTACTTGTTTGATCAAGACTCATTGAGTGGTTTGAACATTTTTCTTGGCCAATCTGTCCAGGTGCATAGACCAAACAATATTGACAGGAGGTTAATTGAGAGGATAAACTCGCACATAAACAGAACTCAAAATTCAAATTAATGTTGGAATTCTACTAACAGGTAAGACTGAAATTCATAATTCTGTAAAAAATAATTTATATTTTAAGAAATACTATAAATTTGTGGTAGATTCATTTAAGAATTGAACGTCAGTTTGGATGGGTTCATTGAAGTGTGAACGATTTAAAAGCGCTGGTTAAACTGTTTGAACCTCCGAGCTTGTGTTATTTTGTCGGTATTTGCCGGCTCTCGGTCACATACGTTTTCCCACTCATACTCAGTTACGCAAAGAAAAATAGTTCTTTGAATATATACAACATAATCTAGAAATATGTCAACATAATTTCATTCTCTGAACAAATTTACAAACAATATTTGGGATAAATCAAGTATTAAAAATAGGTTACTGGAAGGTGAACAAAAATAAACATGACCTCGATGCACCGAGGCGAGGTCAACCTTCAAGTGCGGATTTATATATGACATCACATAAGTGTAATACACTTTTAAATTCTGAATTGGTTCTGAATTTGGTTTATTGTCTAAGAACAAGCTCTTTAATTGGAAAAATAAATTTACCAAAAGTAAAACGAGACAAAAATAAATTTTGTTTACTTCAGTGTTCCCTCATACGATAACACATTTACTCATATGGACAGGACTGTTCCACAAAGGGATCTTAGCACTAAGTAGATTGTAACTCCCATTCTTTAGCACTGACTTGTGACAGTCGATCGCTAAGATCGCCTTGTGGAACAGATCCCTGAACATGGTTTAGCAGTCTGTGACATGGAAGATGAGTCTGGGTCAGCTGTTATCAAAACGTTTGTAATCTTTAAACATGAGACTAATTGTTGAACGGTATTCTTGTCATGCCTCTCCTTCATTTAAATGGTTGTGTGTAAATAATTTTCAAATAACAGCAAACAGTGTCAATATCTGTGTACAAAGGTTAACAAGTGCATATATTGGATGCACCCTACTTCATCTCCTCTTAATTTGTGTGAACCCAGGTTTTCGGCGTGACGAGCGAACGCTTAAATCACTTGGCTACCCGACCACCCCTTTTAGAACCACTATATAACACGGTATTATGATCTGACTGTGGTGCAAAGATCGCTCAGGAGTAATGAAACTGTTTTAACTTTCACTTGTGTAATACATTATGGATTTGTTGATATTCTATTTCTGATGGGGCGGTCGGGTAGCCTAAGTGGTTAAAGCGTTTGCTCGTCATGCCGAAGGCCCATGTTCGATTCCCGACATGAGTACAATGTGTGAAGCCCATTTCTGGTGTCCTCCGCCGTGATATTGCTTGAATATTGCTAAAAGCGGCATAAAACCATACTCACTCACTCACTCTATTTCCGAAGACAGATCATGAGAGTTTTAGGTTGGGGGTCCGGCTTATCTACCACACATAACATTTTGATACAGATTTCAAGGACCAAATTAATACCTCGGCTTATCTCAGATCGGCGTATCTATGGTCATCTACGGTAGGTCAAAAACGGTTGTTAATTTCACCTGACCTTAATCTTAGGATATTTGATTTGGAGTAGTTCCTTGCAAATTGGGTTGCTGAATTTTGGATGTGATCAAGTTTCATGTCCCACGATGTGGATGCATGACTTGTTGAACAGCTGTGACTTGCTACATCCTTGCAAAGAGTGAGATAATGTACTAGTTTCAAATTCTTGACCTGTCATTAAACAACAAACCAAATACTGAGCATCTATCATTTGTCTATAGTTGGGACACACACCCTATGACTGTTCCCATCTTAGGTAACGTTGCTCGCCACCTGTTTTTAATCTTCAGCAGTTACAGTTTCATCCAGATGGTTAGTTTGAATGAGATCGTGTCGACTGATGTTTCACTTTGGTAGAGCATTACAAATATGGCACCTGTTGTCCAAGACATTTGCTATTCACTGTCAGGTAAATAATGTTAGGTGTGATAATCAAACAGAAAAATGAAATAGCAGATAAATGGATTGAATTTTTATATGATAACGATATTGGTGCAGGAGTAGACAGGGATATGTGAAGTTTCTTTTTCATAAAACACATGTAGCAGCTATGGTCTCTCCTTAAGCAAGTGAAGACCTGGGTACGATTCCCGACATGGGTACAATGTGTGAAGCCCATTTCTGGTGTCCCCCGCCGCAATATTGCTTGAATATTGCTAAAGCGGTGTAAATCCATACTCACTCACTCACTCCCCTTAAGCATGTGACTTTGTTTGTGATAGGTCTCTGTTCACCCAGCAGTAAATGGGTACCCGGTAGGATGAGATGGTAATGTTACTGTTAATGTTCTAACACTGGCAGCTTGCGTTGTATACTCCCCAGGGAGTTGAGAATGAAAATCGAGTGCACACTGACCCATTGACTGGGGTAAAAATAATGTAGCGGCCTTGAGCATTCACTTCGGGAATGAAATTTGGCTTAATTATAAATGCACTTGATGTTGGATAAAAAACTGAATTCCTTATATATATTAAAACATACACTCACACCCCTAAACTTAATTGAATTTTTTTTGACATACTCAAAGATATTTTCTGAAAGAAAAACACACAAATCACAGTTGCTTCACTTAAAACTTATAAAGATAGCACAGCAGATATGGAGCATAAACACACAAGGCAAGGAAAGTTTTTTAAACTGACACTATGTCATTTTGTATTTAACCCTGCATTATCTACAGTGGTGATGCTGATGAATTCAGAGGGAAAATATGACGATGGAAGCTGCTATTCATTGACTTAAACTGAAGAAAAATCCTAAAACTTGATTTTCTTGTTTGAAAAACTTGCAGATCTGGAAGCAGCCATTGCAATATTTAGTTCTAAGCACATGCCAGTATTGTGATGTCATAACTCTCTGGAGCAATGGGGTAGCCTAGGGGTTAAAGCATTCGCTAGCCATGCCAAAGACCCGGGTTCGATTCCCGACATGGGTACAATGTGTGAAGTCCATTTCTGGTGTCCCTCAACGTGATATTGCTGGAATATTGCTTAAAGGGGTGTAAAACCATACTCACTCACTCATAACTCTCAACAGAATTTATGCCAGAGCATCTGAGCATTATAAAACAATAAACGCAACTTTAGAACAGTTTTCTATTGAGGAGCGCCAAATTTCAAGCTCGACAGAGTGATAGATCTTAGCAGAGGCAAGATGGTACTTCACTCGCTTGATAACAGTGTTAGAACCTACACCGAAACGTCGCTCTTAATTGTAAGAAAGAAGTTGTTCATCCATAAATTCTTATCCTCACTAAGATAGTACCTAACCAGTATTAAATGGCATACACTGTCCTCAAGATATGGATTACAATTTTACAATTGTGTTGTTCATTTATAACACTCGATTCAATTGGAGTGCTGAGGTGACAAGCTCAAGTATTTTGCTGTAAATTAGTTTTGAGATTGTCCCTATGTTTTGTTGTCAGGAACTATGAAATTTCATACAAGGAAATGTATTCGTCAGTTGTCTGACGTGCATTATCTCATCTGTTGATGACAGATCAACTCAGTTAACTGTGACAGTCACACATTGTCCGACCACCAGGGATTGTCTTGATGCAATGTCTCACCAAGGCTACGGACGCGATACATCCGGGGTGCTGTCTGTTCTCTATTCTTGTTTATTTTGTTAAAATGAGAACAGACTTTTTTAAAAACTGTTACCATGGTTACACATGTTCAGGTTAATATATAAGAAGCAGGAGGCAAAATATATATTTTTGGTCAGCATTGATTTCAGGTTAATTTCATAAAACTTTTGGAACAGAATTAAAAACAATAATTGCAGACAAAAAAGTGTCAAACATTTTTTCTTGTTTACACATTTGCTAAATTGAGGCATGACTGTCAACGAATAAAAAAACCAAATTGTTCTTGCATGATAAATATTTCAATCACAAATGTTTAGCGACGCCTAGAGATCCCGGGTAGAATAGGTCTTCAGCAACCCATGCTTGCCATAAAAGGCGACTATGCTTGTCGTAAGAGGCGACTAACGGGATTGGGTGGTCAGGCTCGCTGACTTGGATGATGCATGTCATCGTATCCCAATTGTGTGGATTGATGCTCATGATGTCAATCACTGGATTGTCTGGTCTAGACTCGATTATTTTAGACCGACATCATATAGCTGAAATATTGCTGAGTGCGGCGTTAAACAACCAACCAACAAACAAAAACAAAACGACACAATGTTAGTAAAATCAAATGGAAACTTCTTCATGGTGAGATTTTGAAACTAGATGGTCGTGTGTGCTTCTATATGAGGAAATGCTTCTAAAGTTGAGGATCCCAGATGTGAATGTTCATTTTTATGAAAATTCGTCTGGAATATATATGACTACAGTATAGACCATACTTTATCATGTACATGTAGATCCTGCATGTTTCATTATCTGAAATAAATGTAGATCCTGTGTAGTTATCCCCAGAAATGTCCTAGTAATAATGCTGAATCAGCATTATTTAGTTTTTCAGCAATATTTACTCTTACCATGCTCACAGTTCACTCTCACACCAATTAGCTTTTTTGTGATGTTTACAAAAATATATATTGTTGAGATAAATATCATCTGTGTACAAGTTGCTGTAAAATAAACAAAGTAAATATAGCTCGGTGTATTCTCAGTATCACAGACTGCATATAGACCAGCCAGCTGAGCTACACAGCCTTAGTTACGGTTGTTGTCTCAAGTGATGGATGTTGTTTTGAGCACAGATGTCTTGTTTCCTTGTTTGATGTCCACCTGGGCTGCCCGGGGCCAGATGTCCAGAAGCAACTGACCAGTGTCTCAAGGATGTAAACATCTGCCCCCTGGCTACCTCGCTTCATCATTTGCTCCATGGTGTAAACAGCATGATGGAGATTACACCGGTTTGCTTTCAAGGATGGCATATGAGGTTTAACTTGTACAATCTGAGAGATGGTTGATGCTTTTGTAAGGTTTCAAACTATGCATGTGTTGTTGGAAGATTATTATTTGCCATGAGGTTTAGCATAAAAAATAACAATATTAGCAATGCCCAATTGACAACATAAATCCAGTTTAGTCTTTCGTAAGAGGCGACTAACGGGATCCTGTGGTCAAGCTCGCTGACTTGGTTGTCAATTGCGTAAATCAATGCTCATGATGTCAATCACTGGATTGTCTGGTCCAGACTCGATTATTTACAGACTGCCATCATATAGCTGGATTATTGCTGACTGTGGCGTTAAACAACAAACAAACAAACAAACAGTTTAGTGTTTGAGACATCCCCCATTATGAATCATAATTTCATTAAGTGACAAAGCTTCCTTCTTGTTATGTCCTGTTAGCATGATGTTACAATGTTGTCATTGAGATTGTATCAACTTTACCCTGACGATTTGATTACTGCTACTTCATTAATTTGTGAATAATTCCTACTGGGGATTTTAAAGCTATTTTATCTACATATCTGCTTTTATAAACATAATATAAAGGCATAAAATGCCTACTAACTGACGTGCAGGGCAGTCATTTGTACTATTGAATGCAATGACTAATGAAATTGATGGTATTGAAATTGGTAGAGGTCTTTGTTATGTTCATGTAATATGTTTTTCATCAATATTGTCTTCAGCAACCCATGCTTGTCATAAGAGGCAACAAACGGGATCGGGTGGTCAGACTCGCCAACTTGGTTGATGCGTGTCATTGTATCCCAATTGCGTAGCTCATGATGTCAATCACTGGATTGACTGGCCTGGGCCGCCATCATATAGCCGGAATATGACTGAGTGCGATGTTAAACAACAAACAAACAAACAAACAAACCCATCAATTATTAATTTCAGGTTTCATCTGTGTGATCATCATGTTCATTCAGGTTCAAATAAAGCATTTTAATTAAATCTAAAACTAAATTATCACAAGCAGGTAAGCTTCAGAGCCTTGGTGATGTTTATATCAATATCCTGCCAGTGCTTGGGTGCATCAAGACCTAGTTTGATCATTAAGTAAATGGGTTCTCCGTTTACTCTACAGACAGTAATAGAAGACATTCAGACCTTGTTTGATCATTAAGAACAAGGGTTCTCCGTTTACTCTATAGACTGTAATAGAAGACATTCAGGGATGAGGCAGGAAGCTTCAACACTTGTGATTGTGTCGGATTACACAGATCACATGATAAAGACTTGAAAGGAATGTATTCATTTTATGTTAAGTGTCAGATTAGGTTCTTAGAGAGAGATAGGTAACAGATGCTGATACAGGATTAGCTGCTTCATCAAATGGTTGACCCAGTGTGACAAAGGTGATCCATAATCTATCAGCTACTTTGTTGGAGTTGGGTTTATTCAATAAGGCTTCAAAAAGATGCTTCTCAAGTT
Organism: Haliotis rufescens; assembly: GCF_023055435.1. Taxonomy (NCBI): domain Eukaryota; kingdom Metazoa; phylum Mollusca; class Gastropoda; order Lepetellida; family Haliotidae; genus Haliotis; species Haliotis rufescens. The sequence continues at coordinate 17,391,279 of NW_025963779.1, forward strand.
ATTTTTTGTGCTGATCTTGTTCAGTTTTTGTAATGAGGTGTGAATAAAAAAGTTATAAGATAGCATTAAACGTCAATGCCATGCATCAAATTGGGCTTTCCTCCCACATCTAGCTGACAGTGATACAACTGAAATATTCTTTAGAATGGCAATAAATCCAACCATTGCAACAGATGATGGCTTCCTGGATATCCTGTTGTGTAATTACCAATCAGTTTGTTCTCTGGAGGACAAAAATGCTATTCCATGAGAATTTACATCACCCTTTTTGACTGTAAGTTAAAGTAGGACTGGCCATTATTCATTTTCTAGTCTAGTCACGCTGAACATGCTGAAGGCCTGGGTAAGTTTCCCCACATCGGTACAATGTGTGAAGCCCATTTATGGTGTCCCTCCCCACGCAATGATATTGCTGGAGTGTTGCTAAAAGTGGCATAAAACATTATTCACTCACTCTTTTTATGAAGATGATCATAGAAACAGGTATCTCTAAATCAGCATGAATCATCAAAATATCAAGAAAGCTAAATCATGTTCCATCAAAATATCAAGAACGCTTACTCATGTTCCTCATGAAACTATCTGTGGCCTTTCTCACAGTCTTTGCCTCATCAGGTATTGTTGTTTCTCTTCATTCTTGTCGTCACCTGGACAGGTGCTCATCAAGGTATTACATAACAAACAATTTGCATGAAAAATGGGAAAAGGGCGTCAAATGTTTTTTTCAGCATTAAGTAGAGAAAGCACTGAAGAGATGCACGATGTTGGCCACAGACTCGCTGGTGTATCAACAGCGCACCTGTAGTTCAACCTGTAGTTCAGTGTACATGGACAAGTAGGGCTAGATCCCAGTAGCATGATAGATCATTCACTTCACTTTTATTAGTTGTCAAGCTTATTTATTTAAATGAAATGAGGACATTGAAGATTCAAGTTAGAATAGGTTTCAGCAACCCATGCTTGTCATCAGAGGTGACTAATGGGTCTGGGTGGTCAGGCTCGCTGACTTGGTTGATGCATGTCATCGTATCCCAATGCTCATGATGTCAATCACTGCATTATCTAGTCCAGACTTGATTATTTACAAACCGCCATCGTATAGCTGGAATATTGCTGAGTGCGGCATTAAGCAAAAAAATAATAAAAAATAAGTGTTTCCCACCCTGCAGATCACAATAAATTAATTATTAGATTTTCATCCAAGTTTGTCAAAAATGTGAAGGAAAGGGACATATTATTTTGTATAGCATTTTTTCACAAACTGTTCAAGGAGTGAGTGAGTGAGTCTGATTTTATGCTGCTTTTAGCAATATTCCAGCAATACCACGGTGGGGGACACCAGAAATGGGCTTCACACATTGTACCCATGTCGGGAATCAAACACGGGTCTTTGGCATGACGAGCGAACGCTTTAACCACTAGGCTACCTGGACCGCCCCAACTGTCCAAGGAACCTATGTACTTAGCTGCTCATGCTTGGTTGGACTGGTATGGTGTAATTCATTTAAATGGACAGAGGCAGAGAACATACTCAGTGGTGTTCTGTTTCTTTTGGTATTTGGGGACAAGATGATGTGATGGTGTTTGGTACTGAGGAGGTTGGGCATAAATCTAGAACAATTAACTTACGATGGCTGTCTCTGTCAAGGCCATATGACTGAAACACATATTTCATTTGGGTCTAATGCTGAGTTCAGAAAACTGCATTGTTTGTTGTGCTGGGTTCAGAAGACTGCATTGTTTGTTGTGCTGAGTTCAGAAAACTTCATTGTTTGTTGTGCTGGGTTCAGAAGACTGCATAGTTTGTTGTACTGGGTTCAAAAGACTGCATAGTTTGTTGTACTGGGTTCAGAAAACTTCATTGTTTGTTGTGCTGGGTTCAGAAGACTGCATTGTTTGCTGTGCTGAGTTCAGAAGACTGCATAGTTTGTTGTTGTGCTGGGTTCAGAAGACTGCATAGTTTGTTGTGCTGGGTTAAGAAAACTGCATAGTTTGTTGTTGTGCTGAGTTCAGAAGACTACATTGTTTGTTGTGCTGAGTTCAGAAAACTGCATAGTTTGTTGTGCTGAGTTCAAGAGACTGCATAGTTTGTTGTGCTGGGTTCAAAAGACTGCATTGTTTGTTGTTGTGCTGGATCAAGCAGGAAGTGGATGCATGGATCAGATAAGTAAAATATACCTCCCTTTGTGACGTGATTGTAATTCAACAAGGCTTGCATGATATGTCTTCTTTGTGTCGAGATGGACGCCACTGATTACAGTTCAGCCTGGTGTTGCACCGGTGAGAAATATGTGAAGTTTAAACTTGTGTCAACATTTGAAGCAGGATTGAATATAGTACACATGCGTTTCTTTATCCTATTGCTGTTTTCATATAAATCATAAATCATTTGCTGGTTTCTTTATTGTTCTAAGTCCAGCCTCCATTTTTGTTCAGTATGTAGTGGTGAAAACAGGTGACCAAGGGGTTGGAGGTACTGTAATTGTCAAGAGAGGGTGGGGCGGGGGGGGGGGGTTCTTATACAATTTCAATAAACATTTTCTGTAGTAGTCACTAGGCAATTATATGCCCCTTCTGTAAGAAATTTGTAATAAGAGATACGAAATGTTATGTCAATTTTCGGCCTAGTTACATATTAGTCTTGATTGGTCAGAGGTGCTTAATAGGACGAATACGGTAACCTCAGTTTTGGTCCTTAATCTGTCAGGACAAAACCCGTACTTACTGGTGTCACCACAGTGGTAAATATCTACAACCTTCATCACTCCAGCTCTCCTCCCGCTGTCAGATATAACGGAAATACTGTTCAAAGCAGCGTCAAAACCCAACTCACTCACCAACTCAGTATGTGTAAACTTGAAGTGAATATAATGCAAGGGCTGTGATGACTGATCTAACTACCAATTTATTGGAACAGTCTTTGGTCTGATGAGTTAAAATGTCAGTTATGGAAGTCAACAGACATTATTTAATGAAACAAAACTGTTAATCAGAGTTACCTCCCTTATATCTCAACCCACTTCCTCAGCCATCTGTTAAATGGGGACTGTACTTAAAACACATCTGTGACGTCATTCTATTGTTGGAACGCTCAATTATTTTTCAGGAATGGAGAGTTGCTTGTCAACTGTACATTATCTTGAAGCAGCATTTGAATTTTTCAAATATTTTCACCTACAGAATATTTTGTCAAAGTGTAAAAGTAGGGATGAGTTTTAAGTAGGGAAATATCCTCGAAACTCTTTAAAAATTAAGGGGCCTCTGCTCCATTATTTTTAAGGAATGGAGAGTTACTCGGACATTCCCCTCTACATCTGGTATATGGGAAATACCCGACACTGAGGCATGCTGGGAGGAACTCTCACAAGTAATGGAACAACTATTCTAATAGTATCGCAATAGTGTTTTATTAACTATTGCATTCGGATTGAAATATTCAAATACCCAAATTGTCACCTCTTTTGTCTTTTTTGTATCTATGCCTCATTTTGCAAATGGATCATTTGCTGTCCTAAGAATATGTATATATATATATGGGGTTTGTGGTAGTCAGAACACTGGATGTGCATGTATGCAGTTTGAGATGCATCTAACAGTTGGGTTTCTTTTTTAAGAGTTAAGATTATCTAACACCACAAAAAGTTAATCTTGCAGAGATGCATTGAGATCAACTATTTCCTTATCCAAAATTGAACAGAGTACTGAAAAATTGGTGATTTTTAACATATTTATTAACCAGGTGTTTCAGGTGTAAACAGCAATTCAAAAATATGAAATTCATTTTTCATGTGTGGAACAAGATCTATGTTACACTGCCTGATATGTCTTTTGAAAATCATCCAAAAAGATTGCACATTGACACAAGAAGAAATGAGTTCATATATTGTTATGAAGAAAACCGATATTTCAATCAAGCTGTAAAATATTATGGCCTTTTATAACTGACCTGCATCACTTCGGGCTTTCCTCCCACATTAAGCTGACACGCCGTGATATAACTGGAATACTGTTAAAAGTGGCGTTAAAACCATCTCACTCACTCACTATAACTTATGAAAGATAGTCTTTCCATTCAGCTCTGAGGGTGATACCATCTTTAACAACAAAACCCTTTTTCCCATGATTATGTATTCATGGGCTTAAATGTTTTTACAGTCAACAGTTCAAGACCTATGTTGACATGAGAATAAACAGATAATGAGGTACTTAGTCAAGGGACATTACTCAGAGACTATCCAATGTATTCCTGTTGTGGTGTCTTGTTCCATGACCAATCTGTCCACAAAATTTGTGTCATTCAAACTTTTTTAATTATATATCTAATAGTCCTACGGTTCAACACAGCAAGACACTTTGTTAGAGACAGGACTTAGTAATATTTGATTGATTAGTAAGTGCAACACTGTAGCACTTTGATGGAGATAACAAGATTGAGATTGACATGAATTATGGAAATGATGTTTTCCTTGTCATCATGGTCATCTGCCTCAAGCCTTACCTACAATGGTGGCCGACACAATGGCATTACAGGTTGGAATTAACTTACTTTTCTACATAAGATATGAGGAATTTATGTTAAATTATATCATCAAGAGGTGATGGATGTGTAAGAAGATAATTCACGGGAACAAATTGGATTTGTAATAGGAGAGCTTTTGAGACAGTTGAAACTGATCCGGTAAGCGATACACTTTAGTTTTTGAAGCAGTTGTCATGTATGGTACTCTTCAGGAACAGTACGGAGGCTGACCAAGTACACTGAGTTGGCAATCTATGGCTAGTGGTTGTGAAACACCAGAGGGGTCATTTACCTTGCTTTAACTAGAAAATATGTCTGAAACGGTTCCCTATCAAGTTGGTTTTGTAAAGCCACGTGGAAGAAGCATGACATAGGTGTGATGACATCCAGACACAGAACGTGGTTCCAATTACAGCGTTGTCATCAAGGTCGGTGGAAACAGGTTCTTCCCACATCATGCCGAAAGGACAAGGTGAAAAAACATGCTTTGGTTTATGTGATGGGCAAATCATTTGAATTTGTTTGTTCCAGAAGTAGAATCTCCATCCGAAATCAACAGCTTCGTGTGATTTTCCTGTATTAAACCATGTCATGGTTGATATATAAATTCTCTATAATTTTGCATAATGACCTTTAGTTGTGTCAATTTTACACGTTCAGAATAGTCAATGTTTGTTTGTTTGTTGTTTAACTTATGATAGCAGTCTGTAAATAAAAAAGTCTGTACCAGATAATCCAGTGATTGACATCATGAGCATCAATCCACACAATTGGGATACAATGACATGCATCAACCAAGTCAGCGAGCCTGACCACCCGATCACGTTAGTCGCCTCTGACGACAAGCTCAGTCGCCTTTTTCGGCAAGCATGGGTTGCTGAAGACATATTCTAAGCCAGATTTTCACGGGTTAGAATGGCCAATGAATTCATGGCTCACAATCAACTGCAAGAACAATAGTGTCACTGACCTTTTTGAGTAGCTTAGTTGGAATTGTTGCCAATGATGGCCGATCATGTTCACATATTCACTCACTTAATAACAACCCTGGAGAACCTCAACAGTTACATCCTGTTGTCATGTTTTTTTATGGTGCTGTGGTACTTGACTTTTTAAAAATAAAAAAAACCCATATCTTTTATGTTCCACTATGTGAATAAAGGGGACCACTTGGTACAATACTTGCTATAAAATGGTGTAACAAGCAGGGTTGTTGCCATTGAGAAGGGATGTCACTAAGTTATGTAACCTCTTGAGACGTCTGCCTCTTACACTGTGCCGGGCTGTATTCAAGTGCAGACGCGAGTCTAGTCTCAGGGGAAACATACTAAATATTTAGACATTTAGACATTTTATTTAGGTGTGTGGATTTTGGAACAAATCAGTAACCCATTCTGTGGTATAGATTCAACAAACATAACACCAAATGCAAATTGTTTTCAGTTTTAGAAACTCATATCACCTGTATGTTAACCTGTGATCACGAAAGGATACCCTTCCTTTAAAAAAGTCTTTTTCTGCATTTGAAGTGTGACATCCTTATTATGACAGAGTGATCGATTGGCTCTCCATTTCTGCATTGGCTACCTGCCCTTGACTTACTGTTACGAATGAAAGAGTGGCTTGTTAATGTCAACACTATATTTCTGTATTGTAGATGTTTGGCACTTGCTATCAGCTTCACAAATCATCAGAAAGCACTACAATGGTTTAATGGAGAGGTTAATTATTTCTTTGGTGTAAACCTCTAGTTTCATTTGATTTGTTCCAGGGCATTACGGACTGAGTTGATGTGGTATAAGATCTACTCTCCTCATTTTTCTCTGATTTATATTATTCTCTTTATAGAAGATTTTGTAAACTTTTATTTTTACAGTTGGCATGATTGACAGTTCAAATAAATCTTCAAGGGCAAAATGTCTTCTCTTCTCATCTCAGTTATAATGCACAGGGGGCGGTCGGGTAGCCTAGTGGTTAAAGCGTTCGCTTGTCACGCCGAAAGACCCGGGTTCGATTCCCGACATGGGTACAATGTGTGAAGCCCATTTCTGGTGTCCCCCGCCATGATATTGCTAGAATATTGCTAAAAGCGGCGTAAAACCATACTCACTCACTATAATGCACAGAATCAGTGACATGACATTAATGTAACATGTTATAACATTAAAATCTTCATATTTCATTATTTATGATTGAAAACTTAAAGAGCAAGTAAAGTCAACTTAGCAACTTTGCAGAATTGAATACTTTAGGGGATACCTAATCACAGATGGTTGACCAAAAGTAAATTTTGAAATGGGAAATACAGTAAAACGGAGGATAAAAACGACAGGCAAAATCATCTCCCAAACGAAAAATTCCACCAATGACGGGAATCCCATCAGGAGAGGTTAAAACCGGTTACCGGTGTTGGACGCGCTGAGAAATTTCAACAATAGATCCATGGGAATGGAAATGTTAAATGTGAAATTGGAGAAATAAAATGATATTTTATACAGTGCTCATTCTTTTCATCAATTGTTATTTTATATTTTAAAGTAAATGAATGCTGGATGTACGGATGTATATTGATTAAACAGAAACAATGGGCATTATCCTTGACCAGTTGCTGGACTAGCAGGAAGTCAGGGTTTATGGTACCCAAACAGGATGTTAGTCGTGAAAAGCTACAGACATGAATCAATATTTTAGTTATTCACAATGTTCAAGTTCAAAGGTTGTTTCACACACTAAGCAATGTGAAGTTTGTAGCATAACAGAAATATCAACACTTTTAGACTGACCACTTCCTGACATATCCTTGTAGCTGCTTAGCATCACAACTCAGCCAACATATCAGCCAATGAAAGCACTGGTCACACATTGCTGCGTCGTTGCTCGCAACACTTTTAGACTGACCACTTCCTGACATATCCTTATAGCTGCTGAGCATCACAACTCAGCCAACATATCAGCCAATGAAAGCACTTGTCACACATCGCTGCGTCGTTGCTCGCAACACTTTTAGACTGACCACTTCCTGACATATCCTTATAGCTGCTAAACATTACAACTCAGCCAACATATCAGCCAATGAAAGCACTTGTCACACATCACTGCGTCGTTGCTCGCAACACTTTTAGACTGACCACTTCCTGACATATCCTTACAGCTTCTAAGCATCATAACTCGGCCATCATATCAGCCAATGAAAGCACTTGTCACACAACGCTGCATCGTTGCGCTGGTAGCTTTTGGTCACGCCCCCGAATAGTTTTGGAATCCGTGTGATTTCCGCACTTTCACTTGGACATTTAAATACCTTCAAAGAATATTATGATAATTTTTGTCTCAGAATTGACATAATGTATTTGTGACAATTGATATTTGCAATAAAATCAGTCATGTTTTTCACTTTACTTACCCTTTAGAAATTGTGCTGCACTCAATGAAAGAACTGAAATGTGTTGAAATATTTTTTATGCGATGAAGTTTTATTTTGATCAGATGTTATGGGATGTTGTTATTTTTTCTTGACAGGTATGTTATACTGTGGGTGTCGAGGCCACTGGCGCTATGGATTGTACAGATATTCCTGGCAATCATCACTCTCATCAAGGCCCTGCTACAGATCTATGTCATGACGAAGGTATGGAGGAGCAGACACAGGACTGGTGATTCTGAAGAAAGGATATTTAGATTTTGATTGAATTTGAAAATTCTGAATTACTTACTATTGAAGAACCTACTCCTATTTCATATTATTCGTTCCTGAACTGATTAATGTTGCAAGTTTCCCACCAAGAGTCAGGATTTACAAAAGATGCATTGACCTAGGAGAGGTAAGCGGTGATTCCTCCTGGCGCAGAGTCCGACATACGTAAACTATTTTGGTAGCCAACAGTAGTGTCAAGGTCAGGTCACTTGCCAAAACAGCACTTCCAAAGCCAACTGCAATAACGTAAATTTAAAAGAACTATTTTTTTATGCTAGTATATATTTCACCATATATCTCTTTTCATTTTATCAAGTGCGCCACTTTATTAGCATACCCTTTGCAACTACTTGACAGTTCTTACACCTCACATTCTTCATGTTCCAGGGGAGGCGCCATGAGAACATTCTTCAGCCAGGATTCCTGCTGGAGCTCTTCTGCTCAGTTCCTGTAATAGCCACAGTGAGTAAATACACCAGTGAAGAAGTAGACAATTGCTGAAACAACATACAAGGCATCTTCCCGAGGCAAGGGTGGTGGTGGAATTGGGTTTAACGTCGCGTCCAAGATTATTGCACTTATATAGCGACGTGCATGCACGTGTATGTGTGTGTGTGGCTGCTTGTACTAGTCCGGACTGATGCCGATTTATAGTGCTAGCTCACTGAGATACCATGCCGCAGTTTAACATGAATACCCCACTCAGACACAGTATACTGACTCCGAGCCGACCAGTCCTTGTTTTAGCCCCTTAATGCCGAGCGCCAGACAGGGTAACAACAAGTACAATCTTTTAACGTCTTTTTGTATGACGCGGCCCGGGATCGAACCCCGGACCTTCCGCTCTCCGGGCGGACGCTCTACCACAAGACCACGGAGGCGGTCCCGAGGCAAGGGAGTTAACTGACTATAAAAGTCCAGTTTCCACCCTTGCCGAACTAGTCTGGTATTATGGAGTTACATTTTGTCTGGACTAACGAGTCTATGCATAGTCCAATCAAAATTGCGCACCGAAATAAAAATCCGGTTTGTAAACTGTCGTGCAGATTTCTATCGATTGCAGGGTTTGCAAAGCATGTGCACCAGCAACTCGTTGTCAGCAGATATTTTCCAAATCTTTTCATGTTTTTAATCAAGGTGCTCACGTGATTTGATGCATTTCGCGATGTAAGACCCGTTTTATCACAATATAGATCTTGATTATCGATCAGATCGACCTGACTGAGCGCCACCATTTGGTGTGAAGCAAATGCAAGTGATACGAGAGGTGGAATCTGATTGGTCCATAGGAGAGGCTTAGAAGGGACATAATTGGTAATAGCCACTGGTGGCGCAACGATTGAGCCCAGTAATTCCAGCCTAGTTCGGCAAGGGTGGAAACTGGACTTTTAAAGTCAGTTAACTCCCTTGCCTCGGGAAGATGCATACAAGGTGCCATTGTATCACTCTATATGAATACCTTGAGAGCTCATTCTGGCAGTCTCTGGTTTGGTGCTACTAGCTCAAAAAGCCTACCTCCTATGAGAACACAGGGGTTAATTAAACTGATACCTAACACTGAATCCCAGTTGAAGTCATTGTTGTTTTTAAAAAAATTGACTTTGTTAAAATATGTTTCTGTTCACCCAATGATAAATGGGTACCTGGAAGGATGTGTGGAGAAATTATTCATAGCAGATTGTATGCTATACTCCCAAAAGAGTTGAGAAAAACATTTGAACTTACACTGTCTAAATAATTTGTGATGGACATATTTGCATTTAACTAAATCAAATGGGAATAAGTTAAACGACTTAGAAATTAGAAGACAAAAACAAAATTAGAAGTCTATATATCTCCAATTCATGTCGTCTTTTGTGTTGTGGTGCTATATGTATTATTTATATTTTTAATTGTTATGTTCGAAATAACCTAATATCTGCTTCTCCAGGTGGCCTACCCAGTCTTGCTGAAGGATCTGTTCCTGCCCATCTTCCTCAACGTTTGGCTTGTCAAGATGGCGCTGGAGAGACTGTTTGTAAGTATTTCTGTGAGATGAAAACCACAGCATTGATCAGGATAGAGTCAGATGTACCCTGATTTAGTCTTTTTATCAAGGCCAAATTGATTTCATCCTAGAATCTCTGGATCCCAGGATGCAATTGGACAGAAACATTGGTTAAAACATGACATATTAGATTTTCATCCAAGTGTTCCTAATATTTGAACCGGGAGGCATTTTGTTTTGGATATGAAAATTAAACAAATTGTTCAAGGAATCTCTTTGGTTAGCTGTGGTGATGTGATTAATATGGATGTGTATTCAGTGTTTGGTAGGACTATATATAGGGTGTTTTTCATTGAGTTCAGAGAGAAGACAACACATATGGTGATTTTCCTCCCTTGTTGGTACTGTTGGTTCCCACCCAGCAGCTAATGGGTACCCGGGTGCCGTTGTATGAAACAATCTTTGCACTACGACTGTCGTTAGTTTATGTTAAGGTATGGGAGTTACAATCGCCTTAGCGCTAAGATCGCTTTGTGCAACGGCACCCAGGTAAATGATATCACTTGCTTCAAGCATATGTAGTGTGGTATCTTGTGCTTTATAATGTCCGGTTATTATTATATACAGGGTAGTATACTCGGACCCCATGGTACCGCGGCATTCATCGTATCGCGGCATTTGTGATTTCCGGTAGTTCACGCGGGACACGCCTCTTAGTGGCTGTCTATTAATGCTAATCAGTAACCAGGAAGTGCTCACTTCGTAAACAATTTCAATTTCCTCGGAATGTTCCGTCTGCTGTAAGTAAGGAGTTATTAATGCGTTGATACATATTTCTGGCATCTGTTGTAATATTGCCTTACCCCCATATATCAATGGCCAACGATATAACCCGCAGTTCCCCAAGTTAACTTTCTCTATCGACCTGAACTAGATCATCTGCATATTCATGGCCACTAATGAGGTAACGGAAGTTACGTAGTCCGTACATTTTTTCCCGCTCTGTGCCCAGAATCTATTGGAAGATCATAAGGGCCATAATTCCAAACTTAGAAATACGTTCTTCACTAGTAACCAAAAGATAAATACATACTTAGGGTATACTAGGAGTGATTTTTATATATTTATTGTTGACTTTTAACGTTTTTCCATTATTGTGACAAATTATTGTCATCCAAATTGTTTTAAACAATCTTAAAATATCATTTCTGATATTTTGATGTTGACTTATAAAAATATTTTTCTCTTACTTTTCGGTAAATATGCATTGAATACCTATTGCTGATAACACATTTCGAATTTTACTTGTGCTGTCTTTGCACTTGTCTGGACAAATCACTGATATCTGGCATGATCATACTAAGTGGTTGGTAGAATTATGTCCTCTTTTTGTCCAATTCGGACCTCCATACACAACTTTTCTCTGTACCGCGATACGATGGAGTTCTCTCCCTTGTCAAACTGAGCGCGAGGCCCGGCTTTTACTCGGAGCTACTAATGTAAATAATGAACTTTTATCAGTAAAATATGCATTGTTTGATATAATGAATGATATCTGATGTAGAGAACACGAATAATCATAACGGTTAGTGAGTGCATTTTGTTCCGCTCAGCGTACATGACAAGTACCGCGATACCCCGAGGTTGCAGGCTACTAGGTAGGGCTGGTCTACCACATGACCATGCAGAATTTGCAGTTGTGATACGTTACGTGACTTTCTGTGAATCATTTTAACCTGTCCATGGATATGCTTTGATGGAATGTCGTTATAAAATGTCAACGCCAGAGGGTAATCTGTCTTGATGATCTGCCACCACAGATTCCAGTAGGCGCCAAAGGAAAAATAGTGGCGTCATCACTGTCTTATTTAAATCATGTCAAGCCTGGGTTCTGCCCAAGTGGGAGTTATGGTACCCTAATGGTCCAAGCCTTCTGTCATGATGATGGAAGACCCTGTTTGATTCCCCTGGTGGATGGACTCTGAAGCTCTGAGCTTCATCCTTGGTGTCTGGCATCATCGTGTTGCTGGAACATGTCTGCTTGTTGCTGTCAACCTTACTAACTGTAAGGATCATCATTTCCTGATGATTCAGCATCATTTGGTGGCGGGACATTCATCTACTTTCTTCTCATACTCTAATAAAAAATGACAGTTTCATGCCAGTATGTTTTTTCAATGACCACCCTGATCCATGGTGCCTTCAAACCATTTCCGTTGCAGAATGACCTTCACCTTTCCAAGCAGCGATTCCAGACCATATCTGTGACATTATCACAACAGATTCTTCTACTCAATGTCACTCTCTTCTGTCTCATCTTTACTACGTGAGTTACTTCCCTTTTCTCAAGGCTGTGAGTGTTTCAATTAAAGATTAAGATTGGTGTTTTAATTACTTTTACTGCATTCACATTGCCTGTCGATTCTATAAATATATAGATGTCTCCATTCTCTTTGTTTTTCATCTTGACTTAGCCTCATTAGCTGTCCTTCCTCTGGCTGTGGGGATGTTATGAGGATGTCATGGCGAGATCATTGAGATTCTGGTTGTTTCACTCACTTCACTGAATATGTGTCACTGATGCACCACAAAGTGGAATAGGGGCATGGGTGGCCCAGTTGTCTAAGGCGCTGCGATTTTCTGTGCAGAGTTGTGTCCGGAAACCTATGATTGTGGGTTCGAATCCTGGTTCGCGCCGATTATGTTTCTAGGTTTGTCAGCACCATACCCGTGCTTGTGGGTTTCACCGAAGTGGTTAACGTCTGAGACCTGCATTACTTCGGGCTTGCCTTCCACATTAAGCAGACGCATCGTGATATAACTGGAAAACTGTTAAAAGCGGCGTTAAACCTCCCAATTACACACAGTGTAATAGCAGCTTTAATGCATATACATTGTATACTGAAAGAGGAATTTGTTATCTTTATCCATGTAGTCCTGAAAAACACATTATGATTGACTGCATATCCTATTTCCTCTAACATAATTAGAAAACTGGGGGTTACAACATGATGTGGTGATGATCTTGTGATGATGATCTTTTGATGATGATGGTGTTGCAGTCTCAGATCTTTTGCCCCAATATGATACTTCTCTGAGTGTGGATTTGAAAACACATCCATGGAGGGTGATCTTCCTGTTAGCCAATCAGCATTGAGGCTTCTAAATTATCGATACAATTGAGCAAGTTTTCACAAAAGGATATCTGATTTCTGTATCTTGAAACCCACGTACCGTATAAGACCGTAGATAAGCCGATCTCATAGATCAGCTGAAAGTATTAATTTGGTCCTTGAAATCTGTATGAAAATGTTATGTGTGGTAGATAAGCCGGACCCCCAACCTAAAACGACGTCTCGTCATGATCTGTCATCAGAAATAGAATATCAACAAGTCCGTATTGAATTATGCAAGTTAATCCTGTCATTACACCATCAGTTATAAAAAGTTCATCGTCTATCTAGACTCATGTTTGTAATCTACGTAATCTGTTTTATTAATTTTTACCAATATTTCATTCAATAATTTTTACAGTCATTTCGGCAAAATTGTGTGTCCCTCCGATACTTACAACTTCCGTTTGCCCAGCTCCATAACGTCTGCTTTACCACTTACTGTGACAGCACTTCTTTCACATTTCACCGTCAAGGATCATTCAGTGTTGACCTGATGTTACCTGGACCGCCTCCGTGGTCTAGTGGTAGAGCGTCTGCCCGGAGAGCGGAAGGTCCGGGGTTCGATCCCCGACTGCGTCATACCAAAAGAGGTTAAAAGATGGTACTTGTTGTTAGCCTGTCTGGCGCTTGGCATTAAGGGGCTAAAACAAGGACTGGTCGGCTCGGAGTCAGTATACTGTGTCTGAGTGGGGTATTCATGTTAAACTGCGGCATGGTATCTCAGTGGGCTAGCACTATAAATCGGCATCAGTCCGGACTAGTACAAGCAGCCACACACGCACACACACACACATACATGCACGTTGCTATATAAATGCAATAATCATGGACGCGACGTTAAACCCCATTTCACCCACCTCACCTGATGCTACCTTATTGAGGTGGCCTCAGATCTTCATGCAGAGCGGTATTGTATCAGAATAAAAATCTGATTATAATTTGTCTTGATGGTATTGATGATGGAGGAGTGAAAGCATCAGTCATGGCTATTGTAGTTGGCCTTCATGATGAATATATATGTTGTATAGTGATTATTATGTTGATGATCATGATGATTATTATGTTGATCATGATGATTATATGTATTGAATATTTACATGTTTGGTTTATCTTTGTGTTGACAGTATCTGTGGCATCCAGCACATCCAAAGATCCAGTGCACTTGTGAAGCTCAACATGTTTGAGTCTGTGTACTTTGTGATAGTGACCTTCTCAACTGTCGGGTATGGTGACATATCCCCAGACATATGGGTCGGTCGCCTCTTCATGCTTTTCATGATCTGTGTTGCTTTTGCATTCATACCAAGACAGGTAAGTGACTAGAGTGGTCATCTACCTTGTAACAGCTTGTTTTAATGAACGAGAATCAAATAACCTGACATTCGTGAACAAATTGCGAAAAGACAAAATATGACAGATAAATTCTTCCTTCAATTAACCAAGAAATTATTCACTGTTATATGATTTAAATTTATGTATGTGCAACACTTAATCCTAACCAGTGTGCATGGGTTGTGTAATAACTACATAGAGTTGTCCTTAGTCATGCCAGGATCTGCTGATAGTGATTTTGAACCCAAGATTTTCCAGGATTGTTGTGCAGAGTTGTGTTACTTTGGTGCATCTCTTGGCATAGGGCTGAATCCATGATGTATCCTGATAATGTTAAAAATCCATGACAGGACACTTTGGTCTCATCAAACTGACATTCAGTGATTTAACTGAGACAATAGTTGCATGAACCCAATGCAAAAGCACTCATCCAACCTGACATAATGATAAAGTTGCATTCATCATGTTTCCCAGTTCATTAGGTGTGTGTTGTGTGGGCACCTTTAGATATGTCCAAATAAATATGTATATTCAGTCTCATATGATGCATACTTTAACTAGCTGTCATGTAAAACATTGTCTATTTTGTCTTCTTGAAAGCTGACCAACAGCTCCGTTCAATTATTAAAAAGAGACAAAATACTACATTTTTCTTAGTTGAAGCAAGAAATAACTATTTTCTATTCAAACATAATTTAAGGGAATAAATCCCTTATACCACGCCATGAACAAGTCAGGCTAAACATGGATTTCTGAGAGCCAGAATAAGTCCCTTATATATATATAAGGCAAGCTTTTTCGAGTCAATGAAAGTCATGTGACATACCACAAGTTAACCTAGGCTCAATCGAACAGTCCTTTTCTATCAATTTTGATTTTTTTAATATTCTTTTACAATGTATTAAAACATGTAAGATAAATTTGTTATAGCAGGATCACTCGAGGTACATGGGGTTTCATGCGTCCCTCGTTAGATTGTCTACCACTTACCTCCGGCTCATGGTACAAAACCTAAGGTGGGATGCATTAAATCCATGTTCCCCTCGTGATCCTGCTACAACTTATAATGTACCCTTCAATAGTCTACATATCTGAGGGTGGTCGGGTAGCCTAGTGGTTAAAGCGTTGGCTCGTCACGCCGAAGACCCGGGTTCGATTCCCAACATGGGTACAATGTGTGAAGCCCATTTCTGGTGTCCCCCGCCGTGATATTGTTGGAATATTGCTAAAAGCGGCGTAAAACCATACGCACTCACTAACTCTATATATCTGAGAATTATTGAAATGTTGTATATCATTTACAACATTGGAAAGTCTGAGTACCCTATGTTCCTCAGCTTGAAGAGATCGGCTCCACCTACGTGCAGAGGAAACAGTCAGGTGGGGAATATGGCCGCCGGAAAGCTGCGCGCAACAAGCACGTGGTCGTGTGTTCCACTTCGCTCACCACGGAGACTGTCATGAACTTCCTGAATGAGTTCTACGCCCATCCTAAACTGGAGGTATGTATATTGTATAGCGTCCACTGCTGAAACATTGTTGATGAGCAGAACCATGTATTTTGAATTATTGATTTTTGTTTATTAAAGTATCAAATGAAACAAACATATATTTACCAAAATGCCTTATGTGTCAATTAGGATTTCATTCTCTCTTGACCCAAATCATTTCTAAAGTGTGAACATGATCATAGTAACAATTTTTAACGTAGATGTTTATGATGGTGATAGGAAACTAGATTCAACAACGATGTATGGTCATGTAAGGTTCCCCACATTAATTCAACAGAAAACAAAACAATTCAGAAATTCCAGAACATACCATCAGAGACAAGCAGTCAAACCATGTGAGCATCTTAAATGTTTTTTGAGTATTGCAACATCTGTTGGAGCCAATGTTTCTGTGTGGACTCGTGAAGATTTCGGGGTAGAATAGGTCTTCAGCAACCCATGTTTGCCGTAAAAGGTGACTGTGCTTGTCATAAAAGGCGACTAACAGGATCGGGTGGTCAGGCTCGGTGACTTGGTTGATGCATGTCATCAATCCCAATTGCGTGGATCGATGCTCATGATATTAATCACTGGATTGTCTGGTCCAGACTCGATTATTTACAGACAGCTGTCATATAGCTGGAATATTGCTGAGTGCGGCTTTAAATAACCAACCAACCAACCAACCAACCAACCAACCAACCAACCAATGTTTCTGTGTCAGGAACACACAGTGGTGCTGATGAGCTCCGATGAGCTGGACACCAGCATGCAGATGATCCTCAAGGATCCTAAGTGGGCCAACAGGGTCCTGTACATCAGAGGATCTGCCCTGAAGGACATTGACCTCAAGAGGTGTCGGTAGGTGTTCTTTTTGACCACGAGGCTTCAGGAAATAGACCATCACTGTTCTTGTGAGTGAGTGAGTGAGTATGGTTTTATGCAATTTCATGGCAAGGGACACCAGAAATGGGCTTTACCATGCTGGGAATCGACCCCGGGTTTTCGGCTAGGCTACCCGACCGCCTCAGTGTTCTGTATGAGTGAGTGAGTGAGTATGGTTTTATGCCGCTTTGAGCAATATTCATGCAATTTCATGGCAGGGGACACCAGAAATGGGCTTTACTCATTGTACCTATGCTGGGAATCAAACCCGGGTCTTCGGCGTGACAAGAGAAGGCTTTAACCAATGGGCTACCCGACCGCCTCAGTGTTCTTGTGAGGCATATCAGCTCCTACTTTGAGAACAGCATCTCAAGAGGTGTTGGTAAGAGTCCATTGTGGACCTGCAGCTTTAGGAAAATGTCCATCATTATTTTGAGGCTTCTGACCTCAAGAAATGTATGTAAATGTTCATTTGAGTGTTAGTAGACACAATTTATGGATAACAACTTCTTTAATACTGTAAAGTGAGACGTTTCGGTATAGATCCTTATACTGTTGTCAAGCAAGATGCCTTTACAGTATTAAAGAAGTTGTTATCCATAAATTGTGTCTACGTTGTCATCCGATGCCTATCAAACAATTCATTTGACTCAAAAATGATTTGAGTGTTGTCTCACCATTTGTAGATTTATAAGGAAATGTGAATTAACCCCCAAATATATTTGTAATTATGTCTCTCTAAAGAATGTATAATTATATACATTGACCATTGGAAGAATGCACTCTAATTATGTTTGGTCACAATCCACTTCAGTGAGTGAAGATGGTTGTTAAAGATCTGATCTTATCCTTGAGGGGAATCAATTATCACTTATCTTTGTTATAGAATCAATGACGCTGAAGCTTGTTTCTTTCTTGCTGCAAAGAACTGCGGATGTCGAGACAAAGCCGTAAGTACCTTTATGGAATGGGTGTTTCCATGTAATAAGGAAATGTATTTTAAGGGCATAAATATTACATGACTTTACAGATCAGTAGAAATGACCTAGATTGGTGTTGGGCTATTTATTAAGCTTCCACCCTGCTTGTTGGTGCCATCAAAGTAAACTGGAACTGTATTGAATGTGTTTGATTTGGATAAACAGTATATTAGGAATACACTAATATGGGTGTAAAACAATAAAACAATGGTACAGATAACATTTTTTGTGTGTGGACACTGGTGGTTATTATAGATACTGGTACTTACATACTAATGTTTTAGGTGGAGAGTTAAATGTTTGCATTTGGAGGTGAAAACAAACACTTTTTGAGAATCTGGACAGAGGTTGTTGCCCCTATTTTCATATCCATCTTCTGTCTCTTAAGGCAGCAGGGAGTTGGTTGGGTCCAACCATCAAGTAAGACAACTTACTTGTGTATGCATGGTGTGTTCAGTGTATCTAGTGCCCTGATTCCTTGATGGAATTCTGTTGATGATCGTTATTGGCCTTAAGAAAAGCAGTGAGCATGTATACTGTATGCCCCTGTACTTGTGCTGCTGTTCGAACAACCATACAGATTTCTTACTTCAATATGACGACTTTCAGGTCATAATAAACTGAGGGGCAGAAAAAACTATACGTCTGAGTTGATTTCATGTTTTATATTCAGTTGAAAATATCTAAGTCAGCGATATCAGATCCAAAAAATTAACTGTACTGGCGCTTAATGAGCAACCTCGGAATACTTCTACATAGTTTAATTTTTTTTGAAATACAATTTGGTTTAAAACTTTTTAAAATTAGAGAGAAATTTGCTTTATACACAAATGCCTATGGGTATCTTAGACATCTTAGTAAGAAAATCAATAAATATGCTTTTGGGGGGCTCATGTGGTTGCAAATTCATTTCTTACCCCAATCATTGTTGAACCAATTTATTTTTACACAAAATTACCCAGCCACAGATTGTGGTATAGAACCTGTTGCAGGAAGGAGTATTAGTTAAACAGATGTAATCAAGGTTTACAACCATTCTTTCAATTTGCAAGTACATAAGAAACAAACTCGGTATACTTTCTTTTGCCCCTCAGTATAACTGCATTCCTCTGTTGCCCCTCAGTATTCAATAATGGATTGACGACTTAGGTTCCAAGTCAGTACTCAAAAGCAAAAATGGAAATTTCTCTTAATTACAGAAAGAATGCTAATTGTTTCTTTTACAATCTTTTTATAAAACAAAGGATCAAGAAAGAAAGTCAGTATTTAATTTTTTACTGTTGTTATTCAGAAAATCAACAAAAACTGCTGCCAATGTTCATATTGCTTGTCAAAAAGAGACAAGTGTCTATTATGTTTTGTCTAGAAGTACGAAACAAAAGTATTGTTTGTTTTGGTTGTTTTGTCATGTGCTGTCACTGTTTGTTTCAAAACAGGAAATCATTCGTTTTGTAAGTAAAGAGGGTCTGTTAGGGTTCATATTTGCATACAACATTTTCACATCTTTTTCACATGTACAGAAACCCTGAGAGACCCTCAAGTAAACACAAATGTACTCATTAATGATAGCTTCATTTATTGCATTGCTTTTAACACACAATGAAGTTAAAAACACAAGTAAGTATTCATTCAGGTTAACCATATTTCATGATCCATATTTCATGATAGTTAGAAATAACAGTTAGATCAGATGGTTATATACATCATCATCATCATCATCATGATCATCATCATCTTGATGTACAGATTAAAATATAAAAATGCATCAAAGAGGGTTTGGGTGATCGCTCGTTAGGCTCATCATCAGCTCAGGGACCTTGCCCCCTCAACACGCAGCCCAGACAGCGAATGGGAAGTGCTGCCTAGTCAAATATTAACCCACCCAGATATTTTCGGAGATTTTATAATTATGATTATGATTATTATCATTAATGAAACAGTGTCGCATGTAAATTGAATGTCTGATTGACGGCTTATGTAAAAGAAATTTGTGTTCAGAAGATTTCCATCAATTAATGTGTTTTTGTCATCATTATTGAGTAAGGTGGTCTGTTTTGGGTTTTCATTCTGGATATATTCCAACATTAGTTTCTTTTTACTTCATTAGAAAATATGTTGTTGTTGTTTGTAGTTTTGATTGTTTTGAGTTGTGTAACATATTTGTCTCTTGGAATGATCCCGACTGCAACTGTATTCATACATGCATTCACTGCACTAGATTCCTATTCCCTCTTCACACCTGGATGAATCTGTTGTCGGTATTGTCACTCACGAGTGAATTTGTTTTCATGTCACTTAGAACAGTATTTCAGTCAATGGCAATTAAGCCTAATGTTTAAGGGTAGTCCAAAATGATGGTTCCACAAAAGCTCCTTCCAGCGTGTGACACCTTTGTTACACCCTCAGTAACATCGCTGCTACTAGTGTGGGCGCAGCCATTAAAAGAATCTTGAAATTTACCCTCTAAACCCTAATGTAGAAATGTTTATACTTTTGTTTATGTCTTTGGGAATGCCATCATAGTTAATTTTGAAAAGGTTTACGACTGACCCTATTTCCCAGATGAATTTAGCGTTTTGCTTGTTTGATGAAATTGGTTTGAGATTACAGACGAACGGAAAATCAACCAACTTCCCCCCTTACATTCTTACTATATCAAATACATGATAGTTGTAATGAAACTGAAGTTCAAATTGACAAAAAAAGAAAAGAATTTAGTTGGGGTAAGAGTATTCGGCATCACAGCAGTCATCACTTGTTTGTAAACATAATGGCCCTTCGGTTGCGAGTTCGACTCCAAGCATGGTTGTAGCCACCTATCACAGCGGGGAGCTTTGACTTGGCAGTGATAGTACAGAGAGCTCTGCATACGGGCTATTGCTGTGAGGAGCTTGTGTTCCACAGAACTAAGGGAAGGAACTCTGCACTACAAACCACACACTCTGGCGCAGTGGTGACTCAGCATAACACCACTGCCACAGGCTACTTTGCATATCACGTGACTGGACTTTTCTCTTGTTTGTAAACAAACACGCTATTTCAGAAATCAGTATAGAGCAGACTAATGCAAGTATTTAGGTGCACTTTACATATTGTTTTGCATAATTATATAGATATGCTACTACAACTGTGACAGTGAGTTGCATGACAATATATATTTATATATCAAAGTGACTGTATCGCCAGCTCTCCGTTGGGCTTCGATGACAGCACGTGGAGTCGTACAACCAATGTAAACATAGGATAACTATGCAAAGACATGTAGATTTTCACGTATTAGGATACTTTCTTAATTAACCATAACAATTCTTTGACATTTGTTTATGAAAATGTGTAGACGTGTCAAACTTGAAAAGGATGAAAAGCTTATGCAATATCTTAAATGGACCGTGAAGGATGTGACGAATCATCACATGGCTCTGGCCTGTGGCAGAGGTACTATGCTGGCTGGCTGCCGCCCGCATTGAACTCTGGGTAGGAGAGTGTACAAACCATAGTCCCTGAAGCCACTTGCCACGTGGTTCATCCACTCAGTATGAACAATCTTTGGGTTGGATTCTTCACATGGGGGGGGGGGGGCACGGGTGGCCCAGTCGTCTAAGGCGCCGCGATTCGCTGTGCAGAGTTGCGTCCCTTGGGCACGCCAGAAACCTATGATTGTGGGTTCGAATCCCGGTTCGCCTCGATTATGTTTCTAGGTTTGTCAGCACCATACCCGTGCTCGTGGGTTTCACCGAAGTGGTAAACTTCTGAGACCTGCATCACTTCGGGCTTTCCTCCCACATTAAGCTGACACGCCGCGATATAACTGGAATATTGTTAAAAGCGGCGTAAAACCCAACTCACTCACTCACTCACTCTTCACATGGGTGTGATGTATGAAGCCCCTGTGTTCTTCTTCTTTATGTTTCTTAACACAGCATGAAGTCCTGCTTACTCTCACTCTTAATAGACATGACCTCAGAGGTTGTAAAACTGTTTATTCTTCAATAGTGTTTTGTGTAATATGCTTTTCAAACGATATGTATTGCATACTTTTTTGTGTGTTCCGGTGTATTGGGTAAATAATATATAATAAGTTTTGTTATTATTTATATCATTTAACCTAAAATCTACACATAACTCTACATGAAACTACTCTTTCACAAATGATGGGAGAGCGGAAGTTGGGGGTTCTAACCCGGGCCGCATCATACCAAAAAGACGTTAAGCGATAGTACTTGTTGTAACCCTGCCTGGCGCTCGGCGTTAGGGGGCTAAAATTAGGACTGGTCGGCTCGGAGTCAGTAGACAGTGTCTGAGTGGGGTATTCATGTTTAACTGTGGCATCGTATCTCGGTGGGGTAGCACTATAAATTTGGCATTAGTCTGGTATAGAACAAGCAGCCACACGCACATGCATGCACGTCGCTATGCAAGTGCAATCATCTTGGACGCGACGTTAACCCATCTCATCTCACCTCACCACTAATGATGTTTCCTTTCCAAATTGATTGACAAAATTGCAGAAACATATTTTTCTCCCACTTGTTATCTCCCCTGTATCCATGACTACAAAATGGCGGCGACTGACCACTCCGATTAATATTTACTTCAGTATGTAGAAAATAAGATCTGCATGTACAATCAGTGTCAATCACTGTCAAACACATTTGCTCCTAAAATATCGTGATACGTATCAAAATACAGATACCTGTATCGCCATATATTGCAACACAGTCAGTTTGCCAATACACAGCCCTAGTTGGAGTTGGTATTTTGGTAATTTTCCTTGCACTGTTAAAACATTTTGAAACAAGAATAGCTTTTAATGCTTTGTTTTACCATGACTGAAATACTCATTTCTGATGGGTTAATCAGAGGTTTCAAATCACAATAACATGTCTCTTGATAAAATAGTCAATTTAGAAGACTGCATCAACACAGAAAGATTTCCCATGTTATTTCAGTGTAGATACAATCATTATCAAAAGTTGTTCATGCTATGAGCCTCTGGTTTGTTTGGTGAAGACTCAATTGTTTACAAACTTTTGCTCGCTCATTCACTGCCACAAACCTGGTGATGACATTAAGGTCCCTTCTTGAATTGGTCATGGTAGAACAGAGATAAACATACTATCTTTTCAATAGAGAGCGACACTACCAGAAACTCACTTTACACCTTTGGTCCCAAGTTCAAGTGAGTGCTGTCAAATCTACTGGTATTATGGCTGAACATTGAGAACACAGTACATTTATCTCCACATCATAATTCTATTTGTAAAATAATAATAATAATTATTATAATAATAACATATTGACTAGAGGAACTGTCAGGATAACTTTTGAACAGCTTATTTCTTGCAGACATAACACATACATTTGAAGCATGTTAGTCACATACTTGGGTAATTGGTTTATTCACATCATTTTCTTAGAATCTAAGTCTTTATTTACAGTAAACATTTATTTATTTTATAATTTATTTGCACTCTTCAACAAAAGGAGCCTTTTGAGATTGAAATTTTATGGATTTTGCAAGCAATTCTTATCTCATCGTATATTACTGAAATTTAACATACAAACGAAAAATGTTTGATATTTTTAAATTGTTTCATTGCACTCAATTAGCTCCTTAATTTTACTAATTCAATTTTCCATTTTTACTTACTTTAAGAACATATTTTCAACAGAAAATTTTGTAGCTGATGAACTATTCTTTTTGGTCTCTCAGTAATGTTGGATAAAATTATCAGTATATTTGACTGTTACTAATTAAAGCCTTTAAATGAACAGATTTTGTATTTCCATACAATATCAGCTGAGACTGTGTTTATGATAAATCCTTTGGGAAAAAAACATTATGAACAATTTTTTCTGTACTTATTGTTCTGTGACAATGATATTTTAATGGTAAAATGATATTTCCATTTTCTTCAGGACCAGCATACAATTTTACGGTCGTGGGCTGTGAAGGATTTTGCACCAAAGTGTCGACAATATGTGCAGCTTTTCCGTGCAGAAAATAAGATGCATGTGAAATTTGCAGGTGGGCATTACTTGAGAAAAAAATTTAGAAATACTTATTTCATCAAACTATAAATCACTTCAATCATGTCCAATTTATTTGGTGTTTGCTAATAGTTAAATATTTGATTAAGTTATACAAATATTTGCATTCATTTGAGTCTCCCATTATTTTCTTCTCTTTACAGAACATGTAGTTTGTGAAGATGAGTTTAAATATGCTTTACTGGCTAACAACTGTCTGTACCCAGGGTTGTCTACCCTTGTTACCTTGCTGTTACACACATCAAGGGGGAGGTAAGTAGAGATTACAGACACACTTATAATTTAATTTATGTGCCCTTGTATTGGTCATGACGGACAGCAACTATACACTAACAATATAGTGTTCCTGCTGGTTTTTGAAACTGCGAGTCCTTCTTTACTGCTAATTCAAAAAATTACCAGTCCCCAAAAATTTTTGTCAGTCCCAACTTTCAACTAATAAAAACGTATGAAAGTTACCTGGTGTTAATTCTTTCAACGTCATGTTCAATGCAATGACCTCATCTCTGAAGTAACTTAGATCTTCACGTCATTCACACAAAGTTCAGTCACAATTATCTCTTCTTTCTTTTGAATATTCCGAGACTAAGGCGCTTAAAATATATAGTTAACCTTGAAGGAAAGCGAAATGTTATTTCCTTTCACTTAAGATAGACAAAGGGGAAACCTGAAGTTAACAGATAAAATGGCTTTGTTTGAAAAATATACTTATATGAATATCGCAAATGTTTTGTTCAACAACAAAGATGTAAAAGGTACTCTATTTGCCGGTCCACAGGGACTGGCAGTCACATGAATAACCGTTCCAAACCTAATTTTACCAATAAAAAAAATTCACAATGCACAGAACACTGCAATAATCCAGATACTGGGTCAAGAACTTAAAAAGTATTTTGGAAAAATACATATCTGATTGTCTCTTTTCTTTCCTTGATTTCATCTAATTTGATTGTGTGGTCAGAGAGGGGGAATTGGCAACAGAAGCGTGGCAACAGGTGTATGGCAGACACTCGGGCAACGAGGTGTACCACATCCAGCTGAATCGGAGTGCCTTCTTCAAACAGTACGACGGCAAGAAGTTCACAGAGGCCTCCGCGTGTGCTCATACCAGGTGATAATGAGAATGACGATGACTGAGTCGGGGAAACACGTCTAATGTCACAGTGTCAGCTTTTGGGGGGAAAGCCGGGAGTGATGCAGGTCTTCGATGTTTACCTCTTTGGTGAAATCCTCAAGCATGGGTAAAATGCTGACACACCTAGAAACATAATCAGGGTGTATGGGATTATTTTGGATAGATACAGCATTTTATATTTTAAATATTGGTTTGAAATGTAGATATCTGAAGTCCAGATCAGTGGTATGTCAGTGTTGGTAGAAATTTAATTTGGGGAATACTTGGCTGATTTCTGGTTAACACCATGAATGCTTTCCTCGGCCACAGGTTTGGGGTGTCTCTGGTAGCTGTGTTAGATGTGACGAAGACGGAGCCGAGTCTGCAGCTCAATCCTGGCCCTGATTACATCCTGAAGGGATCGGACTATTGTTTCTACATGGGGGTCACGCGAGAGGAGAACTCCAAGATCAAGTCTGGCGCCATGGAGAATGTGTCCGTCTCTGCCAACAGGAATAAGAACATAGGTAGGGTGTTTTTGATGAAGGTGATCGATTAACATCATACGAATAAGAACATAGGTGAGGGTGTTTTAGATGAAGGTGATCGATTAACATCATAAGGATGAGAACAATGGGAAAGGTTTTGATGTTACTGTGATTGATTAACATCATTAGGATATGAGCAGAGGTCAGTGTGTTTGATGTTAAAAACAAATTGCATTTGGTTTAAATATAATTTCTTGAATAATGAAATAGATTGTGTTCAAATTTTGACAAAACAGTAGATCCTCTTTGAAAAACAAATAACCAAATAATTACAGTTCTGATAATTCCGAGCTCTCTAAATGATTCATGTTTGCTTATTGTTTTCAGAGTTGATTTCTAACGAGATCCAGAAATGGCTGCAGTCGGAGGGTGAAGGAGAGGATGTAGAGGATGATGAGAGTGTGTTCAGCACGATAACGTCCCAGCTCGGCAGTTCCATCTCTCGCCGTCTCATGCAGACTGGAGAAAGTATGTACAGTCTACACATCATACAGTCACAGTCTACTCACTTGTAGTGTCAGTGTGTCGTGTTTATTAAGAGGTTCTTTGAGTATGTTTAAATCACTCCCATTATATTAAATGATGTCTCTCATATTTTCCCCCTAACTTAAGGAATGCTTGAAGTTCAATGGTTCTATCAAGGGATCTAAATTTGAGGACAAAATCACGTGCAGTTGTGTATTATATGGATAATGCCATACATTTCTCATGTTTATGATCATCAGGATTATAGTTGTTTGTTGTTTAATGCAGCACCTAGCAATATTCCAGCTATATTCCAGTGGTCTGTAAATAATCAAGTCTGGACCAGACAATCCAGTGATTGACATCATGAGCATTGATCCACGCAAGTGGGATATGATGACATGCATCAAACAAGTCAGCAAGCGTGACCATCCGATCCCGTTAGTCACCTCTTACGACAAGCATAGTCGCCTTTTATGGCAAGCATGGGTTGCTGAAGACCTATTCTACCAGGGATCTCTAGGCGTCGCTAAACAGTGAGCCTGACCACCCGATCCCGTTAGTCGCATAGGCACCTTTTACGGCAAACCTATTCTACCAGGGATCTCTAGGCGTCGCTAAACAGTGAGCCTGACCACCCGATCCCGTTAGTCGCATAGGCACCTTTTACGGCAAGCATGGGTTGCTGAAGACCTATTCTACCTGGATCTTCACGGGTCCATCAGGATTATAGGTTACAGTAGGTCCAAGTGAATGCTATGCCTGAACCTGAACCGGAACTGAGCAAAGTAAGGATAGGGTGGTCACGATGTATTGTCATATCTCATCATAATGGCTCATTGCTAAAGCTGGGACGATACACAATGATACATGATGCACGGATCATGATAGTGAGGTCACAATACAATATGTACCATGATACAGCACGAATGGGACAAGCTGATGTTCAAATTGAAAGTAGAATGTAAACAAAACCAGTCTAGAGCCCAAGCCTCTTGGTTGAAATTTAAAAAAGGACAAACAGTTAAACATTGAAAATTGCAGCGATGACCTGATCGTATTTTCTGTGCATTACCTCAGTCTGGATACTATGTGTATCAGTGTGTATCAGCAACGTATGATACAAGTCCTTTTAAAAGTAGATGCATCATTATACATTGGTGTATCTTTGATTCGTCTCACCCCTTTCCATTGCTTGTGCTATCAACATCTGGTTTGCCTGGCCCCCGACTGTTTATTGGCCTCCATAATTAAGCTGAAATATTGCTGTTTACAACATCCACACTTTTGTACTTATAATTTTCCCTAATTTTACAAAGCGGTATCTGTTGTGCAGGATATCAGAGTGAGTCCATTAATTTTACAAAATAATGTTAAACACCTGCTTCACTGATATTTACCTTGGTCATATAACCCATGACTAGTTTTGGAAGAACTATTTCCTAGATAAGGCTATGCGTCAAGTTTACAGAGGATTACTGACATGCTCAAAGAATTTCTCAAGTTTGTGTTGTTTTTGTTAAAACAGTCTTTGATAGGCATTTAGAAGTTGGAAGAACATGAATACATGACACTTTTTATGGATAGCAACTTTTTTTATACTTCGTCATGATGTTTCAGAGCTATTTCTTGTTTCTGCTCCTGATGGAGCAAGCAGTAGCTCTGAAATGTCGAAAAGTTGCTATCCATTAAACGTGTCATGTATTCATATTTTTAATGTTTTATTTGAATGAACTGTGTTGTTGTACATGATTCCCTGTTCAAAGTATATACAATGTGTTTGTGACTAACTCCATACATTGCAGTGTTCGTTAACAGTTTGTGTTGTGTGTGTTACTTAACCCTGATATACATGAGATGAAGAGTATGTAGGAGACATTCATGTTTTAATGAAAGAGGTGATGATTCAGGTGATGAGACTGATCATATATCTAGATTTTGTAACCCAATACATGGACATCTTAATAAACTTTTCATTAACTTTGCTAATTATAATTACCTCAACTGGCTATTTAACCAATGGAGGTCAGAATGTTAGGCATGGAATTGTCATATTCTGTCAGTAATGACAGAGTTGTGTCCCTTTGTATTGTATGTGCCTGTACACTGAATAAGTAAACATCCTCCATGTTAATATACCCCAGCACGAAGTGGAAGGGGGATATAGGAATGGGTGCTGTTCGTCCATCCTTTCGTCTTTCTGTCCGTGGCATGTTTTCTGTCACCGATAGAGGTCAACTTCTTTCTAACATCATAATGGGTACTTAAGAATTAAAAAAATGTTTTTGAAACAAACAATAAAACAATAATTGAAACATTGATATGGATGGTTTTCTTCCCAGAAATAAGAAAGAGAAGCATCATATTTATTATGCGTCTTGTCTAGAGTCATAAGACATAAAGTGCTGAGCTTTTCAAAAGATAATGACCAATAAATGTGTTTCTTTGAATGACAATGATGAAACTTTAAAGGGATGTTTTGTCTGGAGTCATTCTCTTCCATTTACCTCACAATTATACCTCTTTATTAACTGACCGGGAAGTTTTGTAAATTACTGAAATATATTTGTATAAAGTGTTTTTCCAAATTTTTGTCAACGATCAGTAAACAAAGAAAAGGCACAGTTCTTCACCATATGGTTTATTGAATTGTTACTGACACGGTTATCTTAGGTAGGTCAAAACATTAAATTTGCATGTGGGTAATTCAGTATTGTATACATTGTATTCAATTTGTCAAAAGTTGCTTTGGCCAAGGATGTCAAATTGTTTTCCAACAAATTTATATCAAATGACAACAAATACCAACATTGTTAGTTTTATTTTATGACTTATGACTGATTGGTTATGTCTGTAACATGGTAAACTGAAAAATTGAAAACTATCTTCTGAGATATAATGAAAAAGAATTCCCGCTATCTTCCAACTGCACTCATGTGGACATGGGTGTATTAGAGTGAGCTGCAGAACCTAAGTGCTGTTTCTTTGTCCATGATAAGAAAACAGTGGAACTGGCAATTGTCATTTAGTTGATATAGCTTTCATTTTCACCTGTTTGACTGGCATTGTTAGTAGTTGGTGAGAAGTTTTCATTTTGATTAAATAGAATACCATATTTTTCAAAATGATCTTTCCTAAGTACCAGGTAAGTGTATCAGAGCAAGGAAAGTTTGATCAACTTTAAGTGTTCCTAGTTTTAATGGTAAGGGACAGAACATATTTATGTATTTTCAAGGATGAAATGACAAGATTTGGGGACAAAAATGATTCCCATTAACTGAGGCCAACCAGAGAGAGACCAACATGAACATAAGACTTTAGTTTTTGTTTTGAAATGGCTGAAAATGGTTTGGCTGCACCGGCTATATTTTCCAGACAAAAACACTTGCCAGTCTTGATTAAATGTTAAGACACAACATATCTTGTAAGCATTTGCAATCAAATCCTGCTCCCTTTGTATATTTTGCAGTATTTACAATAGTCTCATATGTAAAGCAGTAGAAATGTAGTCTGGCCTTGATTGAGTGATACATTTAGCCTCCATGTAGTAAGGGTGTGTATTATTAGAACCAATACGGTAATGTGTTTTCCTTACATCCTGACCACAAGTCCAGTGAGATCATATGGTTTTTCCCTTCCTGTAGGTTTATATATATTCCATCTAATAATGATATCTTTGGGTTTGTGGAACTAATATTGTTAAAAAGTAACTTAATGTAAACAGATTCAACGCCAACATCCAGGCTAAAATTTTAACCTGCCATTGACCAGATTGTCTACATATGGCCATATATGGAAAGCTACAATAGGGCCAGACTAACTTTCATGTCTTACAGATGGGCCTGTGAAAACTTTGCAAAAGTGAAAAATTATGTTTTTGATTGCACAATATACATTTTTGTGGTCAAAAGTAACCTCATGTCAACCCTGACAACCTATTTTTTAACTACTGACTCGTCCATCTTGGCTTAATGACCAAATGGAAAACAAGAAAAGGAGTGTTTTGGACAATAGAGACGAACCTCGTTGTGTCAAACTCTTGTGGACCTGGACAAGGTTCAAGTTATCAGGTGTTCGAGGCATCAGGGGAGCTTTATGCCTAATTTGGACACTTGGGACTCTCAAATGAGTTTGAGACAACAAGGAATTTGGCACATCCAAGTTTGACACAACAAGGTTCGACTGTATCTCAATTCTCAAAGTCATAATTGCAGCAGAGAAGACGGTCTTATCTTTAATGATAATTAACATGCAAATACTCTCATTCTGAAATGAGCAACAGCGCCATAAGTTAGATGGTTTTCATTCTTGGTTTGATGACGCCAGGAAATGTATTAATGGGTATGAACTTACAACAGGGCAGAATGAGGTCCCTAATTCATGGATTAATTTGTGTTAGCATGTCATTAATTTTGTCAACTTTTTATGACCACTCACACTAACCAGGTGAAGGTCAAGGAAATGATCAGAATGGTCACACTCAAGAAAATGGCCAGTCTCCAAGTTCAACAACTCAAACAGGACCGATTTGTAAGAAATCAAGAATGTACACTTCTTTTAAATAACAACCACATCATTTAGAACTGACTGAATAATCTAATTAATGTAACTTTTCTCTGTATGAATTGTCATATCTGTCATCAGTTCATCTAGTCATAGACCAGTAGAGCTTATTAACTTGGGCAGTGTCCGTCGTCCTTTGTGCCATCCTCAGTACCACTGACATGTTATAATGTTTGCTAACGTGATGATAACTTGAGTAAACACAAATCCATGGTGCCCAAATACAGTCAGACCATCAAAGAGAGTTCTGTTTCGGCTGAAGTGTTTTTTGAGCAAGATTGGCATTTCTTTTCTTCTTAATGGCTCAAAAAGAAGAAACTACACTTTTTTTAAGGTGTGCTTTAACAAATTGATGTAAACCAAGTTCAAACATGAAGGTCGATATAGCAAAATCTTTATCAATATTAATGGGGTCAAGGTCACTCACATGACCTCGTTTTGTCTTACTGCTGTGACAATGCACATTTGTGGATGTTATAAATATAAATGCATTTGAACAAAAATCAGTTGGTACTCAAGACTTATTCGACTGTTCTAAAGATGACTAGGAACATGTCTTGGACTGGTCTCAGACCATAAATATCACAAATATTGATGGAACTGATCTTTAGATTACAGTCAATGTTGACACGTCAAATGTCCATGGCAAGCTAGTCAAATGTCAGATAATATTGGTTAGAGTACAGAACACCAGTTGAGCACCAATCCCAAAAGATTCTTGTTAGGTATCAAATAATATGAAGTACCATTATATTGATTTCATAAACCCAGCATTATTACATAACAGTGTTTAGCAATTATTATATGTTTGATTTTTCAAAGTTATGACTCCAGAAGTATCTAGTTTTTATATATAAAATTGAATCATTTTAGTTTGAGTTGAAGCATGTAATTGCTTGGCTGTTGTTGTATGCTCAAAGGATTTGTTTTTAAGTGTTAAGATGTACAACTTGTATGTTGCATGATTGCATGACATCTGTTTGAACATTATATCTCTGTTTGTTTTACTACTTTAACATCTGTTATTAACATTTTTAACTGATATGATCTCTCTTGGCTCGTGGTCAGTTGACAACTCTCATAACGGGTCTCTATCCCTTTGCAATGAAAATCACTATTTCTGTTAGTTGGTTAGAAGCAAAGGTATTTAAGTAGTATCTCATTTATCATCCAGTTGAGCAAAAGTACAGCGAAACACTCATTAAATGTCACCTTCATCGACAAACGAAAGAAAAGAGGCAAAGTGGTCCGTATGTGACGAACCTAATCAAGCTGAAATCAAACATTGTGATCTCCTTGTGATGGGATTATGATGTTTGACTACCTTGACAAAAATACAGCATTCTGCATGACCTCAATGGTGTGTGTCACTGTTGAGTGAATGAGTCGGTGACCGTTGTTTTTCCCTGGGGAATTGAACCACAAGGCTTTGTAAACTTTGAAGATCTGGGTTAGAATAAGTCTTCGCTCCATGCTTACGTGTCGTAAGAGGCAACTAACGGGATCGGGTGGTCAGGCTCGCTGACTTGGTTGATGCATGTCATCGTATCCCAGTTGTGTAGGTCGATGCTCATGATGTCAATCATTGGATTGTCTGGTCCAGACCTGATTATTTACAGCACGCTGTCATATAGCTGGAATATTGCTGAGTGTGGCGTTAAACAACAAACACACAAACACATGGCCAATCTGATGAATGCTGGAACTTTTTCTGATCTTGCTGGGGACACCTAACAGGTGGCTATGTGCTTGTATTTTTGCATAAATGACTTGAGTTAGATTATTTTTTTAATAGTGTTTTAATATTTTGCTTTGATATAAGTTAACCACAATGTGGGCAGTACACATAAAATAATATACAATAACCAGTCTTCAATGACCTTGTGCAAAAGGAGACCATGGCAGCATTTTCCTTGATCAGCTGTAGAAAATGTATCCTCTTGATTAGGATATTGAACAGTTTCTCACCTAATTACTGACTTGATTAAGAAAGAAAAGAAATTGCTATTTTTTCCGCTAAATATTCCAGTTTATAACTGCGTCATTCAGCTGCCCATGGCTAGTGAAGGCCACTCCATTATCATCACAAATCAAGCCTTCAATTTGCAAGCAGATGCAGCAATAGATTTAAACATTGCTTGGAAATTCTATCACAATGAGAGCAGATATATTTGTCCTTGATTAAACTAAAATGATATTAATATAACAGATATGTTACTTAAAATAATTGATTTTAACATTTTAATGACTAATTACATCCAATATGACTTGACTCAACCTTTCCTCTTGATAGTAATATGATTAACAGATGTATTATAACTTTTATAAACATTTGAATTTGCCTACATGTTTGTCATGTCAAGCAAAGCTTTGCTTTTTAAGTGGGTTTTCAATAAGTAAGCTTTCGATCTCAGTGGTTTCAAAGGTTTTACGAAACATATTGCAATTTAGAAATAATAAGGTATTCTTTTCCATGTATCTTTTAAATCAAAAGTGTATGTTTTGGGCTTCTCCCTCTTGGAACAATAGTTTTGTTATTTTACAGTTTTAGCTTTATATAGGAGAAAAGCCATGACATGTCAAAGATGGTTCCCTCGGTGCTGAAACCTTCAGGAATGGTACTGAAAGCCAAGGGGGATAATCAGGGTGAATTTGGGATTCAAACCACAACCAGAAGATCCTGGTAGCTAGGGGAGACAACTTTTCACAGTGTAGGGCAATTCGTCACTCGGACAACACCCCACACAGACAAATCCCCACACAGACAACACTCCACATAGACAACGACCAACATGGATTTTTCCCACATATTAACAGATACATTTAAATAATGATAAACAAGTGACCATATGATAATATTTCATTTTCAATGTCTTCATTGATTTCTGCGTATGTTCATCAACAGTAAGCAAATATATAAGTCCCATTGATAAGGGTGACAGAAAGAGAGGTTTTATTTATGATAGTAATCAGTAACAACTCACTTCCTCTCCTACTCTCCCAATCACTACTTATCAATTCCATACCTGTGCAGATCTGGGGTAGTATAGGCCTTCAGCAACCCATGCTTGCCGTAAAAAGCGACTATGCTTGTCGTAAAAGGCGATTAACGGGATCGGGTGTTCAGACTCGTTGACTTGGTTGATGCATGTCATTGTATCCCATTTGCATGGATCGATGCTCATGGTGTCAATCACTGGATTGTCTGGTCTTGATTATTTTCATATTAAAAGTTATTGTTGGGTGTTGGGAATTTATTGGTGGGGAATTGTCTGTGTGGGGAATATTCCTTCATTGGTCAGGAATTGTCTGTGCGATGAATTACCCAGGTCTTGAAATAGACTACTGAACCACCTGTGCCCACTTATTATGAAGACATTTACACAATCAGGAGATGATTCAGCTGTTAAAACCACATTATGATGTTAAATTTGAATGATAGATCCAGAACTTATATCAATGTGAATATATTGGTAAGCATATTCCTTTTGACCGACAGTGAAATAGATGTGTAATTACTTGATGTTCACAGGTGAGATGTATGATTCCTCCCTCCCTCCCTCCAGGATTGTGCATCATGCCTGATACATGTGCTGATGTTGGCTTGCTTTGACATGTGTTCTATGTTACATGTACATGATACATACGTTTTGCTTTATTTAATGTCAATGGTTTTTTCCTTATAGATGTGATTTTTTTCATTTTTGATTTCATCTTTCCAGTCAAAAAGTACTACTATGTATTTATTTTTCAGGCTAAATTGCAGTTGGGGATTAAGTCATTTGACACTGTGACATCCCTGACACATTGTTGATATATGCTACTCATCTTTTGACAGGGATAATCAGATATATATTTTATTTTTTACATATTATGAGTGTCAGTTTCATGTATCATGGGAAAATAAATACATTCTTGTCAAAACTTGAGTAGTATAATTCCCTACACGTGACTGTCAAAAAACCTGATGTTCGTGTTCTTTTCAAACAAACAATTATTAAATATATCTAAAAACCAAAAGTATTGCAGTATAGTTTCCAAAGTCTTTTTGACAACCATTTTTATACTGATCACATCATGAAATCTGTACTGTTAATAAATTTAATATAATGACAAATACTTCTGATCATATGAGTATTTTTTTAAAAACTTTTTTTCATGCTTACTTTTTATTTTCAACCAAATGTAATATATGGATGAGTAACTTCGTGTGGATGTTAGAACAATGTTGTACATGTTGCAGCACTGCCGCTGTTGAAGATCACGGTGGACAACATCGAGGAATCAAGTGAACCCAACTCCCCGGACTACGACTGCACCGACACCCTGGACACCGTGAACGATTCGACACCGTCACCCATCGGCAAAGTCATGGGGCTGTTTCCAGAGGCTGCTTTGGATGGGTGAGGATTGGGGGTGTAATGATTGATCCAACTGGCATGGTCATGTGTTTGTCTGTGGCTCCATGGTGATACATTGATGACAAGCTAGAAGTTCAGTAGTTGACAGGAACGCCACACCATATCGTCGACAGTTTTGAATGATGTAATGAAATGACATAATACTGAATATCAATACCTCAACTAAATGATGGGTGAGATAGTGGATGTGGTGGTGTTGATGGGTGAGATAGTGGATGTGGTGGTGTTGATGGGTGAGGTTGTGGATGTGGTGGTGTTGATGGGTGAGATTGTTGATGGGTGAGATAGTGGATATGGTGGTGTTGGTGGGTGAGATAGTGGATGTGGTGGTGTTGGTGGGTGAGATAGTGGATGTGGTGGTGTTGGTGGGTGAGATAGTGGATGTGGTGGTGTTGATGGGTGAGATAGTGGATGTGGTGGTGTTGGTGGGTGAGATAGTGGATGTGGTGGTGTTGATGGGTGAGATAGTGGATGTGGTGGTGTTGGTGGGTGAGATAGTGGATGTGGTGGTGTTGGTGGGTGAGATAGTGGATGTGGTGGTGTTGGTGGGTGAGATAGTGGATGTGGTTGTGTTGATGGGTGAGATAGTGGATGTGGTGGTGTTGATGGGTGAGATAGTGGATGTGGTGGTGTTGATGAGTGAGATAGTGGATGTGGTGGTGTTGATGGGTGAGATAGTGGATGTGGTGGTGTTGGTGGGTGAGATAGTGGATGTGGTGGTGTTGATGGGTGAGATAGTGGATGTGGTGGTGTTGGTGAGTGAGATAGTGGATGTGGTGGTGTTGATGGGTGAGATAGTGGATGTGGTGGTGTTGGTGGGTGAGATAGTGGATGTGGTGGTGTTGGTGGGTGAGATAGTGGATGTGGTGGTGTTGATGGGTGAGATAGTGGATGTGGTGGTGTTGATGGGTGAGATAGTGGATGTGGTGGTGTTGATGGGTGAGATAGTGGATGTGGTGGTGTTGATGGGTGAGGTTGTGGATGTGGTGGTGTTGATGGGTGAGATAGTGGATGTGGTAGTGTTGATGGGTGAGTTAGTGGATGTGGTAGTGTTGATGGGTGAGTTAGTGGATGTGGTGGTGTTGATGGGTGAGATAGTGGATGTGGTGGTGTTGATGGGTGAGTAGTGGATGTGGTGGTGTTGATGGGTGAGATAGTGGATGTGGTGGTGTTGATGGGTGAGATAGTGGATGTGGTGGTGTTGATGGGTGAGATAGTGGATGTGGTGGTGTTGGTGGGTGAGAAAGTAGATATGGTGGTGTTGATGGGTGAGATAGTGGATGCGGTGGTGTTGATGGGTGAGGTTGTGGATCTTGTGGTGTTGATTGGTGAGATAGTGGATGTGGTGGTGTTGATGGGTGAGATAGTGGATGCGGTGGTGTTGATGGGTGAGGTTGTGGATCTTGTGGTGTTGATTGGTGAGATAGTGGATGTGGTGGTGTTGATGGGTGAGATAGTGGATGTGGTGGTGTTGATGGGTGAGATAGTTGATGTGGTGTTGATGGGTGAGATAGTGGATGTGGTGGTGTTGGTGGGTGAGATAGTGGATGTGGTGGTGTTGATGGGTGAGATAGTGGATGTGGTGGTGTTGGTGGGTGAGATAGTGGATGTGGTGGTGTTGGTGGGTGAGATAGTGGATGTGGTGGTGTTGATGGGTGAGATAGTGGATGTGATGGTGTTGATGGATGAGATAGTGGATGTGGTGGTGTTGGTGAGTGAGATAGTGGATGTGGTGGTGTTGATGGGTGAGATAGTGGATGTGGTGGTGTTGATGGGTGAGGTTGTGGATGTGGTGATGTTGATGGGTGAGATAGTGGATGTGGTAGTGTTGATGGGTGAGTTAGTGGATGTGGTGGTGTTGATGGGTGAGTTAGTGGATGTGGTGGTGTTGATGGGTGAGATAGTGGATGTGGTGGTGTTGATGGGTGAGTTAGTGGATGTGGTGGTGTTGATGGGTGAGATAGTGGATGTGGTGGTGTTGATGGGTGAGATAGTGGATGTGGTGGTGTTGATGGGTGAGATAGTGGATGTGGTGGTGTTGGTGGGTGAGAAAGTAGATATGGTGGTGTTGATGGGTGAGATAGTGGATGTGGTGGTGTTGATGGGTGAGATAGTGGATGTGGTGGTGTTGATGGGTGAGATAGTGGATGTGGTGGTGTTGGTGGGTGAGAAAGTAGATATGGTGGTGTTGATGGGTGAGATAGTGGATGCGGTGGTGTTGATGGGTGAGGTTGTGGATCTTGTGGTGTTGATTGGTGAGATAGTGGATGTGGTGGTGTTGATGGGTGAGATAGTGGATGCGGTGGTGTTGATGGGTGAGGTTGTGGATCTTGTGGTGTTGATTGGTGAGATAGTGGATGTGGTGGTGTTGATGGGTGAGATAGTGGATGTGGTGGTGTTGATGGGTGAGATAGTTGATGTGGTGTTGATGGGTGAGATAGTGGATGTGGTGGTGTTGGTGGGTGAGATAGTGGATGTGGTGGTGTTGATGGGTGAGATAGTGGATGTGGTGGTGTTGGTGGGTGAGATAGTGGATGTGGTGGTGTTGGTGGGTGAGATAGTGGATGTGGTGGTGTTGATGGGTGAGATAGTGGATGTGATGGTGTTGATGGATGAGATAGTGGATGTGGTGGTGTTGGTGAGTGAGATAGTGGATGTGGTGGTGTTGATGGGTGAGATAGTGGATGTGGTGGTGTTGATGGGTGAGATAGTGGATGTGGTGGTGTTGATGGGTGAGATAGTGGATGTGGTGGTGTTGGTGGGTGAGAAAGTAGATATGGTGGTGTTGATGGGTGAGATAGTGGATGCGGTGGTGTTGATGGGTGAGGTTGTGGATCTTGTGGTGTTGATTGGTGAGATAGTGGATGTGGTGGTGTTGATGGGTGAGATAGTGGATGCGGTGGTGTTGATGGGTGAGGTTGTGGATCTTGTGGTGTTGATTGGTGAGATAGTGGATGTGGTGGTGTTGATGGGTGAGATAGTGGATGTGGTGGTGTTGATGGGTGAGATAGTTGATGTGGTGTTGATGGGTGAGATAGTGGATGTGGTGGTGTTGGTGGGTGAGATAGTGGATGTGGTGGTGTTGATGGGTGAGATAGTGGATGTGGTGGTGTTGGTGGGTGAGATAGTGGATGTGGTGGTGTTGGTGGGTGAGATAGTGGATGTGGTGGTGTTGATGGGTGAGATAGTGGATGTGATGGTGTTGATGGATGAGATAGTGGATGTGGTGGTGTTGGTGAGTGAGATAGTGGATGTGGTGGTGTTGATGGGTGAGATAGTGGATGTGGTGGTGTTGATGGGTGAGGTTGTGGATGTGGTGATGTTGATGGGTGAGATAGTGGATGTGGTAGTGTTGATGGGTGAGTTAGTGGATGTGGTGGTGTTGATGGGTGAGTTAGTGGATGTGGTGGTGTTGATGGGTGAGATAGTGGATGTGGTGGTGTTGATGGGTGAGTTAGTGGATGTGGTGGTGTTGATGGGTGAGATAGTGGATGTGGTGGTGTTGATGGGTGAGATAGTGGATGTGGTGGTGTTGATGGGTGAGATAGTGGATGTGGTGGTGTTGGTGGGTGAGAAAGTAGATATGGTGGTGTTGATGGGTGAGATAGTGGATGCGGTGGTGTTGATGGGTGAGGTTGTGGATCTTGTGGTGTTGATTGGTGAGATAGTGGATGTGGTGGTGTTGATGGGTGAGATAGTGGATGCGGTGGTGTTGATGGGTGAGGTTGTGGATCTTGTGGTGTTGATTGGTGAGATAGTGGATGTGGTGGTGTTGATGGGTGAGATAGTGGATGTGGTGGTGTTGATGGGTGAGATAGTTGATGTGGTGGTGTTGATGGGTGAGATAGTGGATGTGGTGGTGTTGATGGGTGAGATAGTTGATGTGGTGTTGATGGGTGAGATAGTGGATGTGGTGGTGTTGGTGGGTGAGATAGTGGATGTGGTGGTGTTGATGGGTGAGATAGTGGATGTGGTGGTGTTGGTGGGTGAGATAGTGGATGTGGTGGTGTTGGTGGGTGAGATAGTGGATGTGGTGGTGTTGATGGGTGAGATAGTGGATGTGATGGTGTTGATGGATGAGATAGTGGATGTGGTGGTGTTGGTGGGTGAGATAGTGGATGTGGTGGTGTTGATGGGTGAGATAGTGGATGTGGTGGTGTTGGTGGGTGAGATAGTGGATGTGGTGGTGTTGGTGGGTGAGATAGTGGATGTGGTGGTGTTGATGGGTGAGATAGTGGATGTGATGGTGTTGATGGATGAGATAGTGGATGTGGTGGTGTTGGTGGGTGAGATAGTGGATGTGGTGGTGTTGATGGGTGAGATAGTGGATGTGGTGGTGTTGATGGGTGAGATAGAGGATGTGGTGGTGTTGGTGGGTGAGATAGTGGATGTGGTGGTGTTGATGGGTGAGATAGTGGATGTGGTGGTGTTGGTGGGTGAGATAGTGGATGTGGTGGTGTTGATGGGTGAGATAGTGAATGTGGTGGTGTTGGTGGGTGAGATAGTGGATGTGATGGTGTTGATGGGTGAGATAGTGGATGTGATGGTGTTGATGGGTGAGATAGCTGATGTGGTGGTGTTGATGGGTGAGATAGTGGATGTGGTGGTGTTGGTGGGTGAGATAGTGGATGTGGTGGTGTTGATGGGTGAGATAGTGGATGTGGTGGTGTTGATGGGTGAGATAGTGGATGTGGTGGTGTTTTTTTGTGAGATGTTATGAGAATGAGGAAGGGTTTCAATTATATACAAAATATTATTTCTGAAAAAACAAAAATCAGGTATCTGAAGTGAGCTTGCCAATGATGCAAGGATGTCCCTCACCCTGTCTCTTGTCTGTGCAGGTACATGACTGGCTCCCCTCCCAGCACACTGTACGTGGGGACCCGGAGAACCAAGTGCCATCTTCACCAGGACCCAAGGCCCTACTGCTGTCTGGAGTGGGGGCAGGTACTGCAGCATAGTCTTGTGTGGGAGTGAGGGTCTCGGTTATTTCATGGGTAACTTCTGGGTTTGATTCCCAAAACTGGTATAACTTGTGACCCTCATTCATGGTACCCTCATTTGTCAAAGCCTTATAAAGTTCCCTTCTTGTTTATAACACCAAAGGGGCGGTGGGGTAGCCTAGTGGTTAAAGCGTTTGCTCATCACGCCAAAGGCCTGGGTTCAATTCCCTACATGGGTACAATGTGTGAACCCATTTCTGGTGCCACCAGCCGTAATATTGCTGGAATATTGCTAAAAGCGACGTAAAACCATACTGACTCAAATATTACACCTTATATTTGACATAAAAGTGCATTTCTTAATTTCGATTAACTGTTGATCACCACTGGTAAAGTGTGTAGGCTACAAGACCCATGAAGATCTTTAGAATAGGTCTTCAGCAACCCATGCTTGCCTTAAAAGGCGACTGTCCTTGTTGTAAGAGGTGACTAATGTAGACTTCTCCAAGTGTGTCTGTGTGTATGGAGGGATAGGGGAAGGTGCTGATGTATACATTGGCTCATTTTATGGGCTACCATACTTCAAACCTTGGTTCTTTTGTCAGGTGAGTTAACATCACAGGTTCGGGGAATCCCCTCCAATAATGTGTCCTACATGAGTAATTGTTGTTGTGTGTTGTGACAGAACTGCGACCACTGTCAGACCAAGACAGCCAAAGATGACCACTGGAAGGGCCAGATCATCATCCTGGCTGCTGAGTATGCCAGTACCGGGATCTACAACTTCATCGTGCCGCTACGGACCAGCTTCCATAGTCTCGGTTCTCTCAGCCCCATAGTTCTGCTGCTGGAACAAGAGTACGTTACACACAGCTGATGCTGGTAACTTGTCTCAAAGTCTGTAGGGACTCAAGCAATCAGTCTGTCCCTGTTAAAGAATGAAAGAACAATAGGGTGGAAAAGATGGCCGAACTGGTCAGTAAATGTGGCAAGCACTTTTCTATGACCATAAGGAATGAAGACCATGCAGATATGATCTTGCTAATGTGACGTCACACCCTGTGTCAGTTCATGGGCGGATCCAGAAGTGGGGTCCATTGGGTCCGGACCCGCTTTTTAAAACCAAATGCATGTAGTAGGCAGTAAAATTATATGAGAGAGGATTTTGATATTTTGGACCCCTCTTTTTTAAAAATGCTGGATCCGCCCCTGAAACTCATATTGGCAATCCCTGTTTTGACTGCTCGATGCTAGATTTCAGTTATTGCTGTGATGTTACTGATGACTGCTATAGTATGTATATTGCTTCTGACCACTGGGGTATTTTCTGCTCATGACTCTGTGGGTTCACTAGGTTTTGGTTTTGTTTCCAGACCAGATACAATGTTCTTGGAGACTATTGCTGCATTCCCTCTTGTCTACTGGTTACAAGGAAAAATCTCCAGGTATCGTTGTTTATCTGCCTTTTTAAACTAAATTCAAAATAGAAAAGAATGTGACTTCTAGTACTTGTGTGATTGAACAGATTTTTCTCACCAAAGTTAAATCATTTTGTTTGTTTTGTCATCACGCTACAACCTCTCCCTTCCCCAGCATTGATGACCTTCTCCGTGCTGGCATCAACCACGCGTCTCATGTCGTCATCTCCAATAAAGAGTCGGACATTGACGCCAGTGAGGAGACTCTTGCTGATGCAGAAACAGTTGTGACAGTCCAGAAGATATCCAGGTAATTCTTGATCCATCACATCCCTCTCTTCCAGCCATGCTTTGTCTGCACTGAAAGTCTTGCTGCAGGTATGTCTACAAGGAAGAAGAGACAAATATTAGCAGTGACCTGATGAGTCAGTCAGTCGGTTTTGGTTTGCATTTTATGCCACTTTTAGCGTCATTCCAGCAATATCATGGTCGGGGACACCAAAAATGGGCTTCAGATATTGTACCCATCTGGGGAATCAAACCCGAGTCTTAGATCTGATGAGCGACTGCACTAACCACTAGGCTATCCCATCTCCCCTGATATCATGTGGGATAGAGTCTGAGAGAAGGGATGAATTTCTTGATTCTGCTTGTGTATTTATTGTCCATTAGTGGTAGTTCAAGAATAAGGTGGATTTTGGTTCATTTCAGATTGTTCCCCAACACCAACGTGATCACGGAGCTGAACGATGCATCCAACATGCGCTTCATGCAGTTCCAGGCCCACGATGTGTACTCACAGGAGATATCCAAGCTGGAAAAGGTAGGATCTTCAACAGTCATTCACGAGTTGGTTTACTATTATTTTTATCTACCTGTTAATTCTAACTATGAATAAGGGTATATTTTAGTAGTAGCCTGACCACCTGTTCCCATAAGTCGCCTTTTACGACAAGCATAGTCGCCTTTTACGGCAAGCCTGGGTTCCTGACGACCTATTCTACCCCGGGATCTTCACAGGTTGATTCTTTTTGTAGCTGACTGAACACACATTCATGAAAACATGAATTCGTGGAAAAAATATTTTTTTTATGGACAATTTATTTAAATTGCCAGTACATTGTATACCAAACATATCAAACAAACTTAATGAAAAGTCTGCTTAAAAGAACATCTGATCTAATCTTGGTTGAAACATATATCTGACATGCATACTGTGATCAAACAAGATATATATTCTAAACCAGGGCAGAAAAATGGCAAATCAGTCTTTTTAATGTCATTTTATGTTTACTGGATTTCTATTTTCATAGATTATGCCCAGAAGATTGGCAGGATTTAGTGAAGTTTCCACCCTGCCTAGGGAAGCCACAATAATTAGTACCGTTCTACAAGTGTTCACAACATAAGATACCTCCTTGATCTTCATCTATGGCCATTTTGAAGATATATCGAATTAACATTGGCAAAATTGTTTTGTATTTGAGACCTCTTGAGACCTTTTCTCTCTGTTCAGTGAAGATGCTGCTATTGCACACACATTTCTAGGCAAAGTATTTACGTTCTGTGTGACAATTGAAGATGGTTTAATTATTGCAATGTTTATCATGATAAAATGACATGTTATCCCCAGAAACTGAAGGAGAGGACAAGCTCCAACTTGCCCCATCTGTTCCGACTCCCGTTCGCTGCAGGCCAGGTGTTTAGTGCAGGGATGCTGGACCGGCTCCTGTACCAGGTACGGCTGCACCCACCTCAAAGTGGTTGCCACATCTCCAGCATTGCCATGTGTCGTGTCAGCCATATATCTATCAGGTTTACTTCTGAAAAGACATTGGAATATGAAAAAGAGACTTCATACATTCTAACAGGATAGCCATGGATGATATTTAAGAAACATGTTGACTTATCTTTGCTTGATAGTTAACAAATATATGGACTTGCCTTCCTTTGAAATTGAAAAGCAGTTACTGGCTGTGCAACATACAGTGATCCCTTGCTACAACGCTACCTTCGGGGTCCAAATAATTGATGAATTTATAATTGATGTATCTATCTACACTAGAACACGGATATAACGAACAAGGATAGAGTGAACAAACGGATACAACAAACTGTTAAGAAATCTCCGATTTATCTCCTATATTTTATCATATAAAATTTACAT
The DNA here is from genome assembly GCF_023055435.1 of Haliotis rufescens. Lineage (NCBI taxonomy): Eukaryota > Metazoa > Mollusca > Gastropoda > Lepetellida > Haliotidae > Haliotis > Haliotis rufescens. The sequence goes on from NW_025963779.1 coordinate 17,435,032, forward strand.
ACATAACGAACTCTCTACAGCAAACTAACGTAAATAGCGAACTGATATCTGATCACCGACAAGCCAATCTACCACTAATTAGTGACGTGTATAGCGAACTGAGAAATGTTACTCAGTGTTCGCAATCGGGAAGTCCCTACGATGACTGGTCAAATTGTTTCATACGTAAAAATATCCGGCAATAGCAATCACCTGTACCAAAGTGCTACGCTTATGGTTCTTATAATTTTAAATATATATAGTGAAAGCTGTAACTAACACATTATTGGAATATATTATTCTGATAAAATAATAATTTCAGATACAATTTCTTCTGACCATTGCATCAAAATGTTTTGAAGTTGTATCATTGGGTACTTTTAAACTAAATCACCGGTAGAAGAGGGAGGCAACGTGTATAAACGTGTATGTGTATTGTGAGATGGCGGCTGTTTCCGAGCGAAAACGTATATACGTATTCGAAGTAATAAGCGCCCCGCTCTAATAAGCGCCCAAGGCGATATTTGCTGATATATTGGCTAGTGAACAAGCCCAATTTGCATCCCTTCCGATTGATCAATGTACAAAGGACTTATTTATTCGCGTATAATACGCACTCGTGTGTTATATACACCCTTAATTATGGGCAATTAAATTCTGGAAAAATATATCTGTCGCATATAAACACTTCAGGCTGTCAGCATAAACCACGAAATTTATCTTTCATCCATGTTTTTTTTCACCAAAATAATATTCTAATAAGAGCCCCCTATTTCTAATTTTGAGAGCGCCCGGGCGCTTATTACGTCGTATTCGACGTAATAAGCGCCCCGCTCTAATAAGCGCCCACGGCGATATTTGTTAATATACTGGCTAGTGAACAATCCTAATTAGCACCCCTTCCGATTGATAAATGTACACAAGGCTATTTATTCGTGCATAATACGTTTGTTATATGCACCCTTAATTATGGGCAATTAAATTCTGGAAAAATATATCTGTCGTTTATAAACATTTCAGCATAAACCACGAAATTTACGCTCTTTGAACTCAAAAATATATATTCTAATAAGAGCCCCCTATTTCTAATTTTGAGAGCGCCCTGGGCGCTTATTATGTCGAATACGGTAATGAACAACGTATAAACAAACTGATTTCCCCGGTCCCTTGTAGTTCGTTATATCCATGTTCTACTGTACATCTATCCAGCCTCTAACCATAAACACAAGTGTAAGATTCTGATCCAAGGTCAGATTCACATTCAGGGTGAATACTCAGATCGGTGGCTTATTTCCTTTATATGGTAGATCTTTCGATGGCTTGTCCACATTTGGAATGATTCATGAATTAGTATAATTTCCTCAGCCTATCATTGAAAATTATTTGCCTTCATGTCACACAAATAACAAAAAGTGAACTTTCACATTACGATGACTTCTCTTCTTAGAAGCTTCAGTCTATCCTTTTCCTCCAAGGAGTACTGGTAAGAGAATAAGATTCCCTATCTCTCAGCCAGACAGCTAGCTGAGTGCCAGAAAATTCTACTAGCAGACAGCCATCTGGGCAAGCTCCTTACAATGACACTTTGCTCCCTGCAATCTGTAATAAAGGTGGCACACAATGTGATAGAGCTAACATCTTGGAAGTTATGGGGAAGTTATGGGGATACAGGTGCTAATCAATGAGGCTGACGTCAGTGGATCTAAAAAAGAATTCTAAATCTGTTTATGTCTTATGTGGTAATGTGTAGGCCTTTCTAAGTTTCCTATTCATCTTAAATTTAAAATCAGATTCCAGGGTATTCTAATATAAGTTTGCTTTCAAGAATAAATGTTTTTGGATCATGAGGAAGAGGAAAGCATCAATATAATGCTCCAATGTTCGTGTTCTTCTTCCCCGCAGACATTTGTGAAAGGGTACCTGATCAGCTTTGTCCGCCTACTGCTGGGAATCGACGCTCAACACAATTCAGGCCATCTCTCTAGCGTAAGTATGACGTAATAAATATTAATGCGCGCATTCCAGGAAAACTTGCAATATTTCGGTAATGTTTGTGAGAGAGGGAAAGCGATTTTAAAGCACAGAATTAAAGAATGACATTATATGATAAAGAGGTTATCACGCTTGTGTGTTTGGGGATGGTAAATATCCTGTATTAGGAATAAACACTATGTATTTAGCTCACCAAGGCTTGCTAAATACAATGTTTATTCCTAATGCAGGATATTTACCATCCCCAAACGCACTCGCGTGATAACCTCTATTGATTAGCAGGAAGATATATGCTAATTCATAATAACTATTTTTGCCAGGCCTCAGTAAATTTGATTTGGCCTTTCCCTTATGATATAAATATCCAGATATTCATAGGTGGATTTTAGGTATCAGATCCAATAGGTGGACAAGACTGATGAAAGGAGGTACATGTGTTTGTTTTTATGTTTTTCTCAATTTATGTTTTTTTTAAAAACTAAAAAACGGTTTCAGTGGCTTGCAATTTCCTAGAGTGGTTATGTGTATATTGACAATCATACTTTTAAAATTTGACAATGACTAGTAAAATTAGAATAATATCTGCTAACTGTAGAGGGCTATCAAATAAAAATAAACGCAAAGAAGTATTGAATATTTATCGAAAAAATAAATTTGACATAATATGCCTTCAAGATATTCATATCTCTGAGGAGAACGAAACAATTGTGAGAAATGAATGGGGCCTGCAAAGTATTATCGCTCCTTTAAGATCTAATGCTAGAGGGGTAGCCATTCTTTTTAACAATAACTGTGAAATCGATATACATTCATATAAAAAGGATAAAAATGGAAATTTCATAATTGTTTCACTAAATATTGATGGAATTGATATGGTAATTGCTAATATTTATGGCCCTAATAATGATGATCCAAATTTGTATAAACAATTATTTACAGATATGCTAGAATTTGAAAATGACTCTTGGGTTATATGTGGTGATTGGAATTTGGTAATAGATCTTGAAAATTATAAACATATCAACAAACCTAAAGCGCGAAATTTTATTATAGAAAATATGGAGAGATATCATCTTCATGATATTTGGAGAGAACTGAACCCTACTTTTAATAAATATACCTGGTGGAAAAAGAACCCGCGACAACAAGGTAGACTAGACTTCTTTTTAATATCAGAAAATGTAAGTAATATTACACTAGATGCAAATATATCAGCAGGCTACAAATCGGATCATTCAGCCATCTCTTTAACCTTATCCACATCTGTAAACAAAGAAAAAGGGAAGGGTTACTGGAAATTCAATTCCTCTTTGTTATTTTATAAGGAATTTTGTGATATGGTTAAAAAAACACTTGAAGAAGTTAAACTTGAATATGCCTGTAATGATCAGGATAATGTTCCAGTGGAGCTTTTAAAATTAAAATACCCAGCAACAATTGTATTCGAAACCTTTTTGATGAAAGTTAGAGAGATCTCAATTTCAATATCAACTTATTTGAAGAGAAAAAAAAAAGAATAAAATTACAATCACTTGAAAAGATATAAACGAGGTAGAAGATCAAATAAGAAATGATTTTCAACATGTAAATGAAAATAAATTCGCCCAACTTTCCAAGCTTAAATTAGAATTAGAACAATTAAGAGAGGAAGAAGTAAGAGCTCAAGAAATTAGAAGCAGACTAAGATGGTATGATGAAGGATGGAAACCAACCAGTTATTTTTGCCATTTAGAGAAAAGAAATTTTACAAATAAGCTGATACATAAACTAGTAGATGATTCAGGTAATACGATTACAGATGGAAACCAGATACTAGAGCAACAAAACATTTCGATCAAAAATTATATACTAATCCAAATTTTGAAAACGATAACCTTGATAGTTTTTTAAAAGATATCAAAACTCCTAAACTTGATTTGAATATAAGAGATAGTATAGAACAAGAAATCACTCAAGAAGAAATTAATAGAGTTGTCATGGATATGAAAAATAACAAGAGTCCCGGTCTTGATGGTTTCAGCATAGAATTTTTTTATTTTTTTTGGAAGGAATTAGGCCCTTGGATCTTCAGATACATTAATGAATCTTTTAGTAATAGGAAATTAACAATAACAGTAAACAGAGGTATCATCACCTGTATTCCCAAAGGTAAAAAGGATAGAACTTTACTTAAAAACTGGCGACCTATAACTCTCCTTAATGTATTTTACAAAATAATGAGTGCATGTATTGCAGATAGAATAAAGAAAACTCTCCCTTCCCTAATTGATGAAAATCAAACTGGCTTTATACCAGGAAGATGCATAGCAGAAAGATTATTATATGATATCATATTCCATCTAAAGAACAAAATAAAACATGGCTTCTTCTTCTTATAGATTTTGAGAAAGCCTTTGATGCAATTTCCAAATCATTCATAATAGACGTACTTAAAAAATTGGTTTTGGATCCTATATTGTTGATTGGGTAAATATGCTTATAAACAATAGTTTGTCCTGTGTCATACAAAATGGCCATCTTTCTTCTTTCTTTGAAAATGAAAGAGGATGTAGACAAGGTGATCCCATTTCCCCATATCTTTTTATTCTAGTAGCTGAAATCCTAAGCATACTTATTAGAGAGAATACAAACATTAGAGGTATAGAGATGCATGGAAAAGAACATAAACTTGGTCAATATGCAGATGACACTGAATTATTCTTAGAGGGTACTCCGGAATGTCTTAATGCTGTAATTAAAACACTTAACGATTTTTACCAAATGTCAGGGCTGAAAATTAATATGGATAAAACAAAGGCTTTATGGATAGGCGCCCTCGCTGGGAGTAGATTAAAAATATGTGATCAGCTCAACTTGGAGTGGCACACTGGAGACTTTGAAGTTCTAGGTATTATTAAAGGATTTATGGGTAATCAATACTCGTAAAAGATTAGAAAATATCACTAAACTTTTAGCAAACTGGAGAAAAAGGCATTTAACATTAATTGGGAAAATTACAGTTATTAAAACACTTGCTTTACCACAGCTAGTTCACATATTCACGGCATTCCCAAATCCGCCCGATGCTTTTATTAAGAAATTAGATAAAATATTTTTTTATTTTCTTTGGAACGGAAAAACAGATAAAATAAAAAGAGAAAATATTAAGAGAGAATATAAAAACGGGGGACTAAGAATGCCCGATATTAAAACTTTTGTGAAATCTCTAAAAATCTCCTTTTTAAGTAAATGTATTAAACATCAGAAATGTCAGCAATATGACATTCCAGTAAAAGATTTACTAAGATTAGGTTCAAATGCTTTTATTTACACAAAAGTTTCTAACCCTTATTGGAACGATGTTGTTAAAGCTTGGTGTGAATATTTTGGAAAATATGAATTACCTTTCTCTTATTGAAAACATTATGAATCAACCATTATGGTTAAACCACTACTTAAATTCCCCAAAGTTTTTCATAAAAGATTGGTATATTAAGGGTATTTGGTCCCTAAAACATATTTGTCAGGGAAATAGATTTATTCCATTTGAAACTCTAAAAGAAAGATACAATATTAAAGGGACCTTTTTGCATTATGTTCAGCTTATTTCAATTATTCCCCAAGCATGGAAAACAGCAATTAAAAAACATTTTGATGTAGATTTATACTTTGACATGTATATTCTTCCTTGTTATCAGGACTTATTGATTTGTAAGAAAGGTTCAAGACTCTTTTATGATAAACTTATTTTTTTCTGACTCACAACCTAAAATATGTAAGAAATGGGAAATTGAATTTGGTGAATGCTTAGAATGGGCTAAAAAAAATTCTCTTTTAGAAAAGACATTAGAGATGTAAAATCGATAGATTTTCAATTTAGATTTCTGCATAGAATGATATATACGAAAAAAGAACTTTATAAAATGAAACTTGTCGATGATGATTTATGTGAATTTTGCAAGATAGAGAAAGAAAACTTGATGCATGTATTTTATGACTGTGAATATGTGTTCTAATTCTGGCAAAACTTGGAGGCTTTCCTGAATTCTGTGGGAAATAATCATATACTTTTTACAAGATTTAATGTATGTTTTGGTGAAATAAGTGCAAAACCTGCAAATAATCATATTATTATGTTAGCTAAGAGACACATTTTTATTTCTAGTTTAAAGAAAAAGAAACCCTCATTAGACGTTTTTAAACAAGTATTAAAAGATGCTATTTATTTGGAATATCTGTCAGCAAAAACTAATAATAAGCTTAGCACTTATAACAAAAAGTGGATATTGTATTGTGGTTTACATGATGCCTTGAATCTTACATAGATTGCTGACTGTGTGTTATTATTGATTGTTTCCAATCACTTTGACTCTATTGCCAAAGAAAGACTGTAATGTTTACCCAAGATAAGGATTACAATACTATAATTCGGTACTGTTTTTTCCTTTATTATTAGCTTATCTTTCTACGATTGCTCATAAATATGGTGTTAACTACTTTCATGCCAGAACATCTTGCTCGATCCTTCATGATCAAGGCCTATCCTCCAAATATGCGGTGCCAAAATGTTAATTGCTATATATGTATATATCACTGTGTATGTAACCACTGAAACTGGAATAAAAATGATTTGAAAAAAAAGAAGAAGTCTGAGATGAGAAGGTTGTATGACGGTGTTGCAGGTGAGGGTCCGGAGAGCCACCCTAGTTCAGTTCCCGACCTATGGGGAGCTGTATGAGGGCCTGTGCTCCACCACAGGGGAGATCCCCATCGCCATCTACCGCTCCGAGAAACGGCCCACGCCTGTCGTGTCCTCACACCCAGATATCAGGGTAACGTCTTGCGTTTGTGATCTATAACACTCCTCACCTACTTATAACACAACAGAAGGGGCGGTCGGGTAGCCTAGTGGTTAAAGCGTTCGCTCGTCATGCCGAAGACCCAGGTTTGATTCCCGACATGGGTACACTGTGTGAAGCCCATTTCTGGTGTCCCCCGCCGTGATATTGCTGGAATATTGCTAAAAGCGGTGTAAAACCATACTCACTCACTCACTCACTATAACACAACAGTAGGGCTGGGGCGGGTAACTCGGACCGGATCCGTGATTAGTCACATGATATATTGTTTAATGACAAAAATTCTCCATGGTTACACTATAAGTCACTGATGTTTGCGTTTATTTCTGACTATGCACCCACTCCTTCTGACTTTTAAATTTTTGAATAAAGATAACGCTTCAGTCAACTTCGGTGTATTCATGACCAGATCATTTCATATGTGTATCCCTGTGTTATCGGTTTTCAGATGCTTAAACATTCATAGTTTTCTCTCTAATCAAATAAACAACTGTTAAACATCTCATTCACTAATAAAAGACAACTCTCTCTTAAAAACAAGTCATCATCTGAGTGTTTACAATGTCTGTGTGATGCTACATCCCCCCATTATTGCACGAATAATTGCGACAGTCATGGCCTTCCAAAAACTATGATGTCTGAAAACCTATGATGCGACAATATATATTACTATCTAAATAGTTTTTGCAAGGCTCTGGTAAAACATTTCTCCGTCGGACATTTTGTACCAAGAGCTACAGCGGGGACCTGGGTTGGGTCGGGTAATGGGGTCTGGGTACCCGGAGAGTAATTTTGGACTCACCCCAGCCCTACAAAAGCTCCAGAAACATATCTTGTCTAAATGTTTTTTATGTTTTGTGTCAAATTTCAAAATTAAAAATCTTCACTATGCCTGTCTTTGCACAAATCTGTATGGTTGCATGTGGCAATTTATCACAAACATCTCGCTCCATATCACATAATCCCAAAATACTTTTCATCATGGGACCCAGTTGCTGTGCAGAGTTGCATCCCTTAGGCTTGCTAGGATCATATCACAGGTTTATCTCAGATTTGACCTGATTATTATTAGTTATCAGCACTATTCCCTTGCTCTTGGGTTTCACCAACGTTGAGGACATTAATTATTTCAGGCTGTGATAATACTGAAATACTGTTCAAAGCAATGTTAAACTCAACTCATTAGCTGGCAATCCTACCTGGACAGTGAGTGCTGAGTTTTGTATTTAACACATTACTCATCAATGGATCACAATTAGCTCACAATGCCTTGACTGAGTACCCACAAGCACCCTGCTTGACAGCGTTGTATCTCTTAAAGAGGAGAAATACAGTTACCTCAGACTTCAGAACTAATATTTAATAATATTCTCATTTTCTACTTTACAGAGCATGAATAACAACATCAGCAAGCCAAGGCAGCCACGAGGCAAGTACAAACAGTCCATCGCCAGCAAAATGTACTTCTCTGACACGGACCAGAACGAGGCTCGGGATCTCATCAACAGCAGAATGAAAAGCCTCAACATTACTGATGACCAAAGTAAGATCGGAAGCTGTGCTAGTTTTGTGTCACCAGAGTTGTCTTCCTTTGATATTCCTCTCACTCTTGAGTCCCAACTTGTCACATGTAGAGTTTTAATCTGGTGATGGTAGAGTTATCTCCCTTTGAAATGATTATGTGAGTGATACCTTAACATGATCATTTCAGGAATAGGTAATAGAGAAAGTGTTCATTCCGGAAGTGGAATCAATTATCCACGAGGCAGTGGGTTGATTCTATTGACGAAATCAATAGATTTGATTGATTACTCCCACTAAAACCATGCTATGATTGATATAATTTCTCTATAATTTTGCATGATGACATATTGTTTTACTTGTTAAAAAATGCACTTTCAGGATGGCCAGTGAATTCCTGGCCCAGAATCAAATACATCAATAGCCGGACGTCATGATAATGGTTTAAGAATAAATGATGCGTTGGACAGTTTTGGTGTGAGTCAGCCAGGATGCTCCGCAGAAGGGATAATCAGTTATTATATTTAGTGTGTCAGCCTGATTTTAGAATAACCGAAGTGATGTTAGATATTTACTACTTTGGTGAACCCCCCATGAAGACCTGGGTTAGCTTGACATAGGAGGCGATTAAATGAATCAAGTGGTCAGGCTTGCTGACATGGTTGATGCATGTCATTGTGTCCAAATTGCATCAATTGATGTTCATGATGTCAGTCACTTGATTGTCTGCTCCTGGCCTGATTATTTACAGGATGTCATCAAAAAGTTGGAATATTGCTGAGTGTGGCGTTAAAAACAAACAATCTAATCTGGTGAAACCCATGAACTTGGGCATGGTGTTGACCTGCACAGCAAGTGTTCACCAGAGACAGCTGACTCCCATTGTCACCAGCATCCTTCAGTTAAATGTTCAGTGATTTGACATAAATTTTGATTATGGTAAGAAGTCCAGAGGAATTCAGTTGATGGTTTTGTGGATACAAAAAATTCAAAAGGGGAATGTTATAGTTTTTAACCAAACAACTCATTTTTAACTTTTTTATTATATTTTCATGGTTGTTAAACCAGAAGATAATTTGGACAAGACTAAAGCAAAATTCGTCACTTTTTTAAGAGCTTCAGTGTTTTAGGTTGTATTTCTCTACAGATCTCCCTGAGTTATCAGCACACATGCAGTTTTATAGGGACTGTTCACTTGTTCTGTTATGAATGCAATGTAAAGCATTATCATACCTCACTGTCAGATTGATGAGATCTGATTGGTCCATGTGATCTTGATAAAATACTGTGTAACCCGCCTGGAGGGGAAGAAATTGGTCAGCAGGGGAATAAATCTCTTATACCCCGCCACGAGCAAATCAGGCTGCACGTGGATTTCTGAGAGACAGAATAAATCCCTAATCCTGCTTCAAAGCAAAAAGCTGCATGCTCTTTCCGAGTTAGTAGAAGTCACGTGACATAGCGCAGGCTAACCTCAGCTCAATCAAACAGCTGTTTTCTATCAATTTTGCATTTGTTTGAATTCTTTTACAATGTCATATTAAAAATTGGCGGTTAAGATAAATTTGTTGATCAATCAGGGTACATGGGGTTTTATGTATCCCTTTTTAAATTTTATACCCCCCTCCTCCGGCTCTGCGGGAGGCATAAAACCCCATGTACCCCTCGTGATCCTGCTACAACTTACAAATTCATTCATGGATATATCTTGCTTGTACAGGTCCAGCCAAAGAACAAGATAGCTTGCTGTCCTATGTGATTGTGAACCCATCTCCCAAAAGGAAACTGAAGAATGGAGATATGATGTAAGTGTATTTATCATGTAGGTGATAGTTTTTTAAATGTTAGAGACCAATCTGATAAACTTTGTATCAAGAGCCAAATTACCAAAAATAAATCTTAGATTTTGTTGTTTTCAAGAATAAACTTCTATGAATGATTATAATCATCATGTGTTTTCGTATTGTAAATAGGATGTATTGGAAAGAACAAATTGTATTATGCGAGCCAAAATATTAATCTTGTTATAAGGACATATTACGATTTATCATTTAACTTAAGCATTTATCCATGACATAAGCTTATGACATAAAAACATGTATGTCATACCCCAATGACATAAGTATGCAAATTAGATATGCAAATTAGATAACCGGAAGAGGGAGCGGTTTGATTTGAAACTATATATTATAAGTGAAGTTACACCAGAGATATAATCAGATTACACAGAATCGTTGTTGTTACCGTTATTAAAGTTTCAATTATTCTGCAAAAGTCTGTTCAAGTATTTTGTTTAAAATAATCCGAGGAACTTTTTTTCTCAGCGAATTGTTTATTTTGGTTTACATGGCTATGGAAAACATGCATCACTACGCATGATCTATACGTAAGATTTCGACAAGTTGCTGATGTTAATGTTTAATGCAATTATTCCTTAATTTGGAAGCAAAAATTTGAAAATGATAAATAGAATTCATCACTCATGTTTTTTGATATGGGAAATATCAACCTCGTCCCGTTAATCGGTATTTGCCTCGCCAAAGGCTCGGCAAATACCGATTAACTAAGACTCGGTTGATATTTCCCATATTAAAAAACACTCGTGATGAATCCTCTATAAGGAAACACTGTCGGCTATTATTCGCTCTGTAGAGAGTGATGCTTCACCATTACCATGATCATTACCTCAGACAAGACAAGTTAGTCTCCCTGTACCGCCTCCGTGGTCTAGTGGTAGAGCGTGCGCCCAGAGAACGGAAGGTCCGGGGTTCAATTCCCAGCCGCGTCATACCAAAAAACATTAAAATATGGTACTTCTTGTTAGCCTGTCTTGTGCTTGGCATTAAGGGGCTAAAACAAGGACTGGTCAACTTGGCGTCACTATACTGTGTCTGAGTGGGGTATTTATGTTTAACTGCGTCATGGTATCTCAGTGTGCGAGCACTTTAAATCAACTAGTACAAGCAGCTACATATGCATGCATGTTGCTATATAAGTGCATCAATATTTGATGCGACGTTATACCCCATTTTACCTCACCTAGTCTCCCTGTATGAGTGAGTATGGTTTTATGTCATTTTTAGCAATATTCCAGCAATATGACAATGTTGGCTACCAGAAACAGGCTTCCCACATTGTACCCTATGCTTCATCCAACCCAGACTTTTGTTGAGATGAGTGCTTACTTTTACCACCAGGCTACCCAAACCGTGTATATAGGGGTGGTCGGGTAGCCTAGTGGTTAAAGCATTCACTGTCACGCCGGAGACCCGGGTTCGATTCCTGACATGGGTACAATGTGTGAAGCCCATTTCTGGTGTTCCCCGACGTGATATTGCTGGAATATTGCTAAAAGCGGCGTAAAACCATACTCACTCACGCTCACCAACCGTGTATAGGTGTATAGAGTTTTGTTGAAATGAAGTAGCAATTGATTAAAGTAACGAAAAATCCCGCCTTCTGACTTTAAAAGATCTCCCACTCTCATTTTCTAGCTATGTGATACAACCAAGCACCATGATGGCCGTCCCTAGCAAACTACGATCAAAGACGCAGAGAAATGTCTCAGCTAAACATCTGAACTTCACAGTCAACTCTGTGCCCACACCAACTCTAACCCGAACATCCCAGACTCGAGTCAGCTGGAATCTATCGGCCCACACCGAAAACCCGAAGCCTAATGGATCACGACCCAGTGATTATCGATTCCGATCAAAATCTGAATCTCAAGTGCCTAAAATGGAGTGATACTGTGCCTTTTCCTCTTCCTTGCTAAACAGACTGAACTGTCACCTGTCTGGGTTGACATCTACATGAACTATTTGATCCTCTTGTCGGAACATCTGGATCAAGGTGCTGATGTTGCTGAGGGTGATACCTCCGTACCTTACGTTGAACAATTGATGATCTCTAAGATTCTGTACAAGGATTGGACATACTTTTTAACCAGTTGTGAACATACCAAACTGATGAATGAACCTGCTGATCTGAATATGATATCTGAACTTTCATAGTATGACCTTTGACCACGAGTACATAATTATATTCTTCACATTTTGTTAATTTGAAATATTAAACTTATTTTTTAAAATGCAATATATAATTAACTATATTTTTTTCCTAGTTATATCATGGGTTAAAGTTCCTAAATGCAAAAAGAAATGTTATCAGGACATCCATTTTGCATTTGCCACCTCTTCCAGAAGCAGAGAGAACATTTTGTTAGGATTGTGAGCAAAATGGTTTCTTCTATTTTTTAACCATGAAATTAAGTGAAATTTGATCAAAGATGAAGACAATTTAACTTGTGAAACTGATACTCACAATAGAAGTTCACACCATCAGTTCAAACCCACGAGATAGCTGGGTGTTCAGAGTGCAATTCTAATTACCCCCTTATTATCTAGAATGGAAATATTCCTTGAATCAAATCACCTACTTGTCAATAATGCAGCAGCTGACCTCTTCTTAAACAATTGAGTTTAATCATGTCAATACAATCACATTAATGAACATCACTTGTGTGTCATTTCCTGAGTGGACCAACGTGCAATGAGATATGTATAGGTAGGTGTTCTCGTCCTGTTTACACTGAATTTAGAGGGGGAAAGCTCTTATTGTGGAACAGCTGACGTTCGCATACATATATTACCTGCATCTGATTTGAATAGAGCCGTCTCCTTTATATTATAGTAAAATAACAATGTCTCAAATTGCCTGAAACTAAATAAGACCATAAACAGTTGAAATGTTCAAAAAAAGTTATTTCAGTGGTATTTCCACATAGTCGTCCTGCTCCAACTTGGTGTTCAAGGATTTGGTTGAATTTGTCAAATGCCTTATTTTCATGATTTTCTCCAGATGGAAAAGGGTTCCTGTATAATCCAAAATGCTCTGTGTTCTATCCCTCATGAGTGTAGCCGACTTTGTGTACATTTGAAAAATCATACGTGATTTGTATTATTTGAATACTCAAACTAATGTTGCTTGCTATCTTCATCAAAGCTTAGGGTGTCATTTTAAAATTTCGCTTTCCTCTCGTTTCCCGAGGAACAGCAGGATAGATGGACTACTGTTTGCCTGGGTGTAGTTTCCCCCTAATGTCAGATAACCACAATGTTAATATGCAGAGATTATTGCAAAGGTTTACCTTATGCTTTTTGTACTGAGTATTTCTCCAAAATATTTACCAGGGTGCCATTGTACAAAGCAATCTTAGCACTAAGGTGATCGTAACTCACATACCTTAACATAGACTTACGACTGTCGTAGCGCTTAGGTTGTTTTCAACGGCACCCAGGTCAGTAACCATGGTTCCTCCCTATAGTTTCATCAATCATTCCCCCAAACAATGAACAGATCAGTAACCATAGCTCTTCCCAATAATTGCATAAATCATTACCTATATTAATAAACAGATTTGTAGTCAGGGTTCTTCTCAATGGTTGCATCAATCATTCTTCCAAAGCAAGAAACAAAATAGTTGTGGTTTCTGTGTATGGTTCTGTCAATCATTTCTCAGAAATGAAGCCACGTTTTTACCCAATATGTACATTGATCGTTTCGCCAAAAGGGTAACCATGTCCTTCCGATTATCAATCATTCCTCCAAAATAGAATTAACAGAATTGTAGCCAGGGTTCTTCCTTGTGATTACATCAATATTTCCACCAAATGATTAACCGACCCATAGCAAGAAGTCTCACCAGCTTCCTTCAGAATTATGTACAGAATGGTTGCCAGAGATCTCCCTGTAGTTTGTATCAATCATTCCTTCACAACAATAAACAGAATCGTATCCATGGTTCCTCTGTATGGCTGCATCAATCATTCCTCAAAATAGATACACTGAATAGTTTCTAGCCTTCTTCCAAATAGTTTCTTCATTCAATCATTCTTCTGAAGCTGGTGAACAGTAGCCATAGGTCTTCCAAACTATGTCAATCATTCTTCTGAAGCAGGTGAACAGTAGCCATAGGTCTTCCAAACTATGTCAATCATTCTTCCAAACCTAACCACAATGACAGCTATGGTTATTCCTAGTTATGAAATCATCCAGGAACCAATGTCATTCTTACCAGGAGATGGTTAAACACAAACATTGGAGAAGATGTAGAGAAACCCAATAACATTAATTTGAAATCAAATTACACATGCCTGTTGTCATTTCCTGACAAATAGCATCTCAGTTTGTTGATCATGTGGATATAGATCTGACTGTTTATGAAGAAAATACTCTCAAGTCACAATTCTCAATTAGAAAATGGTTTGCTTTGTCAGCAAATGATAATGATTTCATGGTGCTAGTTTCAAACACGTAAATTACCATATCACAACATATGAAGAATATGTAACCATAGCAACAATTTCTTTGACTTTATCAGTACTATTTCATTATAATATTTTGATGTTTATATTTTATTTTCTTACAACCTAGAATGAATTGCTTTTATTATGTTCCAGTATCCACTTGCTAATAACCGGAAGCAAATTTACGTCATTTGAAATTCATTGCAAATGTCACTCATAGTTTGAACTGAAATAATTTGTGATAATGCATGAATCTCACATCCAGTATTTATTTGATACTGAATCTCAATATGATTGTAACTGTTTTGGGGATCTGTGGTCAAACCAATATTTTATGTACATTTCTTGTAGTTATGTAGAATATCTAGTGCTGGTTTTTATATACTGAACCTTATTGTACATGTTTTTTGACAAACCACAAGTGTTTAGTGTGCATGGTCCACTGTGAAGACAACTGTGTGACCCTGTTTCCAGTGGCTCCTTAGAGAGCTACTTGTTAGGACCAACCTTTCTTATTTATTGGTTTACAAATTTATTTTTTAAGTCCATGTAGGTGGGAAAATCTGAAACAGATAGTTCAGATTTTATTTGTGTTCTTCAAAGAGTTACTTGAATATGTTGTCATGCTGTTTTTCTGGTCTTGCAGATTAATCATGTATGCATAATAGAGTTACAGAGTGCTGAATAAGAGTAACCTCCCTTTCGTACATGGATAAACCAACCAGATAACATCAGATGCTGAAAAAATGTCTGATTATATCATTGATCTTTTTGTATTTGTATTTGTTTATATTTTTCACATTTTATAAATGTCACCTATTCAATTTGAATTTCAGATTTCATTTTTTTTCACTTTTTTGTTGTTGTTGGCTTCTCTGATCTGTAAACTGATTTTTTAAGCAAACAATCTCTGTTATATGTCATGTAATGACCACTTGGTTGTGACGAATCATTTTCTAGTTCAGGAAAGAGGAAATTATTGATTTTGACGATGGTTTTGCTTGATATTTTTCCTGTGGTAACCATTAATTCCAAATATTTTTGTTCCAAAGATTGTATCAGTTATTGTCTATATACTGAATAATATCATTCCTGTTTGACACGTTTTCTTAAATTCCATTCCGTATTATGGATAAACCATGTTAAAGATCTGATACTGATTGATATTGAAATGCATTAAATGTTTAACTTTTCATCTGCATAATACCAGATGCTAACCTTGCCATACCGCATGTTCAAGATGGTTTTATTCCATAACACGTTGAGAACATCTAACTAATATATTATGTTACACTAGTGTAATTGTTTATACACCTCTTCCAGATTCTGTCAGTAATACATCACCTTTAATTGAGCTGAGAAATACCTTATTTGAGGTATAAAGCACCCAAGTTATCAAGGGTGGATCTGTAGGACTGCTTAGGCCTGAAGAGTTCCGTCAGGGCCTGTAGTTTCTAAAGTCTCTGGCATCCATGCAATTTTTATTATTTTGAACACTGGTTGCCTGCCGTGGCTAGCAATTTTCTAGGTGGGCCAGTAATTTTTCAAACCCCTTAAACCCCTATCCCGCCTGTCTAGTAACTTTGGTCTAACTTTCAAGTCAGAACATGTGATTCAATAAGAAGAATGTGCTAAAATCTTTCTTATCATTTAATAGTTTATACCTGTTGGTTCCAACATTCATATAGCTGGAATATTGCTGAGTGCGGTGTTAAACCAAAAAACAACCCAAAATCAAATGTCCTGTTTGCCATGCAATATGATTAAAAATAGATGATAAGATTATTTTGATATGATTTTCAAATGTTATTTTTACATACACCACTGTGTATGATGACTGATGTCAATCTGATGTTCCACCCGAGAGTATAAGTCGAATGTAATGTTGAAAAATTTAGCTTGACTGTATCTTTTGCCTTAATATACGTTTGTGAAATATATTTTAAGGATAGTATGTTGTTGACTGGTTAGTGAAGCCACGGTCATATATGAAATATTTTTTGGGGTGGAGTAGGAATTGTAGGATCCTTATCTTCCCACCTTAAGCATAAGGACTGGAGCTGGAGGTATATTTTTTTAATTTTTTTAAAAGAATTTTTGACTGGAGGTATATGTGTATATACTAAAGTGGGAAGTGGGTGTTGTATGCTAGGGATTGAAAGCATGAATACCATGTCAGGGTGTGTGACACACTGTCAGCCAGGTATGACATTGTATCACTATGATCCCTTCTCAAGTCGGGTCTTGAAACACGCATGGAGTTGGAGTGCCTAGGTCCCGGTTCCACATAGGGATCCTCGTGCTACGATTGTCGTAAGCCTATTCTATAAAATTAAGAGTAACTATTGTCTTAACTCTATGATCGCTTTATGGAACATGGCCCAGGATTGCCTATTGTCCTACGGTCATGTGCTCAGAACCACCCACCATATTGTCCTGGGGTAAGGCACCATGCATTGATGTATAGTCTGTCTTCCAGACCCTAGAGAAAAAAATAAAAAGGAGTCCATCTCAAGTCTAGAATGATTTCGAAATTAAGGATTGTTCTGATTTTGATTTTATTATTTTTATTTTATATAAATGTATATATTTCAATAAGATAACTTTATTTCTGTGACTAAATGTCAGTCTGAGTGATGCACCACAACCTGACATAGCAATACTCATATCAAACTAACCATACGTGTCTGATTGTTTGAAAGGCATTGGAAACATTGAACTTTGTATTTTGTACTTTTCTATTAATTAATTTAGTTGTTAATTTGTATTAACATATTTTGGTAGTATATATAGTCTATAATATATTGTAACCTACTAATGTGCACATGGTAGAGGTGTTCCTCAAGACACTGGTCAGACAATCAATCAATTTACGATACCTCACGATAAGTAGCAGACTAACTAAAACATTTAAACAATAATCATCCTTATTAGCTCAAATAAATTAAAAGTAATGACTTATGATCTCTGATAGAGAACGGGATCGGGTGGTCAGACTCGCTGACTTGGTTAATGCATGTTATCGTATCCAAATTGCGTGGATCGATGCTCATGATGTCAATCACTGGATTTTCTGGTCCAGACTTGATAATTTACAGATTGCCGTCAAATAGCTGGAATATTGCTGAGGGTGGCGTTAAACAACAAACACACAAACAGATCTGATAGAGGATGAATATGACTCATTTTAGCTATACAGGGATATATATTTGTTAATTGTCTCTTGATGAGTAGACGTCCCTGTCTTAGGCTGAGCACAATGTCGAAATCAAAGAGTGTGAGAGGAAAGGCCTGATGTTATATCACAGATACATGGAATCTGTTTCGAAAATGCAGAATGGTTCTAATGTGTAAATGATTTTTTACACAGACGTTGCCATCAGTTATGATCTTGTATGAAACACAAGACATATATACTTGCATTATGTGATCAGGGATTTGTAGCCTAGCTGTTGGATTGGTAGTGTTTGTTCGTCGTCCTCCTTGGTGCATGCAAAAACGTAGTCAGATTCTATTAATCAAAATGGATTTACTGCCATGCAAACATTGCTTGTTTTTTTGTTGTTAAAACCACACAATGTTGTTCTGAATTGATCATGTTTGTCTTAAAGATTATTGATTGTCAACAATGTATTTGCTATTAATACCATATGCTTGGTAGAATTTTGTTTTTTAAAGTAATGATATGGAATTAAGTTAAGGATTTGTTTGTGTTTACCTGTTGCTTGGAAACAGGACCATTTTTGTATACCTCACAGATTGAGGTATACATGCTCCTGATGTTGTATACCTCACAGATTGAGGTATACATGCTCCTGTTGTTGTATATCCAACAGATGTACGTATACATGCTCCTGTTGTTGTATATCTCACAGATGTAGGTATACATCCTCCTGGTGTTGTATATCTCACAGATGTAGGTATACATGCTCTCGTTGTTGTATATCTCACAGATGTAGGTATATGTGCTCCCGTTGTTGTATATCTCACAGATGTAGGTATACGTTTCCTTTTGTTGTATATCTCACAGATGTAGGCATACATGCTCCCGTTGTTGTATATCTCACAGATGTAGGGATACATGCTCCTGGTGTTGTATATCTCACAGATGTAGGTATACATGCTCCTGTTGTTGTATATCTCACAGATGTAGGGATACATGCTCCTGGTGTTGTATATCTCACAGATGTAGATATACATGCTCCCGTTGTTGTATATCTCACAGATGTAGGTATACATGCTCCTGGTGTTGTATATCTCACAGATGTAGGCATACATGCTCCCGTTGTTGTATATCTCACAGATGTAGGCATACATGCTCCCGTTGTTGTATATCTCACAGATGTAGGTATACATGCTCCCGTTGTTGTATGTCTCACAGATGTAGGCATACATGCTCCCGTTGTTGTATATCTCACAGATGTAGGTATACATGCTCCTGTTGTTGTATATCTCACAGATGTAGGTATACATGCTCCCGTTGTTGTATATCTCTCAGATGTAGGTATATGTGCTCCTGTTGTTGTATATCTCACAGATGTAGGTATACATGCTCCTGTTGTTGTATATCCCACAGATGTAGGTATACATGCTCCCGTTGTTGTATATTTCACAGATGTAGGCATACATCCTCCTGTTGTTGTATATCTCACAGATGTAGGTATACATGCTCCCGTTGTTGTATATCTCACAGATGTAGGTATACATGCTCCTGTTGTTGTATATCTCACAGATGTAGGTATACATGCTCCCGTTGTTGTATATCCCACAGATGTAGGTATATGTGCTCCTGGTGTTGTATATCTCACAGATGTAGGTATACATGCTCCCGTTGTTGTATGTCTCACAGATGTAGGCATACATGCTCCCGTTGTTGTATATCTCACAGATGTAGGTATACATGCTCCTGTTGTTGTATATCTCACAGATGTAGGTATACATGCTCCTGTTGTTGTATATCTCACAGATGTAGGTATATGTGCTCCCGTTGTTGTATATCTCACAGATGTAGGTATACGTTTCCTTTTGTTGTATATCTCACAGATGTAGGCATACATGCTCCCGTTGTTGTATATCTCACAGATGTAGGTATACATGCTCCTGTTGTTGTATATCTCACAGATGTAGGTATACATGCTCCCGTTGTTGTATATTTCACAGATGTAGGCATACATCCTCCTGTTGTTGTATATCTCACAGATGTAGGCATACATCCTCCTGTTGTTGTATATCCCACAGATGTAGGTATATGTGCTCCTGTTGTTGTATATCTCACAGATGTAGGCATACATCCTCCTGTTGTTGTATATCCCACAGATGTAGGTATATGTGCTCCTGGTGTTGTATATCTCACAGATGTAGGTATATGTGCTCCTGTTGTTGTATATCTCACAGATGTAGGTGTACATGCTCCTGTTGTTGTATATCTCACAGATGTAGGTATACATGCTCCTGTTGTTGTATATCCCACAGATGTAGGTATATGTGCTCCTGTTGTTGTATATCTCACAGATGTAGGTGTACATGCTCCTGTTGTTGTATATCTCACAGATGTAGGTATACATGCTCCTGTTGTTGTATATCCCACAGATGTAGGTATACATCCTCCTGTTGTTGTATATCTCACAGATGTAGGTATATGTTCTCCCGTTGTTGTATATCTCACAGATGTAGGTATATGTGCTCCTGTTGTTGTATATCTCACAGATGTAGGTATACATGCTCCTGCTGTTGTATATCTCACAGATGTAGGTATACATGCTCCTGTTGTTGTATATCTCACAGATGTAGGTATACATGCTCCTGTTGTTGTATATCTCACAGATGTAGGTATACATGCTCCTGTTGTTGTATATCTCACAGATGTAGGTATACATGCTCCCGTTGTTGTATATCTCACAGATGTAGGTATACATGCTCCCGTTGTTGTATATCTCACAGATGTAGGTATACATGCTCCTGTTGTTGTATATCTCACAGATGTAGGTATACATGCTCCTGTTGTTGTATATCTCACAGATGTAGGCATACATGCTCCTGTTGTTGTATATCTCACAGATGTAGGTATACATGCTCCCGTTGTTGTATATCTCACAGATGTAGGTATACATGCTCCTGTTGTTGTATATCTCACAGATGTAGGTTTACATACTCCTGTTGTTGTATATCCCACAGATGTAGGTATACTTGCTCCTGTTGTTGTATATCTCACAGATGTAGGTATACTTGCTCCTGTTGTTGTATATCCCACAGATGTAGGTATTCGTTTCCTGTTGTTGTATATCTCACAGATGTAGGTATACATGCTCCTGTTGTGTATCTCACAGATGTAGGTATACATGCTCCCGTTGTTGTATATCTCACAGATGTAGGTATACATGCTCCTGTTGTATATCTCACAGATGTAGGTATACATGCTCCCGTTGTTGTTTATCTCACAGATGTAGGTATACATGCTCCTGTTGTTGTATATCTCACAGATGTAGGTATACATCCTCCTGTTGTTGTATATCTCACAGATGTAGGTATATGTTCTCCCGTTGTTGTATATCCCACAGATGTAGGTATACATGCTCCTGTTGTTGTATATCTTACAGATGTAGGTATACATGCTCCTGTTGTTGTATATCTCACAGATGTAGGTATACATGCTCCTGTTGTTGTATATCTCACAGATGTAGGCATACATGCTCCTGTTGTTGTATATCTCACAGATGTAGGCATACATGCTCCTGTTGTTGTATATCTCACAGATGTAGGTATACATGCTCCCGTTGTTGTATATCTCACAGATGTAGGTATACATGCTCCCGTTGTTGTATATCTCACAGATGTAGGTATACATGCTCCTGTTGTATATCTCACAGATGTAGGTATACATGCTCCCGTTGTTGTTTATCTCACAGATGTAGGTATACATGCTCCTGTTGTTGTATATCTCACAGATGTAGGTATACATGCTCCTGTTGTTGTATATCTCACAGATGTAGGTATACATCCTCCTGTTGTTGTATATCTCACAGATGTAGGTATATGTTCTCCCGTTGTTGTATATCCCACAGATGTAGGTATACATGCTCCCGTTGTTGTATATCTCACAGATGTAGGTATATGTTCTCCCTTTGTTGTATATCCCACAGATGTAGGTATACATGCTCCTGTTGTTGTATATCCCACAGATGTAGGTATACATGCTCCCGTTGTTGTATATCTCACAGATGTAGGTATACATGCTCCCGTTGTTGTATATCTCACAGATGTAGGTATACATGCTCCTGTTGTTGTATATCCCACAGATGTAGGCATACATGCTCCTGTTGTTGTATATCCCACAGATGTAGGTATACATGCTCCTGTTGTTGTATATCTCACAGATGTAGGTATACATGCTCCTGTTGTTGTATATCTCACAGATGTAGGTATACATGCTCCTGTTGTTGTATATCTCACAGATGTAGGTATACATGCTCCCGTTGTTGTATATTTCACAGATGTAGGTATACATGCTCCTGTTGTTGTATATCTCACAGATGTAGGTATACATGCTCCTGTTGTTGTATATCCCACAGATGTAGGTATACATGCTCCTGTTGTTGTATATCTCACAGATGTAGGTATACATGCTCCTGGTGTTGTATATCTCACAGATGTAGGTATACATGTTCCCGTTGTTGTATATCTCACAGATGTAGGTATATGTGCTCCCGTTGTTGTATATCTCACAGATGTAGGTATATGTGCTCCTGGTGTTGTATATCTCACAGATGTAGGTATACATGCTCCCGTTGTTGTATATCCCACAGATGTAGGTATACATGCTCCTGGTGTTGTATATCTCACAGATGTAGGTATACATGCTCCCGTTGTTGTATATCTCACAGATGTAGGTATATGTGCTCCTGGTGTTGTATATCCCACAGATGTAGGTATACATGCTCCTGTTGTTGTATATCTCACAGATGTAGGTATACATGCTCCCGTTGTTGTATATCTCACAGATGTAGGTATACATGCTCCTGTTGTTGTATACCTCACAGATGTAGGTATACATCCTCCTGTTGTTGTATATCTCACAGATGTAGGTATACATGCTCCTGTTGTTGTATATCCCACAGATGTAGGTATACATGCTCCTGTTGTTGTATATCTCACAGATGTAGGTATACATGCTCCTGTTGTTGTATATCCCACAGATGTAGGTATACATGCTCCTGTTGTTGTATATCCCACAGATGTAGGTATACATGCTCCTGTTGTTGTATATCTCACAGATGTAGGTATACATGCTCCCGTTGTTGTATATCTCACAGATGTAGGTATACATGCTCCTGTTGTTGTATATCTCACAGATGTAGGTATACATGCTCCTGTTGTTGTATATCTCACAGATGTAGGTATATGTTCTCCCGTTGTTGTATATCTCACAGATGTAGGTATATGTGCTCCTGTTGTTGTATATCTCACAGATGTAGGTATACATGCTCCCGTTGTTGTATATCTCACAGATGTAGGTATACATGCTCCCGTTGTTGTATATCCCACAGATGTAGGTGTACATGCTCCTGTTGTTGTATATCCCACAGATGTAGGTATACATGTTCCTGGTGTTGTATATCTCACAGATGTAGGGATACAAGAATCAAAGTCATTTTAACCCAAAACACATTTTTTTCACCTCCGCATGGTAGAAAGTTACCCATGTTATTTCAAGTGAAAATTTGCTTTGAGATAAATTGGGAATGTTTGGCCTTTCTTGTCAAAAACATGTTTAAGTGTGAAATATTGATAATTTTTTTTCAGATAAATGTGGTATTTCTCTGAATGTTTAATAAGAATATCTATCATGTCGCAAAATGAAAATTAATAGACAATTCAAAACTAATTGATAAGATGTAATATTCTTCATAAACCATTCCAAAATATTTTGTCTTTCTAAAATGGCATCATCTGTTATTTTCTTGACGCATGTTGTAAAGTATTATTTTTGATATTTATGATTGACTGATCGTCCATTATTTTCATGCCAATATTTTTTTAATGTGAAAATCAGTTATGAATAATGAATTCATACTGGATTATTGCTATTCAGAAAACGTAACATTTAGCAACCAGGTCCTTGACATTAATAAACATTAATGGTCGATGCTACTGGCCCTCACTCAGTAGTTCCACATTCACTCAATAACCTGATAGGGGCGGTCGGGTAGCCTAGTGGTTAAAGCGTTCGCTCGTCACGCCGAAGACCTGGGTTCGATTCCCGACATGGGTACAATGTGTGAAGCCCGTTTCTGGTGTCCCCCGCCGTGATATTGGTGGAATATTGCTAAAAGCGGCGTAAAACCATACTCACTCACTCACTCACTCAATAACCTGATACCAGAGATGAAACCTTATTTTTAGGGTTTTCAGTATTTTGTTTGCCGAACATTCATGGATGTTATTTTGTATGTAATCTTTATACATAAATTTATTTTTTCATTAATATGCATTACTCAGTGTGTCATATCACTCAACCATCAGCTAATCAAACATCCAAGGTCAATCTTCTTTGACTGCAATTGTGCAGCATGATGCATTTAATTATATTTATTTATGCCCTAATGAAGCAATAGATAGAAATTTTGTTTGATTACATATCAAATTATAACATCATTGTCCACATTCCTCATTAGAAACACATTTGAACATATCTGAATATTAATAATTTTCGATACTGATAAAGTTGAATGGAAGGTGAAAGAATAAGGTCAAGTTTGGTAGTTATGTATTCTGTAGTAATTGATTGCATAATACAAACATCAGTTAAATTCTTATACTATTCTAAATGTTGATTTGTTAAGCCATTTTAAACTTTTGTCACCCTGGGATTTTATTGAAAGAAATAATACGTTGTGTTGAAGATTGATATCATTTTGATAATGGTAATGGGATACAGATGATGAAAAGGTGATTATTTTGAATTAAGATAGTGTGCTCTTACCACATGTGGTCATGGCGGTGATGTGTCAGCTTTATACAGATGTGTGGCAAGTATTGTTGATGGAGGAGTCAGAGATGGTTGTGTTGTCTGAATGAGACTGTATTCCATGCTGTGCAGAAAGTTGCAGAGAATCGAAGTAACTCTAAATATTTTTGTAATATTTTAATGTGATCAATAAATATTCACAATTATGTCTGTTTTCAGTATTTTATGGACCCGTGAAGATACGGGGTAGAATAGGTCTTCAGCAATCCATGCAGTCATTAAAGGTGACTAACATGATCGGGGGTCAGGCTTGCTGACTTGACTGGTGCATGTCATCATATCCCAATTGTGTGGATTAATGCTCATGATGTCAATCACTGGCTTGGTCCACACTGGATTATTAACAGACCGCTGTTGTATAGCTGGAATATTGCTGAGTGCGGCGTTAAACAACAAACAAGCAAACAAAGTTGTTTATGTGACTGTACAGTAAGTTCAACAAATTGCTGTTCCTGGACCATGAGGAGCATGGTGGCCCAGTTATCACAGGCGCTGCAATGCAGACTTGAGAGTCTTTAGCACGCCAGAAACCCATGATGCTAAATCAAGTACTGTTCAGGGCAGCCTTAAACCAAACTCACTCACTCATACGCCAGATACAGTTGTTTTATCAGGGAGCGAGTGAGTATCGTTTTACACTGCTTTTAGCAATATTCCAGCATTGTCACTGCAGGGGACACCAGAAATTGGCTTCACTCATTGTACTCATGTTGTCAGTCGAACCTGGATCTTCCCTGGGCAGACACCTGCTGTCACGTGGTCAGAGACTCTAGTTGGGTCACCACCCCCTTACTCCGTTGTTGACGCAGAACATCGTGAGATGCTTACATCATTGGAGGGAGTGATTATTGAAACCCCTACACCTGATGTTTTGTCCCCCCGACACACTGGAAAACAGGACACGAATGTCACCGCCTTCTCTCACACATCTGCACTTACTGACCCCTCTGCTCCATCTGACCCTTCTGCTTCACCTGCCCTTACTGTCCTCTCTGCCCCATCTGGCCCTTCTTCTTCATCTGCCCTTACTGTCCTCTCTGCCCCATCTGGCCCTTCTTCTTCACCTGCCCTTACTGTCCTCTCTGCCCCATCTGGCCCTTCTTCTTCACCTGCCCTTACTGTCCTCTCTGCCCCATCTGGTCCGGGACTGCCATCACCAGTAACTCCGGTAAAAGCAGGTGTTACTGCAGCAATGGTCCACAGCCTATTCTGACCCTGAATTGCCCCAGAGTAATATACCTGTACTTTGTCAAAAAACATATGGTTGGTATGAAATGCTTATCTTCTCGCTTATTGCCGATGTGACGTTAAATTTAACTCACTCACTAATCTACGCGCAACCGGACTTTTTTTTGTGGTGCAAGAAATCGTGATAAAATGATTATGCATATACACTACAATTTAGTTTATCAGGCCAAATGACACATTCCTTTATTGTTTTATCCATAGAACAGGTGACAAGGCCAAAGGCTGAATTGCTTTTATGTGGACAATTAACTAACTGTGTAGACGTATATGCCCTTATGTGAAGTATGTGTAACCTATTGTTACACACTTGACCCCCTAAACATCAATAAGCGAATAAGGATGCTAACTAAATGAATCACATTTTACCTCCTAGGTTTAATAATATATACCAATGTGTGTTTCGTGTCTGTTGTAATGGTGCTTGGACATTGTTAAACGCTGTCTAAACCACTACTTACTCAATCACTGAGATGATATCAGACAGAAACATTGTGACGAGACTCGGATAAGGGTTAGAATAATTCTCCCAGCTAATACACGACGTTGTCACAACGTTGTGGTAAGGTTGTGGATTGGTAACGTCGTGATACAACGTTGTGACGACGTGAATATAACGTAACACAACGTTAGGCCATGGCGTTGTGACAACATAAATGGGTGTCCACAGAATAACGTTATATGGATGTAATATCCCCAACGTTACCACAACGTAAACACAACGTGATTTTGTCAGCTGGGCTCACCACGCTCATAGGCTACTGACGTGGTCGATTGCATGCCATGGCTTCATGGTATCAACCACTGGTTTGCCTGGTCCAGACGCGATTTTTTAGAGCCCGACGTGATATAAACTGCTGGGCAAATGAAAGTATACACCCATGTTTGATGGTGGTAAAAAATTAAACAAACAAGAAATATTTTTTCTATGGTGTAAGTGCTTGATAGTTGTGTTTTGGACCTTAAGTTTGCAGTGTTTTGGCGACTGTTTACAGCCTAGTCACCTTATGATAACGTTTGTAAGTTTGAGGTCAAATTAAATTTCCAAGTGTATACTTTATTTTGCCCGGCAGTTC
Organism: Haliotis rufescens; assembly: GCF_023055435.1. NCBI lineage: Eukaryota > Metazoa > Mollusca > Gastropoda > Lepetellida > Haliotidae > Haliotis > Haliotis rufescens. The sequence goes on from NW_025963779.1 coordinate 17,462,015, forward strand.
AGCTGAACAACAAACTAACAAGACTCGCACACTGGCACAAAGAGCTGGCATTATAACATTACGATTTAATCCAGCGCGGTATTTAAGAGCTTTTAGCAATATTCCAGCAATATCACGGCGGGGGACACCAGAAATGGGCTTCACACATTGTACCCATGTCGGGAATCGAACCCGGATGTTCGGCGTGACGAGCGAAGGCTTTAACCATTAGGCCACCCGACCTCCCAGAGAGTGAAGATGTCAGGAATGATCTTCACTTTCACCTCACGGGCTGCCCGTCTAAAGATACCTCCTTACCAACGCCATTTTCTCCTTATCTCAACCTGAACGATGCGTGGACGTTTGTGAAAATGTTGAGCCGTTTGTCGAGCAGCATTTGCTGTTTACATTTCACAACTTTTGAGGTACAATCGTGCGTGCTCTTTCTTCCAGGATTTCAAAGAGCATCATACAGCTCTTCATCAGAAGTTGTTTGATGAAGTATTGCAACATTTGATTTTTTCGAGTGAACAAATGACTTGCCTTTGCATGTGTTTGCGATGGGTGCCATCAGTGGGGCAGGGTACGCTGACCTTTTTACGAACACATGGTTGATGGTGATTCATAAACACAAGCTCGTCATATGGTCGGAATCGTACAATCGACTCTTATGAAAGAGAATGAATACATCCTTAGATTTCTTAATAATATGGGCAGGGTTTTGTCGCTTTTATTAATGTTATCAAACCGGATGTGGATGAAATCAGAACACAAACCCTCACGTATGCTATGAGAAGGTGAGGGTTATTCAACAACTCAGGAAGAAATATTCAAGCTATATCGGCGCGGCCTGTGTGGCATCGAGCCTGGACTGGAAGAATGAGCAACGATCCGCTCATTGGGTGCACGATGACCCGCTGTTAAGTCACGCGATCCTCAATGGTCGACTCTTACGACAAGCATTAGCCATGGGGGACATATTCCACCAAGGAACTCCACGCAGCCAAACTATGAAGTGAAATATACCCTGAGTTGTTTATTCGAAATGAAACATTACACGACTTGACCGAACTATTCATCATCGCCATACATGGCATTGTGCTAATTGACTGCGGTGACATGATATAGCTTGATATTATTGTGGTTAATCTACTGCAATTATAATGGTGATTTAGGTTGTCAAGAAAACTGTTTACTTTCTGGGAACAAACAGAGAACGTGTACACGGTAATGACACCTAGGCAACAGAGACTTCCGCGAGTTGAGTGAGCTCCGATTTGTCGTGATTGCCGTCTGGTTGGTTTACACCAGATTAATCAAGGGAAAGCGGAAACTAAACACTCAGAAATAAATTCACTTCACACACGCAAAGAAAGAGAAATTCTGAATTGGATAAGTCTATCGATTTTCCGCATTGATGGCCCTGCTAACCAGTGATTGTTACCGATCCTTCCTTCCTGTGGAGAATAATACTCCTTCATGCCGCGACTGCCCGTGTTTATTTCACAGATATACCAGAACTGCAATAGAATGGCGAGGGTATGCTTTCATGAACTTAAGACGTCAGTATCTGGTAATGTAGAATTATAGTGTGAGGGGAGAAAAACAAATGAGAAAGTGATTGTTGTTGAACGCCGCTGTCGGGAGTATTCCTGCTAGATCACGACGAGGTAGATTCGATTCGAGGCCAAACAAACTGGTGATTGAGAGTGTTAACAACGATTCATTCGGGCACAAAGCCTGACTACCCAATCTTTATAGAAGCCCTTTTTCTACGACGAGCATGGGATACTGGAGATTTATTCTGATCTGTAATCCTCACGGGGCGCCTAAATGGTGTGTTTACAGTGACAGTCTCGTCGTAACTTAAAGGTATTTAAAAGCGTGTGAGTAGCGAGCCAATACGTGACAGCTTAGAGTCTTCTTTTTTTGGTCAGCTTTCCCAAACTGAAGATGATACATCCTTGGATAGAACCTACAATCTTTCGGAGAACATACAGCCGTGACTTGAATAGAACATACAATCGTGGATAGAAAATAAACTCGTGAATAGAACATACTATCGTGGACAGATCATACAACGGTGACTTGAATAGAACATAGAACCTTAGATAGAAGATACACTCGTGACTATAACTTACACAAGTGAATGAAACATGAATATACAACCGTGAATAGAACATACAATCGCGAATAAAACAAACAAACGTGAATAGAACATACAATCGCGAATAGAACATACAACCATGAATAGAATACACAACCGTGAATAGAACATACAACCATGAATAGAATACACAACCGTGAGTGAAACATACAATCGCGAATAGAACATACAACCATGAATAGAATACACAACCGTGAATAGAACATACAACCATGAATAGAACATACAACCGTGAATGAAACATACAATCGCGAATAGAACATACAACCATGAATAGAATACACAACCGTGAATAGAACATACAACCGTGAATAGAACATACAACCGTGAATGAAACATACAACCGTGAATAGAACATACAACCATGAATAGAATACACAACCGTGAATAGAACATACAACCGTGAATAGAACATACAACCGTGAATGAAACATACAACCGTGAATAGAACATACAACCATGAATAGAATACACAGCCGTGAATAGTACATACAACCGTGAATGAAACATACAACCGTGAATGAAACATACAACCGTGAATAGAATACACAACCGTGAATAGAACATAGAACCGTGAATAGAACATACAACCATGAATAGAATACACAACCGTGAATAGAACATACAACCATGAATAGAATACACAACCGTGAATAGAACATACAACCATGAATAGAATACACAACCGTGAATAGAACATACAACCATGAATAGAATACACAACCGTGGATAGTATATACAACCGCGAATAGAATATGCAACCGTGAATAGAACATACAACCATAAATAGAACATACAACCGTGGACAGAACATACTACCGTGATGAGAAGATTCAACCGTAAATAGAAAACGTAGCCGTGCTCAGAACATACAATGGAAGACACAGGACCCAAGATCGACTCCACTGTGTATAGCCCATACAAAGAAGGTCATTTTATTTTACTAGGGTATATATTCATATACAATCCAAACTGTCCAAACGTTTTCAGATTTCTGAGGTATGGTCACCTGCATCTTAGCTAAGTTCGCTACGTTTGCCCGTGATGCAGGATAAAAGCAGATGTAAAGCCTGGAGTCGACTATATTTGACTGAGTTAGGTCGGGTTTTACACCACATAATATCGGGGACACTAGAGATGGGCTTCACACATTGTACCCATGTGGGGAATAGAAACTGGGCTTAACCAGCCAACGTATTAATCACCGAGATACCCCACCGCCCATGAAAATAAAAGCCACAAAGCCCTTTCCATATTCATAAGACATTTCTGCTAAAAGCAGTCGATTATACAATTCCGACTTTATCACCTGTGTATATATCATGTGTTTATGAATCACTATAAAATAATGATAACACCAGGTGTTCGCGAAACGTTGGGCGTATCCTACCCCACCGGTGGCACGTCTCAAATACATGCAAAGGCAAGTTAATTGTTCACCTGAAAAGCAACACGGGAACATAAGGTACAGGTCTATAAGGGAATGTCTACCATAAAACATTCGGAAAGTGTTACCGAGGCTTTGAATTATGTAACCTTGATCAAACAACTTCTGAGCAAGAGTCACGAAATATCACGAAATATACTAAACATAAAAGTGAATAAGACAGGCGACAACAAATAATGATTTATTCTGGCTAGCATGCATACTCCCACACTAAGTCCCACAATAAAAGACACCACTGCTCAAGAACGCTCGAATGCAGAAAAGCGCCCAAGAGCAACGGAGGTCAGGGGAGATTACCCATTTCCGGTTGCAAATCTTCCCGTCATCAAGCCTTTTAGTATGTGAATATTGTTGGGAATATACACGCTTTGAAATGTAAGTCCCATAGACATGGCGTTTTTAGTCTCTGGAGTTGTACAGGAAGGTAATATCGTCAATCCCTGCCTTGAAATACGCTTTATCAGTGAACTATTGATTAAGTGACAGTGACTTATATTACAAAATAGATGGTAGGTTAATATATTGGTATGTAAGGTCAAGGTCATATAGTTTGAAGTACGGCCTTTACGTTTCAATGTCTTTAAGGAAAGTTAACCTGGTCATTAGAAGGAATCCAAAAGCAAACATGCACACAAAGTGGATGTAACTTACAATCATTGTTTAACTACGATGTTGCCAGAGTATTAAAGGTTGCAGTATATTTGATTCAAAAGAGTTAGAAAAGCGAAGAAGTCACGTTAATAGGTGGGGTTATTTAGGGGTGGGGAGTGTTCAACAATTAATTTGAACACTGTTTTAGGGATAGTGAACAAAAACGGGTTCGTGTTGGAGAATATATCCATCTCTCATCACAGGGGATGTGCTCTTGAACAGCTGTGTCGCTAGTGGTCATTGTCCACGCCCTCCTCCAGGAGTGTCCTGATGTCGGTGGTCAGGTCTCCCGGCAAAGTCTTGTAATGATGCCGGGACACGATCCTTCCCTTCTTGTTGATGAGAAACTTCTCAAAATTCCAGCGGACGTCCCAATTTCTGTAGGGCTGATAGTAGATGCCTGGACTTTCCGTGTAGAAGACGTCGACGGTGGCGACACAGTATGACTACAGCAGAAACAAGGAAGGATATTGAAAGACATTACTAGAGATAGAGTTAACTAATTCGTAACCTACAAGAAGGCCTATACATTCGACTTGTCCAGGAATTACTGGAAAGAATGATTGAAGCGGTAGTAAAATCATATGAAACAAAACTGATTAAACTGATCACCACTCATCACACTCTGCCACCTGTTGATTATGAGAGACAAAATATTTTTTCAAAATATTAGGCGAAATTATTGTTTCCTGTATTCCTGTCAAACTAGTTGGGACGATTGAGTGAGATGGGTTTAACTCCGCTTTGAACAGTGTTCCAGTTATATCACGGCGTCTAAACTTAATATGGGATGAAAGCCAAAAGTGACGCAGACCTTAGACGTTTACCATTTTGGTGGAACCTACGAGTAGGGTTATGGTGCTCACCACCCTAGAAACATAATCGGGGCGAACCGGGATTCGACCCCACCATCATAGGTTTTTGGCGTGCCCAAGGGACGTACCTCTAAACAGCGAATTCAAAGTCAAAGATCCAGACTACCTTGACATGCGTGTGCAACGTGAGTCAAAGACCCAGCCTACCTTAAGATATGTATACAGTGGATGCTCATTCTCCCCGTTTACTTCGATTTTCTCAAACATGCTGAAGTTCGGCTCAAATCCATCACCAGGACGAACATACTTCAACGTGTTGAGAATCTCGGTGGCGTTAGCTCCTGGCTCTTGCTAAAAAAAAAGATTAGCCAAAATTTAATGTCACGTCGTGCAATTAATTCGGCGTCATGATAACGTAAACATATCACACAGAGAAGAATCATGCACATAGTTTCATACACGTGATTAATTAATTACATTTGTGTCTTTTGGGAATTATTAATAAGTTCGTTTTACAGAGTTTATCACCATAAGTGATGTTCATATGATAAAGTATAGAGCTGCAGTCGGGACTATTGAAATAGTTCGTTAAATCCGTGTTCGTTATAATCGTGGTCAACTGTATTGCGGCGCATATATAAGGAAACAGATTTCGGTTGTTGGCTTTTGGTCAAGCTTAGGTTTGTGTGCAATATCAAGGAACAAGGCATTGATGAAATATTCTTTTATGGTTCTGCGATTTTGTTTTTTGTTGAGGTCAACTTACCTTCCCAAACTGATTACACGGGAAACCAAGAACCCTGAATCCCCGAAACTCTCTCTGTAATGCATTCAGTCCCAAATATTGTGGAGTTGACCCTCAGAATCCCGCCACGTTGACGATCAGCAGCACCTCGCCTCTGGCACAACAGGAACATATGGTTGAACACATGACATAGCCCGTGTGTAGCATTCGTTAGCTTGTCAAGTGTTTGTCGGAAATAAAAGGAGATGTTTCAAGATCAGTCGTAACACAGAGACAACCCAGTCCCAATTACAACATTGTGACTAACCAGCCCCAATTTTACATTAAGAATTACCAGCCCCAATAACAATGAGACTAACTAACCCCAATAATAACATTGTGACTAACCAACCCCAATGATATCATTGTGACCAATAACAATGAGACTAACTAACCCCATTAATAACATTGTGACTAACTAACCCCAATGATATCATTGTGACTAACAAAACCCAACTATAGCATTGAAACTAACCAACCCCAATCATAACATTGTGACTAACCAACCCCGATCCTAACATTAAGAGTAACCAACCCCAATCATAACATTGAGACTAACCAACCCCAATGATATCATTGTGACTAACAAAACCCAACTATAGCATTGAAACTAACCAACCCCAATCATAACATTGTGACTAACCAACCCCGATCCTAACATTAAGAGTAACCAACCCCAATCATAACATTGAGACTAACCAACCCCAATGATATCATTGTGACTAACAAAACCCAACTATAGCATTGAAACTACCCAACCCCAATAATAACATTGTGACTAACCAACCCCAATCCTAACATTGAAACTAACCAACACCAATCATAACATTGTGACTAACCAACCCCAGTCATAACACTGTGACTAACCAACCCCAGTCATAACACTGTGACTAACCAATCCAAACACTGTGACTAACCAACCCTAATCCTAACATTGTGACTAACCAACCCCAATCCTAACATTGTGACTAACCAATCAAAATCGTAACATTGAGACCAACCCCAATCATAAGATTGTGACTAACCACCACAATCATAACATTGTGACTAACCAACCCCAACCCTAACATTAGGATTAACTAACCCCAATCGTAACATTGTGACTAACCAAACCAATCATAACGTTGTGACTAACCAACCCAAATCATAACATTGAGACTAACCAACAACCCCAATCATAACACTGTGACAAACCAACCCCAATCATAACAATGTGATTAACCAACCCCAATCCTTACATTACGATTAACCAACCCCAATCCTAACATTGTGACTAACCGACCCAAATCATAACATTGAGACTAACCAACAACCCCAATCATAACATTGTGACTAACCACCCCAGTCACAACATTGTGACTAACCAAACTAAAACAAAATCATAAACAGGGGCGGTCGGGTAGCCCAGTGTTAAAGCGTTCACTCGTCACGCCGAAGATCCGGGTTCGATTCCCGACATGGGTACAATGTGTGAAGCCATTTCTGGTGTCCCCTGCTGTGATGTTCCTGGAAGCGGCGTAAAACCACACTCACCCCAATCATAACATTGTTGCTACTAAATTCCAATGTTATTGGCTCAGACAGAGGCACTAACGACCCATCATCCTGCCGCGGACCCCTCAGTTCGGTTATAACCTTAATAGTACGTCCAGTCCCAAAGGTCTATTCAATAACCATTGGTCCGGGAGCCAATTAATCGGGACAAATCGATTCGTGCAAACTCTAATAAACTATTACCCAGCATAAATGACATTACTTGTGCGTGACATGATAGACACACTTCAGGAACATCAGTACCGCTAGGTAGACACAACGTACAGTATCAGGCCCCCAGGCACTGTGTACCGATTGTCGTTAGGATCAAGTTGTTCCCACATTGAAATGCGTACATACGTAAGATATGAAAATGTTAGGTTTTTTCAATTGCAGTTTTGTTCTGATATTTTCTGTGAGCCGATGTTAGTGTTAATGTCTCATTAATTGATGGAAAATCAGTTAAACGCATGTCTTGCAATGCTATTGTAAGACCAAAATGGATCGGGTGGTCAGGCTTGTTGACTTGGTTGAAGGCATCGTACTCCAACATAGCGTGGAACGGTGCGTATGATGCAAATCACAGGATTATCTGGCTCGATTATTTTCAGACCTCCGTCATCAAGCTGGACAAATGCTGAGTGTGGTGTTGAACAACAAACAAAATTATTTACTGCCAACTCTGGGTTGTACGGGTAATGGAGCTAAGTATATTTTACACAAAAATATGTTTATGATAAGTTTACCCAACTCGGATAGGCTCTCTGTCATAGCGGCAATGCAAGTTTGAATGCATGTGCGATTTAGGCAAATGATCTGTAAACACAATGAGAGGGAAACAGTTTGGCTTAATATCTGATGGACTTGACAATAGATACATACATGTACATGCGTATTCATTCAAGTATCACAAAAACGATATTCTGCAAGCATCGCTAAAACTTCTAAGATTCATGCAAATTATTGCCATTGGTGACAATTTAACTTTCCCTTAGTTTCCTTTACACATCTCTACAAGGAGCCTTGCATACATTCATGGGTATAAGTCTGTGTCCATACCATACGTACATGGATTTCGCTCTTTTAATATTTTTATATAATATGGATTTGGCAATTTTGATCAATGAAATCTAGACTGGTTTTTATCACGTTCCATGCAGATAGTCCGCAGTCCAGGGGCATGGCCATATCCATTCATGCCACGGACGTTAAACATATATACTAGTATCCCACAAAGATAAAGTATACTGACTCCGAGCCAACCAGTTCTTGTTTTATCCCATTAATATCCGAGCGCCAGATAATGTAAAAAGTTCCATCTTTTAATAAACGCCTTTTGGTATGACGCGGCCCGGGATCGAACCAACGATCTTCCGCTCTCCGTGCAGACGCAATATCCACGACACACATTAGTTGTAAGCTAATTTCTTTGAATTCTTTATTCAGTACAGTACAGGCCACAGGCCCTTTGTACAAAATGTATGGCATATTTAGGGCAACAGTCACAATGATAAAATACGTGTTCTCTCTTCTTTACTGTGATACAGATATTTAGCGATATTAATAATCAACTTTGTGTTGGTTGTAGATAAAAGAATATTAAACTTATGGACATTTGGTTGTAGATAATATTTTGAAGGAAAATAGAGATGGCGTAGGTGAGAAATTTGAATATTTCTATGGCATTACAAAATGCACTTCAGCAAGTCTTCACGTCCTAGTGAAACCTCATGTAAGTCTAAATCATACTTAAGAGGGTGCCAACCCCCACCGTCTGGGCATCCGGCATGCCACTTAATTTGTCTTGGCATCCATCTTAAAAACTTTGACTCGCATCAATGTACATGGCTAGTACGAGTACATTAGACTGGTATTGTCTCACAGATTGCATGGTCATGCGTGCTCATGCGTCTAATACAAATATTTTAGTGATTTGTCACTCTTTGCCCGCAAAAGAGACGAAACAATAAATTCGACAATGAAATATTGGCATCCGCATACCAGATAAACATTTCAAGACATCCAGAGTGCTGCCTAACGGCATCCGGATTTGCGAGGATTCGAAATTCGTTCGTAAGTAATTTTTGAAATCGAGAGTTTAACTTACCGAAACTGTGACAGACTCGTTGGCGTCCCCGATTGAAGGTCATTAATCGTAAAATTGTACACTGACTGGGACGAATCGTCTGACTGATAGCATGACACTTTCCTCTCACCAGGTGGCGGTATATAGAACGCGCTCGCACCGCCGCAGCAGACGACAACGGCAGCGCAAAACACGTGCAACAGCATTGCACGTGCAACTGCCTCGCGCAGTATCCGTCTATGACTATAGACTTTTCCCTAATGCCACTGAATTACGCGTTCCTTATATTCGACTTGACGAGGCTGATAACGCTGATGAGATCCACATGGCAGGGTATGAATTGGTTCTTTCATTCCCAAAGTCACGATTTATGGCCATTGTGATTCATATCACCGTAAGCTGTTTGCAAGGGTCAACACTGTTTACGAAAACCTCGACTACGTATCTCAACACGCCAGTAAGGTCATGGGAACATGTTTTCAGGTTAATTAGATTTCGGAACGGTTGTAAAGATAAAAGAAGATAAAAAACGAGTTTTTTTAATCTAAACTTTATATAGTGACCAGTAAGTATCCGATATGAAAGAGGATGAAATAAAACCCAAGGTGAGGTGAGGTGAAATTGGGTTTAACGTCGCGTCCAAGATTATTGCACTTATATAGCGACGTGCATGCACGTGTATGTGTGTGTGTGGCTGCTTGTACTAGTCCGGACTGATGCCGATTTATAGTGCTAGCTCACTGAGATACCATGCCGCAGTTTAACATGAATACCCCACTCAGACACAGTATACTGACTCCGAGCCGACCAGTCCTTGTTTTAGCCCCTTAATGCCGAGCGCCAGACAGGGTAACAACAAGTACAATCTTTTAACGTCTTTTTGTATGACGCGGCCCGGGATCGAACCCTGGACCTTCCGCTCTCCGGGCGGACGCTCTACCACAAGACCACGGAGGCGGTCTAAAACCCAAGGCTGATCAGAGATTAAATACTTCATGATTGCGAAAAGGGTACGTTTATCTTCTGCCTTGTCAGGCAATTAACGGGTAAGGATTTTTATATAATCTCAAACACATTATCTACAATGTTTGTAATCATCCGAGGCAGATGGTTTGGAAGATGACAGTCAGGTAAAAACCTATATTGTATGATTTTGAATTTAAAAGTTAACCACTTGAAATATGAAAAAAAAAATTCAGGGTTTTTAATTATTATTTTTTTAAATTGATACATGTACTAACCAAGAACGATGAAGCCTTTGTTGACACTTAAACGTGACCAATTTGACTCACTTGATACTTTAGTCATATGATGCTGACATAGCACAATGAAATATTAGAGCGTTGTGGGACTCACAACAGTGTCTCTGTACATAGTCATGCAGTTTCCATTCTTAAGACAGAATTAATGCAATGTGATACCTGGCCGGCGGAGTATCGTCGTACTCTGGCGATGTTGGTCGTTGCAAACGCTGCCAACAAATGTTTTGCTTTGTCACGTTTCCTTGATGTAAAGTCATTGATTTGGAATATTGCTGACTGACGTAAAGGAATATCCGTGCACATTGCAGAACACCAAAAGACCAGCCACTAACGTTTTGTTTGTTTGTTGTTTAACGCCGCACTCAGCAATATTACAACTTTATGACGGCGGTCTGTAAATAATCAAGTCTGGACCAGACAATCCAGTGACTGACATCATGAACACCGATCCACGCAATTTGGATACGAAGACATGCATGAACCAAGTAAGCGAGCCTGACCACCCGATCCTGTTAGTCGCCTCTTACGACAAGTATAGTCCCCTTTACGGCAAGCATGGGTTGCTGAAGACCTAGTCTACCCCGGATCTTCTTGGGTCGCCATAAACGTATAGATATCGACGTGGTTGTGTCCCTTACATCAACCAGTGACAGCAATTATGTCCAATTCAATTCCATATTTTGACTTGTACCATACGTTAACGTGTGTTTCGGGTAGACAATTGATTTGCCTTTGCATGTGTTAATGACGGGTGCACATGTGGGCAGGATACTTTCACCTTTTCACGAACACCTGGTATCATCTCCCTTTGAAAATGATTCATAAACACATGCTTATTATGATCGAGATTTGTTTTGATTATGTAAAAGGTTTTATCGCTTTATTTATGATTATTGTAACCGCTTTTGTCGCTTTTTAGCAAGTGGCTCTTTAGTTTTATTGGTGTCTGGAAAGGAATTTAGAGCTTAAGTAATAAATATTTGTCCTGACTGCAAATGAGAAACATTTGAAGATTGATAAATCTTAACTACAGTGGTTCTGTCTGACATCGTTACCGTTAACAGCGAACCACTCACAACGCTGTGTTGTCTGCAAACGTTCTAAGTAGACGTTGAACTGTTTCTGATGTTACTGCTACTATTTGAGTCACTTGTTTAGGTATGTCTTAAGTAAATTGAAACGACTGGCCCGACATGAGATCTACCAGACACGGGCCGACGGGCAGGTGCTTATAAATATTTTCAACACTGGTAATTGTAAATAGTGCCATTTCAGAGAATGGGACATTGCTCCTGTTAATTTAGGGTATTCATTGACAATTACTGTATTCATACACATCCCAACATGTGAGTAATTGAGCGGATATGGTTTCACGCTGCTTGTCGTAAATTCCAGCCATATCACGACGGAAACTCCCGGGCTTTGACGATTGAACGCTTTAACCACGAGTCTACCCCAAATGTACGGAAGCTTATTATGATAAACTCGGAATCGAACAATCGAGATTGAAATTACCATGTCCTCCACTGGTCAGAATTCGCTCGGATCTGGGCAGAGATTGTGGTGTTTCAAGTCACAAAATGACATTCCATTAACAGGCTCAGTGCTGGTCCTTGTGCAGAGGGGCCTTTGGATGGTGCATCTTTAAGACAGATAACGGAGATCATATTACCAAGCAGAACCACTGTGTAACAAAGTAAAATAGCTTCTGTCGCTTTTTCTTGCACATTAATCCTGACCTAATACTGTGTCAAAGTCTCAAGTGAGTGAGTGAGGGAGTGAGTTAAATTTAACGTTTCATTGACATTATTTCAGCCATATAGCGACGATGACCCTGACTTGCAAACGCTAGCATTATATTAAGTATTGCTTTTTTAATTTACTTAAGACAAACCTAAACCAGTGACGCAAATAATAGCAGTAACATTAGACACAGTTCAACGTCTACTTGGAACGTGTGCAGACTTCACAGCGTTGTTGGTGGTTCGCAGTTAACGGTGACGATGTCAGACAGCACCACTGATTTCTCAATCTTCAAATGTATCCTCATTTGCAGACAGGACAAATATTTATTACTGAAGCTCTAAATTCCTCTCCAGATACCAGTAAAACTAAAGAGCCACTTGCAAACTGTCGGCATCTGAGCATAGCCCCTTGCCTAAGCACCACATGCGTGGCTGTTGACGTAAGCCAAGGATGTCTTCTCGACTCATCCCAGTTCTTTGTTTACAGGGGGAGTATTTATGCCAGAAATTAACATTCATTTAGACAGTAAACATTTGTTAATTTCTTGGCAAAGGGGCTATAGTTTTCTGTTCGCGCAACAGATGTGTGTGCTTACTCGGTTAAAAATGGAGCTGTTCATCTTTATAGTGTTTCTGCTGAGGTTAGGGGTTTTATCAGCACACACCTGGCATGGTTTCGTTCGCCGTATAAACCGACTAATTATAACCATTCGCTGCGTCATTTGTATACGGACTACACAGAACATAAATACAAAGCGATTCCGGTAATGGTGTCATTAAATGAAGCAATTATTATACTGAGTGAAGCAATGTCGTACATCCCGACAGAGCCATTATCAGATATATCTGAATATGGGCTTTGTTCCCGAACACCTATGAAAAAATATATAGCTCACGTTCGGCAGGCATATAAATGTTTTAGAATTTGTGAGTTGTCAAATTGTGTTGCTCCGACAGAACCCATCCCCTGCTAATGGTAACTGTTTAGGTCAAAGGTCATCATGGTTATCCTGCAATCTGGAAGGTTACTTTTCAGCCAAAGGCCTTAGTAGGGATTTACAATAGGGATCCACTGATGTTTACATCTACGGATATACGCATGGGTATCATCAAGAAATCGGGTAAGGGATACCCGGATTATAGAGGGTCTGGTATCTTCAAAGATGTCCGGTAACGGATACCCTATTATAGAGGGTCTGGTATCATCAAAGATGTCCGGTAACGGATTTCCGGATTCTAGAGTGTCTGGTATCACCAAAGATGTCCGGTAACGGATACTCGGATTCTAGAGGGCCTTGTATCTTCAAAGATGTCCGGTAACGGATTTCCGGATTCTAGAGTGTCTGGTATCATCAAAGATATCCGATGACGGATTCCCGGATTCTAGAGGGCCTGGTATCTTCAAAGATATCCGGTAACCGATACCCGTATTCTAGAGCGTCTTGTATCCTCAAAGATATCCGGTAACGGATACCCGGATTCTAGAGGGCCTGGTACCTTCAAAGATGTCCGTTAACGGATACCCGGATTCTAGAGGGCCTGGTATCTTCAAAGATGTCCGGTAACGCATACCCGGATTCTAGAGGGCCTTGTATCTTGAAAGATGTCCGTTAACGGATTCCCGGATTCTAGAGGGCCTGGTATCATCAATGGTGTCTGGTTTCATCCTTGCTTTCTCCAATGTTAAATGTAGTTCATTATTTAATGACGAATTTTACAGGCACTTATATTTTCAACACTGGTTTAAACATTGTAATTAGTGCCATTTCATAAACTGGGACATTGCTCCTGTTAATTTGGGGTATTCATTGACCATTACTGTATTCATACACAGGTATATACATGTGAGTAAGTGAGGGAATATGGTTTTACACCGCTTTTTGCAAATTCCAACAACATCACGACGGGAACTCCCGGGCTTTCGGTTGACGATTGAACGCTTTAACCACGAGTTTACCCCGAATGTGTGGAAACTCCCATCAGTACTAGTAAATATAGTCTGGAAGAATCTGGCGTTTGTCGCTCAAAATTCACAGAACATACAAGATAACTTAATACCAAATGTCGTGGGTTTTCATGATGCCCTTTAAACAAATCTGACCTATCGGTGTCTGTTGAGATAGTGTCTCTGAAATGGGCACCTGAACAATTTATATTTCAGCAAACAATTATTTATTTGGGGTAAAACAGGCTGCAAAATTATTTTTTCCAGGATTTTCTTGAACAAATGTTTAAAAAAATAATCTGGGTTGGCTTCTAAGATTACAGTAAAAGGTTGCAGGGGGTATCACGTCTACTGTCTACTGACCTAGCTTAATTACAGCATGGAAGTATATGTATTATAGGGGATGCTGTGGTACAGCTAGACTTTCGTAAAGAAATACTATTATGTGTCTTCAAAATTTGATATCTACTATGAATAACAGTTCAAGATATAACCGTTATAGAGAATATAAAAGTTCTTTTAGAACCAGAAAAGCATCTTTTTCAATTAGCTAATTAAAGCTTCGAAATAATTTAGTGAAGATTAGAGGGGGTCTTTTACGGATCAATTCGTGACCAACTCGTGATATTCCGGGACATGCCGAATAGCGACTCGTGCCCCTCTCGTGGCCATTTTCGCGACCGGTTTCCGTCCAAGCGCAAAGGGGCATAACTAAAAGAATTGTCAACTCGTTGCGTAATGATTCACATATATTTCCCCATATTTTATGTAATTTCGGATGCAATTTCAAGCACATCGGGACATGCGGTATTATACAGTATGATTGAACAAATATAACTGTATCTTTGGTATATTTTTAGATGCAAGACATATTTATGATAAAAACAATATTCCTGAGGGATTCTTTGACCGAAAAACTTGAAGTTATGCGCGCATTTTGATTGGTTTGTCGTGTTTTCGCACATAGCATTCGTCGATAGTAGGACGAGCCTTCTTGCAGTTTACGGAAAAGGGCGAGTGGTGATAAATGTTACGGATCATCTTCCCGAGGCGAGAGAGTAAACTGTCGTAGAAAGTCCAGTTTCCATCCTTGCCGAACTAGACTGGTATAGTGGAGTTATATTTTGGCTGGACTAACGAGTCTGTGCACAGTCCAATCAAAATCGCGCAACGAAATCGAAATCCGGTTCGTCGTGGGGATTTCGGTCGATTGCAGGATTTGCAAAGCATGTGCAACGCAAACACGTTGTCAACAGATATTTTCCAAATCGTGTCATGTTTTTAATCAATATGCTCACCTGATTTGATGCACTTCGCGATGTAAGATCCGTTATATTACAATATAGATCTTAGATTATTGATCAGATCGCCTTGGCTGGGCGCCGCCATTTTGTTTGAAGTAAATGCAAGTGATATGAGAGGTGGAATCTGATTGGTCCACAGGAGAGGCTTAGAAGGGACATAACTCGTAATAGCCACTGGTGGCGCCACGATCGAGCCCAGTAATTCCAGCCTAGTTCGGCAAGGGTGGAAACTGGACTTTTATAGTCAATAAACTCTCTTGCCTCGGGAAGATGTTTACGGATGAGAAATAATGAAGGTTGGTGGCAAAACAATCGATATATGCATGAGAAACTGTCCTTTATATGATCGAGGTACAGACGATGAATATCATTTTCTACTTGTATGTGCTTCTTTTGTGGGGGTAACAATATTGTAATGGCTACAATGTTTGCAACTGAGGAACTTTCAAAAGCCCATGTTCAAGACAGCGATTTCTACAGTATAACAAGTGAATTTATTTGTACAAATTTCATTCAGAGCACGAATAACATTTTTATAGCCAAAATCAAACAATACATATTAAACACACATATCACAATGTTACAACCTTACATCGAGTAAAAGTACATTTATATACATTTACTAAAAGGTTAAACTTTATCTTTGACTTCGTGAAGAAATTTTGCATATTCAGTGATAACGTTAATGTTCTGTAGATCAATTCAGCAGTAAAATAGACAGCTGAAAATACGAGTGTCATCTTCGTCCGCACATCTCGCCTGAGGACCGGTGTGTTGTTATTGACCCGTGAAGATTCCGGGGTCTTCAGCAACCCATACTTGCCGTAAAAGGCGACTAACGGGATCGGGTGGTCAGGCTCGCGGACTTGGTTGATACATATCATCGATTCCAATTGCGTGGATCGATGCTCATGCTGTCAATCACTGGATTGTCTGGTCCAGACTCGATTATTTACAGACCGCCGTCATATAGCTGGAATATTGCTGAGTGCGGCGTTAAACAACAAACTAACAAAAAAAAATAAAAGAACTGATGATTCAAATAACGATGATGTGAGAAAACACTTCTGTAGCTGTTTACGTTTTACTGCCTCCAAACGCAGAACGCCCTAGAGAGATATCACAGGTGTTTTATTTTTTTTTTTATTTTGTGAAACTTGAAGCTGGCAAGATTCGCGAAACAAGATAAAAAACCTACTGAAGCTGTTATCTTAAACTACATGTCTTCGCTCGTATCACAGAAAGTGTATATTCTTCACTGTGTCGAGATCCACGTACGTACACACGCTAATGGACCCGCCCTTGTGTAGAGGTCGAGTACTCTATAACCTTCTTAATCTGACTGGGAGAGGCGAACCAGTCTCCTAATTACGTGTTTTCGTCTTTTTTTTATTGTTAGTTAGTTATTTAACATCGCACTCTGCAATATCTGAGACGGCGGCTTGTAAATAATCGAGTCTGGACCAGACAATCCAGTGATTGATATTGTAAACAACGACCCATGCCGTCGGGGTACAACGACATGCTATTACTGAAGTCACCGACCCTGAGCACCAGTCCATTACGACCGACAAAGGTTGCTGGGGACCTATATATGTCAATCCGGAATCCCCACGGGGGAGCTTTTAAGGATGAGAGAAGCGGCTAAATATAGAATACTAAACGAGCTCCCGTGTAATACAAATTTTATGAAACGAGTGAATAGTTGTGGTATCTGACGAGCGAAAGCGAGTCAGATCCACAACTTACCACGAGTTTCATAAAATTGGTTTTACACGGGAGCGAGTTTAGTATTTTATTTATTACTTGCCATTTATAACGTTTTTAGAATTATACTGTTGAGTAATAATATGCTGACACCTACACGATCCACGGCATAGTCCAATTGAGTTTAACAGAATAATACTTCAAACACGTCAAAAGTTGAAAGGTATGAATTTAATACCATACAACGATCCACCTTTAGAATTCACAAATTTATCGTAGGGCTAAGACTATCGCAACTCACATACTTTAACAGACTAACGACTGTCGTGGCGCTACAATAAGATCGCCTTGTGGAACGGACCTTGCACCTCAAAGTTTACAATAACGTCACAATACCCGATGACGTAATTTGTGGAATTTTGTTGCAAGATCCATCGGCGAAACAATGCCATGTAACGTCAGCCTAGCAACAAGGTTGCTGGGGTTATCGAGTGTGCATAAGCTCCTCTCAGTGATCTATCAACTCCACACCCAATGTCGTTGAATAAGCCAAGGGATGTTGAGAGCTTTCAATATTTGTTCGTGAAACGTGTTCCTAGAGTACAAAAGCACGCGTTTTGGTATTACACAATGTGTAATACAGCTGTATGTTTATTAAACGGGTGATCTCTTCACGGGCAAGTTATAAATAAACTTATGTCACTTCAGGTTTTCCTTCCGCATTAAGCGGACACGCCGCGATATATCTGAAGAGCAGTTCAAAGCCAAATGGAACTCCTCGAGAATCGAGAGTTCACAGTTGTTTCAGAAATAGGCGAAAGGAAAGGGAAACTTATATGTGCAATGGCGTTCTCTTTATACACGTGTGCCTTCCAATTTGTTCAATCTAAATCCGTTTTCGTTCACTGGCTCAATTTACCTGATGATTTGAGGATTGCAAGGGTTAAGGTCGTTCTGGAATGTTTTCACGTATTAACCCCAGCTGTTTCAGAGTCTGAATCGTTCACTCTACGCAAAGCACAATTGATTAGTATTTTTAAACCTCCGTGTATGCGACAGCTGTAAAACAACATGTTATTTTCATGTCACACATGTGACACGCAACCTAACGTTTATGACGCACTACATTGAAAGCGACATACACATTAATAGATTTTCAGTGCAAAATTGTCCAGCAAGGTGACACCAGTGAAGTCGACATATGTAATTGTCATGTTTCCGAAGCTCAGCCGACACTTTATTATTCAAAATAAGTACGATATACAGTAAACTACGTTTATAACGAACACGCTTATAACGAACTGAGGGATATAACGAATTGTTTTCATGTCCCGGCCATTGCTGTATAAATGCTGAAAATATGCTTATAACGAACTTCGATTTTAACGAACTAAAATAAGCAGTCATTTTGAGTTCGTTATAACCGTAGTATACTGTATTGTACATAAGACCTTCACATAGAATTGCTGGTTTCCCACAGAGACCCTACCAAAGTCGTGTACCAAATGAAGATCCATTACAAATACATTAGATTCCATTCACCAAGGAATGTGCATAGCTCTTAATTATTATTCCCCATGTCTTTGGAGCAGTGTGCACTCAAATGTCTTTCTCTTTCCTGGGGATTTTTCAGGCCAAGCCGCCATATCAGACACTCACTCACTCACTCACAGAGGGTGACACTCACAATACCCTCTCATTCAGCCACGTACCCATTCACTCCTGGCTGAACAGAGGTAAGTCTCTTGCCAATAGAGACACAACGTAATACCTAGGTTTCAGTGTAGGGCAGGACCAAAGCCCTAGAAAATCTCAGGCGTCAAGCTGTTGAACACGGTCACCCATCCCACTACTCTCCGCCACTGACGTTGCGATGTGACCTATGTGCAGTTTACTGTGATTGGATGATTTTCTATCAGATTTTTATGTTTTTGAAATGTACATCAATCCAGTCCTTAAAAATGACCATGTCTTTCTATATTTAGTGCGGTCTTTTTTTTTATCATGATGACTAATGCTGAATGTGATCACAGATCTTTCAATTTGGTGCGGAACTGGGGGTGGTGTGTTTAGCTTCCTGTACTCGGAAAAGGAGCTGGCTAAGCCTGTCAAATGTTTTGTTTTTATTGCTGCTTTAAGGCCAGACTGTGTACCCATGTACATGTAACAGGTGTTGAATGCTTAGTTATTTAAAAATATATATATATACCGTCACTGTAGAAGCCCATGGGAACACGTGTACGTAATATACTTCCGGTTTGTGGTTCGCCATTTTTTTTAATACTGTCGGAGTAAATGACTGAATGGGGATCGGGTGGTAACAATGGAGGACATGACAGTGTGTCATCTTACCTCCGTTATATCCCCGTTACATAGGTTCCATCAACCACGGTAGCGTCTGGTTGAAACTCGATTATTCAAAGCCGCCTTCAGATCACCGGGTCCATTTGAATACTGTACATTGTATTTCAACATGTACCATAAACAAAACAGCACACTTGTTGTTGGTGTTGATGAACTATTGAGGCACTTGGTGAAAGCCACTCGTATCGCTCTGGAAAAGGCTGAGTGTGTTGGGGTAGGGTAGGGGTAGGGGTAGTTGTAGGGAGGCGCGAGTGGGTACGAGTAGGTTAAGAAGATGTGGAGGCGATTAACATATTTACTAGCTGTTATGTCAATAGTGTAGGTGTTGTCTTCAAGCGCTGTAAGACTTAATGGCGTCTTGACGTCCTTCGGAATTAGTGTAGTTAGGGAGAAACAGCTGGTAACTATGAGAAGCGAGGTGAAATGGGGTTTAACGTCTCGTTCAAGGTTATTGCACTCATAACGACGTGTGTGTGGAGGAGAAAGGGGCTGCTTTTACGGTTAAACATGAATACCCCCACGCTTACAGACAGACAGGTTTATTCAGTACAAGGCCTCCGGCATAAATTAAAAACAAAAGCTTGATCATACATACGAATTTTATATCATGTAAACGATCGTGTGTTTCTATTTTTTATTTACATTATATAGGAATAGACTGACACTTCTGATAACTTCAATGTTCTTACTCTACATGCTAGGAATACAACAGATAAATGTTGGATATTTACCGGTGCTAAAATACTTTACAATAAACTTGTTTCGCAATACGGAGTAGGAGTGACATACATTGAAAATGTGCAATAATTATTCATCTTCAACAGCAAAAGAGCCTCTAAGCTAGCGTGACATACGGCATCTATCATTACCATTCTATCATCTAAATCTAGAATAGGATGATCTCAAATGTTTTGAAGGGTCACCAACGCGTAAATACTTTTCAATACTTAAAAGTGTTTTAAACATGACTCGCCTATGAATTGCCATGTAAGGTACTGATGGGAGTTATTGCCTTCTTGGGGCGGTGGGGTAGCCTAGTGGTTAAAGCGTTCGCTCGTCACGTCGATGACCCGGGTTCGATTCCCCACATGGGTACAATGTGTGAAGCCCATTGCTGGTATTCACTGCGGTGGTATTGTTGGAATATTTCTAAAACCAAGCTCACTCACTCACTCACTCACTCACTCACTCACTCACTCACTCACTCACTATTGCTTTCTGATGGTCTAACGGGAGAGGGGGCACGGGTGGCCCAGTCGCCTAAGGCGTCGCGATTCGCTGTGCAGAGTTGCGTCAATTGGGCACGACCTATGATTGTGGGTTCGAATCCCGGTTCGTCCCGATTATGTTTCTTGGTTTGTCAGCAACATACCCGTGCTCGTGGGTTTCACCGAAGTCTGAGACCTGCATCACTTCGGAGTTTCCTCCCACATTAAGCTGACACGGCGCAATATAACTGGAATACTGTTAAAAAGCGGCGTTAAACCCTACTCACTCACTCTAACAGGAGAGACAAATACTAATGGTAAGCAGTAGGCAGGATTAGGTCGGAGGACTCACACCGGCATGCTGCCACTGATCGCAGCAAAGCACTTAGCGTGAAATTTGCTGGATAAAAAATTTGCATAGCAATCCCGTGATGTAAAAATGCGGTATTGTCATAGTAGACGTAAAAAAACAACCGAACATTAAGGGATAAATTCAACTTCAAGCATCAAGAGTTTAGGACCATCATCCACGGGCAATTAGGTGATCAAACTGCGAGCAATTGGTTGAAATTGGAATTCGTCGTCAGGTGATACATATCCGTATAAGAATCGGGCAGACATCCTCGCCATTACGTTGGCATGTATCATTGATATCCCACAAGGTTTCGTGGCGAATTGAGGTTCCTTCCGGGGTAGAATAGGTCTTCAGCAACCCATGCTTGCCGTAAAAGGCCACTAACGGGATCGGGTGGTCAGGCTCGCTGTCTTGGTTGATGCACGTCATCGTATCCCAATTGCGTTGATCGATGCTCATGATGTCAATAACTGGATTGTCTGGTCCAGACTCGATTATTTACAGGCCGCCGTCATATAACTGAAATATTGCTAAGTGCGGCGTTAAACAACAAACAAACAAATGGCTGGAATCGTGCATGGAGACTTCCTGTAGTCTACCATAATCCAGTACAACCGGGTCGGACGCAACCATAGTGGTGATCGACTCACAGGGTTATCGTGATCAGGTCTTGACGCAAGTGGTTTTACTTTCGGCGCCTACGACTTGTCATCAGAATAATCGAACGGGATAACGCCCGCCAACACGCAGCTTGTGTGTCAATGGATAATTTAGGACTGGGAACATCTATGTATAGACTTGGGCAACTAAATATCCTGACAGTTACCTCATTGAACATCTGTGGAATATATTTGGACCTCATGTCCGCCAATTTGATAAATGCCGCCATTTTGTATGTCGATTTCTAAGTCTTTGACATTAAACAAATTCCTTAGTGTCTAAGACGGTGACATAGTGTCGTCAGCTGTTAAGTGTAAATGGTCATCATTTCGTCTTCGGCGGCAGTGTTGGTAGCTGAACATACACATAACGATGATTGCATGGTCAATGACAAATCTACATCTGCAGTCGTCAATGACAGATGTGCTATCTCACTCGTATTAACTCCTACCGACTATTCTTTATGCTGGCTTTCTAAGAAAGTGACTGCTGCGTCGTTCGGTCCTAAGTCCAAGTCCTTCATTTGTGTCGTATTTTGAGTCAGCGTATCTTGTATTTGGTCAGAGCTAATGGCCTTCCCTAGACGTAGAGTTCTGAATGCCACACGGTGTTGTAAGGGGTCCATATCATCAGTTCAAAGGAATCCGACATGCCGGTATTTCTGTTTGCATGTATATCTTCCCACTGTGACCCATCTGCCGTGGATACAATAACAAGTATATGATGTGTACTCATCAAACCCGCATTCGCATGGTCATCAAGGGAGTGACCTTGGGCATAGAATGACATATACGCCGATAGTGGACACGTGAAGATTCCGGGGTAGAATAGGTCTTCAGCAACCTATGTTTGCTTTAAAGGTGACTATGCTTGTCGTAAAAGGCGACTAAAGGGATCGGGTGGTCAGGCTCCCTGACTTGGTTGATGCATGTCATCGATCCCAATTGCGTGGATCGATGCTCATATCAATCACTGGATTGTCTGGTCCAGACTCGATTATTTACAGACCGCCGTCATATAGCTGGAATATTGCTGAGTGCGGCGTTAAACAACAAACCAACCAACCAACTATGCCGATAGTGCCGATAAGGAACCATAGCAGATAAATGTTTTCCTTCAAGAGATAAATCAGATTTAGGTTGATCAATTCTAACCCGGAATACCCACGGGGTATAGTAGTTATTTACTATTCGACACATTGCCCGTGAAGATCCGGGTGAGACGAGGTCTTCGGCAACCCATGCCTGCCGTAAAGGGGACTATGCTTGTCGTAAGAGGCGACTAACGGAATCGTGTGGTTAAGCTCGCTGTCTTGGTTGAATTGAGTTTCCCTCTGGGATCTTCAGCAACCCATGCTTGTCGTAAAAGGCGACCAACGGGATCGGGTGGTCAGGCTCGCTGTCTTCGTTGATGCTTGTCATCGTATCCCAATTGCGTGGATCGATGCTCGTGATGTCAATCACTGGATTGTCTGGTCCAGAATCGATTATTTACAGACCGCCGTCATATAGCTGGAATATTGCTGAGTGCGGCGTTAAACAACAAACAAACAAACACTATTCGACACCGGGATTACATCGGTTCACATCGGGTACATGTATCTATGAATCCATGAAACCAACATATACCCATCATCATTACTTCATGGGTTTGTAGACACTAGCTTCGCCCATTATCCGTGACTACACATCTGATATGATATATAGTGGTGGCGTTTGTCGAGATTTAGTAAATATAACGTTAACATGTCCATAGTCATAAGAAATATCTACTAAAAGAGTAAAATACGACTATATCACAATCATGTAGTTATGAATCACTATCAATTAGTGATTATACCTGGACCCACTTGCACAAAGCGATCTTAGCGCTAATACTATTGTAAGCCTATTACGGGAGTTACGATCATCTTAGCGCTAAGATCGTTTTGTGCAAGTGGGACCAGGTGTTCGCGAAAAGGTGAGCGTATCCTGCCTCCGGTGGCACCGTCATAAACACGTGCAAAGGCAAGTCAATCACCCGAACAAACGCGTGAACAGATTAGCGTCACTAACAAGTAAAATAGGGAATTGCATCGGACATATTTTTTGTCACTGATGCGTCAAATTTGAAACGTCCTTCACAGGGATGTCTACCATAAAAAGTTTTGAAAGTGTTACTGAGGCATTAAGGTTGTAACCCAGATGAAACAACTTTTTGAGCAAGAGACATATGAATCCCTTTGAAATCTTCGTAGAAAGGCCATGCTCGATTGTACCTCAAAAGGTATGAAATAAAGTAATGAAACGAGGCCGTGTCAAATGTGCCCTGCATGAACTTTGTGCTGACCCTACCGGTGCCTTCTATTATAATAACTGGTAGAGCGGATGGTCGTAAAGCTATGGCATGTGCTGCACGAGCAATATGGCCGCTAGACTACCTACCTAATGCGTGTTATATTCTTCAGCTATTGTTTTCTTATCGACACTCATCTTTACAGTCCGTTAATACATGTCCCTGCAGGCGGGTGAGAGTGTACAAAAGGAAGCAGATCGTGTCAGCGGAAGGCCCCATTTATATAATAAAATTATTATATTATACAACTGACCACAAACACTGGCTGCTGGTTTATCCAGAGATTGGAAAAGGTCATTATTGTCACATCTCTTATTCGTTTCCACGAAGTATTTTTTCATGCAATATTCATAGCAACGTATAATGTGCTTTTCCGAAATTCATTATCTCTTTCAACGTCTGACATACAATGTTCAGTGCAATGATCCGATATTCAATTCTATGCTCACAGTCTGTATACTAGCTGCAACAGTTCGCGGTTTCTATGTACAAAAGACAATCTGGGGGCACGGGTGACCATGACGTCTAAGGCGCCGCGATTCGCTGTGCATAGTTGCGTCCCTTTGGCACGCCAGAAACCTATGATTGTGGGTTCGAATCCCGGTTCGCCCCGATTATGTTTCTAGGTTTGTCAGCACCATACCCGTGCTCGTGGGTTTCACCGAAGTGGTAAACGTCCGAGACCTGCATCACTTCTTGTCACGCCGCGATATGACTGGAATACTGTTAAAAGTGGCATTAAACGCAACTCACTCACTCACTCATTTCTGGTGTCCACGCCGTGATATTACAGGAGTATTGCTTAAAGCGGCGTAAAAACATACTCACTCACTCAAACTTATTTCGCGTTTGCTTATTTATACAATATGCGAAACAGCGCCTCAATGTCTTATATTCAATATTCGTTGCCAAGTTACAAGAATCATAGCAACGCATAAGTACATGTGTATTTTTATTCACTTTCAATATTCGACTAAATGAGACAATACTCCATGTAACGTGGTGAAGTTCCACTTAATATCCAATCCTGTAAGCTACAAGGCATTTACATTGAAATAAACCAACGGACAAAAGAAACATTTATTCACAAAAAGGTATTTGACAAGATAAAACACCAAAAGTTCTGCAGACACGTTTATCATGCTGGTTGCACTGTCCAGTATTCGATCACACCCTCAGAATCGACGTCGATCTCTTTTAAAGTTCCGTGCTACACACATGGCTCAGTATCGGATGTGACCCCCTGCAGCAACGATGCAGGCCCAAACACGATGTCGAATTGAGTACACGAGTCTCCTGACATCCTGATTAGGGATCCTACGCCATTCTTTCTGCAGGGCAATTGCCAAGGCATCCCTCGTCAATGGCGGCAGTTGACGTTTCCGATTCCTGCGTCCAAGTTGGTCCCAAAGGTGCTCTATGGGCGACAGGTCCGGTAATCTCCTGGCTGGCTACTGTAATACGATCACGTTGTTGGCGTTCAGAAAGTCGCTGGTGACTCGAGCTGAGTGAGGGGTGGCGTTGTCCTGCTGAAACAGCGTCCATGGGTGTTGTTGCAGGAAAGGAGGTACCACAGCCCTGGTCCATCTGTCTGTGACGTCGGTGTAGAAACGTTAACGTCATGCCCTTGAAAGGTCGATAGGCGCAGAGACCATACAGGCGGAGTCGTCTAGCAACGGTCCTTCTGCTAACTGGATGTCCAAAGCTGTTTGCGGATGATGACGTCACAGTTAGGAATCAGGACATAAGGTGAAGCACCCGTAAATACCTGTCTTCCTGTGGCGTCGTGACCTTGGGTCTTCCACTCTTCGGCCTGTCTGCAGTGCTGCCAGTTTGCCTGTGACGTGTGACATGTCTGGCGATGGTGCACTTGAAGCAGCCCATGATCCTGGCAACGTGCTCCTGCGTCGCTCCCATTTGCAACATACCGATGGTTCTCTCCCTCTGCTCTGCGGTTAGTCGAGGCATGTTCGTTGTTTTAAACGGTTTCATGTGATGAGAGAGTACAATCCTGCTCATGTTTTATACCAGAATTTCATACGGATAACTTTGTGCAGATTTTGCATGTTTTAATGATTAAATTAACTTTTCTCGCAAATCTCGTGAAGCACGTGCACATGTTCACAGGGAATAGGTAAGTTGCATTCCAGCTATGTGTTCCCAACTGTTTTTGTGCTGTTTCTGTTGAAAACTGACGACCATTGTTAATTTGATGGCGTTTCTTTTGCCCCTCAGTTTAGTCACTACATGCTGAATTTGTTTGTAGATCCCCCATCCAGTATTCAGTGCCAAGGCGGCACGGGTGTTCCAGTCGTCTAAGGCGCCAAATGTCGCAGTGCAGAGTTGCGTCCCTTCGGAACGCCTGAAACTTGTGATCCTGGGTTCGAATCCCTGTTCACCCTGATTGTTTCTAGGTTTGTCAACACCATACCCGTGCTCGTGGGTTTAATAAAAGGGGTAAACGTCTGAGAACTACATCACTTCGGGCTTTTCTCCCACTTTAAGCTGATACGCCGTGATATAACTGGAATACTGTTCAAAGAGTTAAACCCAACCCAACCTAACTCAATCACTCCAGTGTTGCATGTGTTAATTTACATATACAGTAGACTGTGCCCCCGTGATGGCGTAGAACTGGTTTCAGGCAACAAGTTAATTCTGAGGGGGGATATTGAAAGTTCAAGTGAAAACGCTAAGCTCTCTGCAAGTCTTCATCGATCCCAGTGCGAGGTTAACGTGTGAGTACTAAGAAGCGCAACGATTAGAGCCCGCCATGAGATGATATCGATCTTTATTGACCGGCGTTATTCCTCCATGACTTATGTCACATACGCCGCCACTAGCACCGCAATGAAGTCCCGTCATTAGTCCTATAACGGTAAACGTACGGCCTGTCTCTCGAATATTTGTTTTCGGGCGCGTTCCTCTGAATGGGTGCTAATACGGCCATGTCATAGGTTCGCATAATATGAAGGATGTGTTACACAGGTCCCGCATGTGCCTAGGGCTTCTCTCAACGAAACGCAGTCAATCGGTGGCTGGAGAAAATCCATATCGATAGAGACGCTAGCGACCTCATAATTAATCCGCTTCTGACGTCACAGGCCTGACGTCATCGTCGCGTAACTACGGAGAAGGAAACGCCGTGTTCAAGTACGGGAGGACGCAACGCGTTGTGTTGTATTGGCAGGCTTGGAAAACGACGCTCGCGAACAGGCGATCGATTGTAAACCCGTAGCGGGCCTCGTGTCAGTGCAGACTGCCTTTAGCCCTCAGCTGGTTGTTGAACGGCAGCCATGGATGATGCTTGGAACGCTCGCTGCGATCAGCCGGGAAATGAGGCCGTGCATGTGGGGTCATACCGGTCAGTTTTCGCCCACTGACACCATATGGCTCCTGTTTATCCCGCCCCACACCCGCACCTTGGGAGGAGACTGGAACAGCCTCAAGGTCAAAGGTAAGGCTTCAGGAAGTGTTGCTCCGTCACGTGACACGTCACTGTTATTCAAGTACTAGCGATGCCGGATTAAAGGTCTTTCATGAACAGGTCTGTATACAGCATGTGTGTACTCTGTATGTATATGTATACATAATATGATTGTGTGATATCCGTGACTCCACATCCTGACAGTCATGTTATCCTGCCTACACGTGTAACGCGCGAACTCTGCTCTAGAACTGGGTACAGACAAACTTTCTCCCGAGATGCTAAAATAAATCTTACACTCAGACCGTTCTGGCCAACCATCACTAAACCAGCCCCACAGCCAGTCCCAACAGTTGTCTTATCAGATGTCATTTTTACAGACTGCTTTTGCGATAGTCCCTAAACGATATTCATGTCAACTTTGAAGAAAGTTCCTCTTCCTCGTTATTGCGCTATCTGTTCAAGATAAGACGATGTTTACTCGATTCTCGGAGTTTAAGTAAACACAAAACTGCTCTCCCTGATGTAAATACATCTTTTATACTATCGCGCCCATGCGTTGAGAATGCACATAATATCATTCTATTTCAGTCGCGGTGACACACGTGTATGCAGACACTCTTAAAATTAGAACGAGACTGTGAATATGTTGAATCTGTTATTAGACCAGTGATTTTTGACTAATAAATACAGTTATGACTACGGGATATATCTATCGATCACAAATATCGATTGTGATGTAGGCGTGATTTCCTTGGAAAAGATCGGGCGTTACCTCGCAATGGATTGACCTTTGTCTAAGACACTCGCTTGTATATGGGGTTATGTAAACATCCATGCCGTATGGCTTAAACGCTTAGTAAGCAAATGTATTCTTTGGGCTTATAAGAATTAATGATTTTCGTTTACTCTCTTTTATCATGGACATGTGTGCCCAGGAATTGAGCTGGTTGATGCTCATATTTGGTTCATTTTGTATGTTTGTTGTTACTGTCTGATTTGTATTTCAAATGGGTGTTTGTACCTTCCTATAGAATAAATAGTTAAATGAAGTTTCTACATGTTAATACGGAACACACAAGTTCAGTTATGGGAATGTTACATTTCATAGGGTACTTTTTTGACAGTTAATGACTTCATTTGTTGATGGTTGTAATGACTGACAATTGTTTTACTTATGTTTTGTGACTGGGCAGGTAAAGTGTCCATTGAAACGGTGATAGGATAGTGGTGTTTGTGGAGGGTGATGGGATAGTGGGGTGTGCGGAGGGTGATGGGATAGTGAGTTGTTAACAGGGTGATGGGATAGTGGGGTGTGCGGAGGGTGATGGGACAGTGAGTTGTTAACAGGGTGATGGGATAGTGGGGTGTGCGGAGGGTGATGGGACAGTGAGTTGTTAACAGGGTGATGGGATAGTGGGGTGTGCGGAGGGTGATGGGACAGTGAGTTGTTAACAGGGTGATGGGATAGTGGGGTGTGCGGAGGGTGATGGGACAGTGAGTTGTTAACAGGGTGATGGGATAGTGGGGTGTGCGGAGGGTGATGGGACAGTGAGTTGTTAACAGGGTGATGGGATAGTGGGGTGTGCGGAGGGTGATGGGATAGTGAGTTGTTAACAGGGTGATGGGATAGTGAGTTGTTAACAGGGTGATGGGACAGTGAAGTGTTAACAGGGTGATGGGATAGTGGGGTCTGCGGAGGGTGATGGGACAGTGAAGTGTTAACAGGGTGATGGGATAGTGGGATGTGCGGAGGGTGATTGGACAGTGGGGTGTTTGCGGGGTGGTGGTGGTGGGGGGGGGGGGGGGGGGGGGGGCGGATCTCAACGACAGAGATAACTTAGCATCTTGGCTTTGTACCATTGCCACTTCCCCCATAGTCCTGGTCTGAGGAATAAGGGGACAGTTCGCTTGTATGAACTTTGACGTACACCACGGATTAACATTTATGCCCTGTGTTGTTTCGTGAGAGTCAGACATCAACCACTGACTACATGTGTAACGTTACACACTCGCGTTTACAGCGCCACTAAATAACCCGTTCATCGTACATGTGTTGATGGGATGCAGGCGGAATGTGCATGGCGCCTTCACAAACACATTCAGCTCCATCGCACCGGTCAGTTCAGAGATATCAATTTCCTTGCCCCTCATAAACATTGATGACTTGACCGGTGGACCCGCACATGGTTAACGAACTTTGGCTCCGTATTTGTTCATGCTCGATGAGGGCCCACACACTTGTAATCTTCAAGCCCTAGTACAGCTTAATAAATTCACGTTTTGATGTAATAACGGCTGTTTCTACTTTCGTTAGGGTTATCCTATGTTCCCTGCGCATGTTTCACAAAGTCGGCCTGTTCTTTGAATGTGTTTACATAATTAGGTGAACCAGATGGTACGAAGACAACTATTCTAAAGTGTCATAATCAAATGTGGACGTATACGTGAGTATATTTACAAATTTACGAACATGACATTTAAAGTATGACATTCGAAAAATATAAAAGTTGTGTTGAGATTTCAAATAACAACAAACTCCCTCTTCCAATGTTGAACACGTGTTGATGAATGACGCGTGTACATTCCTCTGAGACTGCAGGTCTATTTATGACACAGCGACGTCTTTTTAGAGAGCTCCGTGGAATTAAGTATTTACTTTCCAGACGTAAGTTACATTACCAGGTCTTTACACGTAGGGCCTGTTTGCCACTGCCAAATGTTATCAAGCGAGTTTAACAGCTTCCTTCTCCGTACTACTGAACCAAAATAACAAGACAAAACCTCATTTGCAGTTTATCAATAGCGGCAAGGTGATGTTTTTAACTGACTGTCTTTATGAATGACGTTTATTTGTTTGTTGTTTTACGCCGCACTCAGCAATATTCCAGCTATATGACGGCGGTCTGTGAATAATAGAGTCTGGACCAGACAATCCAGAGATTGATATTATGAGCATCGATCCACATAATTGGGATATGATGACATTCATCAACCAAGTCAGCGAGCCTGACCACTCGATCCCTTTAGTCCCCCCTCACAAGCATAGTCACCTTTGGCTAAAGACCTATTCTACCCCGGATTGTGAATACGTGAAAAGTCGGATGTTTGTTGAAAGTCATTACTTTGTCATATCAAATAAACCGTAGACTGTTCATAATATAAACACAATAGTTTATGTTAAACGGCAAATCATGTTTACGATGGAAGTTATGTAAATAACATATTAATGATAGTTTCTTGATCAGTTTTGATGTGTTTCGGATCCACATACTAGTAGCCAAATAAAATACATCATGGCATCGATAAATAACGTAAAAGGCGCGTCAAAATTAACTTTTTCTAAAATACCTAAAAACCAAACGTGTAATTTCATTGTTAATGTGTATTAAATATCAATAACCCAGTGTACGCGCACCTGTTGCATAAAGGGCTTCTCTTGTTGGAATGTCAATTTGACATATAATCGGACCGATAGAAAACAAACCCAGTTACGTCAATTACCATGGGTCTAAATTGTTCTCAAGGGTATCGAGTTATGAAAGTGACTCCAATCTTTAATTACAGTACCATAAATCGTTGACCCGTCGAGAAGAAACCTTACACGCACTAACAGAAGACAACAGTACCTAACTGTTTCTCCTCTGTGGTAAAAACCAAAGTATTCCGCAGTTGCGCTAAATGTGGGAACCCCGCATAGTTGGTAGGGGTGTATGGTTAGTTTGGGGAAGACGAAGATTAGCTGTTATATTTTAAGAAAGCGAACGTCTTTTATGTGTAGGTGGAGATATTCTACCGTTTCCCCTTCTACAGTTCTCCCGCGTTGGTTAAACGACCTGTTTGGCTCTAAAATGGATAGGGGGCAGGTTTTCTGAGGCTGAGGGGAGTGAAGAGCTCCAGATCTTTGGCACCACCCTTCCAGTGTAAGGAGCTGTGGTTGCTATAGCAATACCACTGGCGAGGTACAAGGAGTCGCCTGATATGAAACGCTTTGTTGATATTGCGCCATATTGGATGTAATTAATCGCTCACACGTGACGTCGACATATTGCCAATTCTTGATTGCGAAATACTGCAATTGTAATTAGAAAAGGTCGCAATGTTCTACAGCGGTATTTGAATAATAACTAATTAATCATATCGATGAACTTTAAGCACTGATGGTCGTAATTATGACCATGTTTCTTTCAAACAATTTATGTGGTGACATTTTTATTTGGGGCCACAAAAGTACTTGTTTATATTGCAGTGAAAGATGGAGATTTACGGAGGGAATAAAATATCACTAAGGCAGATACGTTCACAAGGGTAGTTGTCCGTCCCAGAGGAGAGATATAAGTGCACCCACGATTTCAGTATCAACATGTCATAACACTGTCAGACACATTATTATTTATGGTTGAAATATACAACACAACGCGGCATTCACGTGATGTGAAATTAACCTCGCGTCAGCTGATCGCGACAAGTCATCTCCTGGGAGTATCAAAACTTGAGGGTAATATGGAATTGGGAAATCACGAGAATCGCCTTTCGAAACAATTTATATATAACTTTGCATAATGACCTATAGATGCGTCAGGTTTACTTGGTAAAATGCAAGTAAAATGACCAGTGAATTTCTGGCTCAGAATAGACTGCGAGAACAATAGCGTGACGTCAACAAAATGGTTTAGCTGTAGTTATAAACACTAATCATAGTTAATAGCAATGTCATCCCTCTCATCAGATCTGACGAACTCAAAACCCTGTTTATAAAGCGATGTCAGCTGAAATGTTACACTAATACTGATATAGAAGACTAACATATAGTCTTTGAACACAATACATTTCTCTTCTCTAAAATTAAAACAATTAATCTTCCTTGTATTAATCTTACTGATTTCAGCTAGAGCTGGCTAGACTTGCATTTATGTAAATGGTTTTGTTTTCAAGAAATACCTATATTCCACAGTCATCGTGCTGGGCTATACCTACACAGAGGCATACTTAATAACTCCTACTACTACTACTACTACTACTACTACTACTACTACTACTACTTTTGTTTGTTTGTTTGTTTGTTGATCCGGGGTAGAATAGGTCTTCAGCAACCCATGCTTGTCGTAGAAGGTGACTATGCTTGTCATAAGGGGCGACTAATGGGATCGGGTGGTAGGGATCGCTGACTTTGTTGATGCATGACATCGTGTCCCAATTTCGTGGGTCGATGCTAATGATGTCAATCACTGGATTGTCTGGTCCAGACTCGATTACTTACAGACCGCCGTCATATAGCTGGAATCTTGCTGAATGGGGGGTTGAACAACAAACAAACAAACAAAACATTAAGCTCTGAGATTTATCTAAAATTATTGCTCTTAATGTATGGAGATTGCAAGTGGGTAAGCGTTCTGTTTATGTATATGCGCCCACGCGATGAGATTTTAGCCGTGCGAAATAACACCACGGAAGACACGTGACGGGTTTTCGATCGTCACGGAAATTTCATCTTGGGCTTCTCATCAACATGGATGTTATTTTAGGGGCAACGTCGTACTCCATGCATCATTCCGGATGCATAGCATATGGAGAACTTGCACATCGAGTTAATGGGTTAATATAGTTTACACACAGCGGAAGATACAGTTTTTCGTTTCGTATTTGAAACCATCTCTGACGCCATGTTATGTTTTCACCTTTATATGTATGCTAAACAGGTTGATCGAAAACCGAACTCATAACAAGTCATATATGTGAATGAATGATACCAAATTTTATACACCGAAACCCTTTATATTCGGACAGTGAAATTCTCGGTAAAACGTGCGGGTTTAACAATTTCTGGTTTAACGAGTCTCTTTAATAAAGTAATGGCTTTGGTATTCAGTGTACAGAGAGACCCCGGTTAATCCGGAAACCTCGTTTTTCAAAACGACAAAAGGGACGCCTATACATATATAAGGTGACGTTACTCAGAAGCGTTGATTGTTTATTCCGCACACGATGTTTTATAAGGAACGGCAAATTCCGGATAAAAGTTTGTTTTATTATTATGTGGACGTTCATGGAAGAATCAGCCAGGAAGGCGTTTCACAGTATCTGTCAGTGACTATAAAAAAACAAACGCTCGAATTTACATGGTAGCTAAATGCAGTTAATATGACGTAAACGTTGAAAAAGCTGACGTTAGTAAAAAAAAGGGCAGGTCAAATGTTGGATCGATTGTAGACCCGAGTTGACACGTAAAACACATATAACATTCTTCTTCTTTGATATCACGTAATGTTGATGTACGTCAAGAGTTATTGGTCATTCTCGCCTACCTGACTCTAGTGACATGTATCATTCTGCAGCCATCCGGGCCCTGTTTCATTAAGCGACCACAGCGCTTCCACTGCCGCAACTCCCATACTGCAGCATACACGTACGGTTGTCGTAACCGTCAGGCTGCTTTCTGAAACCGGCACCTGCTCTGTTGTCACGGGAGACATGGGCACAAGATACCAATGCAATGAAAGTTTATACCCAACGAAATGGGTCAGCCTCTTTATGTCAAAAAGATAAATATTTTGTATTATATTTTATCATGTATACACTGTTTCTAATATATATATATATATATATATATATATATATATATATATATATATATATATATATATAGAGAGAGAGAGAGAGAGAGAGAGAGAGACAGACAGACAGACAGACAGACAGACATATAACACACCGTGTGGAGTGATTTGTTACACATATTTTAATAATTATTCTACTCTGTACATGCGGTCTATGTTATTTATGATTTAACAGGATGAGACTGAATAGCTCTCCTTAGGAAACTAAACGTGTAGGAAGTGACACAAAGACATTCCATTGACACGACGTCGACTGAGGTCACGTACGCTACATGATAATGTTTGTGACATTGTGAGTTCGGTTTTCGATCAACCTGTGTTGCCTTCAACTGAATGTGAAACATGGCGTGATACCGAACGGACGTTGAGGCCCGGCAAGTAATAGTTTCTCCTGGGTGCTTGACTAACATGGTGATATATGATTCTTTTTATTACACAATACATTTCTCTCCTCTAAACGTAAAAAAAATGATTTCCTGGTGCTTAGTTAGAGCTGGCTAGAGCTGTCTAGACTTGCTTTTATATAAATCTAGATTGGTTTTGTCTCCATAAAATTCAAATATTCCACAGTCATAGTGCAGGGCTACCTAGGTGTTATTGTACCCAATCAGCACTCCCATACTTTCAGCAAAGTTCAAGACAACGTGTGAATTCAGGTAATGTGGTGGTTAGGTCATATATTTCGTTTTTCCTACTATTTATCTTGTTTTTGTAAACTAGATGTTCGAGGAGGTGGATTTCCCCCAAAATGTATTGTATATTTTTTTCTACTTCTTTCACTTAGACCTGGTCTCATGTTTGGTTGGAAATAAATTGATGTTTATTCCCGAAGCCTGTTTGGGGAGAGGCGAGAACTCCGACGCCCGTGCATCTATTCTTTTATGAGACCTGCTACAGCGTAGATACGTACGATAATAAGAAGTGTTCTGAAACTGTTAGGCACAATCTTCACTGCATGATTGAAGATTCGCTATCACTGACTACGGAAATAAGTGACTTTTCTTTTCTCGTCAAGTCAGCACTGAAACACAACCCAGATGTCTGTGACTTGCGAGATTGGATTTGCTGATTTCAAAGCCTCTTGCCAGTGAAGAAAGTCATGTAAATATTTTCTTTTCTCCACCAAGCGAAAACGTACGGTATTTAGTCCGCGAAGCTGATCAGGTGTTTCAAGGTTATCTCCAAGTCTGCATCCCAGTTTAAGGGCATTGGTAGCCCAGTTCTCGAGGACGCCGCAATTCGCTGTGCAGAGTTGCGTCCCTTACGCAGTCGATGGTTCGCATCTTGGTTGGTTGGTTGGTTTGTTGTTTAACGCCGCACTCAACAATATTCCAGCTATATGACGGCGGTCTGTATATAATCGAGTCTGGACCAGACAATCCAGTGATTGACATCATGGGCATCGATCCATGCAATTGGGATCGTTGACATGCATCAACCAAGTCAGTGAGCCTGACCACCTAATCACGTTAGTCGCCTCTTACGACAAGCATAGTCGCCTTTTACGGCAAGCATGGGTTGCTGAAGACCTATTCTACCCCGGATCTTCACGGGTCGTTCGCATCTTAGATTCATCCTGATTATGTTTTTAGGTTTATCAGCACCACACCCGTGCCCATGGGATGCACCAAAGGGGTATACGTCCAATACCTGCATCACTGTGGGCTTGCCTCCCTCATCAAGCTGACGCGTCGTGAATTATTTGGATTACTGTTCAAAGCGGCGTTAGACCAAACCCAATCAGACTTCCTCGTTAGCGCCGGGCAATAGGTCATAGGATGTTGTTGTCACTGTCGACTCACATGTTAATGACGTAATATTCACGTGGTTCACTTCTCTCCGACTCGTTTAAAGTTTTTGTTGTTGTTAAACTCAGCAATATTCCAGCTACATGACGGCGTTCTGTCAATAATCGAGTGTGAACCGGACAATCCAGTAATTGACATCGTGCGCATCGACCTACGATGTCATGCATGAACCAAATCAGCGATTCTGACCACCCGATCCCGTTAGTCGCCTCATACGACAAGCGGGGGTTGCTGAAGACCTATTCTAACCCGGATTTTTACGGGTACTGTTTAGGGGTCACCACATGTGATCTCTTCAATAGAGTGAGATCTCGCCTGTCTCCCAGACCCAAGAGATAACTTACAATACGAATCCAACTAAAGTCCAAAAGGGTCTGGCAAGTCTAGATTGACTCAGCTCTAGCCAGAAACTAAGCATTGTCCTGGGTCTGCCTTTGTTTCTATTTCTTATTTTGTGGATACTTATATATTTTTTTAATCAGATTCCTGGGACTAGCTGTTATTCTCTGTGAGAGCGTGAATTGGACTTTACACGATTTTAGTAATATTCAAGCCATCTCAGGGTCGGTCGGGTAGCCTAGTGGTTAAAGCATTCGCTCGTCACGCCGAAGACCCGGGTTCGATTCTCGACATGTGTACAATGTGCGAAGCCCATTTCTGGTGTCCCCCGTCGTGATATTGCTGGAATATTGCTAAAAGCAGCATAAAACCGTACTCACTCACTCACTCACTCAAGCCATGTCAGGCCGGGGATGACAACGAATTGCCTTCACACCTCGTACCAACGTGAATCGAACCGTTTACGTCAACGCTTTAATGACTTGGCTATCGTACCGCCCATATTCCATGTGATAACAAAGACAAATGATTTATCATTATTGTCTTTAAAAGTCTGTTTAAATACCAACGTCTGTAGAAGATAAGTTGACGCATTTATCTCCTTAACGTTTGTTTTAGGTTTTGGGGTCGTCTGTCATTACACGTTAATGATGATAATCATTGCTAATTATGGAGTGACTGTAATCAGTGTCTATTAATATACACATGCGTGATATACGCAAGTACATGGGAGGAGACGGTGAGGTGTTTGAGTACACAGATTGCTGAGCTGCACCCCTTGCTGACGCACTCTTATGCAATACACCCCCTTACATCCTAATAAACAAAATGCAGTCGCGGTCTTGCGGTATCCTCCCGAAACGTAGACCTGCCAAAACGCAGACCCGTTAAAACAACACTCGTTATGGCTGGTTGCATCAGCAATAAGTACCCTGTACCCTTGATTAAGTAAAATGGTATCACCCATGTAACAAGAAAGAAAGCTGGGTAGATTTCACAATTTTTTATTCAAATGTTATTTCAGATGATAAGTGTTCTAATTTGTTGCATCTGATGGTGGCGATGGAATGGCCTAGTGGTTAAAGTGTTCGCCAGTCACGCCGAATACCCGGGTTCGTGCAGTAAGTGTTGCACTTGTACCCAATTCCATTGTCCTTTTGGAGAGTAAAATTTGTTTAAAGCAAACGCCGTTCAAGTTGGTGATAAACTAAACTCACTCATTTAACAATATTATGGTCAGTACAAGATGTGTATATGTAAGGTGAGGTGAAATGGGGTTTAACGTCGCGTCCAAGATTATTGCACTTATATAGCGACGTGCATGTACGTGTGTGTGTTTGTGTGGCTGCTTGTACTAGTCCGGACTGATGCCGATTTATAGTGCTAGCTCACTGAGATACCATGCCGCAGTTTAACATGAATACCCCACTCAGACACAGTATACTGACTCCGAGCCGACCAGTCCTTGTTTTAGCCCCTTAATGCCGAGCGCCAGACAGGGTAACAACAAGTACCATCTTTTAACGTCTTTTGGTACGACGCGGTCGGGGATCGAACCCCGGACCCTCCGCTCTCCGGGCGGACGCTCTACCTCTAGACCACGGAGGCGGTCTGTGTTTATGTAAAACTACACCCGTGAAGATCCGGGGTAGAATAGGTCCTCAGAAACCCATGCTTGCTGTAAAAGGCGACAAAGCTTGTCATAAGAGTCGACTAACGTGATCAGGTGGTCAGGCTCACTGACTTGGTTGATGCATGTCATCGTATCCCAACTGCGTAGATCGATGCTCATGATGTCAATCACTGGATTGACTGGTCCAGACTCGATTATTTACAGACCGCCGTGATATAACTGGAATATTGCTGAGTGCGGCGTTAAACAACAAACTAACAAATTATGTAAAGCTATTGGTGTCGCAGTGTTAAGATTCCTTTGTGCAAGTGGTCCCGTCCTTTAAACTTATAACGTTTTAGTATTTTGCTCTTGCTTTATAAACATATTTCTTTCCCGCAGGTGAATCCGAAGATTTAGAAAAAATAATATCTGTTTTTACCATTATCAACTTCATCCGAGCAGACAAGGGCTGATTGTTGTATGGGGTAATTAGCCACCTAGCAGGATCGCATGTGCAGGATATATATCTCGTTGTTATCAGTGAGGTCAGAGGTAGACCTGTATTTCGTGATATATCTGGCAATAGCGTTTATCTCCCACTGCACCGGGTTCAACGCCATCGTGCGAGTTCGTGGAATGCTCCCTGTTTAATGGTACACCCAGACACAGACCTCGAAGAAGCTATCACTGATGCTGTTGGGTTATCGTTGTAGGTTAACTGGTCCTTAACGATCTTTGGCCTTTATGATATCCTTTTAATCACTTGTAATTATTTGATAAACTGCCTACAGTCTGTTTTGAATTTTCCATACTCAGTGCAAGTGTGCTTAGATTATGACTTGTTCCAAGAAATATATTCTTCTGTATGTTTTTAATTGTAAACATTTCAGTTTTGTAAGATCCAATAACTGAATTGATGTAAGTACGGGTTCTTTGGGATAAAATTCATCTTTAGTTATTGAACATGTATCAGAATTTGATAGATGTTTTACATTGGGCGGGTGGTCGATCATTAGACTCTTATCGAGCAGATTTACCATACGAGACGGATAAACATAATACGTGCTGGGATTGGGGGGTTTGGGGGGGTTTGTGTGTGGGGGGGGGGGGGGGGTCTAAGGCGCCGCGATTCGCTGTGCAGAGTTGCGTCCCTTGGGCACGCCAGAAACCTATGATTGTGGGTTTGGATCCCGGTTCGCCTCGATTATGTTTCTAGGTTTGTCAGCACCATACCCGTGCTCGTGGGTTTCACCGAAGTGATAAACGTCTGAGACCTGCATCACTTCGGGCTTTCCTCCCACATAAAACTGACACGACGTGATATAACTGGAATACTGTTAACCCCAACATAATCGGGGCAAACTGGGATTCAAACTCACGATAAAGGTTTCTGGCTTGCTCAAGGGATGCAACTCTGTACAGCGAATTGCGGCGCCTTATACGACAGGGCCACCCGTGTTCCCTCCACGTCACGTCAGTGTTGATTTTCATACGATTTGTACATTGAATATTATCAGGCCCATACGCTATTCGACGTGTACAATTGCTGTCATTGACTTTAGCGATATGGCTTTAGCGTCAGTATATCAAATCTGGCCCTAGAGTGGTGTACACGCATGGCAAACAGGAATTATCAATCGCGTGATGTTTATTAAGTGCATCACCTCAGTGCTGCATGGCGAATAGCGGATATTTCACAGATCACACAAGTGGCGTGACAATTGGTGACAAGTGACACATGTGACGGGCGTTGTTGATGATATCTGTGATGTATCACATTGTCTGGGTTCTTGACGGTGGTGTCACAGTGTCCATATTGCAGTAACCACATATCCATGACAAAGGCTCCGCTAGATTCTGACCATTGATAACACACATCTACTTTAGATCTCCCACGACAGATGTCTCGCAACACTGACTGACAATCTATATAATGTCGATATTGATACACGTCTCAAGGGGATTGGTCACAACGTTATCGAGCTTACGTTCATATTGCAGATACGATATATTGTTGGCATGCATTATCACGAGAGCCTTGTCGGGGACACTGGTGGCCCTGGCGTCTTAGGCGCCACAGGGGCGGTCGGGTAGCCTAGTGGTTATAGCGTTTACTCGCCACACCGAAGCCCCGGGTTCGATTCTGCACTTGGGAACAATGTGTGAAGTCCATTCCTGGTGTCCCCGCTGTGACACTGCTGGAATATTGCTAAAGGCGGCGTAAAACCATACTCACTCACTCGCTCGCTCTTAGGCGCCACGTGCAGAGTTGCGTCCCTTGTCAGAAACATGGGGTGGAGGCTTTATCTTAGATTTGCCTTGATAATGTTTTCAGGTTTGCCCGCACTAAAATTATCCGTGTTCGTGGGTTTCTCTAGTCTGTCTTACAGACCCTGATACAAATATACATCAAATACAGCCCATGCAAGTCTATAATGTTTGGCAAGTCTAGATCACTGCAGTATCTGAAAATGAAGAGAGTCACTGGGCTCCTTTTTATTATATTTTTATTAAGATAACTGAACAATTGTTTTTTTATGTACGATATGTTCATTTCAGAGACTAAATTTTAGTCTAGGGTTTCTCCAAAGTGGTAAACGTCTAAGACCTGCATCATATCGTGCTTTCCTGTGACATGCCCTTAAACCTCACTAACCTCACTAACTTAATTCAGTTACATGTCCAACTGACAACCACCAAAATTTAACTAATTTTATTTTATTGACGACTGATTGGCTTATTACCATCACGTGGTCGATTAGCGGCCATGCTTGTCCGGAGACGTGCCGTTTAATATAAACCAATACATAGAAATGGAGTATCCAGCACCTCAACGCGCTTCTTCCGATACCACCCTCTCCATATCGACTCTCACACTCCAGTAATAGACCCGTGTATTCATATCGAATGACAAGTGCATTTAGTGAAATGTGATGGAGCGTCACAACAGGGTATTGGGGTCACCAGTTCCTGCTGGAGAGACCACCGCAGATTGTCACCCACGCGTTGTCGCTTTACTGTGTGCATTCAATAAGTTACAGGCTATGGTGCCCGTGCCCCAGTCTCAGGGGGGTTGGGGTGGTGTGGGGTGTTAGAGCAGACCGTGAGGACTCCCCCCCCCCCCCCCCCCCCCCCCCCCCCGACGTTTCTATAAATGGCTCAGAATATCTGCTGGAAACGCTGAAACCACCACACCGTCGCTCTAGATCTTCAGCGAGACATCACTATTGCATAGCAATGTTTAATCAATTTAGTATTATTTTGTTGAAAATGCCTATCAAATATAGCTCCGAAGAGAGCATGCTATTAGTTCGTAATTACGGCATCATTTCGTCATGGTTCATGTGCCACTAGCAGCGTGTAGTGAGAACTGAAGTGGGTTTTATCAAATCAAAAAGAAGAAAAAAACGTTGATTTCCTTCTAATGTCAGCCTGTTCTCATTAACAGTATATATGCTGTTGGCGATATTGCTCGCCGGGTTTAGCAGAACGTGGGCAGATGAGGTAAGTTGAGGCGTATTGCCAGACGAAGTACTTTTAATTCAGAAAGCAGTGGTCGTTTCTTAAATTTAATATTGAAATATTCTTTTCATTGAAGTTTGTCTTTGTAATATAACATGTTCCACGTCTGTTTGAGGATAAATTCCCCTTGTGATACGTGTATGTATATAGTTCTTTAGATCAAGGATATGTATCACACTTGGACTTAAAGAGCTTGTCGAAATGAAATGAATTTGTGTTTATGTTCATTACTAAACATAAACAATGACCTTTGGTTAATTGTGTTTATTTGTTATTGTTTATTTGTTAATGTTTATTTGTTATTGTTTGTTTGCTTGTTGTTTTGTGCCGCACTCGCCAAATTAATAATTGACTCCACACTCGGCAATATTCCAGATGTATGACGGCAACCTGTAAATAATTGACCAACCAGGGATTGATATTATGAACACGCCATGTAATCATAAATTTCAGTCACCGAGCTTGATCACCCGACCAATTTAGTCGGCTCACACGACAAGCATATGCTGCTTGGGGCGTATTCTAACCCAGAAATCCCGACATCATTTTTGTCGCACAGCAAGCTGTGGATGAATTTTGAAATTATTCATGCTTGTGTTTATGCATAATGCATTGTACTCTGTGGGTGTTGGCAATATGATACCGTTAGTCATGTTAGAGTCATATCTTTATACACTACAGTGCGTTGTACAGTCAGCTGACGCATATAGAAATAATGCACCGCTTCCAAAACGTGCTAGAACAAAGCAATGCAAGAGACTGGCGTAAGTAAATAAATAATTCGAATGTGTTTCGATACAACCAGGTGTCGTCTGTGCGTCTATATTTTTTAATGACACATGTGACAATTAAACATATTTATTACTATTCTATCATGCTCGGATGCAGAGAATCGAGAAGTGGGTGTGCAGATGGAGGCTAAAAATGAAAAAAATGGTTTTCCAATGGTAAGGGTTTTGATACGGGTATCATAGTTGTGTTTTAGACTTTAAGTTTGCAGTGTTTAGGCGACAATTTTCAGCCTAGAAATGTTTTGGCAACCTTTGTACATGTAATTGGTCAAATCCAATCTTTATGTTTATACTTTCTTTGTCTATGACAAAACTTAAAACGAAAACATCAATTTTGGTGACATGTTTTCACTGGAAATAACCATAAATTGACTAATGTTTTTGCTTACAAATGCAAATCGTTTCCCGAATTATATGCTGGCGGTTTTGTATTGACAATGTGCCGTCCCTTCTTTTTCTAATAACGTGCACACTCACATACCCCAACACAGAAACACACCACAGCATCAAACCACACCACACCACACCACACAAAAACTCCTTTTTCCACACATGTAACACGTTCTACTATTATACACTTTGCCTGTCTGTCAAGCCCACGACACCGACTGACACACGTGTTGAATATACTACAACTGGTGAATAACGTGCCTGGAATACGTACACCACAAACCAGCTGATGCAGTTGTTTTAAATTCATTACAGTGGGTGAATTCATTTCCTCTGCCAGCAGACCGTTTATGATAACATAAAGCCAGCATGAGGAAAATAACACCTATCGCATGGTATAACCATACGAGATTAATATGCAGTGTGGCCCAACTCAGATTACACATCACCAGGGCTGGTAGGCGAAACGTCACGCCCTCATTGTGGATATTACGTCATCCTGCCTTAGGTAGACCCGGAACTAAATCCCCCCCCCCCCCCCCCCCCCGCCAACCATAACCCTAGGGGCGTGAGTCTCGTATTTCCTTCATTAAGAGCATGTAAGGCAAAGTGACCGTACGGGGAACCTAACGGGTGTTTGGAGTGCGGTGGAAGTCTATATACTGACTTGTACGTATTAATTATACAGCAGCTGTTATCACCAGTGACGGATTACATATCGGGGATACCACCATGCGGTAAGACTATATGGTGATAGGAGACCGCCATGGTCAGTTGGTTTACCTTATATATGATTCTGTTTTATATTGTATCATTTAAATCCCCATGATTTCATTAATCATATACTTAACTTATACTATACGTAGTCACTGTTTTATGTGTGTATTAGTCACATCCTGTTTGTTTTCTTCCTTTAAAGTAGCGATTCCGTGTATGTCTAATTTGATTTCTGTTTTGCCCATACATGGTTTTGGTAGGCTTGAGAGACCCTTATTTCGACGAGGAAAGAGATTTTATTTTAGATAATTGACCTGATTGGTAATAGCTATTTGAGCAATGACGTATGTGGTATTACAACTAGGTTACCAAGCACTAAACAGTATTACCCTCCTTATTAGCTCCTCGGCGACCTATCCCGTCACTCGTAATAACCTTACGGTGTTGTCGTAAACTGGTGACATCCAATGGTGACTGATTGTCACGTTGACCTCAGTGACGATAACATGGTCTGTTTACAGGAACTATTGAACAGCGAATGTTGGTTCCTCGTGAGCGTGACGTATTTTCCGCCTGTTTATACGGGTAACAATATGCTTAAAAACATAAACAGGTAATTAAGTTTGTAATATATTTTTTATGTTTGATCAAAATGCATGCAGTACAACAGTTGGTTTATGAAATGATGTAGTCACCCTCTTACCGTTTATCTTATCTTAGCAGCACAAATGCTGGTTAGTGATTTCGTTCGGAGTTTTTCACTTCGATCTTTGAGCAGAGCTGCGTCCCTTAGTGGTGCCTGAAATCTATCTTCTTGGGTTCGAGTCCCAGATTTGCTCTGATTACGAGTCTGGGTTTGTCAACATCTTACCAATATTTGTGAGTTTCATAAAAGTGACACGATCCGTGTTATTTTGTTTACGTTGGTGTGGGTTTATTCTAATCGATTGCCTTTGAATTAAAGGCCTTGTTAAGTTAATACACTCATTATTTTGTTGCGAAAGGAATTTTCTTTGCTTTATCTAAATATAATTACAATAAAGTTTAAATGTTCCCGCATCTTTGCTGTTAAGGCCCAAGTGAACCATTCACATCAGTCT
The DNA here is from genome assembly GCF_023055435.1 of Haliotis rufescens. Classification (NCBI taxonomy): domain Eukaryota; kingdom Metazoa; phylum Mollusca; class Gastropoda; order Lepetellida; family Haliotidae; genus Haliotis; species Haliotis rufescens. Next base: position 17,506,684 of record NW_025963779.1, read on the forward strand.
ATTTTAGATGCTACTCAGACAAAAGCAATCGGTAGTTTATTTGAGGTGTAACGACATATTCGTGTTTGCAAATAAATAGATAGACGTTAAGAGCATCTAGGACGGGGAGGTTGGCATAAGAGTGTTCGACGTTACGAGTGGTAGACGAGAGGTTCAGTACCTCAGCTATCGTGTAAACAAAACCCAAACTACAGGAGAACTTGACAACGTTGGAAACTGGGTGACTTGAGGAATAAAATAAGACTTATTTTGCCTCAAGTTGTCCAATGGATGCCCTGACAAAAATGTGTTTGGGGTTAAGAAATTTCCCAACTGTTTATTTCTCCTTTTCTCAGAGAACGAAATGGTCTTGCAACAGCCAGAATAATTCTCTAGCAAAACTCACATCCCAAAGAATAGTATGTGGTCCGTCATGATTATCACGGATCAGGCGCATTTGTCTTTAATCTTGGGGGGGGGGGGGGGGGGGGGTCCTAGCATTGCTAAGTGAAACGAGCAAGACTGATTGTCAGCAATGACCATATTACCTGATTAATTGACAATACGCGATAAGTACTGCCAAATGCTTATTGAGGTCCTGAATGGAAATATTCCGTGGACTAATGAGGTGGGGTTGTTGTAAGATAATGGTTTACCATTATAATGTATTATAAAGCAATAAGTGACCAAGAAGTGTAATCGTAAATTCATTGGTGTGATCAAGGTTGGGTAATTACACGTTTTGTTAAACATACAATGAATGCAGTTCGTATTGCTGCACGATTTTGTAGTGTAATGTCTCGTACACCATTACATTACCTCGCCTCCACTCAAATTGTCAAAATCCGGTCTTCAACGAATGTCTGAGAGGTAAATAAGCCAGAAGGTTCCTATTTCCAAAGTTCCAACCTCGGTACTCACGACTCAAGTGAAATTTGTGTTTTCTTACGAATATTATTTATCAGTTTTCATATCTTAGTCTGTTGGTACGTAGGTCTCTGTCAATACAACAGGCCATCCGTGGGCTTCGCTTGTATATTTACTTCTTGTACCTCAGCAGACAGACAGATTATATATTATAGTATCACCGGGATCTGCATCATTTTTGCATTAAAGCCACACCTTTGTATTAATATACATTGGTCATTCCTTATGAAAATATGAGAGACTGTGTAAAAGACAATATACAACCTATTTACAAATACTGTTATAACATCATGTTTCTCAGTCGCGGTAGAATATAAAAGCAGGTTTTGGTTAGATACCTTTGCAGACATTCGCTGGACATTAAAAGCATAGCTGCTCTAACTTTGTATAATTTTTTAATTGAACTATTAAAATATCTGGTATTTTGCAAATGATTAAAACGCATGTCATCGTAAAATAACGTCATCGTAAACAGGACAATCCAAAGTAACATGGAGGTCGTTTTCTGCCACACCAGCATGTAGTATCTCATCTCACGTTGCATGGTGCATTAAAATTTTGAATATATGCCTCGTGGATACATTTATTTTTTATAACATACGATATAGAAATATATTGGACACAATAAACTAAGTTTAGAATTTAGAGGTTTATATTAAAAACGTTCGATGGCTGGTGTGTTTTAAGATGTATGTTACTAACATTAGATTAAAAAATCCACGTCAAACCTAGAGTAAGATGTCGTAATGAATTTTCGCTTACAGTTAATCGTAATTCAAAATAAATCAAAAGTAAATGCGTGTATGAAGTAAAACAAAGCTTTATGCCGTCTCATATGACGTTTCAATCACGCACATTGAGATATGCTGTGTTTACATTTCCTTCTTTGTAAGTGTTGAAGGCGCTTTGACGATTGGCTTGGTGTTAATGAGCTGTGTCTGACAATTCTTCTGCACCGGGAAAAGCTTATTTTATCACATTACCCCGAGGCTGGCTCCCCCACCCCCTTCTAATGATTTGTTTGATGTGGCGAGCGAACTTTGACATGCATTGTGTGCATTCAACCTTATGCGTCATTACGTAAGTAGCACTGGAAGCTATTTCACACATGATTGACAGGTTCTTATTTCACACTGACATCGACATCCTTTATGTATTTCTATCAACTTCCTGTCAACTGTATTTGGGGGCTTTCCCATTGATGATGAATCGAATGCAACAGTGTTTCTCCGCTTTTGTTATTTTGGGAATGTTTTTCACATTTACGACACAGATTATACGGAAGTGCTGTCACGTGAGCCGTCGTTCTTTGCCCGACGTCACACAAGTGACATTTGATTATACCAAGTTGGTGGAAATCGAGCGACAAACATGAAGATAAACTAGGACACATCATTAAATCAAGTTGAATAATGGACTTTAAGGCTTCATATCAATATCCTTGAGATGCATTTTGTCTCAAGACGCCAGTCATTTTCTCATTCAGCTGTTTTTCTGGTAATTCATTATGTTCCCTCTAGATATATCGCGCGATGTCAACTAGTAGTTCCTGTAGTGTTAGGCGCGCGGCCAACAAGTACTCTCGTCCCAGATACCCCAGCACGAAGCACACCTGTTGCCATGGTGATTACCTAACGAAGAGGCAGAAGGTATTCTCGTTGTAGTTACAGCCTCACGCTCATCAGATAAAGTTTATAAATGCGTCAACAGTTTTTTTTTAAAACCCCTTGTGATATAAACGCCATATTGTTCTTTCCCTAGGCATGATCACTACCGACCATTACGTATCTTATCTACAAGGTGATGGAATTACAGAATATTCATTTACTTATGATAAGATTGATAAGTTATTTTAAATTGACGTAATGGCTTTCCGGAACCATTCCCGTCGCGTCTAAGTAATTTAAATAAACACTGACTCGTTTCATGATAGAACCATTGAAGATCCGGGTTAGAATAGATCTTCAGCAACCATACTTGCTGTAAAAGGCGACTATACTTGCGACTAACGGGATCGGATGGTCAGTATCGCTGACTTGGTTGATGCATGGCATCGTATCCCATTTGCGTGGATCGATGCTCATGATATCAATCACTGGATGGTCTGGTCCAGACTCGATTAAATTCAGACCGCCTTCATTTAGCTCGGATATTGCCGAGTGCGGCGTTATACAACAAACAAACAAACGTTTCATGATAGGTCATCCTCGTCTATCCAGGGTATCACATCTCCATTCTATTATAAAATAACCTGGATCCATTCGCTGCCTTAGCTTTGTTTCGGAAGTGACGTCATTACCTGCATCGCTCCTATCCCTACGTTTGCTTATAATGTCTCTCGCTCACAACAGTGATTTCATTGGACTGTTATTTTAGTGTCGTGCTTTTCGAATCGGACTCAAAGGGAAGTCGCAGAGGATGGGTCCAGGGTATTTATCAAAATGGAATGGAGTTATTATACCCTGGATAATCGAGGTTCATCGTCATTGCTGCGATCATTGCTGCGATACTGATCTGAAGACATATTCGACCGCAAACCACAAAGAGTATTGTTAAATGTATAGTCTGAAAATATCCTCACTGTTCCAACTCGGAAAAGGTGGGTTCCGGATCAAAGAGGTTGTTTATATCAACTAGGATACAAATAGTAATCTTTTTCAAGGAAAGGATGATATTAAATACTAAATGGATAAATTTCCCTTCATCTAGACCCATCCTCGAACATAACATCCATTTTTAGTATTAATAAATCCATTTTCCCTTGAGGAACTGAAGACACAAAGACCCCGTCATTAAAGGCCAAATGCAAGTTATTAAAGTTGAAATGTTAATCAGAGGCATTATACTGAAACACTGTGGCATGAATATTTATGGGTATAAGAGATCGAACATCAAACGTTTCTCTGGAGATTACCCGCCTTCGTGAGGCAAGAAAGATATTGTTTGTACTTTTGTTTGTGGTTTCTCATTTCTACCACAATTCGCGGCACTGCGCAGATTTACTGAAGTGAAGCTGAGTTTTGAAGAACTTCAGTTAAGAAATAAAGGTGCGTGTGCGTGTGTGTGCGTGTGCGTGTGTGTGCGCGTGTGGATGGGTGGTGGTGATGGGGGGTTGTGGGAGGAGTGGCACGGCTTGTCCAGTGGTCTTAAGACACCGCAATTCGCTGTGCAGAGTTGCGTCCCTTAGGCATAACAGAAACCTACGATCCAGGGTTCGAATCCCGGTTTACCATGATTACGTTTTTAGGATTGTCAATTCCGTGCACGGGGCGAATCATGTGATTCATCACCACTTCCCTCTCGACGTTTGTCGAGGTGTGGCAATGACAAGTATCAGAATCAAACGTCCATTCAGCCGATGCCAACTTGAAACACGGAGATCACGGCTCGTCCGGTAACGCTATGCCCTCTTGTTTGCTATTCAGGGTTGTGCCCCTTAAACGTGACAGGATCTGCTAGTCGTGATTCGAATCCCAGCTTCTCCCTAATATGACACTGATTCTGCAAGGCCCAAAAGAGTCACGGAGCGTTATGTGGTGAACGGGGGACTCTAGGGAGGTCGGTAGGCATGATGGTATATGTGACAAACCATTGGACAAGAACAACCACCACCATTGTGAATTGGATGGGCTTGAATCAGCACACACTATCGTTCTGTATTGTCAACAATTCACGGATGTTATTACAGTAAACTACGTTTATAACGAACACGCTTACAACGAACTGACCGATACAACGAACTTATTTTTTAGTCCCCGCCATTTAATGAATATATGCTGTATATATGCATATAACGAACTACGGTTATTACGAACTAAAATTAGTGGTCCCTTTGCGTTCGTTATAACCGTAGTTTACTGTATTCACAATTCAGAAATACTATTATTCACAATCTACGAATATTATTCACGATTCACGACATATTATCAAAAATACACAAATAGTATTATTCACACATTCACGAATATTATTATTCACAATTCAAGAAAGTTTTAAATCAAGTTCAGTGTTTTCACAAAAACGATATTTCTCAATAACGACAACCCTTAAGAGCCTAATATCCAATCACGCTTCATTAACTTGAAGCACTAAAACCTAGCTGCCACATTCAACTCGAACGCAAGCTCCCGTCTTCATCCTCGAGCAGGTCTATATTTTTAGCTGCATTAGCCCTAGCAGTGTATAAATAACACTTTTCACTCCTGAGTGAGCAGTACGTTGTATCCAGAGAACTAAAATTACAGACTCCAGTGGACCTAATCCAGCTGATTATCGTCTCAAGACTCTTCCTCAACGAGGATGTTGATAAACACCACCTAAACAGCCTGCTGTCTCATACATCCCTTCCTGAGTCGAAAAGGTCAACGTGACCTGTCACCCTTTCTAGAGACCGTCTACAGCAATTTTAACAGGTTACCCATGCCGAGTGTGGTTCTTCTGTGCGGGGAGCACGGAATTGTCCCCAACAGCATCAGAAATAGCCGGAACGTGTTGCAGCAAATGCGTGCACCTTGCATCATATGGGTCAGTGACGCTACTGTTAGCATCGTATGATTTTTATTGTATTTCTTGTCTAGGTAAGCAGGTGTAAATGGTAATGTAGTTTTTTGAGGGCCTTGATACTATTAGTCTCAGACTGGCGACTCATTTGTTAAAGTTGATTCAAAGCGCTGAGGGGTCTGGGTGAGCTTTAATTATAGCCACGTGTATTTATACACGTGACACGAGATCTCTACAACTAGCAGGTCATAAATGTCAGTCCTTTGATGATGTAATTGTGAACACGTAGACTGAAAATAGCTTAGAATAGGATGCTGTAAAGTATTCTGTTTGTTTGGCATTACAAACTACATTAATCTACAAGGAGTTCCGGATATAAGTGTCACTAACGTGCTACAGTTGGTGCTCAAAAGCATTGTACGATTGGAGCTGGTGTTTTAGTTCGCCTCTTGCTATAAGTTCTCTAACCCTGTTTCAATATACCAGCTTCTTTAAACACTTGTTCTCGTATACACCTTTTCTACTGTTCTTATGTGCAGTTCTGGTATGCGTAATTCCCGTTTGTAGTATACTGCTTTTCTAGTAGATTCTTATTCTGGTATACTCGTCCTTCACTATGCTTGTTGGATGTTTTTCTTCTGGTATACTCGGGGGCACGAGTGGCCATGTCGTCTGAGGCGCCGTGATTCGTTGTGCAGAGTTGCGTCCCTTGGGCATGCCAGAAACCTATGATTGTGGGTTCGAATCCCGGTTCTCCCCGATTATGTTTCTAGGTTTGTCAGCGCCATACCCGTGCCAGTATATTCGCATCCTGCTATACTTGTATTCTGGAATATGCTGTTCTAGTATATTCGTATAGGCTACACTTGTATTCTGGAATATACTGTTCTAGTATATTCGTATAGGCTATACATGTATTCTGGCATATGCTGTTCTAGTATATTCGTAAAGGCTACACTTGTATTCTGGCATATGCTGTTCTAGTATATTCGTAAAGGCTACACTTGTATTCTGGAATATACTGTTCTAGTATATTCGTATAGGCTACACTTGTATTCTGGAATATGCTGTTCTAGTATATTCGTAAATGCTACACTTGTGTTCTGGAATATGCTGTTCTAGTATATTCGTATAGGCTACACTTGTGTTCTGGAATGTGCTGTTCTAGTATATTCGTATAGGCTACTCTTGTATTCTGGAATATGCTGTTCTAGTATATTCGTATAGGCTACACTTGTATTCTGGAATATGCTGTTCTAGTATATTCGTATAGGCTACACTTGTATTCTGGAATATGCTGTTCTAGTATAATCGTATAGGCTACACTTGTATTCTGGAATATACTGTTCTAGTATATTCGTATAGGCTACACTTGTGATCTGGAATATACTGTTCTAGTATATTCGTATAGGCTACACTTGTGTTCTGGAATATACTGTTCTAGTATATTCGTATAGGCTACACTTGTGTTCTGGAATATACTGTTCTAGTATATTCGTATAGGCTACACTTGTGTTCTGGAATATGCTGTTCTAGTATATTCGTATAGGCTACACTTGTGTTCTGGAATATACGGTTCTAGTATATTCGCATCCTGCTGTACTTGTCTTCCTGAATATACTGTTCTTTCTAGTATATTCGTATCCTATTGTACTTGTATTCCGAAATGTACTGTTCTAGTACGTTCGTATCCTGCTATACCTATGTTCTGGAACACACACACTCTGCACCAGGGAGACCCGTGAAGAGCCGGGGTAGAATAGGTCTTCAGCAACCCATACTTGCCGTAAAAGGCGACTATGCTTGTCGTAAAAGGCGACTAACGTGATCGGGTGGTCAGGCTCGCTTACTTGGTTGATGCATGCCATCGATCCCAATTGATCGGATCGATGCTCATGATGTCAATCACTGGATTGTCTGGTCCAGACTCGATTATTTTACAGACCGCCGTCATAGCTGGAATATTGCTGAGTGCGGCGTTAAACAACAAACCAACCAACCAACTCTGCACCAGGGTAACAAGACAAGGTTGTAACTACTCCGACACAGCCGGCCCGCAGTGCCACGGTATATAATCTCTTGGCGTATCCGGTTCATCATGGAGAAGGATATGCTTCTCTGGTTACTTTCACACTGTCGTGACGACCATCATCAATGCAATCTGTGATTGCCGGTACGTACTACGCACAATCATGTATCGCTGCCAGTGGCCATCAATATAGCTCGCCCGCAATCCTGACAGTGATGGCATCATTAGGAACACGATATGGCAATGATGAGAATATGACAGTGCTAGATACCGTGAAAGTAATGGCAGCGAGTCTTGGCTCCCTGCGACAACGCATCACGTAGAAACAATGTAAACTGACTGGCAAGAAAAAATATACACCTGGAAACTGGAATGATAAAAATGACAAACGTTATATAGATGTTACTTCGCGGAAACAGTCGTCGTAACACATTACCATCGAATAACCATATTTTGTTGGCTTCATTTTCATATTGTTGCGTAATTTCCCTTGCCCGGCAGTTTATATCGGAATTGTTGACAATAGGTTCTCACTACAACACGAGAAATAAAATCATCTGATTCCTTCCAGCTAGATCTTTGGGTGACATTTGAGAAAATAGTCTAGCTTGTGCCAAAACGTATCTCTTTAGAATCAGACCCTGTGATCCCATATTATAACTCTCTGTATGTAGATATTATCTTGAAGCGAGTATTGTGCGTGTAGCGCTCTGTGACAGGGCTGAGTCCAACTTGCCACAATAACGTGAACGTCAGCCAACGTGGAAGCATTTCAAACAGGTATACAACGTCGCTGACTAGCCAACGCTCTGTGCACAATATCGGTGTATACGACCACTTGTCAGCCGTAACTATTTTAGTTTCGGTTAACATATTCAAATCCTCAGCCAAAAACATCAATCAGAAAAAAAATACGATAGTTTGAATTTATATAAAATGGATTAAAAATGGTAAAAAATTTATAACGATATGTAACTTACGCGTTACCGTTTTTACGCATTTTATAAAAAAAAGTCTACCGCCACCGCAAGCTCATAACAAAACGAAAAGCATCTTCTCTGATGGGGTTACATAGACATGGACAGGTGGATGTAGGTATAGTAGACATACTGTCAGAGCCTCAGCATGATCGTCCCGTGAGGATCCGGGGTGGAATAGGTCTTCAGCAACCCGTGCTTGCCGTAAAAGGCGACTATGCTTGTCGTAAGAGGCGACTAACGGGATCGGGTGGTCAGGCTCGCTGACTTGGTTGATGCATGTCGTCGTATTTCAATTGCGTGGATCGATGCTCCTAATGTCAATCACTGGATTGTCTGGTCCAGACTCGATTAATTACAGGCCGCCGTCATATCGCTGGAATATTGCTGAGTGCGGCGTTAGACAACAAACAAACAAACAAAACTCAGCATGATCAATTCACGCTAAATCAGCAGTTCAAACTATATTATTAGATATTGAGCTGCATAGTTAAACAGACTCCCCCAAAATGTGTTTAGATCCCAAACGCAAACCAAGCGCGTTCCTTGGCCCATACGTTAGAGGCGTATTGGGCCTTGAAAATGTTGAGTACAGAAAAGTACGGTTATAACGAACTCAAAGGGACTACTAATTTTAGTTCGTTATAACCGTAGTTCGTTATAAGCATATATACAGCATAACTACAGCAACTAGTCGGGACCAAAAAGTAAGTTCGTTATATCCGTAAGTTCGTTATAAGCGTGTTCGTTATAACCGTAGTTTACTGTATATAAACATCTTTAGGATGGTGTTACAGGGAGAGACCTGTATTCGCTCCCTACCCCCGAAATTCATTGCAGGTAATTTTTAAAATGGGCGATTTCTGCATGTTTTTTTCCCAGCGTTTGAGAATGATTGTAGATATAAGGCTTTGAGGAGAAAGCTCATTTCATGTGTTTATACCCTAACGTAGGAAACACCAAATGTGTATTCCGTTTATTTTTTAAACACATCCCTGAGCTTGTTTTCTATGTATTTACATTCTAAACACATTTTACAGTGCAGGGTTTGCACAAGATACGTGAAACATAAAACGGTATATCCTTTGATTATAAACAGTCCTTTATCCACTAGAACGGAACACCTCTACTTGACCCAATAACATTACACGAGTAATAGATGACACATGAAATATGATCGATGTTAGAAAGGAGGCGTGCCATTGATTGCTCTGTCGTATATTTAGACTACCTCGTATGGTCATAGAAACTTCATTATTTTGGGCTATCGGTGGATTGTTAGTGTGTCCGACATGGAAAGTGTAATGGCAGTTTAAGGACCGACTTCAGTACCCACTTGTCATCCACAAGGATGAAGGATCATGTTTGCAATGTTCACTGAGGTTATATGTGACGTTATAGGATGTGTTATGGGGCGATGGAGCTAATTATGATCAATTATGATCAATTATGACCACGGTAATGATCATTATGATGGCTGTGTGAATATGCAAAGTGAATGTGGATGATCACGTCGTGATTTATGTGATGCTAATGTTTTTTTCGTTTAAAAATGATTTTTCTTGTTAGTGTATAGCTAATGGCTAATATAATGATTAGGGGGATGCTTATATGCTAGCCTTGCTCCAAGGCTGTAAAGATAAGTCCATGGATGTGTAGTCATTCTATCCTCCTAACAGGCAAGTCTAGAAGGACTCCAGTCTCTTATAGGGGCAGTTTGTTCTTTTTATTTACATAATCTAGAAATTATGATTGAAACTAATAATTATTGCCTTTGAGATTGTGCAAGTCTACTGATATTATAGATCGCCCTGCTCGTGGTGATAATTCTGGTGAGAAGAACAAAACATTGATGCTGCGTTTTGCGTTATCAACGCTTATGCTATGTAGATTTGTTTTGTATGCATATGTTGATCTGACTTAATTTGTTTTGTGTAATTCCCGGCAAGTGGCTGACCCTATATAACTGACGGATTGCTTGATTCTGGTTACATGTTTTTAAGTCGAGAGATATATTTGTTGTCGCGCCAAAAATCATAGCTTGGAGCACGGACATAATCGCTCCTTTGAGAAACCAAATGAGGTTAGAGACAAAACACACCTTTCTTAAACGTCTTGTTAATATTACTGATATCCTGATGAGCAGATGGGCGAAGCTACATTCAGATACAAACGTGCATGTGCAGTTGAAGAGTGAGTTTTTATGCGGCATTTAGCGGTAGCAAGATAAGATGGTGGTGTATTCCAAGGTTGAGGCCCGAAGTACGAATTTTCTTACTTACGTATTAAACGTCAGTTTATCTTTTTACATGTATTATTGCAAGGGCGTGTACCTCGTTATGTCAATTACATGACAAGTTTTCCCATTTGCAACCAGCTTGCACATGTAGGTCGTCCTTAATACTTATTACCAGCTGCAAGAGTGCATGTATATTGGCTTCCATTCTCTGTGCTGTACAATTATTCCTTAATTATGACATTTTTTTACGGAGAATGAAACCGTCTCGATTTACTGTGCTCATTTGTCTACCCTAACAACGTTAGACAGGAATCTTATCTCAAGTCTCCAGCGCCAATTGATGTAGAACGTGGTATGGTCTCATACCAGACCCTGAAAACAAAAATATTTGAAAACTCCCAAACAAGTCCACACTATTTTGTCAAGTCTAGATTCCTCCGGCTTTTATATGGTTTCAGGAAATATTAATTCTCTGTGAGGTGAGATGGGGTTTAACGTCGCGTCCAAGATTATTGCACTTATATAGCGACGTGCATGCACGTGTGTGTGTGGCTGCTTGTACTAGTCCGGACCAATGCCGATTTATACTGCTAGGTCACTGAGATACCATGCCGCAGTTTAACATGAATACCCAAAAAATCAGACACATTATACTGACTCCGAGCCGACCAGTCCTTGTTTTAGCCCCTTAATGCCGAGCGCCAGACAGGGCAACAACAAGTTCCATCTTTTAACGTCTTTTGGTATGACGCAGCCGGGGATCGAACCCCGGACCGTCCGCTCTCCGGGCGGACGCTCTACCACGAGACCACGGAGGCGGTCTAAATTCTCTGTGCATCTTTCTGTTTTTAAACACTTTCGCAAAAGAGCCCTCAACTTGTTTTCCATTTTAGAGATTAAAAGTTGGTTCCGACGTCCAGTCTCGATAAATATGTACATGTATCGTTAGCCCTCAAACCTTTTAATGTTAGCTTGTGTCGTGTAGCAGAAACTGGTCTATATTTCATAGTGCGTGTCACAGTTCTCCCACACAATCACTGGTTTATTGCTATAGGATTAACAAACGTCTTGGTTGTACAGCCCTCGCTATTGTGAAGCATATGTGTTAAATATGTCCGCTGGCCTATCACGATCCATGAGGACCACTGACTCAGGTGCTAGAATACTCCTCCAGACAGACACGCCAATCATTACCGACGCCCCTTTGTTCCCCGCCACATTTTACGGAATGTATGCCATAGGGTTGTTCGCACTCAGCACGATATTGTAAAGGGAGAATGTTTATGACCGAATCGTATTATACCTCCGGAAGTACCCTGTTATAGTGTCACGCACAGAATGGTCTAGACTTGGTTCCGTCTATTGTGATTACGGATTGAGCGCATGCCAAACAAAGCGGTAACCTGTTGTAGAAAGCTCCCTGTGGTGGATTCCGGTCAGAACAAGCTCCCAGCACCTCATTCATTTAAGAGCCATCTAAACATGGGAATCGGTTAGCCAGGCTCTGTGATTTGACTTGTGTGTCATCGTAGTGGGAATATTGCTGGTTGCGGCATTATGCAACATCTTTTCACTCATTATTATGGAACAACATGTTTAAGTTACGAAGTAAACATTCGGAGAGGGTTAGGGAGGACTAGAACCGGACTTGAACCACACGTAACATCTTAATCGATCATCACCAGCACATTCCCGATACCGCAATAGTTCTCTACAGCAGCCACTGTATGAGAAGAAACCCTTACTGCTCAGTACCAGTGCCAGGCGCCATTTCGTCACGACAGTTACCACTTGAGTTCCCGGTTATGGTGACGTATTTTTTTCTGGAAATGAAACTAGTCTCTTTGCTGCCTTGAGTTCAACTCCTATCGCACGACCCTCTTACCCGGCACTATCAGCACGGAAACAGGCCCTCGCGTGCCATCTCCGAAAGGTCACGAGTCAATCCACTGGCATACCAACAAACATATTTGGGGGTGTGATTATTCCAACGCGATAATGACACACGTGGTTTGAGGGAGGGTGTCAATTTGATTCCCCACAAGGCTTCCTTCTGTCTCCCTACTGCCCCTAGACTTGCACAAGTCTCTAAGGCAATAATTATAAGTTTAAATCATAATTTCTAGATGCTGTAAATAATAACAGTTGTCCCTATAAGAGCCTGGAGTACTGTTCACATATCTAGACTTGCCTATTAGCAGGATAGAATTACTACACATCCATGGACTTTTTTGTATAGCCTTTGAGCAAGGCTGTACTGCCCGCAACAGCCGGTTCGGCTAGCTTGCAACCAGGGAGTATAGTATTGAATCAATGTGTCCGTCAACCAGACGCTGGAACAAACATATCCGAAAACGAAAACTACGAAACTTTGGTAAGTCTAGATTTCTTCTGATTTCGAAAAAGAAGATATTCCTGGGCTCCTTTTCATAATATTTATATAAAGAAACGGCAACAACAAAAATCGTAAAAAAATCATATCAGAGATGTGTTAGTGAGTTCATCATGGCAATAGAAACGGTTTTGAATGTTTCTGTAAGAGTCTGCATGGCTTGTTTGTGACGTGATGCAGTGAAAGTGATCACACTGAAATAGTTATATGTATGTTCACTTAAGGTTTGTTGGTTGTTTCGGTGGTTAAAAGAAAATAACAAACAAACTAAATTTAAAGCAAATAGGTATTTGGAGTAAACGGTATGGATGGCAGGATTAAATATTTAAATGTCTTGAAAGAAAGCCTATAGACAAAATATGTCGGAAATATTGTGAAGGCGGAAGTGAGAAGATAGCTGCGGCAATCCTCAGATTCCATTTCGAATAGTTAAGAACAAACTCTAAGTAAAAGAGACAAGACTTCTTACCTGTCTCATTTCTTTCGCTGTTTTGAGATGTCTATAATATGGATGCTGCAATATGGATTATGAAGAATTTCCGAGGAAACAAGGGGCACGGGTGTCCCAGTCGTCTAAGGCGCCGCGATTCGCTGTGCAGAGTTGCGTCCCTTGGGCACGCCAGAAACCTATGATTGTGGGTTCGAATCCCGGTTCTCCCCGATTATGTTTCTAGGTTTGTCAGCACCATACCCGTGCTTGTGGGTTTCACCGAAGTGGTAAACGTCTGAGACCTGCATCACTTCGGGCTTTCCTCCAACATTAAGCTGACACGCCGTGATATAACTGTAATACTGTAAAAAGCGGCGTTAAACCCAACTCACTCACTCACTCTCTCACTCCGAGGAAACATTTGAATTCCCCATATTTCACCGCATTTCTGGAACTAGCGATCGGATAAGTAAAGTGTATCACAGATGATTGAAATTGGGATCGGATGGCTGAGCAGGGGATTTGGTTCATGATTGGTTGTTTGATGAATAGAATAAAACTTGGATGACCAGCACATGGGGTTTTATGGTATGGGTTTACGCCCCTTTTAGCAATATTCCAGCAATTTCACGGCTGGGGACACCCGAAATGGGCTTTACACATTGTACCCATGTGGGAATCGAACCCGGGCCTTCGGCGTGACGAGCAAACGCTTTAACCAGTATGCTACCCCACAGCCCCGATTTGGGGACTAAAAGGATCGACGCTCAGTTAAGATAGGGTTGCACTGGTGTGATATTATTCCTCAAAACAAAGATTTGACAAAATACATCACATAAAAAAAATGCCTTCGTCTATTATGCAGACCCAAAAACACAAATATCCGAAAACTCATATGCAAGTCAATGGCAGGTATAGATTTCTTCCGTTTCATCGAGTCTATGGGCTCCTTTCCAAAATATATTATTGGACTATTAATGCTATTTTCATTTCTCAGACTAAATATTAGTCTCAAACAACCGCTCGTCAGTGCTGGTCGACACGGCCTCGTTCAAGGCCGGGAGACAACAACACACATTCCCATTCACTCACGTGTGTGACACGGTAGCGGTGCCAAGTATGTTAATCTGTGTACAGCAATAGCTGTAATGAAGAAGATATGTACGTCTGCCCCCCTTTGTTATGGTCGATGTCATCTTCTGACAAACAGATGTACACAACACAAAAATGCACGATTTGGTGATCCTTCTGAGGGCCTTGTTAGGGTGCGTGAACGCTGACGGTACCTAGATGCACGAGTTGGTGATCCTACCGAGGGCCTTGTTAGGGTGCGTGAACGTTGACGGTACCTAGATGCACGATTTGGTGATTCCACCGAGGGTCTTGTTAGGGTGCGTGAACGTTGACGGTACCTTGATGCACGAGTTGGTGATTCCACCGGGGGCCTTTTTAGGGTGCGTGAACGCTGACGGTACCTAGATGCACGAGTTGGTGATCCTACCGAGGGCCTTGTTAGGGTGCCTGAATGTTGACGGTACCTTGATGCACGAGTTGGTGATTCCACCGAGGGCCTTGTTAGGGTGCGTGAACGCTGACGGTACCTAGATGCACGAGTTGATGATCCTACCGAGGGCCTTTTTAGGGTGCGTGAACGTTGACGGTACCTAGATGCACGAGTTGATAATCCTTCCGAGGGCCTTGTTTGGGTGCCTGAACGTTGACGGTACCTAGATGGACTAATTGGTGGTCCTACCGAGGGCAGTAAATAATGAAGACAGTTCAGTGATTGTTATTATGAACCTAAGATCCAACGTCTGTAAGATGATATCCACCAACGTCACCTCTTTCGACCAGCATCCGTGTATAGGTGGTGCTGGTTTGGGGGCGGGGCGTCAAATGTAAACCCTGAATCTCTTAGTCCTGACTGTGGAATATAATATATATTACTAAAGACCTGGACAGGTCTAGATCAATGAAAACCAAGTCTAGTTTCCTTAACACTTGGAAAACAGCAGAGAAGGAATGGTTGTTATTAAAAAAATAAATTACAATTATTTTAAAGAAATATAGTTTCAGAGACTAAGTGTTAGCTCCTGTGAAGCTGAAGAAGTTTTACAGTGTAACCAATAAAATAACACTTAGTCCATAAAAAACTTGTCTTAAAAAAAAATGTAATATTACTTTCTTCAAAAGTACATTTCCTCCTCTTGTGTTTCCATATGGAATTAAGGAAACTAGACTTGGTTCAGATTGATCTAGACTTGCCGTGACTAACGGGATCGGGTGGTCAGGTTCGCTCACTTGGTTGAAGCATGTCATCGATCCCAATTGCGTGGATCGATGCTCGTGATATCAATCACTGCATTGTCTGGTCCAGATTCAATTTTTTACAGACTGCCGTCATATAGCTGGAATATTGCTGAATGCAGGGCTAAAAAACAAACAAACAAACACAACAAAGCTCTGAGATTTATCTAAAATTATTGCTGTTAATGTAGGGAGATTGCAAGTGGGTAAGCGTTCTATTTATTCTGTTTCTGGATATTGCTGAGTGCGGCGTAAAACATCAAACCAACCAACCAAGTAAAAAAATATAGTAAGTAAATATGTACATATATTTTAATTCCACAGTCATGACGCAGGACTATGTAACGAAATATGAAACATCTGCTTTAAACTCCCAACATCTGATGTCCGTGGATGCTGGTTCAACACCCACGTGAACCACAAAAGGGCTGAGTCACCTGGACAGTATACAAATAGAGAAAACAATAATATTTGAAAACAATATACAACAACTGTTGGCTGGTGCCGCTAGAATTATCATGTTATGTCAAGGACTGTCATAGTGTAAGTAAATCAATAATCGTTGAAATCATGTACAATGAATTGACGTACAGACTCGTAGACAATAGTAACATGTGCGACCAGTCGGATTGACGTAAACCCTTGTCCAGTCTTTGAAACCAAGCACATCGGTCTATTTGTTATCAAGCACATTGGTCTATTTGTTTTCCTGAAAATAACCAGCCGTTTAAATGTCGCGTCTTTTGTGTCTGAAACTGAACAGTAAAACCGGTTTTTAAGTCTTGGAGAGGGTTGTTATCGGCATGTAATACCTTATATACATGTCCATATGTAGATATGTCCCTACCCTACGCAGGTGTTCTGTACAATAAAAACTCTTGATTCTTGATTCTTGATACCCTGTTGGATATGGAAGCAGAATTGATCCCCAGTTGCTTGTCGCCATCCTCCATTTTCCAGCGTATCATATCTCCATTCGGTGATGAAGAGTACACTTGGCCCTTTCGACATTTTGAGCCCGATTCGTATGGCATGACGCTAAAAATAACCATCCAATCAAAATACTCTCACGAGCGATAGACATTTTGTGCTTGGAGATCGGAAAGATTTCGATGTGACGTCACTTCCGAAACAAAGCTATGGTGGTGATTGGGTCCAGGGTGTATGTAATAACAGTACAGTAAACTACGGTTATAACGAACACGCTTATAACGAACTGACGGATATAACGAACTTACTTTTTTGTCCCGACTACTTGCTGTAGTCAAGTTGTATATGTACTTATAACGAACTACGGTTATAACGAACTAAAACTAGTAGTCCCTTTGAGTTCGTTATAACCGTAGTTTACTGTATGTAATAACAGTTGGATGCAATACACTGTAAAAATCGAGGATACGTATAATCCGTCAAATGCGTATCGGATGTCCAATTATTTGGGGGGTTGATTGCGTCATGGTGCCCTGTGTTGTTCATGATATCAACCACAGGTTTGTCTGGCCGAGACTTGAGTTACAAACTGCGGCATCAAATAACAACATCCATTCACTGTCAAGTTTGCAAATTTTCAATCAAGAGTTATGTATTCCGTTGACAGATTATCCAAACTACAAAGCATGGCATGTAACATTTATAAACATGTGGCATACTACCACTCTCAAAGATGCAAGTCCTGGTAATGAACTTCACAGAAACGAAATTCTTCCTCTGATCTACCGTCTTTGTTCCTTCAGTCTCTAAACTCCCCACATCACTCGGCGGCCGCGCAACGCGCCGACCTCGTTTGAAGTCCGGTGCCAGACCAAACGCCGTTATAACTAACAGTTTCTGGTCTGGCACAAGTGGCTGCGGAAGCAGTTTCTGTCTATTTCTGAAAGCGATATCGCGACGTGTCAACAGCAGCTTTTGCGTCCGTAGCGAGGACTTAGTGCATAGGAAGCTATTGAAAACACGGAGGTGTAGGAAGATACGCAGGCGGTATGAGTGTGTGGATGTGTAATACCAACTCCTTCAACATTTGCACGGGAGTTTTCGGTTCAAATATTTTAAAAACGATTTTGCACCAGGATAGTGCCTATCTCAAATGTACTGTGGTTGCAATGGTTTGAACATGCACGTGATTGACCCAATAACCATCAATTTCATGCTGTTTTTAAGTACATCGTGGAAATAATCAGGATATTATGGCGCTTTAATATAATTTGTGTGTGGGTTACTTTGATTTGTGTTGGAAACAATATAGCCATCATATTCAAAACAACCCTTTCTATTTGTATGTTTGTTGTTTAACTCTGCCCTCGGCAGTATTCCAGCTATATGACGGCGGTCTGTAAATAATCTAGTCTGGACCTGACAATCCAGTGGTTAACATCGTGAGCATCGATCTACGCAATTGGGATACGATGACATGCATCAATCAAGTCAGAGAGCCTGACCACCCGATCCCGTTAGTCGCCTCTTACGACAAGCATAGTCGCCTCTTATGGCAAGCATGGGTTGCTGAAGACCTATTCTACCCCGGTTTTTCACGGATCCAACCCTTTCTTATTCAATGATTCCAGTATGCCTATCGCAGTGGTGTCGTTTTCCAGCTTGTTGGGATTTTAAGTCTTGGTAAACAGGAGTAGTTTGACCAGTTATTCTCATCCAAATAGAGTTCACAATCTCAACAACGACCTTGAACGTATCGAAACAGTTCATACAATCTCTCCCAAGCAACACAGACGAAGCGAGCCGACAGTCAATACACTGCAATGCCGAGGTTGTTGACATTTGATAGAATTAGCCATCGATTACCACTGGGGGATGCAGAGTCGGGCTTTGATGCTTTGACAAGCTGAGATGACCCTTCACTTCTAACCGCCCCCCCCCCCCCCCCCCCCCCCCCCCCCCAAACCTTCTGACCCCAGCGTCCTCCATGAAGACAGGATGGGGGGTCTGGAGAGAGGAGAGGCGTATCACTGCAATATGTACAGCCAGACACGAGTACCGAGTCGTATGAACTCCACAGGCCGAAGGTCTCAATAGTTCCTATTCGCCTGGAGATGTGATGTGCCCTGATTGAAGGTTCTACAGTCGCCTGAATATGGTAGCACGTGGTATCACATTGAAGTAATTAATTAGCATTGTGATGCTATGCATATGTATATAAACATAGATATACGCCCCTGGGAGATAAGGTATAAATAAATATTCTGGTATAAAGTACTTCAGGTTCAGGACGGATGGTGAGCCAAATAGATGTACGATATACGCTGGTCGAAATGCGTGGGGAACAACTTGTGAGTGAAATGTGTGTTCAAGGATTTGATGTTAAAACGTAAGTATAGTAGTAAATAGGAGAGAGAGAGAGAGAGAGAGAGGGAGAGAGAGAGAGAGACAGAGAGAGAGAGGGAGAGAGAGAGAGACAGAGAGAGAGGGAGAGAGAGAGAGAGAGAGAGAGAGGTGTTCTGATAATGAAGTAATATTGATGCCGAGTTGGGGATGTGATATGGGTGTGATGTACGTACATTAGCTGCATGGAGAATCTACGCTTGTATTATAACTGTGAGTCACACAGTCTGCATGACACAACGGAACAGGATATTGAAACATGGGTAGTAAGATATGTTCCTGTATTACTTATAGCAGGCTTTCGGGCCATGCTCCTCAGATATTCCACTAGATTATATCGGTTCAGAAACACCGTTAGATCATACCAGTTCGGGTATTCCGTTAGATCATACCAGTTCGGGTATTCCGTTAGATCATATCAGTTCGGGTATTCCGTTAGATCATACCAGTTCGGGTATTCCGTTAGATCATATCAGTTCGGGTATTCCGTTAGATAATGCCAGTTCGGGTATTCCGTTAGATCATACCAGTTCTGGTATACCCTTAGATCACGTCAGTCCAGATATTCCGGTAATAAAGATCAAATGCTCTGTTGGATCAGATAAGATATTGCATTTGATCAGATGAGATCAGACATCCCGTTCGAGTACATCATTTCAAATATTGCGTTAGATCATACCAGTTCAGGAATTTCGTTAGATCAGATCAGTTCAGATGTGCGTGAGAGTACATCATTTCAAATATTGCGTTAGATCATACCAGTTCAGGAATTTCGTTAGATCAGATCAGTTCAGGAGTTCCGTTGGATCAGATTAGTTCAGATATTCCGTTTGTTCAAATCATTTCATTAGATCAGATATTCCATTAAATAAGGTCAGTGCGCATGAGGTATTCCGTGAAATTAGGTCAGCTCAGATATTCATTTAGGTCGGATGAGTTCAGATGTTCTCTTAGATCAGATCATTCCGGTTCAGATGTTCTCTTAGATCAGATCAGATATTCCGTTTGATAAAGCCAGTCCTCGTCAGACGTTACATTAGATCAGCTCAGATATTCATTAAGATCAATCAGTCGATATAGTCCGTTAGTGGTTCTTGTGGTACAGACACGTATGAACATAAAGTAGTCTCGTGCATATACGATATAAACTACATGCATAAAACTTGCATATAAGAATAGCATCTACTATGAGAATTATTTCATTTTCTCCCTGTGAAAATCTGCTAGTCCTGCTGTATGTTTACTGGTTAATGCGAGAAGATTGGCCCACTGCCCGCGGCACTGTGCATTGCTGTACTTTGCTACTTGCCAATGTTCTCTTTAATCATCCTTACAAAACGATGACCTCCCCAGGCGAATGACTTCCTTGACGAGACGGAGAATCGAACGTTCAAAATCTGAAGCACGATATTACTAAGCAAGTATAGAATCAGATTACATCGTGTCTTGAAAGCGGATCTCATTTCGATATGACCCTGTCACGGCCCTTGCGGGGTTCATCCACTCTCAGTTTGAGGGTAACAGTTGTTTGTGAATGAAATTAATACAAGGGTTATTGACATCCAAATCAAATGAATATTTTTGGACGTGAATGAGCTCGATATTCGAGAACACCTAAATTACACAGACGAAACAAGCCAAATTGAGCCAGAAATATCTCCAAAGTCAATCAGGGACAAATATCTTCTCACATATCGATCCGAAAGACAAATGCCCGAAAGAACGCTCGTGCTAAGTCGATTACCGTTCCTGGAAGCTGAAATTCCGCTGTCCTGTACATCGTGTCAAGGTATGCCGATTTGACGACTTTGGCAGACATTTGGGCTTTGCTTGAAAACGGGTGATAATTCCATAGAAGTCACTTCATGTCGCCGACTATTGGTACGAATCTCGTCGCCGCAGCACGTAGAAAGAAGCATAGCGCTTGGTTATCGATCGAGAAACGCTAAACCGTTCGTTTTGAGTTTATTTCCATGAAGAACTGTGACGTTCTGCCGCCATAACAAGCCTGCCTTCCGGTCTCCTCAGACGAGACAACAACATACCATTTACGCTAAGCTGGCGAGATTTGGCGAGATGAGGGGATTTGGTGAAAACTGAGCTGACTTGATTGTCTCGTCATTCTGTTGTTGGGTCCCTTCCGGAGTCGCGCCGTTTATTTGCTACAATTATATAAACAATTTGAAAGTAGCTGGGGTCTTCCGGGACGGTATAATAAGTTTATGGTATCTCCAGCTTGTACATTATTGTGATGCCTGATTAATATTGATTTCAATCAACATAAATTTTGCAATATTTTGGCAAATGTATGGATTTGTTTTCAAAACAATGTTGGATGAAAGGAATTGATATTGTTTTCGAAAATATTTTCACGTTAATTTGCGACTTTATAGTCATTATTAGAACGGGATACACGGGTGAACCTTGGTTTGTCAACATTATGCACCGTAGTGATCCGGGTTACCCTTGGTCGTCAGCAAACCCATGCTTGTCCGTGAAGGTCCGGGTTAGAATTGTTCTTCAGCAACCCATGCTTGTCCCCCTTGAAGGTCCGGGTTAGAATTGGTCTTCAGCAACCCATGCTTGTCCCCCGTGAAGGTCCGGGTTAGAATAAGTCTTCAGCAACCCATGCTTGTCCCCCGTGAAGATCCGGGTTAGAATTGGTCTTCAGCAACCCATGCTTGTCCATCGTGAAGATCCGGGTTAGAATTGATCTTCAGCAACCAATGCTTGTCCATCGTGAAGATCAGGGTTCGAATTGGTCTTCAGCAACTCATGCTTGTCCCCCGTGAAGGTCCGGGTTCGAATTGGTCTTCAGCAACCCATGCATGTCCCCCGTGAAGGTCCGGGTTAGAATTGGTCTTCAGCAACTCATGCTTGTCCCCCGTGAAGGTCAGGGTTAGAATTGGTCTTCAGCAAACTCATGCCTGTCGTAAAAGGGATCGGGTGGGTAAGCTCGCTGACCTGATGTATGCATGTCATCGTATCCCAATTGTAGATCATTGATCATGATGTCAATCACTGGATTGTCTGGCCCAGACGCATATTTTTACAGACCGCAGTTATGTAACTGAACTATTTCTGAGTGCGGCGTAAACAACAAACAAACAAACAAACCCCTAGAGTAGTTCAAGCACGGTGGCCCAGTCGCTGTGCAGAGTTGCGTCCCTTCGTCGTGCCAGAAATGGGAGCGTGGGTTCGAATCCCAGTTCGCACTAATTATGTTTCCGTTTCTGCTCGGCACATGTGCTCGAGGGGTTAACCAAATATGTTAGCGTCTGTGACCTGCCTCACTTCGGGTTTCCTTCCTGCGTCAAGTTGACACGGAGCGATATAACGAAAATGCTATAATTGAAATCGACGTTAAGGCAAACTTACCCACGTCATCAAAGTACCAAGCATCTAATGCATTGTGCCATCTTGGCAACTTGTGTTTGCCGTTACGTCAATCAAATTACACCACGTTGTTTATATCATACCAAAATAATTAAAAAAATGGACTTCAGAAATTGGTTTCCTAGTGACGGGAAGGCGCGGGTCGGGTGTAGCAGGATGTTTACTCTGGAATAGGCTAGGAACGTTATGTGATTAAATTGATGAAGTGGAAAAAGTTGACAGCAGTGTTTACACACAGGGACCTGTGTACTGAGTCGACTGAACCTGCCTTTCTTATCAGCAACAATTGACGTAATGTGCCAAGGCAATTTACGATATCTCTTGTAAACAAATGAATTGTCCTTTTTTTTACAGATCTCCGCAGGAAAGTGGTGAATTAGCAAAGGAAACATGATGGGATGTTACACAAAGCTCGGACTAGCCACTATTAACGTTACCGTGCCCGTATCTCTAGGGACTTGATAGCCTTTGCGATATGATGGATTCGTCCAACCGAAACAGTGGTCACGATGATGAATGGAGCAATGCCTTGAAACTGACCGCTCGAGATGATGGAAAGAAGAAAGGCAAACAATCTATACCGGACCTACCTGAGTTCAACCAATCGAAAGCGTTGGCTGACGATGACGTCAGGTGTGGTTTCGGAAGCTACCGTCCTGATTGGCTGCAAGTCTTCAATAACCCAAAGTGCCTGCTTTTCTTCTTGTGTGCTTACTGTATGATCCTAGGTAAGTAGCTTCTTGTCCTTATCACTTTGGCGATTAAACAGGAGTGTCCAACATGGCTGGGTTTTAAACATGGTAGGTGAGAGTGCTACATCCTCCGCAGAATCCCGAATGCCAAGTAATTTTTCACATCTCAATGCTCATCCCTGAATCCTGCATACTACTTAACACAAATCTCAAAAGCATTGGGTGCGATTTGATTTTAGTTACTAAAAATAACGTATATAACGATGTCCTTTGTCAAAAAGGACATTTTTATTTACGTCCCGCATACTACACTGCCGAGTCCTGAATACCCTTGCCAGCCTCGTGGATGGCGCGGGTGGCCCAGTCGTCTGAGATGCCACAATTCGCCTTGTTGCGTGCACTTACCTATGATCACTGATTCGAATTCTAGATTCGATTTGATTGTTTCTAGATGTGTCAAACCCCATACCCATGCTCGTTGGTTTCACCAAAGTGAAAAACGTCTAAGACGTGCATCACACTCGGCTTCCCTCACACATTAGGCTGACTCGCCGTGATGTGACTGAAATATTGTTCAAGGCGGCGTTAAAGAAAACATGCTTACACCCTCAAACATAATACATGACACGTGATTGTATTTAGACGTTTTATTCTGTTTCCAAAACATTGCTTCCATTGCTTGAAATGTATTTGTGGCTTTTTGAAAGACAAGAGGTCAAGGATAGACGAAGGCACAGTAAAACCTGTCCATTCGAAATGAAGCTGCTTAGTTATCCGCAGTTCAAGACAAGTGGAGGGTCGTTATTTGAAGCGTAGTAAATTCCCCACAATGTCAGTCAGACGACCGGACTGGCAACTTTGCAAAGTTACCAGACCAGATAGAATGTTGCCAGTCCAGAATGCTCTGGACTAACGAACAAAACTAACTAAAGGGTGAACATAAGAAGAGCACTGTTTGCTGTTAGTTCTCAGAAAATAACAATTATCTGGTGGATTATCAACTTAGTAACTTGAAATCATTGAAATATTATTCATCAATAATGTTTTTTATCGTTTACAGTAAATTTACCTTTTACATTGAATTAAAACTAGAATGCTTAGGTAATAAAGGGAAAACAATTAAGCCCGACCTTCGGGCGTGCAACGTTTTAAAACTGACCGTCCGGCAGCAAAATAGACCGCCTCGGACTATCGAGCAGGCTGGTCTTTTAAACACTGTTATTAAACACCTGTTAAACAGCCGCTTGTAGCGTTATGCCAGCAATATTAAGGATGTGTCACGAAAATGCGCTGCACACATTGTACCCATGTGGGAAATCGAGCCCGACCTTCGACGTCACGAGCGAACACTTTAACCATTAGGCTACCCGCAGATTAAGGTTATGCCTAGACCAGTAACATTGTCTTGAACCATATCTCGAATAATGTCGTTCACTGGCAGGTTTAAATGAGATTTTCCCAACTCTTGACCCGTCTCTGTGGTTATGCCTGGATGGTGTAAGTCGACTCCAACGCCACTGGATACAATCGTTGTTAGTTCCCCAAAGTCGTAGTACCCCCTTTCGCCTTTGCCTTCAGACTTATCTCCCTTGCCTATGCAAAACTGGCGCCCTGACTGTGATGCGGAAAGGGTGTCAGACTGTGTCAGAATTGAGGAGGCGTAGTCTTGCTTTGGCCACCGAATTAGAAGATTTACCTTAGAAGATTATCTCGAAGGTTATGTCTGGTGTATCATGTATCATGTTCCTCGCCTAATGATAACAGTAGATCGATAAAACAGGCTGACTTCAAATAGACGATATTTTGCTGACTGTGGCGTTTCCGTCTGTCATAACACGAGGGATTCCCAACCTTATCTATGCATAGCACTTGTAGCGGCCGTTCACAAACATATTGCACTTAACATACTTAAAAGGCGATTATGTTTACGATGTATCATTGTTGATGAGAAGTGACAAGTGTGTCATTTGAACTGTTTGTTTATTGCGTAATGTCAGAGCCAGCAATATTCTAGCTATTAATAATTATTTAAGCTGTCTGTAAATAATCAAGCCTGGACCAGATCGTCCTGTAAATGATATTATGCGCCGCGTGTCCCGCGCCACAATGTCACGCAATCAACCAAGTAACCGAGTCCCAGCACTCGATCCATTTATCCGCCTCTTAGACAAGCAAGGCGGGTGTCTCATTTCGTAAATATGATTGAATAGAGGAATTGAACAAGACCCGTGAAGATCCGGGGTAGAATAGGTCTGCTTGTCGTAAATGGCGACTATGCCTCTCGTTAGAGGCGACTAACGGGATCGGGTGGTCAGGCTCGCTGACTGGGTTGATGCATGTCATTGTATCCCAATTGCTGATGTTGTCAGTCACTGGATTGTCTGGTCCAGACTCGATTATATACAGAGCGCCGTCATATAGCTGGAATATTGCTGAGTACGGCGTTAAACAACAAACAAACAAACAAAATTTGTGAACAATGTACCTTTGAAGGTCGATTGGTAATCAGGAGCTTACTAGGCAAGAGTTCGTGAACAGTCCGTTAATTTACAATGACAAATCTAGAAAGTACATTTTGAACATTTTGGTCTAATACGAGTATCGACACTTATCTTATCTCGAATAACGGTTTGCTCGATGCATTTTCTATGACCCCTACGATTTCGTGTTCATGAAGTTTCATAGTATATATGTCGACAGATCCGACGTTAAAGAATAAACACGAACAAACACAAAATCATACCACCCGATAACCATTCGGCTTTTCCGACACCTTAAATATATGTCACATGTCAAAAATAGTAACGACAGTCTACAAAAAGAATGCATACGAAATTCGCTGATTTAGCGGAAATAAATCGGTCAGCTGGCTCACTGTGACCCAAGCTGCCCACAATAACTCAGTAGGTGTGTGTTACTTTTACAGCCGTAATCTTCTACTGCACGTTGGATTGTGGGAGTCTTTGATTCATATGCCAGAATCTGTGGAACCAACGGAACCAATTACCAGATTGATGTCGGTGACTTGGCCTCGCCGGTCATTACCGCCCACCAGCTTCTGCAACACAAGCTCTCTATCAGCATGACAAAGGGTCTCAAAACGAATGTTGATATTTGAGTACGGCGTTATTAAAGAAGGTGTATTGCGAGGTATATTATTTCCCTCCCCGGTGCGTTGAATAGTGTGCTTATGAATTATTACTGAGGCGAAATTCGTTATTGAGGCTAGTAGGTTGCATAAATGCAATAATGGTTGTTAGGCATGTTGATCTACGCGTCAATTAAGTGTCATTAATACATGCATAAACCGACACGCCTTGGCACTATGAATCGATCGTGTCCCGATTAAATGCTGACACGATTCCTTAGTTTTGGACACAATATGATAATTATGGAATGATTTAAGCAATTCCTTTTAAGATCTGATTCAACTGAATCAATAACATTATTTCATTTGGATTATCTTTTAATTATTATCCCTTTATTTCTTTATTCTTATGAGTATTTATGAAGAACTGGAAAGATGTGCACTGAATACTCTCACCCAGTGTGTATAGTGAGTGAGTTGGGTTTGCCGGTTTGAACAGTATGCTATTTATATCACGGCATATCAGCCTAATGTGGGAGGAAATCCCGATGTGATGCAGGTCACTGGCGTTTACCACGTTGGTGAAACCCAATATCACGGGAATGGTGCTGAAAACCTGGGTACGTAATCGGGGCGAATTGGGATTCGAACCAACGAACATAGGTTTCTGGCGTTCCCAAGAGACGTAACTCTGTACAGCGTATTGCGACCGCCCGTGTCCCCTACATGTTTGTTTCTTGTTTAACGCCGCACTCAGCAATATTCCAGATTTATGACGGCGGTCTGTAAATAATCGAGTCTGGACCAGACAATCCAGTGATTGATATCATGAGCATCGATACACGCAATTGAAACCTATTCTAACCTGGATCTACAAGGGTACACTTACATATAACAAAACCACAGTATACAGGAACAGGAACAGGAACAAAAGCATTAGTTGTATTCAGTACCCGACATGATTGCCTGGGAGATGAAACGGCAAGTGTGACCTCGCAGACAGACAGAAATGACACTCACACACAGTTGTTTTTATAACAACGGTTTACGAAAAACAGTGTGATGAGAATAATATGTGTTGACAATTCAACCGATTTGACGAAAACTTTTAATTGAGCTAAGCGAATGTGAGGTCACGTGACAACACGGCACAATCAGTCGAATTGATCATGGACGGCTCTTTGATCTCGCCGACAAGAATTATGGAATTTATAATCATGTATTTACCTTCCACTCAAAATATGCTTTCTGTTGCAAAACGTTGAAATGACATACGTTGCAATTTGATACTGGTAAGGGCTTGTCAAAAGCTCTAAGCCTGACTAGCTTTCAACTATGGGCCATTACAAAGTGAACTATGTAGTACATTGTTTGAGTAGTTCATTGCAAGTGTATGTAGTCTGTTGCGGCCGTTTGAATATTACTGACAGCCAGTTGAACGTGACAGGGGTCCAAATGGACACAGAAATGGAAAAGAACGATCGAGTTCCCAGCAGGCATCAAGTTTTTGACTTAAGAGAAAAGTACTACCCAAGAATGTCGCGACCGCATGTCAGTATGGGGATATGTGCCCTTGCTATTCCACTGTTGGTCAGCTATGTTTAAGGCTGGGAGAACAAGCCTTGATGATGACCCGAGGTTTGGACATCCCTCAACTTGAAGATTCAATCAAGGAGAAAGAAAAAGTTATACTGTTGTTGTTGTTGTTTTTTTACCAGCCCTCGTATAGTTAAGCATGTCGACATCCATGGTGACGGAGAATCATCCATCTTCCCTACCCAGGGAACCAGGATGTCGGACAATCGATAATGTGCATGGTTGGTTTTCGTACTACGCGTGAAGAGGCTTGGAGTCGTTCTCATTCTTGGCAAGCGTTGTAAAGCCAATTCGTAGTGCGCATGCATTCTAGATAACCAGTCGAGGAAATCCAAAACACGACGTCTTCATCGTCTACTACACTTTGTCTCATTTCAGTGTTATGAAGATTTAGCAATGTAGGTCGGGTGTTGATCCCGACACGCCATCTACCCTGGTTCGATTCCATGTACGTACATTACTCTGATGCATTTATCGGACACCGTCTAATAACAATCTACCTATTTCTGAATTGAAACAAGAGAGTACAACAGCTGACAATGGTGGAATATATACTTATGGAAAACACTTAGTTTTAACACGGACTTGTATGACCGTAACATATAAGTCCGTGGTTTTAGACGCTGTAACACGATTTGCTATCATAGGTTCCCAGCCTTGTCTAACAAATACGCGTTGGAAACAATGCACACAAGCACATGACAACGTTTGATTCCAACAAGTGCTGAAATTGTATGCGCGCTATTTCGAATGCACTGAGAGTAACGCTATATCCTTTCTTGTTCCCTTATTCGTTTCTCTCAGTATATTTCAACATAACACCATGCATATCTGCCCCAGTTTGGAACCAGCATGTGTGATAAGGAGACGATAAACATTTGCGACCTGTAGCCCGCTCAGATGTGTTTATGACGTGCGTTGTGTTGATATGGAAATGCCAGTGTCAGAAGTTAAAAGGATTCGAGCGAATTCAATGTGCTATCTACCACTGAAACAACCCGTATCATATTTCAGAAGCATATTGTCATACTCCCACTGACTCGTGTATTTGTTGTCTAACTTCGTGTCTATTGCGTTATGCATAATCATACTATCACTCATCCTGAAATTTCAAACGTGCATAGAGTGGTACCTAATATCTAACATCCACTCATTTTACTCGAATTTCAACATCTGATAGGTCGATTAATCTTAATCAGTCATGATCGCGAATGTAAACAAAATTAAAATATGATCAAAAATTACATATTTGCAGTTCGTACTGTGTAATGCCACTCCGCTAATGGCTTACTTGAAATAGGTAACAT
Organism: Haliotis rufescens; assembly: GCF_023055435.1. Lineage (NCBI taxonomy): Eukaryota > Metazoa > Mollusca > Gastropoda > Lepetellida > Haliotidae > Haliotis > Haliotis rufescens. The sequence continues at coordinate 17,535,876 of NW_025963779.1, forward strand.
TTCCCGGTCCTTTTTATCTGAAATGGGGGTCAAGGCCACAATGACAGCTGAATGGGAATAGTAGGAAATTTGCTGATTTGTGCTGTTACTGTCGCATCAATCCGAATGGATAACGTACATACACATGGAGGGGTGGTTACCGCCAAGGACCCTCCCTAACTGAATGTGTACGAGGTTTCATCGTCGACAGGATCTTCTCTCACGTTCATGACCACATGTTCCTCTCGTCCCTGCATTGTCCCAAGGGGTGGTGGTGGCCGCCTTATGTAGTTTGTTTGTTGTCTAATGCCTTCTCAGCAATATGTCACCTATCCTGTATGACTGCGGTCTGTAAATAATCGAATCTCAACAAGACAACCCAGTAACTGACATCATGGGCATCTACGTAATTGGGATACGATGACATGCATCAACCAAGTGAGAATTTATTGAAAGAAAAACTATTGATAATATAAAAATAACCTTTTTCACCCGAATTAATGTTAAAATTATCTCGCCAAGTCTCGGAACTCTCAAAACGAATTCGCTCTCGACAGATCTCTAGATAATTTGCTCCCAGCTCGTTGTTTATTTTCTAAACATAGTAATGTTTCCGAGCAAAGGTCGAGGCTTTGAAATGAACATTCGCGAGTCAGTCACGCAAATACACACTTGATCATGATCAGTAATTTCGATGAAACAGACAACATAATTTGAATAACAACAAAATCCAGCTGCTGCATTGGTATATAACCTGTGGTTATAACACAGCTGTTCATTAAACGTGTCAATGAATTAAAACTGCTTTAATAAAATATATGTATTATGCATGGATTTTAATATCGATATCTGCCCGTAGTCGTGGATGACGGTTACCCTTGAGTTGTCTATTCCCGTTACCCGATATAATATAAAATTATGCTACTTTCATACAAATTCTCTCCGTGCTCATGTGGCCGAAGACTTCACACATGGGAAATTTCTACAATATCGTGACATTTATGAATATTCATATTTACCACGTTAACACGTCCTCCTAAATTTGATTGATTAGGGTAATGGGATAAATGACCTAAATTCATTGAAGTACACTCAAGTCGTACATATCACTGTCTGACTGACACGCTTGCTATGTACATCTCACTGTCTGATTGACATGTTGGCAATATACAACGTCGCTGATTGACATATGTGTATCACTGATAGCGGCAGTATAGTACCAGAAGACCCTTTCCCGCAAAGCGATGTTAGCGATAGGGCAGTCTCAAATCTCAAAATGGATGCAATGAACATGGCTATTGAAACAGTTATGACACGTCTACATGCGAAACGTGTCTCCAGTTTGTTTACATAAGCAATTGAGAAGGTTACGCATGCGTAATGAGACACATTTTTTCCACACTTTTTGGCAGCCATCAGTTTGGTATAAAAAAATACGCAAAAACACAAATCAAGAGTGGGACGGGTTTCTTCGCAATCACCGCTGGGGAGATATTAGTTTGCGGTGTTTTAAAGGTCTGTTGAAATGTCGTAATTTGAATATCTGGAGGGATTTCAAAGTAGTGTCGGATTAGGTACATGTAAATGAAAATATGTATTTTCTTCTTTACAGGGTTTGTCGTGAACGGAATTAACAATGTCAACACGACGTCTATTGAACGTCGGTTCAACCTACCCAGCGCCAAAGTCGGCCTCATCTCCAGCGCTTACGACATCGCCGCAGGAATCCTGGGGGTGTTCGTCAGCTACTACGCGTCTGGGAGGAACAAGGCTCGATGGGTGGCGGGGGCAGGGGTCATCATGGCCATGGGGTCGCTCGTCATGTCCCTACCGCACTTCACCACCGGCGCGTACGAACTGGGCGAACTAGATCAAAGCTTCTGTGAACACAATGGTATAACGGGCGTCTGATTGCTGTTGATATTTCTGTTCTTTCTGAAACATTCCACCCCCCTAGGGACATGGGCAATGCGCATCACAGCATGTACATATTTGCAACAGAGAGGGGACAGTAGGGGAACGACCATGTGCTATTCTGAGGGGGGCCGGGGATTTTTTCTGGAGAATAGATATTTATTCAGTTACAGCTGCAAAAGCAGATATATGTTTTAATAAAATCATGAGCATTACTATATTTTTTTAAAGAAAAACTCATTGCAGCAAATGTAATTTTTGTGGCAGACAAGTTCATTTTTCAGCAGTCTGAAGCTTAATCATTTTTGTGAAGAATTTTCTGGGGCAATTTATTTTTTTCGAGTAAAAAAGATGGAATGAAATGTTTTTCGGCGTTTATGAAAACTGACGATATTGACGATATTGTAACTTCGCTCAATGTCACCAAGGCAGGATCAGTTATCTCCCTTTCCGGGTTATGTTTTAACCGAAAATAACTTTCATTTACATCATTCGAGCTTGAAATGCCAAATATGTAAACAAATTCATAGCCTCAGTGGCTCAAATATATATCTGCTGGCTAAAAGTATGACTGAACAATACGGCAACTATTAACCTTTTGCTGCAGGAACCTCGAACACCACAACCTGCGCTCAGGACACCGAGACCTACCTATCCAACTACCTCTATGTGTTCATCCTGGGTCAGATGCTGCACGGCGTGGGGGGGACCACCGTGTACACAGTGGGCGTGGCACTCCTTGACGACAGTCTCCCGTCCCAGTCTACTCCACTGTATTTAGGTAAGTTATTTGTGACGTCACACACTTGCATGCATCTCTTGGAAGGAGTTAAACTATCGGTCATATCAGTCTAATGAAAACTGTTTGCAGTCTTCATTTGGTGGCTTTGCTGGCATCCGTGTTTGGCGTCCGGCGACGGCGTCTGGCGTTGATCAGCGGCTCTTATTTGCGTCCGTCGTTCATCACCTTCCTTTATCAACTGACCATTTGAGTATTCCTTGTATGGCGTTAGTCTCTGATGAATGGATGCCTAGGATATCTGTTGTAAGGCATCCGTCGTTGATCAGTGGATGGGGCGTCACGGGTGGCCCAGTCGTCTGAGGCGCCGCGATTCGCTGTGCAAAGGTTGCGTCCCTTGGGCACGCCAGAAACCTATGATTGTGGGTTCGAATCCCGGTTCACCCCGATTATGTTTCTAGGTTTGTCAGCACCATACCCATGTTCGTGTGTTTCACCGAAGTGGTAAACGTCTGAGACCTGCATCACTTGGGGCTTTCCTCCCACATTATGCTGACACGCCGTGCTATAACTGGAATAGTGTCAAAAGCGGCGTTAAACCCAACTCACTCACTCACTGATCAGTTGATGTTCTGAGTATCCATTGTGTGACGCCCGGCGTGGATCAACGGATCATCTGTGTATCCGTTGAATGACGTCCGGCATAGATCTGGGTGATGCTAAGTAAATCATATATTAATTTGTATCATATTTTCTTCTTTGCTCTGTGCACTGCGTCCAAGTCTAGTGGATAGAGCGTCTGCCCTGAGTGGAAAGTGAGATGGTGAAAGGGCGTTTGACGTCGCTTCCCAAGATATTACACTTAGTGATATGCCTGCCTGCGTGCGTGCGTGTGTGTGTGTGTGTGTGTGTGTGTGTGCCGATTTTATAGTGCTAGCCCATTGAGATACCATGTCGCAGTTTAACATAAATACCCCACTCAGACACTGTATACTGACTCCAAGCCGACCAGTCCTTGTTTTATCCCCTTAATGGCAGGGTAACTACACGTACCATCTTTTAACGTCTTTTGGTATGACGCGGACGGGAATCAACCCCAGGACCTTTCGCTCTCCGGGTGGACGATCTACCACTAGACCACGGAGGCGGTCCCGGAGCGGAGGACGTGTTTGAATGACCTGACCGTGTCAAACAAAAACAAAAAAAACGTTAAAAGAACTTGTTATCTTGCCTGACGTTTGGCATTCAGAAGATGACACAAAGGACTGGTCTGCTCAGAAACATTGTTATTGTGTCTGAGAGGGTACACATCTTAAACGTGCATGCACGAAGCTACATATGTGGAATAATCTTAAAAATTGAAGACGACGACGTTAAACCCCATTTCACAGCACCTGGCCCATGTTCTGAAACAAGTTCCCATATACTTGACACACAATCTTACCACACAGGTATTCTGTATGGATGCTCAGTACTGGGCCCTGGGCTCGGCTTCGTCATAGGCGGGCAGTTCCTAAGCTACTACGTCGACTTCGACACAGTCAACACCTCAAGGTCAGTACGCACAGCAATACGTTTATACACCAACTCTCATCACAACCACCATTCTATGACCTATGCCTGCACTGTTAATACAATGACCAATCCTCAGTGAATTCCGTGTTTGTGTGCAGCCTGAATATCACAACAGATGACCCCAGATGGGTCGGGGCCTGGTGGTTCACGTTCCTCGTCTGCGCCATCTTGAATCTGGTCGTGTCCTTACCCTTGTTCGGCTATGGAAAAGAACTGCCTTGTGAGTCTACCCTCCTTGCATGCCACTGTTTTTTAACTCGTATAAACAGTATGCTCTTTACAAATCCATGCGAATATTATTACGAAATACGAAGTTTAATCAGTTAAATGTTCTAACATCTACATTCTCAACATTACGACGTAACGTTTGTTCCGTAAAGAACAGTTATAAATGAGTTATGCTGGACTTATCAAGCTGATATAATTAAGCACATTCAAAGCCTTAATTTGCCTTAGTTTAATGTCAACCCAACCTTTCTAACTGTGAAATGCAAGGGCAGACAACTCTGATATAATTATGATCTTGGTTAACATTGACCTTCGTCCTTGATCTTCCAGCCGCCCGATACGTGAGTGCCACACGGAGGTCCCAGGCCCATACCTCGTCCAGCCACACTGCAGCCAGGGTCGGGGAGAAGGGGTCACTCACTGACCTCCTCCGCGTGCTCTACACCCTCTTGATGAATCCCGTGTTCTGCTTCATGACGCTCAGTATGCTAATGGAGGGCCTCGTGATAGCAGGCAGCGCCACCTTCCTGCCAAAGTTTATAGAGAATGAATACAAAATATCAGCTTCACTCGCTGCCATGTTAACAGGTACAGACCAAAGCAGGCATAGCTTGCCACCAGATAAGAATTATGTAATAATATTACCTTTTCAAAGGTCTTCCAACTTTCCAAATATCTTCGACCTGTCGTTTCTTTAAAGGAGAACATGTATACACATATTGCATTGATTTTACGTTGGGGAGGGTTGCGCATATCAATCACCGGATTGTCTGGTTTGTTTGTTGTATGACGCCCAAATAAGCATTACTCGAACTATATGACGGCGATCTGTAAATAATCGATTCTGGACCAGACAATCCAGTGACTGATATCATGAGCATCGATCCACGCAATTGGGATACGATGACATGCATCAACTAAGTCAGCGAGCCTGACCACCCGATCCCGTTAGTCGCCTGTTACGACACTCATAGTCGCCTCTTAAGACAAACATGAGTTGCTGAAGACCTGTTCTAACCCGGGTCTTCACGGGATTGTCTGGTCCAGAGACAGTTATTTACAGGCCGCTGTCATAGACTTGGGAATGTTGTGAATATGACACTAACAACAAAAGGCGCCGCCATTCGCTGTGCAGAGTTGCGTCCCTTGGGCACGCCAGAAACCTATGATTGTGGGTTCGAATCCCAGTTCGCCCCGATTACGTTTCTAGGTTTGTCAGCAGCATACCCGTGCTCGTTGGTTTCACCGAAGTGCTAAACGTCTGAGACCTGCATCACTTCGGGCTTTCCTCCCACATTAAGCTGACACGCTGTGATATAACTGGAATACTGTTACAATCGGCGTTTAACCCAACTCACTCACTCACTAACAACAAAAGAAACATTATGTATCGTACCTCTATCTTCTTGTTGTCCAGGTATAGCAGTTGTGCCCAGTGCCGCCGGTGGTCAGTTTGTGGGGGGCATCATAACCCGGAAGTTGAAGCTGGACATCAGAGGGGCCATGAAGGTCTGCATTGTCGGAGTGTTCGGGGCCCTGGTGTCCAGCTCCGTCTTATGGCTCAAATGTGATAAAGAAATTATTTCCGGCATAGACAGAGCGTACGAAGGGTAAGTGTCCTAGTGCCCAAGGAAAGGTTCAATGTAGTCTGTCTTACAGACCCTGATACAAATATATATCAAATACAGCCCATGCAAGTCTATAATGTTTGGCAAGTCTAGATCACTGCAGTATCAGGAATGTATCATGAGAGTCACTGGGTTCCTTTCTATTATATTTTTATTAAGATAACTGAACAACTGTTTTTTTATGTACGATGTGTTCATTTCAGAGACTAGATTTTAGTCTAGGTTCAATGGAACAAGCTTAGAGTCGATCATATAGGTTAAGTTGTATGGCTAAGCAGAGTATGAGTTTCAGAGACCTCATGATAGTGTAGTCTCCATATTTATAGGGCTTACTTATACTAATCATAACAGTCCGCTTGTAGAGCGCATAACTCCATACGCATTATGTGCTAGAAGCGCTGCATATATTTACCATGGTCATTGGATCAGTGTGCACTCGATTTTACATTCTCATCTCCCCGGGGAGTATACAACCCAAGCTGCTTGTGAGGCGCTAGGAGGTGACCAGGCATACTTACTTGCGATGGGCCCACCAAATGTGCTACATGTGCCTCAGTGTGACCAGAAGCCAAACGCTAGAAACTTTCAGGAGCCAAGCTGACGAACTGGAGCACGATTACAGTTCATGAGAACCAATAGCAGAAGTAGCCATGTATGGATTTACTCTAGCAAGAAAATTTACTGTCGCTGTATATTTGAGTATATTATGTCAGTTGATGTTTTAACAAAGCCTTACTTTTTTATGAGAACCTAAGTTATATAGACATAGTGTAGACTCCTCACAATAGTAGACAGATGACTAGATCGTTCGTATTTGTCCTGTCCGAGGTTGGTTTTTGCAATGAGACGCGTGGAGAAGTACTTTGATTTGACCTACACACAGCGGGAAAGGTACACGAAGCTCTTATTGTTATCTTCAACCACAATTCTCTTTGTGTACATCTCCCCCTTGTCCACCAGGTTCAACCACACCCCCTACACAGTAGAGCTGACTGTCGGATGTAACGCCCACTGCCGCTGCAGCACTGACGTCTTCGAGCCGGTGTGCGACCCCACGGGGAATGTGTATTTTACGCCGTGTCACGCCGGCTGTTCAAAAGACCTGGGGAATGGGGTGAGGCTGCTAAGATGAAATGTGATATGGAACCTACGTAACCGCCAACAGCCAATTCTGTAATAAAAGAGTAGAATGAATCGATTGAAGGATGAGCAAGATTACTGAATGTTATAGTCACATTCTGCATAAATATACACTACATAGGAAGGTGACGACACCAATATTAAGATTAATTTCAATTGTAAACTACGGTTATAACGAACACGCTTATATCCAATTGACGGATATAACGAACTTACTTTTTCCCCCTTAAAATTTGCTGTTGTTATGCTGTATATATGCCTATAACGAACTACAGTTATAACGAACTAAAATTAGTGGTCCCTTTGAGTTCGTTATAACCGTAGTTTACTGTAATGAGTTTACACTTTCTTCAAAAGACTTCTTCTTCTACATGGATTATTAGTCTACTAACTGATCGCAGATAAGATATCTGTCGGAGAAGTGTTTAGAAGAGGTTGACTGGGTGACTGTGTTGTCGCCAAGAGTGATTCATGGCTTTGTGTTTGTCCTCGCAGAACTACAGCGGCTGCGCCTGCGTGAAGAGCCCGACGTTCGCCAATTCCAGCGTCGAGGTGACGAGTAAGGGCTGCAGGGAATCGTGCTCCCTCCTATACGTCTTCCTCTCTCTCATGTTCGTCCTCATCTTCTTCGTCTTCATCCCTGTGGCGCCGGGGGACTCAGTGCAGCTCAGGTAAATACAAGCCACAATACCCTTCCCATGTTCCTAACAAAATCTCTGCTGAAAGGAAAGTCGATTGTATGACTCGACATCATGAACACGTGTTTAGGAATCACTATCAAATATTGATGATACGAGGTATTCGCGAGAGTTTCCTATCCTTCTGGTGGCATTCGTCACAAACACATACAAAGACCAGTCAACTGTTCACTAGAAAAAAAACAACATGGGAATTTATGCTATAAGTCAAAATAAGGTAGCCCATGTCAATGAAGGTATAGCCTAACATACTCACTGACTTACTCACTCCGTATAGAAGATAATTTTTGACCTTCGTTCTTTATTGGGGGGAACTTTGTGGGTAAAGCTTTCGCTCGCCAATCTTTCGTGGTTTGATGACACTCGTTGGAGTAATGTGTAAAGTTGGTCCATATGACTTGACTGTAGCGAAAAGCAGCATTAAACCCCACTGATTTATCATCATACTCATACTGTACATACTCACGTAATTATTATACTGTTGTGTGACATGCATGCTACTCAACATTTGCTAAGCACCACACCTTTGACTAGCGATGACTATTTTGGTCCTTAGCAAATGCTTGCCAAAATGTTCACTCACTCACTCTGTCCCGTCTCTCCAGATGTGTACCGGAAGAACACAAGACGTTTGCCCAGGGTGTGAAATTACTGATTGTGCGACTGCTTGGTAAGTGTGAGGGAGGTGGGGAAGTGACTCGGGGGGCCTGGAGTCTTGCATCTGATTAATGTTTACGAGAAAACGAGTTAATATTAAACTGCCGGGCTAACGAAAGTATACATCTATGTTTGGGTTTAATTATAAATAAAAATATGAAATGGTTATTTGATGGTGATATATATTACAAATGTGATATGTTTTCAGCCAAGCAACGTTTTGATAACGTTTTTAATGTTTTGGCCAGATCCAATTTTCAAGTGTATACTTTCATTTGACCAGGCGTTAGTGTATTGTAATGAATTATATGAGAACCTTTTACATACTGACTTGCAAATCTTCCTTCTCCCAAACGTCTGCTTAAGTGTGATCTCATTAAATGACGCGCTACGCATTGTGACTTTACACATATTTACCCATCTTTAGATCCATGCCAAATGCGCTGTAAGATAACGATATACTTGAGTTCGACTTTACGAGGTTTTACTGTATATGTATGTAGCTATCTATTCGTGGTTCTTTGTTTTTAAGTATGAAGCATTTCTTCATCACCAGGTACCGTTCCCGGTCCAATATTGTACGGCCGTTTGCTGGACGAATCGTGTGTTGTGTGGCGAGAGAAGTGCGACAGTCGCCTCTCCTGCTGGGTGTACGACAGTAACACCATGGCGAGGAACCTGTTCCTGTTGATGATAGGAACTTGTATATTTTCCGGGCTTTTCCTCGTTTTGGCGTTGCGTTTGTACAGACCCCCAGAAACCCCCGATGACTCGCCAAAGACGGAAGAAACTGTTGCCAAGGACGATGTTGAAGGTGATGTGAGAGAGCCAATCATAGCCAAGGGAGTGCGCTCTTAGTAATGGGAGGCAACTCTTACTGACTTTTGTAAACGGAGATTGCTCCTTGTGATGATGAAGGGAGATAACCGCTGTTGATTTTTCATATCATTGTTGGATATATACGAATGTATAATGTGTTTTCATTACTGGAATTTATCATGGTGTACAGACTTTTGTATTGTTTTGCCTGGCTTGTTTAGAATGCTGTTCTGTTATGAGATAAGTATGCAGATATGTATTGGAAAATCGTTGTATGATATCCTTGAGTGTTGAATGATGTTGTACAGTGTTTTGTTGAAATGTTGTGTCATCAGCCTTGAGATCTTGGACAGCTGTTGTCGTGTTACAACCTCGGTTATTGAAAGATCGATTTGACTGTGTCAGGGGTTAGTTAAACCTCAGCTGTTAAGAACTACTACAAAACGCGGTCTGTGCCAGACTATGGTAGTGTGGTTGAATGTGTTAAAGCGGCTGGGGAACAGTTGCTGTGAAGAGTAGAGGACAAGGTGTGACAAGGTGCTCCTGAATGTATAACCAAAGCTGGCTGAAGTGTTTCAACTAGACCGAGGCTATGGGAATGGTATATGTGGGTCGACCGTTGAAACATTTCACCATAACCTCCACTTTGGGCATTATGTTCACCTCGACTATTGAAGCATCTGCATTATTGAAGCATCTCGCTATACTCTTGGCTTTGGAAATGAGATATATGGCTCGACTGTTGAAGCATTTTACACGAACCTCTATTGTTGGAGTTGATAGCTCAACTTCGGTTTTATAGTCACGTTATACATACGCGGGTCGGGGATGGAGCAATCTGAGCATTGATACAGAATGATCTTTTCTTATGTATGCAGTCTTCCATCAAGGTTTTTTGTATTGATCATCATGCAATGATGTGTGTGGTAATATTTTCAGACTGAGGAACGTGAGTAATAGAGATATTTTCCAAGAACCCTCATCTTCAGAAGCTGTTTTGCTAAGCGTTTCTACTTTGTGATACGATATTTTTAAACTCTGACACATATTTAATGAACATAAATTTATATGTAATTATAACTGTTTATTAATAAGGTCTTCCACACCTACCGGACGCAATATGATTGACCTCATTATTTCTTCAGCCAAATGCTTCCAATACTACACTTGCAATACGCAAACCTCATCGTTGCCATTTTATAATCCTCTGACAAATCTTATTTTGGGTAAGTATGATCTTGTGAGAGTGATACAATACAAATGAGCTCAAATCTACTTTTAAATTCATTTAAATCAAAAGAACTTCTTCTCGCACTGAATGAGGATTAGCATAAAATGCAAAAGCACTGGTTGAATTTGTTCGATGTTTTGCCACTTGATATACAACGGTACCTCGTTAACTCGAGATCGAGGAGATCGTCAAAAATGTATCCAGTTAGCCATAGTTCGAAACAAGCGGAGTGTCATGTTAGACCATATTGACAATAACCATTCGGCAAGGACCATAAGAATATATCGTCGTAAACAACATGTCGACGTCGTGTTAACGAAATTTCAGTTGTCAATATCAGAAGCACTGTAAAATTAAGAAGCACTATATGGTTCAAACTCCGTTGTTGTCGTTAGTAGACCTACCACAGTGAGATTCATGTCCGCTTGACGACAGGTAGCGTTTTCTTTTAATTTATTTGAAATGAATTCATCCCAATTATGTTTCTAGGTTTGTCAGCACCATACCCGCGCTCGTGGGTTTGATCTAAGTTGTAAACGCCTGAGACATGCATTACTTCGGGCTTTCCTCCCACATTAAGCTGACACACCGTGACATATATGGAATACTGTTCAAAGCGGCGTTGATACAACTCACTCACTCTCTATTTTTAATGAAGCATAGTCATCTAAACGTACACTGCCAAAGGTGTGACATATGTTGGTATTATTCCTTTGCCTACTTCACGCTATTTTGTAGGGGGCACGGGTGGCCCAGTCGTCTGAGGCGACGCAATTCGCTGTGCAGAGTTGCGTCCCTTCGACACGCCAGAAACCTATGATTGTGGGTTCGAATCCCGGTTCACCCCGATTATGTTCCTAGGTTTGTCAGCACCATTCCCGTGCTCGTGGGTTTCACCGAAGTGGTAAACGTCTGAGACTTGCATCACTTCGGGCTTTCCTCCCACATTAAGCTGACACGCCGTGATATAACTGGAATACTGTAAAAAGCGCCGTTAAACCCAACTCGCTCACTCACTCACGCTTTTTTGTAATGCTTACTTTTCACACCATCTACAATGCAATTAGGTCTCTAGAATGTCCCAGCGTGCACTTGTAGGGGTCTAACGCTGTTGTCCATGGTCAGGGCTGGGAAGTGGTAGCGCCCCTATTATGGATAACCTATTTACGAGAGCAAGCAGCACTGTGTAAGGGTGATTGGTTCAGATGCGTGGATGGCATTATCTGTTGTCACTGCCCATGTAAGGTCATATCCTATATAAATATATATCTATATATTATCGTTGTTTTTGTAACTTACTGTTACACGTTGTAAATGTGGTAACCGAGATTGTTAAAGAATGTGTTCATGTGTAAATATTGTTGATATTCTTCTATATCAGTTCTTGCCATATCAATGCAGGTTTGTTATGTTAAACGTTGGAGCTCTTTTTTAGAACGTTGGTAAGGTTGTACATAAAAAAACGTTTGTTATCTCAAAGTGTCTGTGAACGCATGTCGATTTGAACATATGTTATACCATGTGTCTTAGGATCGGAATAGCAGACACTTTGAGATACCAGATGTCGCGAGTTATATACTTGTTATGTTCATTGAGGCAGTCTCTATTCAAATACCTGAAACTACCTGTTTTATGCGGGTTGAGTTTGTTTTTAATTGTTTTTAAAATATATTTTGGAAACATTTTGACAATATAAATTGCAGCTTTATTTGTAATAGATTAGGGCAGAAACTTCCCGTTCACGGATAAGCAGTTCTTTTCAAGGCACTATTTCTTGCTTTTTAGTCATTTGTTTGATTATTACTGTAAACTGAGTTCGTGTCATTTACCTTTGAGAAATCTAGTACAACTAAATACGACCCTTCTGTTGTTTGGTTGAAAGGAAAAACATGACAATCCTACTAGATTTGTGGGCACAAATATGGTTGAAGATGGTTTACTGTTACACATTAACATAAACTAATCCTGTTGTGCAGCACATCTTGTAATATGTGGCAACTTTGTGAAAATGTACACTGCACAAGTAAATGTCGAAATAGTGCTATTTCATCGCATTCGTACATACAGGGCCGTGCCAAAATATGACGGAACCTTCATAAATCAGGGGATATTTTTGGGAACGAGGACATTTTTATTTTGGCAGAACATTGTGGTTGTTTTGTAGAAATATGAAGTGTTTGAGATATATATTTGTGTATAGTTTCTATGTGACTTTGACAGTGGATTAATGATATAAATGTTTATAGAAAGATATCAAAGTGGATATAATGATATCAATGTGCCTTGTATATCATATTCTTCTATGTTTAAATGACGCAATCAGATTCTTCCCATTTGTCTTAATGTGATGAGATATCGTGACTGTGTTTTGGGATGTATGGGCAATGTTGCAACGTTGTGGGGGGGGGGGGGGGGGGGGGGGGGAGGTCGCAATCAAGATCCAGGGGGACCCCCGTTAGTTAGGCTATCCGTATTTACAAGAACATTGTTAATAATAATATTACTTCTTCACACCTGTTGTCCCGAGTATGAAGGTATCTGGATTCACGAGGTTCCACTGAGTTCTGATACTAGTTGACCAATTACACCTTATTCTGATGGCTTGGCCTTGAACTGGTTCGCAGGCAGTGTAACTCCCGCTGATAATCGCGAAGTATTGTTTTGTTTGTTTGTTGTTTAACGCCGCACTCCGCAATATTCCTGCTATATTGCGGTCTGTAAATAATCGAGTGTTGACCAGACAATCCAGTGATTTACGCCGTGAGCCCCGATCTACGCAATTGGGATACGATGACCTGCATCAACCAAGTCAGCGAGCCTGACCAGCCGATCCCGATAGTCTCCTTTTACGACAAGCATGGGTTGCTGAAGACCAATTCTAACCCGGATCTTCACGGGTTGAGAGATTTATAAAAGCGGTGTCTGGTAACACGTTGCTACGTTTAAAAGACGATCAATCTAAGGTGGCATATTTCGAGATCAGTGTGGTGTTTGAGAATCCATTTGATTTCAAGGAGTTTTCTAATATGAATAATTTGTTCAAAATTATGCCAAAAATGAATAGTCAGTCGGCAGTGTTGTAAAAATTAATAATGTGGTTTGTAGAAAATATCAGACTGTAAAACATTAAGTGCTAATAGAGAAAGCGAATCGATGGTTGATGTTATGTAGTAAATAAATAGTTTGTTGGATATACAAATCAAATGGATGCTCCCTAGGGTCGACATGAACGCATCGTGTGAACCCCCCCACCCCACCCCCTCAAATTACCGTTAGACATATCAGCACCTTCTGGTGTCTATATTATGAACACGATGGTTAAAGGACAAATGTCATTATATGCGAAATTGGTATGATTTGAGGTGTCGGTCAACATCAGGGACCATTTAATATACGAGGTGTTAATTTAAATTCATATCTCGGGGATTACACCGTCAATGTGTAAATAAACAAAACTTCTGTTTCCGTTGATGATATCAGTGGGATTAGGTGTAGATTAGGCCTATATGTGTACATAGTCAGGGCTTCTGTTATATATAGTTTGCCCCTACCAAGCATGTCAGTGTGAAGTACCTATTTGGTGTTTAGCTAAATATAGTGTTAATTAAGTCATATTTAGTCTTATTGGAAAAGTACGATAATCCAAAGTGCTCCGTTATGCGTACTAAATAGTTGGACCTACTTTGATAAATCCCGTTATTTACATATGCATTTAAGAATTGATCAAACAATGAGTTCAAAAGCATACGTCATCAAAATTATGTATGGCTCCATGTTTCATATATTTTAAATGGTTTTAAGACCAATCTGTGGGAACCAAAATAATCCATATGATCAAATGATGATTGTCACGTGATCATGCGCGAACTGTCAACTACGACGGTAGTTAGCTGTCTTGTGCTGCTTATGGCGTTCTGTTGTATGCGCATTTTAAACTATATGAGGAATATGTTGACAACTTATCATGTGCCTTTTTTGATTTGAAGAGAATTATGATCGCAGATCAATGATGTATTAATCTTTCTGATGTATTTTAAATGAAAGCAATAAATTTTATTTATTTTAATCACACTGCTGTTTTAGTATATATGCACTGAAAGCGCCTGAAGCAACGGATGTTGCGACGTCATGATTCAATGCAGTTTTATGTCGACCCGAACATGAATTGATCAGGAATCGACCGAGGCCGGGGCACAGCATCAATCTGCTTGAAGATGACAGATGGACCAGGTGTGGAATCCTGATCAGACATCCGAAGTCAATAGCCATCTGTCACGGTGGCCATCCGATCAACAATCATTTCGACAGGAATCAAAGACTCTTTGTGTCTTTTTGTGACCAAAATGCATCAAAGCCTGAAGTCCAACATACTTCTATACAGAGGGTCATGTGTTGGCAACTTAACATGGAACTATACTAATTAGAAATGATAGAATTATAGAAACAATAGAGTGAGTGAGTATGGTTTTACGCCGCTTTTAGCAATGTTCCAGCAATATCACGGCGGGGGACACCAGAAATGGGCTTCACACATTGTACCCATGTCGGGAATCGAACCCGGGTCTTCAGCGTGACGAGCGAACGCTTTAACCACTAGGCTACCCGACCGCCCCAGAAACAATAGAACACCGATATTTGCATATGACTAGTTAATATGTCGTGTTTGGTAGGTAGTGAGTGCAACACCTGCTTTCTAATTGTGGGTGTTCATTAACTTGTGTTATGGAGGATTTAAGAAAATACGTCAATAAAAATACAATTGATGATAGTATATTGACAAGGTTCAAGCAAAGTACAACACGTTACAACGTCACGGATCCAGTGGCCCGAGGTGTACAACTCTGGATGTCTCGAACACGACTGTCACGAACAGTACTTCTTCTGATTCGTCGTTGTTAAAGTTCGATATACAGTGAAATCTCATTAATATACCGTGTAAGCCGACTTATCTGCACTTATCTGCACTATTGGTCAGGGATTCGAGTTAACCATACTTCACTGGAGTGAGTGAGTGAGTATGGTTTTACGCCGCTTTTAGCAATATTCCAGCAATATCACGGCGGGGGACACCAGAAATGGGCTTCAGATATTCTACCCATGTCGGGAATCGAACCCAGGTCTTCGGCGTGACGAGTGAACGCTTTAACCGCCCTACTTCACTGGAACAGGAAAACCTGGTGTGTTTGCTTTACCAAACTGGATATAACGCATATGGATAATCAAACCCAGGTTGTACACATTATAATTAAACTTAATAAGTCCATAAAGAAGTACACACACAAAAGAAATTCAAAGACAAACAATATTTTAATGACTGAATGTTTTATTATGTGCTTGCAGTGGAGTTGGTGCCTTTGAAGTTTGGCTTTACTGATGTCAGTTGTTGAATTTGCTGGTGTCGTGCTGTTGTTGTCAGAATGCCGAAGTGTTTGCCGTTTATGGTGACGGGACAATTTTTGTTTGGGTGAACAAGTGCACAAACTGTGTAGAGAGCCATGTCGAACTCAGGACTAGTTCCAACGAAGAAAGAACTGCTTTTGGCGATACCGTTCTTCCAGTTAAAGCGGACGTCTACGATATCGGGGTTCTGTTGGAAACGAATATGTGATTATTTATATGGCTTTCGGCAAAAGTCGAAGGACTTCTAAAAGAGTTCTCGTTAGCAACCTAGACCCTGTTATCATTGATTATCCACGTGCACCATCACTGTCAGTATATATCACTCGCTACCGTGAAACATCACTCGACAACATCACTGTCATTATATATCACTCGCTACGTGAAACATCACTCGCCAACATCACTGTCATTATACATCACTCGCAACCGTGAAACATCACTCGCCACCATCACTGTCATTATATATCACTCGCTACCGTGAAACTTCACTCGCCACCATCACTGTTATCATATATCACTCGCTACGTGAAACATCACTCGCCACCATCACTGTTATCATATATCACCCGCTACCGTGAAACATCACTCGCCAACATCACTGTCATTATACATCACTCGCTACCGTGAAACATCATTCGCCACCATCACTGTCGTATATCACTCGCTACCGTGAAACATCGCTCGCCACCATCACTGTCATATATCACTCGCTACCGTGAAACATCACTCGCCACCATCACTGTCATCATATATCACTCGCTACCGTGAAACATCACTCGCCACCATCACTGTTATCATATATCACCCGCTACCGTGAAACATCACTCGCCAACATCACTGTCATTATACATCACTCGCTACCGTGAAACATCATTCGCCACCATCACTGTCATATATCACTCGCTACCGTGAAACATCACTCGCCACCATCACTGTCATCATATATCACTCGCTACCGTGAAACATCACTCGCCACCATCACTGTCATATATCACTCGCTACCGTGAAACATCACTCGCCACCATCACTGTCATCATATATCACTCGCTACCGTGAAACATCACTCGCCACCATCACTGTCATTATATATCACTCGCTACCGTGAAACATCACTCGCCACCATCACTGTCATTATATATCACTCGCTACCGTGAAACTTCACTCGCCACCATCACTGTCATTATATATCACTCGCTACCGTGAAACATCACTCGCCACCATCACTGTCATCATATATCACTCGCTACCGTGAAACATCACTCGCCACCATCACTGTCATTATATATCACTCGCTACCGTGAAACATCACTCGCCACCATCACTGTCATTATATATCACTCGCTACCGTGAAACTTCACTCGCCACCATCACTGTCATTATATATCACTCGCTACCGTGAAACATCACTCGCCACCATCACTGTCATCATATATCACTCGCTACCGTGAAACATCACTCGAAAATATCACTGTCATTATATATCACTCGCTACCGTGAAACATCACTCGAAAATATCACTGTCATTATATATCACTCGCTACCGTGAAACATCACTCGAAAATATCACTGTCATTATATATCACTCGCTACCGTGAAACATCACTCGCCACCATCACTGTCATTATATATCACTCGCTTCCGTGAAACATCACTCGACACCATCACTGTCATATATCACTCGCTACCGTGAAACATCACTCGCCACCATCACTGTCATTATATATCACTTGCTACCGTGAAACATCACTCGCCACCATCACTGTCATTATATATCACTCGCCACCGTGAAACATCACTCGCCACCATCACTGTCTCTATATATATCACTCGCTACCGTGAAACATCACTCGACAACATCACTGTCTTTATATATCACTCGCAACCGTGAAACATCACTCGCCACCATCACTGTCTCTATATATATCACTCGCTACCGTGAAACACCACTCGCCACCATCACTGTCATTATATATCACTCGCTACCGTGAAACATCACTCGCCACCATCACTGTCATTATATATCACTCGCTACCGTGAAACTTCACTCGACAAAATCACTGTCATTATATATCACTCGCTACCGTGAAACATCACTCGCCACCATCACTGTCATTATATATCACTCGCTACCGTGAAACTTCACTCGACAAAATCACTGTCATTATATATCACTCGCTACCGTGAAACATCACTCGCAACCATCACTGTCATTATATATCACTCGCTACCGTGAAACATCACTCGCCAACATCACTGTTATTATATATCACTCGCTACCGTGAAACTTTACTCGATAAAATCACTGTCATTATATATCACTCGCTTCCGTGAAACATCACTCGCCACCATCGATGTCATTATATATCACTCGCTACCGTGAAACATCACTCGCCACCATTACTGTCATTATATATCACCTGCTACGTGAAACACCACTCGAAAACATCACTGTCATTATATATCACTTGCTACGTGAAACATCACTCGCCACCATCACTGTCATTATATATCACTCGCTACCGCGAAATATCGCTTGCCAACATCACTGTCGTGTTGATATGTCACTCTCCCCAATCAGGTCCTGATGCACTAGTCCCCGTCACTGCTTTCATACACCACCCGCTCCCACAGGTCCTGACACACCACCCGAACCCACAGGTCCTGACACACCGCCCGCCCAAACAGGTCCTGACACACCGCCCGAACCAACAGGTCCTGACACACCGCCCGAACCCACAGGTCCTGACACATCGCCCGAACCCACAGGTCCTGACACCTCGCCCGAACCCACAGGTCCTGACACATCGCCCGAACCCACAGGTCCTGACACACCGCCCGAATCCACAGGTCCTGACACGCCACCCGCTCCAACAGGTCCTGACACACCGCCCGAACCCAAAGGTCCTGAAACATCGCCCGAACCCACAGGTCCTGACACATCGCCCGAACCCACACAGGTCCTGACACACCGCCCGAACCCACAGGTCCTGACACACCGCCCGAACCCACAGGTCCTGACACACCGCCCGAACCCACAGGTCCTGACACACCGCCCGCCCACACAGGTCCTGACACGCCACCCGCCCACACAGGTCCTGACACACCGCCCGAACCCACAGGTCCTGACACACCGCCCGAACCCACAGGTCCTGACACACCGCCCGCCCACACAGGTCCTAACACGCCACCCGCTCCCACAGGTCCTGACACACCGCCCAAACCCACAGGTCCCGACACACCGCCCGAACCCACAGGTCCTGACACGCCACCCGCCCACACAGGTCCTGACACACAACCCGACCCCACAGGTCCCGACACACCGCCCGAACCCACAGGTCCTGACACGCCACCCGCCCACACAGGTCCTGACTCACACTTGCCCACACAGGTCCTGACTCACACTTGCCCACACAGGTCCTGACGCATCAGGTCTTTATACATCACCTACCCACGTGTAAAACATCACTCGCCCCATTCGACATACAGTACATACATGCGTCCATTCTCTTTTTGTCACCAGAAGGTCGTTACAGACACTGTATTTACCTGGGCATACTTGATAAATCCATCATAGTCCAGCTTTCCAGCCTTCTCCTCCTGGTAGAACTGTACCCAGTTGTGGAATCCCCGGACCGTTGTATTGCTTGTTTTGTGTGTTAACGTCTCACCAACCATAATGTGTTCGAATCCGCTATCGGACAGTGCGGAGGCGTGGTTTTGTACTGGATAAAGTTCGAACCACATTTCGTTGATGATTGTACGGAAGGCCTTCATGTCACTCTTCATAAAACCTGGAAAAAATGAGAAAATAATATCTTCTGTTAAAAAGAAAGAAAAAACCCACCTAATAAGACGTTCCATGCGCAACACTATTTCGATGTCTGAAGCAAATATTTCTTTGAAACAGGACGTTGTAGTTCTTTTTCTCGTTATTCATTATAGAGAAATTAGTGCACGAGTCGCCGTTACTGAGAGTTTGTATCCGCCGAGTGTTTCAAATTTTAACCAACGATCGAAATACACGAGTTGAAATAAAAGTATGTTATTTTAACTGACGTAGACCCCTGTGTAATTCACAGTCGACCGTTCAACATTTACGGAGTCTCCAAATAGATGACCACAGAACAAGCTACTGAACATAAAATTGTGTGTCCTCTCATTTCCAGTCTTAGATTTTAGTGCCTAGTCTTCTTATGATTGAATTGTATAACTGTACCCGCCCGTGTCCCTTCCAAACGACCCCACACCATGGAGCTATGCATGATAAACACATTATGAAAATAAGATGAAGACAGCAGACAGAACCATCGGCATCAAATGCCAAACTGAAGAATTCAGGTTGGAGAAGAAAAATGTCAAGCATCCTTTTGTTATTATTGTTATTTGATTGTCTAGGGGCAGCAGTGTGGTGGTAACATTGCATGGTTTCTCTGTAAACCACACACACCAATCGCATTTAGTCTGATTACGTCTTACCATTATCTACCAGGAACCTACGTCTTACCAGTATCTACCAGGAACGTACGTCTTACCACTATCTACCAGGAACGTACGTCTTACCACTATCTACCAGGAACGTACGTCTTACCACTATCTACCAGGAACTTACGTCTTACCACTATCTACCAGGAACGTACGTCTTACCACTATCTACCAGAAACGTACGTCTTACCACTATCTACCAGGAACGTACGTCTTACCACTATCTACCAGGAACGTACGTCTTACCACTATCTACGAGGAACTTACGTCTTACCACTATCTACCAGGAACCTACGTCTTACCACTATCTACGAGGAACTTACGTCTTACCATTATCTACGAGGAACTTACGTCTTACCATTATCTACCAGGAACTTACGTCTTACCACTATCTACCAGGAACTTACGTCTTACCACTATCTACCAGGAACCTACGTCTTACCATTATCTACCAGGAACTTACGTCTTACCATTATCTACCAGGAACCTAAAGGTGAGCTGCATGACCTTTGTTTTAGAGATGGCGTCCCAGAACTTATTCTCCTCCTGAATCTCGTGGTTTGGGCGGTGTTCCGCGTGATGCACGTTCGCTGCATAGTTGTCTAACAGGTGTATGAATGTAGGGTAGGTGGTGTTGTGGTCAGTCAGGAGAACGTCAAGTTGATTGTCCGCTGGAGTGATCAGCCTGTAAGTGTCATCACAACGTGACGTTATAAATGGGCACGGCACAAATAAGTCTGTAGGTATCAGTACAACAAGACATTCTTCTTATCCACGTCCTAGATGAGCCTTTAAGTATCGCGTTGTGTTCAAATCCTTTATGGAAGCTATATATTCATTCCTTCTCTTCAAAGATGCTTTCGATCTTGTACTTTGATATTTGATAGTGTGATATTACCAGTTCTCCCTGTTGAGTATCTGTAGGCAGCACGATTAAAAAAAGGGCCGCATCTCTGCTGCTTTTTATAAGAGGCAACTGACTGTATCGGATGGTCAGCTTCAGTGACCCCGAAAGCAGATGACATTGCTCACAATAATTATCAACTGACTCGATTATTAACAGACCGACGTAAACATAAAAGCAAACAAACACTTATTTTGAATCGGTAAAAACATTATTACTCTTACTTGCCGGTTGCGCCATCACCCGTCTCTTTGCCCGTGGTCATACCCTGGTAGTTGAGGGTGTACAAGGATCCGTCCACCCGGTTCACATCGTTGTCCCAGATACTCTGGGCAAAGGTGACCAATTCTTTGGGCGTTACCACGAGACCATACTCAGAACCTGACATTAATAATATTGGTGATACATGTCATATTGGAGGGGAGATGGTATGCGATGAAATGGGGTTTAACGTCGCTTTCAAAATTATTGCACTTAGATAACGACGTGCATGCACGTCTGTGTGTTGCTAATTGTACTAATACGGACAAGGGCCGGTTTTATAGTGCTAGCCCATTGATATACCATGCAACGGCTTAACATGGACACCCCATTCAGACACAGTATACAGACTCCGGGGCGACCACTCCTTGTTTCTTCCCCTCAATGCCGACGGCAGGCACAGTGACAACAAGTACCATATTTTAACGTCTTTTGGTACGACGCAGCCAGGGGATCGATCTACCGACCTTCATCACTCCGGGCAGATACTTTATCCTGCACACCGCAGAGGCGGCCTATTGTACCTTACATACAGCTTCATTTGTATGCATATTCATGATACTAACATGTACATGAACGTGTTCAGTTTTAAGAAGAGAAATAACGGTAATTATTGCATTTACAAATTATGTCTGTATTTTCATTGGTTAGAGAAAGGGTCACATGACCTTCCTTTAAGCATGGTATTGCCATGAGACCAATCCTGCTTGGCTGCGATCAGAAGTGATATTGCCTTGTGTGATTGAGCCAATGAACCCAAAGGAGAGAAATACTTAGAGTGAGCGTAACGCAAGGCCTGTTGTGCATCACCTCCTGTAACTTCCGTGACATCTGATACAGTTATTGTTGAATTTGAAATATTCTTGTTTTTAAATTATGTAATAAAACACCAACATGTTTTATGGACCGATAAAACCGATATTGACCTCGGCCACCAGCCTAGTTTCTTGGGTCCATAAAACATGATATTGCAATCATGAATGGTCAATAATTGATCATAAGTCTCTCAAACGGTACATGTCGGCAATACTGTGTTGATGCAGCAACTGTACTATACTGCAGCAAGCACTTTAAACTACTACTACTACTACTACTACTACTACTACTACTACTACTACTACTACTACTACTACTACTACTACTACTGCCAATAAACACCATCACCACTACTTCATATTTGCTAAAAAACATTAATACAAAAGCCTCTCGATAGTATTGGTGTTAAAACTTTAGGACCTAATGCAAGAATCACTGTAACAATATCAGATTGTCAGCTTACTATGGCCAAGTTTAGTATCACTAACATTTACTTACACTGAGCACATTGCTACAATAATATTACAAAAGATATTCTTGACCTCTGAAAATTAAAGTTGTTTCCAACTTTATACCGACCTCTGCATCTGGTCCAGAAGTCCCCGCAGCAGTTGCCGATGGTCTCGCAGTCAGCGTCGCACTGACAGCTGAAGGTGTAGTCGTTGGGGGTGAAGCAACGATTTGCACAGGTTCCTGAAAATATGAATTCAAAACAGTACTGAAGATATCAAGATTTCTCTGTAACATGTGTATGGTTGGAAGGTGAGGCGACGGTACATGAAGACAGACACCCAATGTCATGATAGACACCATGGCATATAGCGCCTCCATTTGCAGAATATACACATATAGTAGTCCCAGATTTGCCCCGGGTATGAGTATTGGGTTCAAAGTGGAAGACATCTGCCACCTGTGTTAATTTGGAATTTTCTCCAACAGATGGCGGCGGCCAGTAAATAATCGAGTCTGATCGAAAGATCGCCGCCATGTAGGTTTTTGGTTTGTTTATTTGTTTGTCGTTTAACGCCGCAATCAACAATAGTCCTGCCTATATGACGGCGGCCTTTAAATAACCGAGTCTGGACCAGACAATCCAGTGATTGACATCATGAGCATCGATCCACGCAACTGGGATACGATGACATGCATCAACCAAGTCAGCGAGCCTGACCACCCGATCCCGTTAGTCGCCTATTACGGCAAGCATGGGTTGCTGGAGACCTATTCTACCCCGGATCTTAACGGGTAGACATACAAGTGACATTTGTAATTGGTTGGACATTTTGCAGATGAAAAATGAACCGTGTCACTGTAAGTTATAAATAGAACTAAAACAATAAAATGCATGTTCAAAGAAAATCGATTAAAATAACTATAATTAAATCTGGGTCCCGTATACACTACAAACATGCGTAAGTAATCCATATACATATTAAGCGTTTGTGTATTTAAGTTATTGATTTTCAATAATGATCAACCAATCAGTGACAAATTATTATGAATCGGAACAGAATGAAAATACATTGAAATCAAGTTAGAGAGGAAGATGTTTAAAGAGACAGATGTACCATGGCGTAGCAGGAACAGGGCATGAGCCCCAGCAACGATACCAACGACGACGAATAGGATCGCACACAGCTTCATGACTGACATGGGGAATACAAAATCAGGAATCTGGCCTCTTCTTATAAGAGAGTTCTTAGAACAAATACTGCTCCGTTCAAAGAACATGGTCGTGTGATCAGATACTATTTCTTGTAATTGTTTCACAGAAAACATTAGAAAATAAGTATATTGATTTGAAATACCCCTCACTTTCATTTAATTTAAATTAGGAAAGTAACCCACTCCAACTACAATACATTTAATAAGTGTTTTTTACTACAGACAATTAAGGCGGAGCTGTAAGGGTCACCAACATGTTCATTCCCAAGCATGAGTCAGATAACCTATCGCCCCATGTACCCTGCCCTGGCACAGAATGTCTGGAACTCAACACGCATAGGGTGACCTTTCGATTAGGTAATTTCAGAAAAAAGAGCATCAATAATTATTTTTATTTTTTTATTTTTTCCCAGCAGGTACAGCATTTATAAATTTATATACATGTCGTGTCAATACAATTGTGGTACATGGTATTCAAGAAATGTACATCTTTTCATACATATAAATTCTTTATTTCATAAATATTTATGAGATATTGGTCCACCTAAGCATAAAAAGACTCAACTCTCAACGAATCTATATATAATGTACATACTATGTTGAAATTTCCAACTCACGATGTTGTCATCGCACAAGATTGCACCTTATATAACAGAATCTGATACAAAATATGTCAACTACTTATTCCTGTGACCTTTGTATTTAAACACAACTTCACTAAGATGGCGTCTATAGTGTTTGGGCAGTACATGTATATGGATTGAACAAAACAAACGGTAATTGGTACGCTTATTGCTTTACATTTGCAGACAAACCCTCGGCCAATGCAAGTGCTTGTACATCATCTGTTGTGTCTCTGTGGAAATTCGG
The DNA here is from genome assembly GCF_023055435.1 of Haliotis rufescens. Lineage (NCBI taxonomy): Eukaryota > Metazoa > Mollusca > Gastropoda > Lepetellida > Haliotidae > Haliotis > Haliotis rufescens. The sequence goes on from NW_025963779.1 coordinate 17,560,882, forward strand.
CTCGTGTCGACTGTGTGCCCTTTTATGATTGTACCAGTGTGGACATTCTACTAGAATCGATTTTGTGCCGTAAAATGGCCGGGCCTGTGTGGAGTGTCAGCTTGAGTCACTTTGGAGCTGTTATATGTCTGTGTCTGTGTGGAGATTCAACTAGAGTCACTTTGGAGCCGTTATATGGCTGTGCCTGTGTGGAGTGTCAGCTGGAGTCAATCTGGAGCCGTTATATGGCTGTCTGTGTGGAGTTCCAGCTATAATCAATCTGGAGCCGTTATATGGCTGTGCCTGTGTGGAGATTCAACTAGAGTCACTTTGGAGCCGTTATATGGCCGTGCCTGTGTGGAGTGTCAGGTAGAGACAATCTGGGGCCGTTATATGACTGTCTGTGTGGAGTGTCAGCTAGGGACGATCTGGAGCCGTTATATGCCTGTGCCTGTGTGGAGATTCAACTAGAGTCAATTTGGAGCCGTTATATGTCTGTGCTTGTGTGGAGATTCAACTAGAGTCACTTTCGAGCCGTTATATGGCCGTGCCTGTGTGGAGTGTCAGCTAGAGACAATCTGGAGCCGTTATATGTCTGTGCCTGTGTGGAGTGTCAGCTAGAGTCACTTTGGAGCCGTTATATGTCTGTGCCTGTGTGGAGATTCAACTAGAGTCACCTTGGAGCCGTTATATGGCCGTGCCTGTGTGGAGCGTCAGCTAGAGTCACTCTGGATCCGATACATGACTGTCTGTGTGGAGATTCATATAATGACATCCGATGGGGATCAGGCAGGCATGATGTGTTACCTGGCTGTTTGCGTATCATCATACCCCGATGGCATAGATCGTTTATCATGCTAAAACATCTGGTTGCCTGGCCCATGTTCCACTATTTCCAGTCATAGTAAAGCTTGAATACTGCAGACTGATGAGCAAGCAACAGCATGTTATCACACAACTGGCTACTCTTACAAAGATCGTTCCAATCACTGGATTGTCTTGTCCAGATTCGATTAGTTGCAGACCGACGTCATATAGCTGAATATTTCTAAGTGCGCAGTTAAACAACAAACAAACAAAACAAAGTTCGTCCCCAAAAAGAGCTTAAGTGTTCTTCCTTCATTGTTGATGGTGAATGAAAATATTCATTTTTTTCACGCTTGCATACCTTTTGGATAGTTCACCCGTACGCGTTATTCCTTTTGTTCAAAGGGCCATGACATCTGCAATATTCACGATTTATACATTTCCCAGAATACCGCTGTCAATATGTTGCGAGCATAATCTTCTGTCAATTGATCCCATGAATCATTGGACCGCCTCTAGTGGTCTAGTGGTAGAGCGTCCGTCCGGAGAGCGGACGGTCCGGGGTTCGATCCCCAGCCGCGTCATACCAAAAGACGTTAAAAGATGGTACTTGTTGCTACCCTGTCTGGCGCTCGGCATTAAGGGGATAAAAACAAGGACTGGTCGGCTCGGAGTCAGTATTCTGTGTCTGAGTGGGGTATTCCTGTTAAACTGCGGCATGGTATCTCAGTAGGCTAGCACTATTAAATCGACACCAGCCCGGACTAGTACAAGCACGCACACACACACACACACACGCACGCACGCACGCACGCACGCACGCACGCACGCACGCACGCACGCACGCACACACACACACACACACACACACGTGCATACACGTCTTTATCATAAGTGCAATAATCGTCAGCGTGACGTTAAACTGCGGCATGGTATCTCAGTAGGCTAGCACTATTAAATCAACACCAGCCCGGACTAGTACAAGCACGCACGCACACGCACGCACACACACACACACACACACACACACACACACACACACACACACACACACACACACACACACACACACACACACACACACACACACACACACACACACACACACACACACACACGTCGTTATTATAAGTGCAATCTAAAACGAGAGGACATAGGGGTTCAGTGGTATGTGTTGAGTCAGTTCCCATAACCTTACCAAGACGCTTGTTTTGTGTTCGAATCCACTTTCGATTATAATTGATAACTCTCCATCTAAAGCGTTTGCATAACCAACTTGGCAATCACTTAAGATTGTCCTAAAGCACCAAGTTGACAGGGCATGAACAATTGAATCAACTCAATCCGGTGGTATGTCACTGTATGCCAATTGCGTGTACGATGCTTAAGATATCAATCACTGGATTATCTAGTTTCAGATCAAGATCGCCGCATTGTAGGTTTTTTGTTTGTTTATTTGTTTGTTGTTTAACGCCGCATTCAACAATAGTCCTGCTATATGACGGCGGCCTGTAAATCATCCAGTCTGGATCAGACAATTCAGTGATTCACTTCATGAGCATCGACCTACGCAATTGGGATACGATGACATACATCAACCCAGTCAGCGGGCCTAGCCACCCAATCCCGTTAGTCGCCTCTTACGACATCCCAAGCATTGTCCCCTTTTACAGCAAGCATGAGTTGCTGAAGACCTATTCTAACCCGGATCTTCACGGGTCTCATGTAGCTTGAATATTGTTGAGTGCGAAATTAAATATTAAACAAACAAACAAACAACAAACAACAATACCATACGAATACACCAGATGAAGAATGCCATGCCTATGTCATAAACAAGATCTCTTGACAGCTATTTATAGGCCATGATTACATGTATTTTACCAGATTAACATCCCGCCACATGCCTTTTCCCAATATAACTGAAATAACGCGAACGTGGTTATCTTTTATCATATTTGTAAACTCTGTCGATTGGTTTCAATACCACTACCAATATATTTTCCACAAGTTGTTTGAATTACCTCCATAGAGACGCACGTGCAATAAAGATATGAAGCTCTCTACAGTAGTGTTGACGTAATGCAGACATCATTATCAACGATGTTGATCCCTCTTTGCGATACGATTTTCAATATTAAAACCCATTATGATGACGTCACGCTATTGTTGTTGCAGCTGATATTGAGCCAAGAATTCTCTGGCCAGTCTGAACGTGCATTTTAAAAAAGGACATCTGACCCAACTACACTAAAAACGTATTTCGAATGTACTTAGGAATGTGTTTAAATCCTGAACGGGATACACATGTTCTATCTAAACACGATTAGGGTCAAAACGCAAAACGATTAGGGTCACAGCCCTCACATCATCTAAACACCACATCCCTATAATCGAAACATGTTTAGAATTAATAAACATGTTTAAAATGTAAACATGTATAGAATTTAAACAGAATTTAAATGCAAATATAGTGCATACCATTAGGCATAAAATCAAATATGGATAGGATGTAGAATATATATTGAGATTAGATGTGCAAAAAGGATTTAGGGGCACTTGCACAACACATATACCACGAGTACTTTCAAAGAACTTGGTACAACATAAACATGTACAAATAAACCAAGCTAAGTTAATCACGACAAGGAAAATTGTCTACCGTGACAACAACAGTCTCCCTAGCACAGGTTGTAGTGTGTCGGACTACAAAGTTAAAGGTTCATAAAGGTTTGTTTCTGAATGACAAATAGCATTTCTATCATAAAGTTGGTTGGTTGGTTGGTTTGTTGTTTAACGCCGCACTCAGCAATCTTTCAGCTATATGACGGCGTTCTGTAAATAATCGAGTCTGGACCAGACAATCCAGTGTTTGACATCATGAGCATCGATCGACACATTTGGGATACGATGACATGCTGCAACCCATCAGCGAGCCTGACCACCCGATCCCGTTAATCGCCTTTTACGACAAGTATAGTCACCTTTTACGGCAAGCATGGGTTGCTGAAAACCTATTCTACCCCGGAATCTTCACGGGTCTCTATCATAAAGGATCATATAGCCATACCCATCATTCATTAATCACTAATGCTTTTAATGCAGAAGACTTCACTCTGAATACCTAAACATATATAATGTCCTGATTTCGAGGTTTAAGAGTAGTGTTTATTTTACGATTGCCGGTGTTAAATAACAATGACTGCAGTGATTTTTCCTTTCATACTTATCCAAGGCGTAATAAAAAAAGAAAGATTAAAAGAATGAAAAGCCAGCACTATGACTACAAGAAGTGTTTATTGAGACAATGCGGACAATTAGTAATCCAGAGCTGGTGCTGTCGTAGTAGTAGCTGAAGGATCTTGGAACTTGAGAGTCGCTGACGTGAGCTGCAGTACCTCCTGGTGGCGCCCCGTTGTAGCGTCTACTCTATAGCGGTGGCCGTTGATGACAATGGGGCAATCCTTGTTGGGATAGGCCAGGCCACACACTGTGTACAAGGCCAGATCAAACTCAGGGCTTGTACCGACAAAGAATGTCTTTCCTTTAGCAAGAGCATTCTTCCAGTTGAAAAGAACGTCGACGACATTTGGGTCCTGGAAGAGAGTTGAAACACGTGTATTACTCCCTTGTGTGCCGTATATATGTCTGGGGCTAGCTATCCCTATCCTACGGTAACATTCACACTGTCCTACCGCTAACTTAACTTGACGGCGACCTTCGCTTGTCAGGTCACGGATGAAGCCATGACGACCAAACGTTAAATGTCGAGGCAGCAGTAGCGAAACTATGCGCCGAAATAAAAGTAGCCTTATGTACTACACGAAGAGAACACAATCTTGCTAATCTGGACGGAGCAGTGTTATATGAAGTCTTAAGTAATGAGTGAGTGAGTGAGTATGGTGTTATGCCGCTTTTAGCAAAGTCCAGCATTATCACGGCGGTGGACACCAGAAATGGGCTTCACACATTGTACCCATGTCATTTGATACCCAACCATGTAATATTCTATAAGGTGTGGGCAGTAGGGTTGGGAGAAGACTGGGGGTTTTGATACGGTCAGGATATTCCTTCTGTTGCTGTTTTATAAACAGTTATACCTGTGAAAAGAAGAGGCGAGTAACTGCGTACCAGAGAATCCAGCATATTTTTGTATTTTTCCGGAGATAGAACCCGAGAAAACGTTATATTTTTTACAGTTATAATTTTTAAATTGTACACCCTCCAATTGCAGGCCTACTCGCACCACACAAACGCCTTTCCACCTCAGAATATCAAATGCTCTGTCCCTTAGCGGGGCCGCCAGTTCGTCACAACTTACCTGGGTATACTTAATATAACCGTAATAATCCAGATTCCCGGCCTTCTCCTCCTGGTAGAACTGTACCCAGTTCCCGAAGCCGCCGATGGTGGCGGATTGGTTCTGTTGGGCGTGTTGATGGTGCTGTGTTTTCTCGCCTATCATGATGTGTTCGAATCCACTGTCAGATTTTACGGTAGCGTGACTCTTTGGATACAGTTCGAACCACATTTCATTGATGACGGTACGGAATGCGTGCATGTCACTCTTTATGAAGCCTGAAACAGACAGTCAGTAAAAAGGTTTTAGAGTGATCAGTATGTCAGATAGTATTATCACGGCCTATAAACCACATGTGGAAGGAGTGAGCTTGGGTTAACGCCGTTTTGAACAGTATTCCACTTCAATCACGGCGTGTCAGCTTAATCTGGGAAGAAAGCCGCACGGGATGCAGGTTTCGGACGTTTACCACTTTGGTGAAACCCGAGAGCACCGGTATGGTATTGATAAACCTAGAAATATGATGGGGGCAAACCGGGATTCGAACCCACAATCATAGATTTCTGGTGTGCGCAAGGGACGCAACTCTGAGACGACTGAGCCACCCATGGTCCCTTATGTGGAAGAAAAAACAATGACCGAGGCCGACGAACCAATGATGACTATTCTGCGTTTATAACCCGCGACCAGGGGGTCCCAGCATGACTGCACATAAAACCACATCCACATTCGTATAAAAACATGTTATACGAATGTGGATATGGTAATATTTGGTTACAGCCACATGTTGACACGCCACAGCATTTCGTCACCAGTTTGACACAGACCTTAACAGATATGTACATCCAAAAATTGCATCGTTACTTGTCCAGTGCTATAAAAGCAAATTACTACACTACATTTAAGAATACTACATACTAGAGCCTTATCTATCAAGTGTAAATTTACATAAGTTAAGAACAACTCTTTCTCGATATGATCTATGTATTAAATCAGGCAGATGCAGATGGGATATTGTACGAGAACATAGACTTTGTAAGATTTGTAAAACTGATTGTAATGAAGATGAATATCACTTTTTATGTGTATGCTCAGTGTACAATGATTTAAGAGCAAAATATCTTATTAACTATTTCTACACAACCCAAATGGTAACAAATTTTGTTAATTAATGACATGTGATTGCATTTATCCACGTTCATTTATCATGCTATGAAACTAAGAAAATGTATGAATTTGTAACACGCCCCAGACAATGTACTATAAGCCTTTGGCCTCATCGGTACCATGAATAAAGAATGATTGACTGCTTATTGCAAATCTGCACATTGAAATCCAGCACAGATACAGGAGGCTATTAAATTATGAGTGTAAAGAGATAATTAAAAAGTACAATCATTTCTAGAACGGTTTTAATTGAAACGATACCGGATTTTTTTTTATTGACAGTAGTCTGTGTTTGGAAAACCCACCGGGGTATCTGGGAAACAGAAACGTCCAGTTGTTGTGGTGCAACTATGACTACAGGTCCTATCCGCGACTTTATTATTTATACAGGTGTAGCAGCTCAACTACTGCTGAAGGTCCCCCAAGTCACTAACGTATACGGTAGTTGTAGGTCAACTACTGCTGAAGGTCAACCAAGTCACTTACTTATACGGTAGTTGTAGGTCAACTACTGCTGAAGGTCCCCCAAGTCACTAACGTATACGGTAGTTGTAGGTCAACTACTGCTGAAGGTCAACCAAGTCACTTACTTATACGGTAGTTGTAGGTCAACTACTGCTGAAGGCCCTCCACGTCACTAACGTATACGGTAGTTGTAGGTCAACTACTGCTGAAGGTCCCCCAAGTCACTAACATATACGGTAGTTGTAGGTCAACTACTGCTGAAGGCCCTCCACGTCACTTACGTATACGGTAGTTGTAGGTCAACTACTGCTGAAGGTCCTCCACGTCACTAACGTATACGGTAGTTGTAGGTCAACTACTGCTGAAGGCCCTCCACGTCACTTACGTCTACGGTAGTTGTAGGTCAACTACTGCTGAAGGCCCTCCACGTCACTTACGTCTACGGTAGTTGTAGGTCAACTACTGCTGAAGGTCCTCCACGTCACTAACGTATACGGTAGTTGTAGGTCAACTACTGCTGAAGGTCCTCCACGTCACTTACGTCTACGGTAGCTGTAGGTCAACTACTGCTGAAGGCCCTCCACGTCACTTACGTCTACGGTAGTTGTAGGTCAACTACTGCTGAAGGCCCTCCACGTCACTTACGTCTACGGTAGCTGTAGGTCAACTACTGCTGAAGGTCCTCCACGTCACTTACGTCTACGGTAGCTGTAGGTCAACTACTGCTGAAGGCCCTCCACGTCACTTACGTCTACGGTAGCTGTAGGTCAACTACTGCGGAAGGTCCTCCACGTCACTTACGTATACGGTAGTTGTAGGTCAACTTCTGCTGAAGGTCCTCCACGTCACGTACGTAGACGGTAGTCGTAGGTCAACTACTGCTGAAGGTCAACCAAGTCACTTACATACACGGTAGTTGTAGGTCAACTACTGCTGAAGGCCCTCCACGTCACTAACGTATACGGTAGTTGTAGGTCAACTACTGCTGAAGGTCCTCCACGTCACTAACGTATACGGTAGTTGTAGGTCAACTACTGCTGAAGGCCCTCCACGTCACTTACGTCTACGGTAGTTGTAGGTCAACTACTGCTGAAGGTCCTCCACGTCACTAACGTCCACGGTAGTTGTAGGTCAACTACTGCTGAAGGCCCTCCACGTCACTTACGTATACGGTAGTTGTAGGTCAACTACTCCTGAAGGTCCTCCACGTCACTTACGTCTACGGTAGCTGTAGGTCAACTACTGCTGAAGGCCCTCCACGTCACTTACGTCTACGGTAGCTGTAGGTCAACTACTGCTGAAGGTCCTCCACGTCACTTACGTCTACGGTAGTTGTAGGTCAACTACTGCTGAAGGCCCTCCACGTCACTTACGTCTACGGTAGTTGTAGGTCAACTACTGCTGAAGGTCCTCCACGTCACTAACGTATACGGTAGTTGTAGGTCAACTACTGCTGAAGGTCCTCCACGTCACTTACGTCTACGGTAGCTGTAGGTCAACTACTGCTGAAGGCCCTCCACGTCACTTACGTCTACGGTAGTTGTAGGTCAACTACTGCTGAAGGCCCTCCACGTCACTTACGTCTACGGTAGCTGTAGGTCAACTACTGCTGAAGGTCCTCCACGTCACTTACGTCTACGGTAGCTGTAGGTCAACTACTGCTGAAGGCCCTCCACGTCACTTACGTCTACGGTAGCTGTAGGTCAACTACTGCGGAAGGTCCTCCACGTCACTTACGTATACGGTAGTTGTAGGTCAACTTCTGCTGAAGGTCCTCCACGTCACGTACGTAGACGGTAGTCGTAGGTCAACTACTGCTGAAGGTCAACCAAGTCACTTACATACACGGTAGTTGTAGGTCAACTACTGCTGAAGGCCCTCCACGTCACTAACGTATACGGTAGTTGTAGGTCAACTACTGCTGAAGGTCCTCCACGTCACTAACGTATACGGTAGTTGTAGGTCAACTACTGCTGAAGGCCCTCCACGTCACTTACGTCTACGGTAGTTGTAGGTCAACTACTGCTGAAGGTCCTCCACGTCACTAACGTCCACGGTAGTTGTAGGTCAACTACTGCTGAAGGCCCTCCACGTCACTTACGTATACGGTAGTTGTAGGTCAACTACTCCTGAAGGTCCTCCACGTCACTTACGTCTACGGTAGCTGTAGGTCAACTACTGCTGAAGGCCCTCCACGTCACTTACGTCTACGGTAGCTGTAGGTCAACTACTGCTGAAGGTCCTCCACGTCACTTACGTCTACGGTAGCTGTAGGTCAACTACTGCTGAAGGCCCTCCACGTCACTTACGTCTACGGTAGCTGTAGGTCAACTACTGCTGAAGGTCCTCCACGTCACTTACGTCTACGGTAGCTGTAGGTCAACTACTGCTGAAGGCCCTCCACGTCACTTACGTCTACGGTAGCTGTAGGTCAACTACTGCTGAAGGCCCTCCACGTCACTTACGTCTACGGTAGCTGTAGGTCAACTACTGCTGAAGGTCCTCCACGTCACTTACGTCTACGGTAGCTGTAGGTCAACTACTGCTGAAGGTCCTCCACGTCACTTACGTCTACGGTAGCTGTAGGTCAACTACTGCTGAAGGTCCTCCACGTCACTTACGTCTACGGTAGTTGTAGGTCAACTACTGCGGAAGGTCCCCCACGTCACTTACTTATACGGTAGTTGTAGGTCAACTACTGCTGAAGGTCCCCCAAGTCACTAACGTATACGGTGGTTGTAGGTCAACTACTGCTGAAGGCCCTCCACGTCACTAACGTATACGGTAGTTGTAGGTCAACTACTGCTGAAGGCCCTCCACGTCACTTACGTCTACGGTAGTTGTAGGTCAACTACTGCTGAAGGCCCTCCACGTCACTTACGTCTACGGTAGCTGTAGGTCAACTACTGCTGAAGGTCCTCCACGTCACTTACGTAGACGGTAGTCATAGGTCAACTACTGCTGAAGGTCAACCAAGTCACTTACATACACGGTAGCTGTAGGTCAACTTCTGCTGAAGGTCCTCCACGTCACGTACGTAGACGCTAGTCGAAGCTCAACTACTGGTGAAGGTCAACCAAGTCACTTACATACACGGTAGTTGTAGGTCAACTGCTGCTGAAGGTCCTCCACGTCACTTACGTATACGGTAGTCGAAGCTCAACTACTGGTGAAGGTCAACCAAGTCATTTACGTATACGGTAGTTGTAGGTCAACTACTGCTGAAGGACAACCAAGTCATTTACGTATACGGTAGTCGTTAGGCAACTATTGCTGAAAGTCCCCCAGGTCACTTACGTCTACGGCAGTCGTTGCGCAATTACTGCTGAAGGTCCGCCAAGTAGTTACGTATTCGGTAGTCGTAGCTCTACTATTGCTGCATATACCGTATGGTGTACAAGAGAGCCGAGTTGCAAATAACAATGATGAAACAGGATCAACGGTTTCGGAGCGTACCATTATTTAGCAGGAACTGGAAAGTCATCTGCATGACCTTTGTCTGAACGATGGTGTTCCAGAAGGTGTCTTCCTCTTTAATTTCATGTTCTGGGCGGTGTTCATCATGTTGGACGTTGATTTCATAGTTGTTCAGGAGTCTTATGAAGGCATGGTAGGTGGTGTTGGTTGTGTCGAACAGGTCGTCCAGACCAGTGCCCACTGGCTGGATGAATCTACACACGGACATGCCTCATGGTAATTACACATATACACACTTGACTACAGAAGAGCTACGTACAGTGGAATCACATAACAGTGGCTTACTGTTTAGGGAAGTTCCGGCATCCCGGCATAACCGAAAACTGACGGTTTCATGTCGGCATTCCACTTGTCATGAATTACAGATTACTGGATAAGTCATATTTTAAATTTGGCTTTCACTGTACATGACCTTGGACGCTTTCTGTGTCGAGTTACCGCAATATTTAAAGTTTAAAGCCCACAAGATGAGTTGGAGTTAAAATGAAATGGGGTTTAACGTCGCGTTCAAGATTGTTTCACTTCAGAAGCGACCTGTATGCACGTGGGTGGTCTTTACGCAACCCTTGTCTGATTGGGCTAAGTGGTTAAGGTCGTTACCTTTCTCGCCGGTGTTCGAGTCTCGACTTGGGTACAGAGTGTGAAGCCTGTTTAGGTTACTCACCTATCGGGAGCCCCATCTGAGATGTCGGGGGAAATTATTTTTCCTTGGTAGTTTAGTGTAAAGAGGCTGGAATCTATTCTGTTGACATCGTTGTCCCAGATACCTTGTACGAAAGTGTTCATTTCCTGCGTTGTCACAACAAGGCCGTACTCGGATCCTGTTGATGATAAGGGGAGGTTATGTTTCATCGGTGTATTGTATGCTATTGCAGACACTACAAATACAGTTGCTGTAGTCACTACAGTGATTACCACTGGCTGTGCCAGTACCATAGCGACGACGACCACTAAAACTACAACTTCATCTGCCACTGCCACTGCCATAGCGACAACGACCACTAAAACTACAACTTCATCTGCCACTGCCACTGCCATAGCTACGGCGACCATTATCACCACGACTACCACCGTGAAGATCCGGGTCTTCAGCAACCCATGCTTGTAGTAAGAGGCGCCTATAGAATCAGAATCAGAATCAGTTTATTCTCAGAAACCACAAAAGGTGGTACAAGAGCATATTACAATAAATAATTATGCATATGTACAAAAAGCAGACAAGATGGCAATTAATAACAACATGTGATTACCTAGCATTTTTAATACTAATGGACATTTTTACAATGAATCTCGATATTTTTTTGAGATCCTGTGTGTTTGTTGTTGATAAGAGTTTTACAAATTTTATAATATTTGGCCATTCAGTATAATATGGTGAGAGAAATGTTCGCCTCTCTCTTTTAAAATAATTACATCTGAATAAGTAGTGAAATTCATCAGCAATAGATGGGGAATTACATAATTTACAAGTTCTATTTTCCTTGGGAATATTTTTCCATCGACCAGTCTCATTAGGTAAATTATGATTACAGGTTCGAAATCGTAGTATTGGAATTGCTATTCGTTTTGGCAATAGAAAATATTTATCGAGAACCGGAGTGTCCTTTAAATGTTTATAGTATAAGCCTTTAGAACTAGAATTAACGTCACTTCTCCATTTCTGAAAAAAGGGATCTTTAAGTATTTGCTCTACTTCTGACACTAGCCACTTTGTTGTGCAGATTGACGGATTGTTAAATACATAAGATAATCCAATACTGTCTAATATATTCATAACACATCTAACCCAGGGATTTGTTGATGCAATAGTCTTGTTCCCGTTAATTGACAGATATTGATATAACAGCTGTGAAAGTTTATACACTCCAGTTTGGTATGTTAATTTGTGCCAGAAAGATATCATTCGTTTACAAATTATTATTCTTAATGGTAGCCTACCTAATTCGCCATATATCATATAACGAGGAGTTGAATTTCTTAATCCTGTGATAAGTCTGAGGAATTTGAGGTGTATTCTTTCTATAATTTCTAAATTTTCAAAGCCCCAGATTTCTGAACCATAAGTTAATATTGGTAATACCATCGTATCAAAAGCTGATAATACACAGTCCAAAGGTAAATTTAAATTTCTTGATTTTTTTATCAGGCAAAACATTGCTTTCAAAGCATTATCACTGAGGGACTTAAGACTTGATACTAGTTTTCTATTCCTGTGAAGTACAATTCCTAAATACGTATAAGTGTCGACAATATCTAGAGTTTTATCAGAATAGTGGAATTTATGTTTCGAATTTTTCGATGGGCCACCACCGAAAATCACAATTTTTGTTTTATTTATATTTACATGTAATTTCCACTCTTCACAATATTCATTAAAAGTGTCCAAGGCTTTCTGTAAACCTTCTGGTGATTCATCAAATAATACAGCATCATCTGCATACAATAGAATTATGAATTGGATCCATACAATTAAGTCTTTATCTTGATCATAGTTGCGATTAACTCCTCCACACCCAGATGAAAGCAAAAAGATTTCCACGTCATTTATGAAAATTGAGAATAATGGAGGGGATAGGTTTTCTCCCTGTCTGACACCTATATTACAAGGAAAGTAACCTGACATTTTATCATCACACTGTATCAACGATTTAATATTTTTATACATATTTTGAACTAACGTAAGAAATCTACCTTTGATGCCAATAGTCTGCATTTTCCTCCACAATCCCACTCGCCAAACAGTGTCAAAAGCTTTAGTAAAGTCTATGAAAGCGCAGTATAATTTTTGTTTATTATTTTTTAAAATTTGCATAAGCATATAAATTACAAATATATTGTCAGCAGTTGAGAAAGATTTCCTGAATCCTGCTTGGGCAGCTGTTAGAATATTATTTTTATCTAAGAATTTAGTTAAACGGTTGTTTAAAATTCTGGTGAATAGTTTTCCAAAGCAACTAAGGATAGTGATTGGCCTATACGAGTTAGGGTCAAGTGGGTCACCCTTTTTCTTGTAAATCGGTTTAATTATACCCACCAACCAAGATTCTGGAAGTATACCCTTTTCAAATATCAGGTTAAATAGTTCAACTAACAAAGGGGTTAATAAATCAATACTATCAATAAAATAATCATTTTCTATAAAATCAATACCGGATGCTTTATTTCTCTTTAGTTCTCTTACTGCTATCATAACTTCATCAGGTGTGATATCTCCATTTAAAGTTTCACAGTCATATTGTGTATCCATAGTACACTCCTTCATTTCCGGGTCTTCTGAAGTTGTCTCATTGAGTGACTTAAAAAACTGGTAAAAATCTTCAATTTCAGGACAAATATTGTCATCTTTTTTATCTCCTTTTAACATTTTCCAAAACTCTTTTGGGGAGTGTTTGTGTTTTTCTCTTAACATTTTACCTAAGTTATCTTTATATTGTTTTATATGCTTATCCATACATTTCTTATAAGCCTTAGATTCATATTTTAACAGGCGTTTGTTATAAATAGAATTAAATCTTTTCAAGCGGCGTTTTGCTTTATAAAAACTTTTTCTAGCATTTATACATTCCTTTCCAAACCATGGTTTGTTCATCTTATATTTCTTACCGACACCCTGCCTCCGGGTCCCGAAGGCAGCGCGTGCAGCGTCTATCAGCACGTGCCCGGCCTCTTCAGTTATGTCATTGATCAGATGTGGGTCAGCTTGGCCTTGTCTAGCCACATGTGCTTTCCGAGTGAGAATGTTTACCTTTTCAGCATTTAAATGTTGTAGAAACCTGTTAGTTCTATCTATATTATAACGTTTTGGTCTGGGATGAGTATTGTGTACTGTATTTACTTCGGACTGGATACCTACAGTTTGTTCTTGGAGTACAGTGGTGGCTAAAGAAAAGGACAATGGGCAGTGCACATCTGAATACAGGGGTGAGAAGTCTAAAATGGCTAAGTCAGTAAACAGAGGTAAGCACAAGGGGGAGGCTATAACATTGTCAACTACACTAACATCATTACATGTTATTTTACCTACATTTTTATCCTGTCCCAGTCTACCATTACAGATGAATAAGTTAAGATTTTTACATATCTCTATTATTTTATTACCTGAATTATTAACCCTTGCATTATCTTGATTAGCCCTGGACTGTGGTATATTAAGTTTATCTAACAATTTATCAGGCTCAAGTTCATTACCCATATCATTTATATCAATATCAAATTCCTTGAGTACTTGCTTATTGAATATAGTATAATCACATAGCTGTTTAGTTCTTGCATTGAAGTCACCCATCAAAATAACATACTCACTCAAAGAGAGAAAATAAAGTAAATTCTTTTCAAATTCATTGAATGTCTCACTTGTAAAGTAATTTGAATTTTCCGGAGGTATATATACTGTTCCTAAAAACAGATCTTGTTTGATACTTGTCGTAAGAGGCGACTAATGGGATCGGGTGGTCAGGCTCGCTGACATGGTTGATGCATGTCATCTTATCCCAATTGCGTGGATCGATGTTCATGATGTCAATCACTGGATTGTCTGGTCCTGACTCGATTATTTACAGTCCGCCGTCATATAGCTGGAATATTGCTGAGAGCGGCGTTAAACAAAAAACAAACAACAAACCAATACCAGTGTATAACTGCCAGTACCATAGTCACTACCATTATCACTAGTACCAATAACACTACCCCGTGAACAGCCGGGTTCAAATTCGTCATCAGCAACCCATGCTTACCGTAATAGGCGACCATACTTGTTGTAATTAAGCGGCGAGTAACGGGATCGGGTAGTCAGGCTGATGCATGTCATCGTATTCCAAAACAAACAAACAAACAAACAAACAAACACTGAAACCGCCACTACCAATACCACTGTGCGAGCCAATATAACTGGCAACACCACAGCAACCCCTAATATCATTGTAACTCCCGTTACCATAGCCACTAAATGAATGCTTGTCGCCATCTTTGCGTACTCCTGGTGGGGTTATTTTTACAAACGCCAGTCAAAGTAGTTACGGAATCGTTACCAAGCCGGGATGGCTCTGGATTTACTTACCTCTGCACCTGGTCCAGAAGTCGCCGCAGCAGTTGCCGATGTCCTCACAGTCATAATCACACTGGCAGGACTGGGCGTAGTCGTTGTTGGTGAAGCATCGGTTGGCGCAGGTTCCTGCAGTATGTTGTCATATATATAGAAGACACACATATGTACGATCTTGCCTTAATTGCTCAGATATACTATGACCCTATGGAGGATCAGGGTCAGAATAGGCCCCGAGTTCCTCTTGTGATGAAAGATCATTGAAATGAGACTCAGCCGTTCAGGCTGATTGCGAATTAGCGTGTGCGCGTGTGCATGTGCGTGTGCGTGTGCGTGTGCATGTGCGTGTGCGTGTGCGCGTACAGAACCGACCAGTCCTTGTTTTATCCCCTTTTAATGTCGAGCGCCATACGCAGTTTGGGGATCGAACAACACCCGATTTTCCGCTCTGCGGGCAGATATGGAATATGCAGACAATACCTACGTATATGTACTCAATTACTCGTGGACTGTAACTGGACTGTGTATTATAACAAAAGACTAAGGCACTTTAAACTGTTCACTGAGTCAAGCGCCAAATTAGCTTTTACACATTGATTTAAACATAACACTAATATATCCAGACGAGTTAGCAGGATCTTGTTTGGAAATAGGCCTAGGATGTAAAACTGTTAGTTACCATGTCTAAGCAGAAACTGGGCCTGAGCCCCGGCGACCAAGACGACAAAGAGTAGACACAGCTCCATGGTTGACGACGTGGCTACGAAGACCGACTCAGACACAATGCAGATTATCTTATCGTGAGAACCTGAATACTTCCAATAGACAGGACGAGTACCTCACCTGGTTGAAAATATGTGTAGGGCGCACGGCCATTGTGTAAACAATGCAGGATGGTATTTGATTGGATTAAACGAGGAAAGAGAATGAGTGTGTGAGTGAGAGACAGCGCTAACGATTGAAAGCGTGAGTTAGACTCACATCTCGTCTCTGAAATGAACATATTTTACAGAAAAAACAGTTGTTAAATCATAGTTATAAAATATAATAAAAAGGATCCCAGAGACTTTCTTCATTTTCAGATTTGATACTGCAGTAATCTAGACTTGCCAAACTTTATAGACTTGCAGTCAGTTTAGGTATTGTTTTATGAGTAATCAACAGTATCAGTAACTGTAATGTCTGGGAGATGGCAGAGTTCGCTTTACAACAGCGATAGCCTGTTCACTACACCAACATATTGGGAGGAGTGAGTGGGTGAGTGAGACAATTGAGCTTAAGGCTGCTTTGAATAGTATCCAGTTATATCGGCTGCGGATCTCAAATACGGCTCCGGAACTCCATACGGCTGCGGATCTCAATACGGCTCCGGAGCTCCGTACGGCTGCTGATCTCAATACGGCTCCGGAGCTCCTTTCGGCTGCTGATCTCAATACGGCTCCGGTACGGCTCGGATCTCAATACGGCTCCGGACCTCCGTACGGCTGCTCATCTCAATACGGCTCCGGAACTCGGTACGGCTGCGGATCTCAATACGGCTCCGGAGCTCCGTACGGCTGCTGATCTCAATACGGCTCCGGAGCTCCATACGGCTGCTGATCTCAATACGGCTCCGGAGCTCGGTACGGCTGCTAATCTCAATACGGCTCCGGAGCTCCTTTCGGCTGCTGATCTCAATACGGCTCCGGTACGGCTCGGATCTCAATACGGCTCCGGACCTCCGTACGGCTGCTGATCTCAATACGGTTCAGGATCTCGGTACGGCTGCGGATCTCAATACGGCGCCGGAACTCGATACGGCTGCGGATCTCAATACGGCTCCGGAACTCGGTACGGCTGCTGATCTCAATACGGCTCCGGACCTCCGTACGGCTGCTGATCTCAATACGGCTCCGGATCTCGGTACGGCTGCGGATCTCAATACGGCTCCGGAACTCCGTACGGCTGCTGATATCAATACGGCGCCGGACCTCCGTACGGCTGCTGATCTCAATACGGCTCCGGATCTCGGTACGGCTGCGGATCTCAATACAGCGCAGGACCTCCGTACGGCTGCGGATTCTCAATACGGCTCTGGAAGGAAAATCAACACAGACCATCTCTGTCCCATATTGCTAGTAGAATACAATGTTATTGTGTATAGGGAAATACAATGTTCATGTATCATGTGGCCCATGGTTGTATATAATATGCGTGTATCATAAAGTAAGAAAGAGACAAGCGGTACAGGTGTTACGTAACTGATATGCATGGCTTTTTCTTTATTTGTAATTGAGTAACCTCTTCCATATTGCGACATTGAACTTTAAAAGAGAAAAACAATGTGTTTATTGTCGTGAATTTCATCCCAGGTGAGCTAAAGAACTAGGATAGGTACAAATGCATATGACACATGCGGTCACATGACGTAACGTAATGTTGTTTTGTTAACGCTCTGCTATGTTACATAAGTATGAACGTACGTAATAGCGTGTCGAATTTCCGAATGCTTCATCAGAAAAAGCATTTGTAAACTTTGTTTTTAATCTACTTTCATCAAAATTGTCTACATTAAGGAACTGGAACTGACACATGTAGACTGGGGCTGACACATGTTCACTGGAGCTGAATTGCACAATTAATTCATCTAATTCGAAATGATAAAGTAATGATTGTGAACATACAAATTCTAAAAGATGCTTGGCAAGAACAGTGGCATGCTGCCAAGGTGTGTTATTAATTTTGCTAAAATATTCTTTTGATATGTTTGAGTCAGTGGACAGGCTGGATCAAGTCGAACGACTTCAGTAATGGTCTAGGGAATGTCTTTATCTCTCTGGAAGGCGCAGCTGTATATATCTGTCTTGGGAAAACTGCGTATGGTGGCATTTGCGAAAGTGCATTAAACGTAAATTTTACAATGCGTCGTTTACTTGACAATATTACTCAATACAGACTAAACAATAACTGAACATGAAATGTGTTGGGTTACTGAACATGTCATGTAATAAGTAGCTTTTGTATTTATGTTTTTACATATATGTGGGTCAGATTAATTACGGGACACTTACATTTCACAGGTATGTTGTGGGGGCGAGTTGACCCATGAAAACAGGTATGACGGAAGCATATTGTGCCGTTGTCTCCGTCGTAAGAGTAGAACTATTGTTTCCCCCACCACTGTTAGCATACTGCAACAAGTGCAACCCATGACATAGAGTGCCTAGCATGTTGGTTGCACTAGGGGATACCGTACAAATGACTGGAAATGACGGCTTGACGCGAGTTGAAGTGAAATGGCGTCGTTATGGGACGAACATGGTGGAGAACGATCGACCAACAGCGGTTGTGTGTTGCTTAATGCTCTGTGCTGATCAACATAAGTGTAGCATGGATGAGGATGTCATATGTTGAGCTATTGTACCTGATATGTCATATGTTGAGCTGTTGTACTTGACCTGTGTTGGCTACTGAGGATGTCATATGTTGAGCTGTTGTACCTGACATGTCATATGTTGAGCTGTTGTACATGACCTGTGTTGGCTACTGAGGATGTCATATGTTGAGCTGTTGTACTTGACCTGTGTTGGCTACTGAGGATGTCATATGTTGAGCTGTTGTACTTGACCTGTGTTGGCTACTGAGGATGTCATATGTTGAGCTGTTGTACCTGACATGTCATATGTTGAGCTGTTGTACATGACCTGTGTTGGCTACTGAGGATGTCATATGTTGAGCTGTTGTACTTGACCTGTGTTTGCTACTGAGGATGTCATATGTTGAGCTGTTGTACCTGACATGTCATATGTTGAGCTGTTGTACATGACCTGTGTTGGCTACTGAGGATGTCATATGTTGATCTGTTGTACTTGACCTGTGTTGGCTACTGAGGATGTCATATGTTGAGCTGTTGTACCTGACATGTCATATGTTGAGCTGTTGTACATGACATGTGTTGGCTACTGAGGATGTCATATGTTGAGCTGTTGTACATGACATGTGTTGGCTACTTGGGATGAGCTGTTGTACCCGCCATTTGTTGGCTTCTGAGGATGTCATATGTTGAGCTGTTGTACCTGACATGTCATATGTTGATCTGTTGTACTTGACATGTGTTGGCTACTGAAGATGTCATATGTTGAGCTGTTGTACCTGACATGTCATATGTTGAGCTGTTGTACTTGAAATGTGTTGGCTACTGAGGATGTCATATGTTGAGCTGTTGTACATGACATGCGTTAAGCTACTGAGGATGTCATGTGTTGAGCTGTAATATTAGAAATCGAGAGGAATCCAGGTGGGTTTTGTATTGCCTTGGGTGTTTTATGAATGATATTTGCTAACTGCTAACATACACGGGTAGTGCACGTTACTCTCTAATTAAAGTGATTGATAAATTATGTTTTACATACAATGAAACAACGACAGCTAATAAACACAATCATGCAACACGTTGTGTCATTTATTTTGGCTTCATCAAAAGCTACACGGGTCTGGCATCATCGATCAGACGCTGCTTGTAAAGGAGGGTACAGCTCCTGTAAGCTGGAGGATCGATTCGTGGCGAGCAGTGGACGCCTTGATGGTGATGTTCTGGCCGTTGATGGTCACGGCACACTGCTTGTCTGGGCGGGCAAGGCCACACACAGTGTACAGCGCCATGTCAAACTCGGGACTTGTTCCAACAAAGAACTTCTTCATCCTCGCCATGGCATCATTCCACAGGAACTGAACACTCACCATAGGAGGGTCCTAAAACGATGGAAATGATGGCTGAAGTTTATAACCACAGAGGACAAACTAATATATGACTTGAATGTAATGATTGTCCACATGAAAACTATGAACCGGTGGGGGTGGGGGTGGGGGTGGGGGTGGGGGTGGGGGTTGGGGTGGGGGGGGTATTGTGTGTGTGTGTGTGTGTGTGTGTGTGTGTGTGTGTGTGTGTGTGTGTGTGTGTGTGTGTGTGTGTGTGTGTGGACTTGGATGATGTTTGGAAGCATTTAAAAATGCTTAATATGTATTGAACAACCTGACAATACAAATGACATAGTCACCTTCGAACGACGTTGTCTCAACAACGTGTCCCCAACAAAAATTAAATTAAAATATTTCATTAAAATTTTGACATGGATAACCGTGAGACGTTTCAATATTTTGGTAAAAAACACACCTAGATCGTAGCAGATCAATAAAAGGATGAGACTTAATATTTAAAATTTAACAAACCGTTCACTATTATTAGGTGAGTTTAAACTTATACACGTCGTGAAGTTTTCCATATTAGCAAAACCTGGCCCACGGAATGGTACCGACAAACCAAGTATAAAAAAACCCCGGGATGAATGATGAATTCGAAAAATGGTCCGGGTTTGATTCCCCACATGGGTTTTATGTGTGGAGCATGTTTCTTGTGTCCCCATGCGGGATATTGCTTGAGTATTGCTAAATGCGGCGCAAAATCACGCTCACTCACTCACTCACTCACCCACCCAAACACACACCCAAACACACACACACCCACCCAAACACCCACCCACCCAAACACTCACTCACTCACTCACTCACTCACTCACCTGGAGGTAGGACAGATAGCCGTGGTAATCAACAACCTCCGCCTTCTCCAGAAGGTAGAACTGTATCCAGTTGTTCAACCCAATGATGTGATTCGAAATGTTGTGTTGCATGTTGTGCGTGTTTTTCAACTTTTCTCCGATCATGATGTGCTCAAAGCCACTACTCTTGTGCCTGTGCAGCAAGGCGGAATGCCCTCTGTACAACTCGAACCACATCTCATTGATCACAGCCCGGAATGCGTGTTGATCTGCTTTGATGAACCCTGAAGAGTAACTGTCAATTAGCATACGGGACTAAAATAGTGAGTGAATATTAATTAATGTTCTTCAACATTCAGCATAATCATTTCTGTAACCCCTGGACTGAAACGTAGATTCAGAGCTCGAGACTGTTGTGACAAACGATTTCAAGACGAAAATAATTTCTATCCGGGTATACCTCCACGTGTATATGGGTTTTAAACCTGGGGCATAAATTGATGTCAAACTCCATAAAAACGGGTCGGTGGTTTCGTGGTTCACCTCGTTTAAGTGCTCAATCAGGAAAAACGTTTTGTCAAGATGAGGACATTCTATTAGGCCTGTTTGACCTATTTCAGGTTTAGCATGTCACATCACAAATACTCTGATCACATACGATATAGCAGGTATAAAGTGCGGGTTAAGAGCAACGGCAAAATATATTTTGTTTCACTAGTAACTGTGGATGATTGAAAAATTATACTTCTTTATAAACCTCCAGTTGTTCTCTTAAATCTCATAAACAGGGATGTTATGTCATTTTATCCCGTGTTTTTTATCAAATATCCCAGGGATTTTATTAATAAAACCTCCGTTTATGTTGCAACATATGAATGTTTCTTGCAAAATAAATTTTACATTTGAACACAATTTAATGAAAATTAAAATCAAATGTTTTATTTACATTTCCATTCGGCATGAGAGGAGCTGATAAATCACAATGCTTTAAAGAATGTCTTTTTCAAGTACCGTACGCCAGCAACAGATATTTTACGCCCGTTTTCTAAGGTTCATGGAAAGCGTGTATGAAACATGAAAATGTTGATAAACGTTGTTGTAAGCTTCATTTTTCGGTTAGAAATTAGAGAAACCCTCGGGTGTTTATGAGATCAAAAACCCTCCTCATCGGGATAAAACAGAGGGGCGGACGCCCTTGGTTTCATCCCTTGGATTCGGGTTTTAAATCTCATAAAACACCTCCGACGTGTTCAGCTAACACTTAAAGCGTAGCTACAGCGGGATAAGGCTCCGATACATTGACAGTCCCAACAGGTGTGTTACAGGTGGCTCAAATCCCACCTACTGTGACTGCTAATTCAAATGTCATGATAGTTATAAATCGAACAATTAATGAATATCAAAATGACAGCGAGACAACGTCCCAGTTTCACTCGAAGCACTGATAACGTCTACATCTATACTACAAATGGGACCTCTGTCATTTGTAACAAAATAACTGTCACATATAAAATACCTATAAAAATAAGAAGTTACAAAACCTGCAACGACCTACCGTTATCGAGGAGGAACTTTGAGGCGAGCTGCATGACCCTTGTTTGGGACGCCACGGCCCAGAAAGCGTCCTCCTCTTGAATCTCTACCAGGGGACGGTGTTCGGACTGCTGTACGTTCAGTTCGTAGTTGTCAAGTAGTTGGATAAACAGCGCATATGTAGAATTGGCCATGGATAGCAGGGCGTCCAGTTGGCCATCGACAGGCTTAAACAGTCTGTCCAAAGCATAACCTCATAATCCGTATATGTGTTGGGTGGCGATACCAAATTCTTCAAAACTTGATGTGGAAACTGACCTCACTCAAACACATGTGCTAGTTTTGATTTGGATAATAAGATATTTTCACTTTTATGCTCAACTGAATTAAAAAAAATCACAATCATAACTTCAATAGTTTTAGCACCTATATTGATAAAAAAAATGAACAATAATTTTATTATAGAACAACAAGCCATTACTTGATTTGTCCTGATTTAAATGTGTTAACGATACATAACTGTGAACTTCTTGCATTGTAATCGTCTCTATGGAGATAAGAAGTAATAATAGACTGAAACCAAAGGAAACCTACTTGTCCGTTGCCATGTCGGTTTCTTCATTTTGAGTTGTCTGCCCTTGGTAGCTGAGTGTGTAGAGGGAGCTGTTTATCCTGTTGACATCGTTATCCCACAACTGCTGGGCGAATGTGTTCAGTTCAGCTTGGGTGACCACCAACCCATACTCAGACCCTGGTAAAGATTTATACTTAATTCAAAGGACACATTTAATTGTGTGACACCTGTGAGGTAACATTAATTAACACTGAAAAATAAATACACGAACGATTTTGTTATCCCCATTGGGATTGGCAGATCATAATGCTTTAAGCTTCCCTGGTGGCATCAGGAAATTTGTTTATTTTACTCATCTGAGGCGCAAGGTTACTTCCCCGATGTTATACTTTCCGTCCTTATCAGACAGCCACACTTTCTTTATAAAGGTGGAAAAATAAATACTATTAGTATAAACTGGCGGACAATAGAAACTTTACCATAGTTCTAAATCACTTCAGTTTATTAACCACAGAAGATAGATGCATAAAGTAAAATGTATTGAAAAGATCAAAATCTCAACGAAATCATCATTGAAAATGCATCATCCGATATTGGCATGGTAGTTGCCCGCATTGAGGTGGGGTAGAAACAAACAAGCTTTTAACGTAAGGGACACACAACGTAAGGTACACAGGGCACCAACATCTAAAATCAATGATACTTCACATTAATAGCGCGTATGACCTCCCCCCCCCCCCCCCCCCCCCCCCACACACACACACACACACACACACCGCTACAAACTCTCAGGCGTACAGAAAGAGTCATTCGTGGGATACGTCGCCATTCTTCTTGGAGGGGGGCTGCCCAAGCGGCAAGTATTTTAATTGTTTCGCTTTTTCTACCAAAAAAAGATGCCGTAGACGTGTATCACTTTCTGCATTGATCATTGCTATTTTTGGACGATGTGTTTTGCATTGATTTAGTTTGAACTTGTTTTTTTAAATTTGTGCAATTTCATTTTTAAAGTGTTAAAGTTTCTTTTGGCCGTCCGTTTATATATGTAGGAGTATATAGACCTAACAAAACATGAATTGTAGTGAAGGAGCTTCTTCTACGGCACTGTTTCGAATCAGTTGTAAACAGACATGTCATTGTCAGATAGATTCTCCAAGAGCTTCAGTTGTACACAAGAGTGCTCACCTTTTACAGTCTCAGAAAGCACTAATCAGCTGTAACCTGACATGTCATTGTGAGATAAATGACCCAAGATGTTCAGTTGCAGAGACGCCTACTCCCCTTCTACAGTCTCAGAAAGCACCAATCAGCTGTAACCTGACATGTCATTGTCAGATAAATGACCAACTATGTTCAGTTGCATTCAAGCGTTTCATCCTTCTACAGTCTCAGAAAGCCCCAATCAGCTGTAACCTGACATGTCATTGTCAGATAAATGTCCACCTATGTTCAGTTGCATTCAAGCGTTTGCATTTAAGCGTTTATGTTCTCGGAAAGCACCAATCAGCTGTAAACCGACATGTCATTGTCAGATAGATGCTCCAAGAGCTTCAGTTGCACACAAGCCTACTCCCTTCTACAGTCTCAGACAGCACGATTCAGAGGTAAACTTGCATGTCAGCCAATCACAAGGTTACTTCTATGTACAAAGTACCTACCTCTGCACAGCCTCCAGAAGTCGCCGCAGCAGTTGTTGAAGGACTCGCAGTCAGAGTCGCACTGGCACGGCTTATTGTAGTCGTTCGGGGTAAAACAACGGTTCTTACAGGATCCTAGCCAAGTACATGTTACACAGGTTAATACCCAACGATCTAATTGCATTGGCACACTTAATCACTCCTTAATTCATACCATACGTTCTCCCATATTCCCTGGAAACGTCAAAGCCATTTGCTAAATATGGAGCCAATCACTTTGCAGGCGCTATTATGGACGCGCTCATAACTTCTTACATATACCATAGCGAGTCCTTTCATTGGTTACAGCTGTGACGTCTTGTAGAGTATATAGTGACATGCATATTCGCATGTAGAATCCACCGACGGTGTACGGTGGGTTTAAAGACGCTTAGAACAGTATTTCAGTTCAATCACCGCGTATCAGCTTGATGTGGGAGGAGAGCCCAAACTGATGCAGTTCTCATACCTTTACCACTTTGGTGAAACCCACCAACTCAGGTATGGTGCTGAAATTCCTAAAAACATAATCGGGGCGAATTTTAGATTCTAAACCATGATTGTCGGCCCTTGGCATTCCAAAGAGATGCAACCAAAATGACCTGAGGTTTGACATAAATGGGCCACCCCCTTGGCACATTATATTAAACATAAAATTGTCAATACAAGAGAATAACCAGCCTAGATTTTCTGCCGAAACAGATTCCACTTGGTGTAAAGGGCAAATAGCTGTGGAAATTATAAATACAATTCGAACCCAATAATCGCGCTGTGCTCAACACTACCGTAATTCTGCAGAAACAGTGACTCGACGGCTGCGACGAGGAACAGCAAGAAACACCACTTCATGTCTCTGGTATCTTATCGAATGACGTGAAGAAAATACCCTTATCTGCGACCTATGTACATGTAGATTATATTGTCGATGTCAGGCATGTTATGTTCTCATGGCAATCATTAAACTACACAATAAATCCAGATTAGAAATGTTTAATCCGGATAAAGCAGTAACTGTTGTTATAATGTACTTCTGAGCAAGACGAAGGACAGCGACACGAATGTAATGGCTTAGTAGTTTGTAGATACATTGCTAACGTTCTGCCTACTTTGACGAAGAAGCGTGTGTGCGTGCGTGCGTGCGTGCGTGCGTGCGTGCTCGTGCTCGTGTGTGTGTTTGTGTGTGTATATGTGTGTGTGTTTGGGGGGGGGGGGGGGGGGGGGGTTGGTAAGGATGGGGGGGGGGGGGGGTGTTGATGTGATGGGGGGTTTGGTGATAGAGGTCTACATAGACTTTGTTTACCTATCTTGGAGGTCACATCAAATTAAACAATATTTAAGACATGTCTCATCAATGCAGCAAACCGAGAAATATAGCTTGCAAGATGCCCATGGGACAAAAAGATAACAAATGTGGGCCCACTAAACAACCCTAAGAAACTTGGGGATTTACAAATGTTGCCCTACTTCTTCGATTATCATATATGACGGACAGAAGTGGGTCACACTTTACAAAATGATAATAGGCACTAAACCAACCCACGGAAATGTGCATATAACTCGTCATACTACAACTAATGTCTTTCTGAAATGTGGGCGAACCTGCAGCCATCTCTATTCATAAGAATAAAGCATTCCCAATGATGACATTCGCAAGGACAAATCTATTGTCACTTCACAAACATTTTGTTTGTAGTTGACTCAGCATGAATAAATTAAATGTAGTCCGAAGTGAATTAAGGACTCCCTTACAGCGTTGTATGTGAGCACATTGCAACACGACGTCAGTTTTGCAATGGGTAATCAAATCTACGGGACACGGCGCGGACTACAGTTATGCTTCATATGATTCCAGAATGGGAAACAGCTATGAGGCAATCACATCATTGGTTTTATTCGTAATATTCGTACAGAGTATATTTTGATCATATCAAAAATATTGTAAAATCTTCTAGCAAACACATTCAATAAAATAATATTCAACTTCGTACAAACATGTTCTGTAGTACTAAACTTCCGGGTAAAGAAACTATACACTTGTAGACTTGATTTGACCAACAAATAGGCAGAAAATAGTGAGTGAGTGAGTGAGTTGGGTTTAACGCCGCTTTTAACAGTATTCCAGTTATATCGCGGCGTGTCAGCTTAATGTGGGAGGAAAGCCCGAAGTGATGCAGGTCTCAGACGTTTACCACTTCGGTGAAACCCACGAGCACGGGTATGGTGCTGACAAACCTAGAAACATAATCGGGGCGAACCGGGATTCGAACCCACAATCATAGGTTTCTGGCGTGCCCAAGGTACGCAACTCTGCACAGCGAATCGCGGCGCCTTAGACGACTGGGCCACCCGTGCCCCCGGCAGAAAATAGTCACCGAAACACGGCAAACCTGAGGCCCAAAGCAAAACTATGGTACCCATCTCAAATACATCACCATCGAATAACGATTTCTTGTTTTATTATTAGCCACCATCAAACATGGGTGTATACGTTCTTTAGACCGGCAGTTTCGTAATTCTGACCAGCAGTTTCTACATGTTGACATGGATGTATTGAATTTCAAAAATACAATAAAACGCAGCAAGGAAGAACTCTTTCGCATATTTCAATCACGTCTCCTAACGTATATAGATATTTGAATATAACAATGGCTGTCAAGGTCATCTGTACATGTATAAAGAATGTGACTTTTTTTTAAAGATTATCAAATGACGTCATACCAATGTATGCTTAAGAACAATTCGAAATGACGTTACGCATTGTACATGACGTCAGGAATGGATAAAGTTACGTCATCTGAACAATTAGTTGACTTATACACTGTATACGAGTACTAACATTAACACATAGAAAATGACAGGTAATTAATAATGAAGAAAGGTAGAAAATAAATATTTCTTCTTTTGTTGTTCTTCCAAAAACGTATATATCTATGTCACGAATATATGTTTTGTCACACGCGTCATTTATTAGTTTTCTAGGCACTTTAGGCAACGACGTACAGGAAGCTAAGTGACCATGCCCTCTCATAAAATTAGAAAATTGTGAAAAGTGAAAAGTAGTTCACTAATACATCAAAACGAACGTAAGGAATATTGTGGAAAATACCCTATTATCAGTTTCATAGACATCAAGCAATGACAAAAAGGAAAAATAGAAAATACATTTGGTGGTTAAATACCTTGGGTCACGCCGATCATAGACCTAAGTCAATATCAATTCTTCAATTGAGGTTTATAATATGGTCGTGTGATCTTTTACATTTTCAAATATATTTGCAATGCCATCAAATCTAATGTATAGCGAGTTTGGTTTAACACCGCTTTGAACAGTATTCCAGTTATATCGCGGCGTGTCAGCTTAATGTGGGAGGAAAGCCCGAAGTGATGCAGGTTTACCACTTCGGTGAACCCACGAGCACGGGTATGGTGCTGACAAACCTAGAAACATAATCGGGGCGAACCGGGATTCGAACCCACAATCATTGGTTTCTGGCGTGTCCGAGGGACGCAACTCTGCACAGCGAATCGCGGCGCCTTAGACGACTGGGCCACCCGTGCCCCCAAATCTAATGTATAAGAGTTATAAAAGGGAGTTTGTAACACGAGATGAGTGACTAGTTTACCGCACATGATTAGTAAGATATGGATAAACAGGAGTAATTAAACACTGAGACAGGAGGCAGGTGAAAGGAGGCCTGGCAAACACGTGCGTGACCAAATATATGTGACTTGTTTTTTCCCCATGACAAACTGGGCTGTTTTAAATAGGCAACTTTCGCGATACCTTGGTGATAACATGTTATAATTCTGTTGTATATATCGATACAAAGGCACATTTTGTTCAATTTAAGATAACAGAGTTCCCTTCGTGATAACAGTGTAGATTAACAAATCGCCCGACTGTACATATAAGTATTACACAAACTGCTCATATCTGCTCAGCAGTCTTTAAACAGTATCTCATTTTTATTACGACGTGGGCCTTTAATACTGAAGGGGAGCTAAACATAGCGGTTTTAACGCTATCACAGACCAACGAAGGAACATAATATACTACTCAAATAAAGTTAAAGAATACCGGATTTAGTTTTATGACTGTGGTTAATTTGTCATGTCCATGGTAAATTAATTAATTCATATGAAATCTTAATCTTCTTCTTTTGAGTAGTAGGGGCGGTCGGGTAGCCTCGAGGTTAAAGCGTTCGCTCGTCACGCCGAGGACCCGGGTTCGATCCCGACATGGGTACAATGTGTGAAGCCCATATCTGGTGTCCCCCGCCGTGATATTGCTGGAATATTGCTAAAAGCGGCGTAAAACCATACTCGCTCATTCACTCTTTTGAGTAGTATCTATTAACCTAACGGTCAAAGCATTCGTTTATCACGTCGAATTCTTCCGTCGCCACTTTGGTGAAATGTGTCACGCCTATTGTTGTGATATGTCACTGACTGACTGTGACTCTCTCAGCGATCATTGGATTGCATGTATCGATTAAGCATACAAACAGTTATACTGCCTCGAACCTTTGAGACAATACCTCTAGCGCTGTACATAAACCCAACTTTCTCTCCCCCTCTCCAAAATCATATTTTGAATCACATGACTAATTTGAAATCTATCCAAGTAATGGGACTAGTATGTAACACGTACGTAATTCTCTGCGACTATCATAACATGAATACATGAATAGCCAAATATAAACTCATCCAATAAAAATATAAGCAATGAACTCTGCCTATTTTGGTAAATTATCAAACATTTAAATATATTGCAGCTATATTATTACACGCCGTCAAGTCCAGATTAAAATATATCTCTTGAAGATTCATATCTACACAATATGAAGTTGTCAAGATTCCGGCCTTTCATATATACTACTTAAAAGAAGATAAAGAACACCCGGTGTTTTCATATGACTATAGTTATTCTGTCATGGCTGGTTGGTATTGCAACAGAACCTTCCAATTGTGGGTGTTCTTTAACTTGTTTTAAGTGGTATATTTCACGTCGACAGGCCGACATCACACGAGAAATGGATAATTTGGAGGATCACTGATAATTATAGTCTATACTTTAAGAATTATATATACTAGGTTCCGTCATCCATCACCCGTGAAGCATTGACGATTGGTAAAAACTATTGTGAAAACTAATATCACTTGTAACATGCACAATATATGAGACAACTGTAAAACAACTCATGTCAAAACACATGACATACTTAAGTCCAAGATCTATAAAATATATATCGTCATCACCGGAGAACAATCACCTCATTGCAACATCGTATCCATTATATGTTGATGGAAACATGAAGATTATGTACTTGAGCTCGTCTTTCCTTTAACCCTTTATCCCAGTCAGTATGTGGTGTATCACAAGAGAAGAGAAGAACCAGTCCCGCCCATCCCCGGAAAAAAGATTCCATTGGGCGTATAAGGCAACATAGCGGTGAAAATTATATGAATGGATCACTGAAAAATTCATTAGATGTTTTCGAAAAGCACGTCTTGGTTATTCACTAACCTCTGTTAAAAAAAACAAACAGCACGATGCCTTAAACGGGATGCCGGGAATCAGAGCAACTTACAGTACACCCCCGAACAAAGAACAACTTACAGTACACTCCCGAACTAAGAAGTGTCACTTGTAACGTCCCAGTCAATCAATCTTCTCATCTCTTTCCATTTTTCATTAACCCGAGGATTGCAAAACTCGGAGATCTGGGAAACACTGGTTTCTCTGCGTGTGTTTCAGTGCTTGATTGAGTTCCTGGCCCGATGACCACACACCTTGGCCAATGAATCATCTCTGATCCCCAGCGTCATGGCTGTTAACACATACTCCATTAAACGACTTTCGGTCTTTCAGGTCACGAGTTCCGACTCCACGGGGATCTTTGGAACAGTTTCACGCTGGTGTTGTATTCCTACATTATTGATGTACTCTGCCACCAAATTCGATGCGTCTAACCTCCCTATATCGTTCAGCACCTGCTGCAGGTATACCACACACGCTCCTTTCTGTTCCATGTGTTGGAGAAGAGCCAGTGTTTGACTTGACCTTATTGACTCAAGAAACGTGATGACCTTATCAAGGGACAGCTTGGATGCTAGAGCTCTCCAATCATTGCCTAATGGAGCGCGTGGATCAAGAAGTATCATTAAGTCCCGCTTTAGGTCATCAGGGAAAAAGATGTTCCTCTTACTCATAGATGCCTGTACATCGTCCAAACTGAACTTGGGTTCCTGATTGTCAATTCTGACATCAACGGAAGTTCCATTGTTATTTTGCCTACTCACCTGTACCATCGATGATCCCGGACTGCATGGGTTGGATCCAGGGATCCGTATCGTGACGTTTCGAAGACCAGGTTCCGGTAATCCATTATGAATTTCATTCATATGGATGATTAACCTCTCGCTTTCGTTTTCACTCCCGTCCTGGTACGCGAGCAAGTGGATGTTGATCTCATCGGTTCTCACGTTGTAATCGCCAATTCTTTTGAAACACATGGATAGATGAGGGCACTTCCCGTGCCAAATATTCATGAATGGAACCCTCTGGGTCTCACATCCATCAATGCATGCCCACCTTTCAGATAAGTAGGCAATCGATAGTAACATATCCTCAGCTTTACCATTGTATAGGAACACTTTTTCGGGACAACATTTCTTACTACCAAACTGAGCCTCATTATTAATTGCCCACTCCAACGCACATGGTGTTTTGTTAAGAAAGTAGACCCTGATTTGGTAGTGATCAACGTCTGGCTGCAATGGGGTTGTGAACACGGCTATCTGGATCCATTTCTTGCCAGGGGATGAATCGGGACGGCACTGTATGCTGGTCAGCAGACTGAAATGTTCCAGTTTCACCTGACATTCTTCTTGGGAGACGACACATTTGCCCACCTCTTCCTTCGCCTCACACAACACGTCCCATTCCTTCTGATGTGTCAGCTCAGTCTCACTCACCATAATTTTGATACTCGCCGGATCATACGCACAGTGCCTGAAGGATAGGATGCATTGTTCATTTAGTTTTAGCCCATGGGGTCCGCAGTACACGACAGGGCTAACCAGAGCTTGATGCGGGTCCATCCCAGGACTGTCCTCTAAGTCCCAGCTCAGGACTAACGTGACCACCTGCTTCTTTCCTCTAGAGATGGCACCTGGAGGAATACGTAGGGATATGCCCATATTGTCGAGAATAAGAAGATCCCCTCGGTGATCAACCAAATGGGCTACCATAACAACCAGTTTATTAGCCACAGTTTTCATGACGCTTCTTTCAGTGACAATAAACAAATCTTGTATCCCAGCGTCAAACAGTTGCGGGTTTTCAATATGAAGAGAATCGTGATCTGTGTTATGTTCACTCACTGGATATCCACTGTCATATCTTACCTCCTCATGGTCTTCGACACTATGTCTAACACCAGCACCAACAATTGTGTCAGAAATTCCGGGAGGAAGGTCACGTCTAGTTTGAAGGTGACGCGCATAGTCCCCAGATCCGTTACCCAGAGCAAAGGGGTGAATTCGTTGAACACGCCCATAAAATCCAGTCTGGTCATTAACTGAGGCGATCCCGGGGGGATATTCTCTTGGGGAGGGCAGATTGTAAGGGTCATATACAGCCGGGACAGGTGTTGGTGTGTTGAAACGTTTCTTACAGCATCGCCTGATCCACCAGATCAAGAAGGCTACAACAATGACAGCCAATGCTGTGATGCAAATCGCCATGACGAGGAACTTTTTTTCATCCTTCATTTCGTCTGTTGCGTCGAACTTCCTTCCTGGGTCTTGTTTCAATTCTTCTTTGCTCTGGTCTGGGTCTCCTTGCTCCAGCAGGGCTTTTTATTATATCTACTGATCTGTATGCGACACACGGGTCACTGAAAGAAGCTTCTAGTTATTTAGTGAAATCTGGTTTTGATACTTTCTCGCGTGCTTGCTCTGTAAAGTCCATCTTGAACCTTCGTTGGTTCGCTAACGACTACCTGCAAAATGAAAGAATCAGAGCTACAACAAGGTTTGAAATGGCCTAGAAATCTAGGTAGGTATCAATAAAGGTAGGTGTCAACCCCACGTTAACCACACGTGTGCATAGTATTTTATCGGATGCTCTAAACATTAGTTTTGACACGTACATACATACCGCCAATCATAGGTTTCTGGTGTGCCAAAAGGACGCCACTCTGCACAGCAAATTGCCGCGCCTAAGACGGCTGCTCTCCACGTCTACCACCCGTCTACCACCCGTCTACCACCCGTCTACCAAGTCATGCATCCACCCATCCATCCATAAACCCTTGTACATCAAAACAATCCAAGTCTAGTCAAAGAAGTTAATTGAACAAAAGGCCCCCCGGTCATGTAAAATAGAGTTACCCACGTAAATACAATCATAAAAGGTACACATTTGGATATACAAGTTCTTTGGGTGAATATATATAGGGAGAAAGATGTAATATGTTAGGTGCGTTTTTTGATCGTCAGTATAATAGAAAAGCGTTTATCAGTGACATTGATTTGAAATAATCTTTGATATAGATCATTGTAAAATGGACAGACAAACATAAAATTAATTTCATTTTCTACTTCTATATTACATAATGGACATATTCGTTTCGATTTTTCAGTGGACAGTTTTCTTCTATCAGTTTACACTGTAGTTTATGTAGAAAATGTGTTGTATCTGGGGATCAATTCTTAAGGGTTTAACGAAAATATTAGGTGACACGGTATTGATTTTAGAATAGTAACAATTTCCCTCGTAAACCAGCTTTTCGTTGAGATATTGAAGCCTTAACGATATCTACAAATGATACATACAATTTAAGCATAGGTCGTGACAAAGTTTAAGTGCATAAAGTGTAAATATATGATCTGAGGAAGAATAACTTTTTCTGAAACCAGCCTGAAATTCAGGAATCGTTCGCCCATTTATAAATTCTATTGTTTAATATTGTAGTAAATAATTCCTAATATGTTCATTAATGAAATACCTCTGTATTTGTCTGGATTACTCCTGTCCCCTTTTATATGCAGTGGAATTATTATAGAGCATGACCAAATGCTAGGGAAAACCCCATTTTCAAATAACCCAAAAACATTTGCATGCGAAAGGCGTAACTACATATTAAGAACACTTCAACATTTCGATAACTACATCATCGGGGCCAGTTGCTTTTCCACCTTTGATGTGATTTGTCCCATTTTTAATTCATTTTCAACAATGGGCGAATCTAGCATAACTTCATCAACATCCGTGTAGGATTCACGAAAATAATTTTGCATATCATAAGTTTGCATCACTTTTCTATCCATCTATCCATCTTTCCTTATCTCTGCCCATCCGTCTCATTCCATCAACCTAGCTTACCTCCATCCATCCGTCTGTCAACACCTCCTCTAATCTTCTATCTATCCTTACTCCATCCATCTATCTATCCTTACTCCATCCATCTATCTATCCTTACTCTATCCATCAATCTATCCTTACTCCATCCATCTATCTATCCTTACTCCATCCACCTATCTATCCTTACTCCACCCATCTATCCATCCTTACTCCATCCATCTATCTATCCTTACTCCATCCATCTATCTATCCTTCATCATCTATATATCCTTACTCATCCATCTATCTGTCCTTACTCCATCATCTATCTATCCTTACTCCATCCATCTATCTATCCTTACTCCATCCATATATCTATCCTTACTCATCCATCTATCTATCCTTACTCCATCATCTATCTAAGCTTACTCCATCCATATATCTATCCTTACTCCATCCATCTATCTATCCTTACTCCATCCATCTATCTATCCTTACTCCATCATCTATCCTTACTCATCCATCTATCTGTCCTTACTCATCCATCTATCTATCCTTACTCCATCCATCTATCTATCCTTACTCTATCCATTAATCTATCCTTACTCATCCATCTATCTATCCTTACTCCATCCATCAATCTATCCTTGCTCCATCCATCAATCTATCCTTACTCCATCCATCTATCTATCCTTACTCTATCCATCTATCTATCCTTACTCCATCCATCTATCTATCCTTACTCCATCCATCAATCTATCCTTACTCCATCCATCTATCTATCCTTACTCCATCCATCTATCTATCCTTACTCCATCCATCAATCTATCCTTACTCCATCCATCTATCTATCCTTACTCCATCCATCTGTCTATCCTTACTCCATCCATCTATCTATCCTTACTCCATGTCAACACCTTCCCCTTCCACCTATCCATTTATACTCAGCTCCAACTATCCGTGATGGTCTGTCAACACCAATCCACTTACACAAATATCCTTACCCCCATCCTATTCCATCACGCACACCGTTCTATCCATACCTCAACCCATTAGCCTGCCAACACCTCCCCACATTCACCTATCGCTATCTCCATTCATCAGCCTGCCAACACCTCCCCACATTCACATATCGCTATCTCCCTTCATCAGCCTGCCAACACCTCCCCACATTCACCTATCGCTATCTCCCTTCATCAGCCTGCCAACACCTCCTCACATTCACCTATCGCTATCTCCCTTCATCAGCCTGCCAACACCTCCTCACATTCACCTATCGCTAACTCCCTTCATTAGCCTGCTAACACCTCCCCACATTCACCTATCGCTATCTCAATTCATTAGCCTGCTAACACCTCCTCACATTCACCTATCGCTATCTCCCTTCATCAGCCTTGCAACACCTCCCCACATTCACCTATCGCTATCTCCCTTTGTCAGCCTGCCAACACCTCCTCACATTCACCTATCGCTATCTCCCTTCATCAGCCTGCCAACACCTCCCCACATTCACCTATCGCTATCTCCCTTCATTAGCCTGCCAACACCTCCTCACATTCACCTATCGCTATCTCCCTTCATTAGCCTGCCAACACCTCCCCGCTTTCACCTATCGCTATCTCCCTTCATTAGCCTGCCAACACCTCCCCACATTCACCTATCGCTATCTCCCTTTGTCAGCCTGCCAACACCTCCTCACATTCACCTATCGCTATCTCCCTTCATTAGCCTGCCAACACCTCCCCGCTTTCACCTATCGCTATCTCCCTTCATTAGCCTGCCAACACCTCCCCATATTCACCTATCGCTATCTCCATTCATCAGCCTGCCAACACCTCCCCATATTCACCTATCAATCTATCCTTACCTCATAGGTCTTCATCAACCCATGCTTGTCGTACAAGGCGACTATGCTTGTCGTAAAAGGCGACTAGCGGGATCGGGTGGTCAGGCTCGCTGACCTGGTTGTTTCATGTCATCGATCCTAATTGCATGGATCGATGCTCATGATATCAATGACAGGATTGTCTGGTCCAGACTCGTCCACAGCTCAATTCATCAACAATTCCACCAACCAATCCATCTATTACTATCCTGATCCACACCACCACATCCATATATCCACACCTTATTCCATATAACAACGCATCCATCCATCCACCCATCCATCCATCCTTCTATTATCCTCCATCGACCTATCCATCAAATCCGCCACTCGTAACAGAATTCTGTACAGATGTACGACACATTAAATTCCCCCACTCCTACTCAGATCTACCTACCGGTTGTCACGACTTCCTGGTCCGCACTTCCCACAGTACTATTAATCAGGCTAGGTATCCACACTCCTCTAGCATAAAAGGTCCTTGCCCTTGATACATTGAATGAGTACATGAGTGTTTTTCTATCAACAAGTCATTATCCACCAAGCTCCATTTATCCCCACAAATATCATGCATTCATGACAGAATGTCATAAAGCCTTGTCAGCCATCAAGTCACCTTTGTTAAGGTACGCTACTTCGTATATTATACCATGCAAGGGTTCATCTACTGAGCTATGCACACATAACTAACATACGTTTGACTTTTATCGTGATCGGATGTGCTTTATTTAGTACATGGTTTGTGAGTCAGCTATTTCAGAACGTCAAGTTTATATAGTGTCCACAAATGAAGTGGAAATCCCAACATCTAAAAATAGACGCCTTTCACAGAAAGGCGAACAATGCTAAACTGTGTCGACGTATTTGATTGGGTAATGAATTCATCCAATCGTTGTGGCGCTTGGTCGGAATTGATACCTTTAGAATGTTTTACCTGTTTCGTTGACATCCTGTTACTGACCTGCGCAAAACCTATTCGGGTCTATTCATTCTCCTCGAAGAGCCAGATATTTGTGAGGCCGTATCAGCTTACATAACTACATGGCGACCATGAATACCACCGTTACAACAACAAGAAACTAGACCAATAAAGCGGCATTTGCACCGGTTTGTTAGGTGTGTTGGCGTGGTATATTATAATATGGCTTGGTGATGTTGGTGTATGTTGTTTATGCAACGAGTACATTGTGTCGGTTGTGGTACAATATGGTGTGAGGGGCGGTCGGGTAGCCTAGTGGTTAAAGCGTTCGCTCGTCACGCCGAAGACCCAGGTTCGATTCCCGACATGGGTACAATGTGTGAAGCCCATTTCTGGTGTCCCCCGCCGTGATATTGCTAGAATATTGCTACAAGCGGCGTAAAACCATACTCACTCACTACAATATGGTGTGTGTGTTCTGTGTTGTGTGTATTGAGTATATATCAGAAGAGTAAACTCTGTATGTAGTGATATAATACGGTGCGGTGCTGTGTGTGTTCATATATATTAGAATGAGTTTTTTCTGGAGGTTGTATAAATATGGTAAGGAGTTGGAATGAGTTGTGGCATGATACGCTGTGTGTTTTGGGTATACATGTGTATGTCGAAATGAGTGTATTCTGTATGCTGGGTTATAATATGGCGTGTTGTCTGTAGTGAGTATATTCTGTTGATAGTGGTATAATGCGGTGCGGTGTTGTGTGTATTAGATATATATTAGAAAGAAGTACTCATATTCGAGCGATATTAAATTGGTTCGATGTACAAACGAACAAACGGGTATATTGTGATAACTGACGCTCAAGAACGCTTCACATGTGACGTCATAGATCTATGACTCGTGATACACCATTTGTCTCGTGCAGGATTAGCGTGTAAAGTTTGGAAATCACGTGCAGCATATCGTGATGAGAATAAAGACACTCTCTGGTAACACCACTCTCTGGTAACACTTGACTGTTTTGTCATCAAGTGGTACACATTGAAAAATCTCTTCTTTACTTACTTCTCATATGTTTCTATGAATCGCGTTTCTTGTGGCGGTGAGTATATATTGGAATGAGCATATACTGTAGGTTGGGGTATGTACGATGTGTGTTTTGTGAATGGGATATATATGAGAATGCATATATTTTGGAGGGTGTGGTATAATACGCTGTAATGGTGTGTGTATTGGGTATGTATATTGAAATGAGTATATTATGTTGGTCGACGTCAATTGGTATGCATTATCAGAACTGTTTTGGATGTAAAATACGGTAATGGTACTGGCAAACCTAGAAAACTGGGGTTCGTACCTGCACGCTTAAGGAACAAAAAACTCAATCTACCTTGCGCTCCTAAAATGACTAGGCCACCCGTATGCCCCCTTCTGTCAAACATATTTCGCATGCACCTCCTTTTCCATGAACTGTTTTTGATGTAGGTACATATAAACACAAAGTGGTGACATTTCTAATCTCTTACTATTTGTATCACCCAAAGCAGAGTTTCTGGTTACATATCACTGGCCACACTTTCAAACCGACGTCGTCCACACCCTCCTATTATCTGGACGATTATAGACAGGTTTTGTAACTTTCCCCTGAAGTAATGACAGGTGCGGCCTGCAACGTGGAGCATGATCTCCTGTTCAGCGCGCAACTCTTTGTAAAATATAGTTTGTAAAATATTTATTCATTATGTTTACTCAAGGTGCACGACTTGCCCTTTCTAAAAGCAAAACATATCTCTGCCTTAAAGTTGAACACCGACACTCAATTATAATTACTGGATTAATATACATGGCATAAGTATTATCATGGAAACAGCTGGATATATCTAGCTGCTCAAACATGTCACTCGGTTCTGTTGGTAACAGTCCCATCCCCATCCCCCCAAACTACACCCCCCCCCCCCCCCCCCCCCACCCTTACCGTTGCTGTTCTCAACATGTCGTGGTTGTCAAGTGTTTATCTGAAGTAGAAATTCACAGGTTATCTGGATAATGTTTCTACAATCTTTGTATTATGTTTCAGAACATTATTTAAAAGCTACGTTTTATCTGCAGAGAACACATGCACAAACATAATCATACTGTGAAGGTACATTGTGGATGGAAGCGGTATTATACCAGTGGGCTGACACCACGGGAGTAAATGAATGAGTTGTTATGTCGTAGACAGGTGACTTAAACCTTGAAACAGTTACACATGTGTTTGGGAAGACGAGACTCGATTCACGGTCAATAACATTCTTATCAGTCAAATACCATTTGAGAGTTGACCTGTTTTTAATATAGCTTATCAACCAAACAGACAAGCCGAGGTCACTGCATTATTCCTGTTCCTGAAATACATGTAGATCGTTTCATAAAAGAAAATCTTTAATGTTAAATATGTGGGTTATTGTGTACATGCACGCCTTGCTTTATTGTGTTTCGCAAGCAACGAAATGGGTTTTTACGTGGTCGCGTTTCCCTTGAATTAAGCACCACAGTGAGACGCTTGGTGGCCTTCACCAAACCTTACTCCGCCATGGTGACAAAACGTTCCCGCACATAGCAATGTCACTGTATATACCACGACAGACAAATAGGCTCAGTAATAAACACCGGGGGGTGCAGCTTAACCCCCTTCAACCGGACGGTATCTTATCCAGTAAACCGACTCTTCCCCAATCAACAAGTCATGGGCATTGAGTAATGTTTTAGGGAATCCCAATATTAACAGATGATCTCGTTGTTCATACTCGTAAAGTATGACATCAGCTGACATGAAAACTGAATTGTTAATATAATATTTTAATATGATACCCCATGCATGTAGCAATTAGATCCTGATTGAAAACTACATTCTTTGCCTAGTATTGTTGAACAAGATCAGAGAACAATATATTACAATTTAGGTCAGAAGGTGCTTTTAAAATCAGTGAGCATATTCGCCATAGTGTGTTGCTCGGAGATCGTGTGTATTTTTTCCAACGCAGAATTCAGCAATATTCTATTTCCACGACGGCGGCCTTAAAATGGTCTAATCAAAACAACCCAGTGATAGATATTATGAGCAAGGACCCACGCCATCGGGTACGATGACACATCATCAACCCCATCATTTGGACTGATCACCCGAGCCATTAAGTAGCCAGCATAGGTCACTTCTGTAGTTTCCGGCAGTATCTAGCTGGAGCTTTATCATACCACTAATGTAGTGTGCGTCAGTGTGTTCGGTCATTGTACCGGAATGTATTTCCTACAACATGCCAACCATTTACACATGTGTGTCCAATATTTCATCATCGTATTACACCGCAAGGTTGTTTGTTTGTTTGTTGTTTAACGCCGCACTCAGCGATATTCAAGCTTCAGACGGCGGTCTGTAAATAATGGAGTCTGGACCAGACAATCCAGTGATTGATCATCGAACCACGCAATTGGCATCGATGACATGCATCAACCAAGTCAGCCGATCCTGTTAGTCCCTCTTACGGCAAGCATAGTCGCCTTTTACGGCAAGCATGGGTTGCTGAAGACCTAGTCTACCCCGGATCTTCACGGGTCTACACCGCAAGGACTCGTTCGCTTTTGATGATGGAGTATTTGTTAATCTGTATTATCTGCTCTTGTGAAGAGTATGTATAAAATCAATATGGGGCTCAACAACCAAACAGGTTTCTCGTCTCGTCCAATTGGGCCACTAGAATCGAAACAGACATGACACAGAAAGTATGAAATTAACATACGAAACACGAACTCTATCGTGTATACATCCTACTGAAAGGAATAAATGACTCTAATATTTTGATATATTAACATGAGAAAATATTTCCA
Organism: Haliotis rufescens; assembly: GCF_023055435.1. Taxonomy (NCBI): domain Eukaryota; kingdom Metazoa; phylum Mollusca; class Gastropoda; order Lepetellida; family Haliotidae; genus Haliotis; species Haliotis rufescens. The sequence continues at coordinate 17,601,456 of NW_025963779.1, forward strand.
CTGTATGATGGACATAAAACAGTTCATGGACATATGTATGAATATGAGCATATGTAAATGAACCTCAAATATTCACGTGCTGCTCGTTCATTGAATCCCTGTGGGTTGTGTTGTTTTGCGCGGCAGTCAGATATTATAGCCCAGTTATGTTATGGCGACGTTTAAATAACCATGGACCAACAAGTGGTTGATATTATTGAGAAAGATGGCACGAGGTTATACACTTGTCAAAAATGTTTTTAGTGGAGGACATTACCAAACTTAACGCATCAGCGACCAAAATCATGTGCAACACCATTCCATATTTTGACTTATATCACATCTTTCTGCGCTTGTGAAAACCGGAGACGTAACACAAATGTGATTTGGACTTAATATGAGACTTAATATTTTTTAACTTCAGTCTATTTCAGCCTTCTATCGTAAATAATACGAGTGTGAGGTAATATTTGGAATCCAAATTGAATCGTTCCTGCGTTCAACCGACAGTATAATTATTGTATTTATCAGAAACATGTAAGATTACTTTTCTTCAATATTTCCAGGGCCAGTGACTATCATCGGTGGGGATCAGCACCCGCCTGACTGACATTTCATGTGAAAGGCGTCCACCCAAATTGCTACGTTTGAACTCATCCATGAACTAAAACTTTCATCGTGAGCAGTTGAAGGCCGAATTGCAAATAGCATCAAATGTCTGTGTATCGCAATACGTACCTACCCTCGGCAATACACTTTAGCGAATCGACAAAATGAAAGTCAGCTGATATACCCACAGATGAAAATGGTGATCACAAATCAAGTCGTTTATATCAAAATAGGGTACAGTGTGTAGAATCGTTCCCAAATTAAACATGAGTTAATGTAATTTGACACCTTTTAAGTACCAGGGACCCATGGAATAGAATATTGAAAAAATGTCACATCAAATGGGCGTGTATCAGCAGATATGATATAGTCCTTCATTCCTAGATCCATGGGGGCATTTCTTTCAAAACGTGGTGACCATAGATCTATCAATTCAGATCAATTTGTCAAACATGAAAGCAAATGTCAGCTGAGTGAGTGAGTGAGTTAAAGTTTAACGTCACGTCGGCAATATATTATTTCAGCCACATCGTGACGAAACAAAATTGAAGATTAACAAATGTCATCTGAAATTTACAGAGAAAACGGGTGCCAAGGGAGGATACGCTCACATTTTCGAGAACACCCGGTGTCAACACGATGTGATAATTACGGTGGCCCATAAGGGACATGGAGTCTGTGTTTCCATATTTTGATATTTCACTTACTTTTATCGTAACCTTTTGCAAATTAACACGATTTGTCTTACAAATATGTGATAAATCATGTGTAAAGAAGATATTGAATCGCTGAAAAATGAAACGAAAATGTCAAAAACTAAACTGAAAATGTCAAAAACGAAAATGTTAAAAACTAAAATGAAAATGTCAAAAACAAAAGCGAAAATGTCAAAAACTAAAATGAAAATACAGAAAACTATTTCTTCCGCGGTGAAAACTATTTGCAAAAGGTTACAATAAAAGAAAGTGAAACATCAAAATATTGAAAAACAAACTCCATGCCCTTATGGGCCACCGTAGATAATGGCTGAAGATAAATCAGAATCGTTCAATCAACCCTGCTTTTGGCAGGTATTTCATATGAATATGGAAAGGGTTTTGTCGCTTGTATTTGACCCATCACACACACACACACACACACACACACACACACACACACACACACACACACACACACACACACCTACACACCTCTACAATAAATATTACCAGTCCCTTAGGAAGGGAAAATGTTTGCTGTTTTGTGAATCGACCTTGCATTGGTCTGTGTTTACATTCAGGTCAGGTATATCGGGTAAGTAAACACAGAGGGACAGTGTTCAACAGCTTCTGTCCGTCACAAGCAACCCATTGTGGAGGGACATAGCGTTAACGCGACGTTCTACTGGACGCCATGTCGCTTTGTAGAGTTATCATGACGTTTCATAGCCTTATATGCAATATTGAGAGTTTGTGTCGACGAGGTGTCGCTGTACCTAGCACATTTAAGTTAATGCAGGTCCCTTTTCGGCAATTATAGAATAAATGACTCTAATTTATTGTATTAAATATGTAAAATATTTGTATTTTCATACACTGAACCGATGATGAGTAGAAGCGTCATCCCGACAGATGCAAACATATAAATGATTATTTAAGGCGACGAATTTATTGCTGTTGACAAAATTAAACATAAAAGTTATCGCAATATATATAGGCAACAAAATATTTTCCATAATCACATTTTGGCAGGACGTCCAACATTTAAAAAAATACATTGCCATTTACAGGTATTACCTTATTAGTCAAAACTGACATGTGGCGTGTGGCGAAATCATTGATTTCATATCACTCATAAAACATACAATTTAAAATACACACTTGTCAATATATTTAGCAGTGTTAAGTCGTATTGTTGAGGAAAACAAGGTACATATCTAGCAGTGTTAAGTCGTATTGTTGAGGAAAACAAGGTACATATCTAGCAGTGTTAAGTCGTATTGTTGAGGAAAACAAGGTACATATCTAGCAGTGTTAAGTCGTATTGTTGAGGAAAACAAGGTACATATTTTACTATTTCGTAGCTAAAATCAATGGATGAACCAAAGGATGAACCCGTAATGCCTGTTGAGCTTATAACGAGTTGTGTGTGATAAGACCCCTATTTGCACATCAGATCCTTCTAATATGGGTTGCCTATGATTATGATGAATATTTGCACATACAGCTTAATTGAAATAATTCTATTTGGGGGAAGAAACGGTGGTAATTTAAGAAATTTTATCTTAAAGATTCATTCTTAAATATTGCTTTTGAGTATCTATTAACATACAGTACATGAATTATTTCAATTATTTTTTTTATTTATTTAATGTCTTCCTATATATTCAAGTTGGTTCGTTTCTCATTCCATAAATATCTTAAGAAATATTGAGGATTATCTATAAATTCGTCGGGGGAGTGGGAAGTGATGTGTTAATATGTGCAGGTTGAGTCGAAGTGACTGGGATGTACCGGTAAGGTTCAATGTTCTTTTTATCCAATTTGATGTAAGTCTGTCATTATAGTATACTTTAATGACACTTATTATTCTAGCTAATGTTATTATCACACCAAGCCCTATACCTCTCGCCATGTGAGTCTGTAAGGGTTAATTGTAAAACCATGGCAACTATCTTGAGAATACAAATAAAATGATAAAAATAAATAATATACGCAATGCACACACGTGCACCTGGAATATTTTTAGAAAAAAATAGTATTCTTTAAGTCTTGTTTGTGTGTTAACCACCCACAGTTCCTTTAGTTCATTCCAATGAATAAATAGCCACACTATTGACAGCTGAGATCCTGACACTTTGTACTGAACTACTGAGTCTATCCCTGCTTTAATTTTATCTAAATGAAGTTGGAGGCCTGACTATTACAGAAGTGTATTGATAGGCTTTCTTCAGATCCGTCCAAACATTACTGCTTGTCATCAGCATAGTATCCTACTCTCTAATCGTCTTTGCCGAGTTGCATTTCTGATATATCTGTTTTCATTTTGAAATATGAATCCTCCATATTTATCTACTCAAATAAACACACATGAAGTGGGTTGCGTTGTCCACAACCTCTGACTTTATTAGAGCGATAAGATGTGTCCAGTTTGGAGCATACAAGATATGTCATTTTTAGAAACTGTCTATGGTATCTTTGTTAACATCTTGTCATGGTACAGGATCAAATGTTTAAAGATCTTTAACAGTATCAAAACCCTAAGTGTGTCCAATGTTCTTTTCATAAATGAATTGGTATTTTTGTTTTCTTGCAAATAGTATATCAATGTAGTAATATCAATGCAATAAATATACAGTTACTGTATCAAAACTGTACGTGTGTCAAGTGCTTTGTGAAAAATGAAATCATTGTATTTTTGTTTTGTTGCAAATAATATATGATGTAGTAATATCATTGAATACACTCGAATACATTCTGTATACACTCGAACACCACGATGCGATTGTCATGTATGACAATTATGTAATTTATTTTGTAAAAAGGTTTTAATTTGGATGAGATGTAACGATATTACTTAACAGTGACACCCTGGGATATTGCCATTCAATTAATTATATTTTCGTAAACACCTCCCGCACAAACCATACTTAACAAAATACATGTTCGAGGGCGTAAACGAACATTAAGCGACTCATTGTCAACAACAACAACAACAACAACAACAACAACAAACGTTTATTTCGCTTCAAGGTCATAGCTATGACATATTGAAGGTACAAATGGAGATTTATGGTGACACGAGACAGGAGACGGACGTGCGTCAACTATACGTTTAACTGCAACATACTCATAAATTTAATTAAACATCTTGAGGATTTCTTTAACTGTGCTAGTTTTGTGCTAGTTTTCTTTGTTCTAATACACTTTCAGTATTTAGTAGCATTGTCAATGATGTCCATCGCCTTTACAACTGCCACCGCGTCACACTCCAGCTGGCAGGTAACAGAAAGTGTTGGGACAACATGACACTTTTTGTAGCAACAAAGATTTAGGTTTTATTTCGAATTGATAGGTACGCGTGCATGACAAAGCGTCTTTTCATCTTCAAGACAAACACGCTTGAAGCACCATTACAAGATCTACATAAACTCGGGTAAAAATCATTACTATCTTAAAAACGAAGACTCACAAATTCTACATAAACTCGGGTAAAAATCATTACTATCTTAGAAACGAAGACTCACAAATTCTACATAAACTCGGGTAAAAATCATTACTATCTTAAAAACGAAGACTCACAAATTCTACATAAACTGGGGTAAAAATCATTACTATCTTAAAAACGAAGACTCACAAATTCTACATAAACTCGGGGTGAAAAAGATCTTGCTCTCTTAAAAACGTGGACATGCATTCGAAGTTAATACATATTATAGCATAACGTGTATATTCATTCACACATATGACATATTGAAACGACTGTTCATTACCGAATATATATAATGGAGTATTATTATCTGCTCAACTTCAGAACACATGTAAAGAGTATATATATATATATATATATATATATATATATATATATATATATATATATATATGTACAATACAATTACCTTGATGGTACGCTGTCGCAGGTGATGTGAGGTAATGTGAAGGGGAATCTAACGTCGCAGTTATACAGCGAAGTGCACGCAGTTTAACATGGATACCCCACAGAGACACATAACACTGACTCCGAGGCGACCAGTCCTTGTGTTATCACCTTAATGCCAAGCATCAGGCAGGAGAGCAACAAGTACCATTTCTTAACGTCATTGATATGACGCGGACAGGGGATCGAGCCACCGACCTTCCCTCGTGGGTTAGACGTTCCATCAACTAGACCATAGACACGGTCCTCGTATGAAAATGACATTCTCAATACAACACATGGGTCACGTGAACGACACGCGTACATGGTGCCCTGTGTGCACAATAGCTCACACAGAACGGAACGCTGACACAATTTCAACACTTGCCAACAAGACACAATGTCAACACAACACCCGAGTCTAATCCGATGAAAGTTCACCTCTGTCTCTCTCAAGCGGTTAAATCCATCGCCATCCCACTTCAGTTTATCACGAAGAGTACCGGCCAAGTCAAATCAGTCAGAGCGATGGTAACTAGATATATGTCAGTCGGTACATTTGATATATGATGGTGACACAATTACACAATAAGGCATTATAGCTTACCTGTCCGTGAGTGTCGTTTATGTATCCATTACACCGGCGTATATAATTTAAATTGACAGAGACTGCACAGTACAGGTAAGCTTCCTGGTTGTCTTGTTAACTTGATCAAATGTGACCTGACCTTGACATCAAACGTGAGGTAAACCCGGGTGAGTGAGTGCTTGCTTACATTGACATCGTGATATTAAAACTCGGCTGTATCAGGGAAATTGACGCTGGTTCGAATCCGAACTTTTTGCATAAGTCTCCTTTTTTATTTTTATAATTTTTTATGATTCATTTAGCGTTTACTCAGTCGATTGGGTAAAATACGTGGGTTTTCCAGAACAGCCTCGAATTGACAGCAGTTTAGAAAGGGCTCTACCGGGACGACATTAACATTTGTTGAATAATATGAGTGGTGGTGATCTGATACGAAATATATTTATCGTGAACATTATTTATCCGGGATCATATGTGTTATTAAATGTGTATGGGTATTGTCACCGTTGATCAAACTTTGCTCATGTAACGGTCTCGTGACCGATCTGCTCCCCGGCTTTATTTCCGACACGGCTCGGCAAAGTTCGGCGGTCGTCATTGTACAGTGTGAGAACATTCTGTGTCAGAGAATTAGTTGCCCGACTATTTCATTCTCTTGTTATCTTATGGTACTCTCAAACCATGTATTGACTTGATGTGTGCTATCTCTTATATGTTCGCTATCTCATTTTTGTATTGAAAATGTTTTTGTAACTTTGATTTTCAAACATTAGGGGAATGTCGACTCAGATATTTCTCATGTATTTATGATCATTTTTACCTCCTCAATAATTGTACATAGCTTGTTGTAAATATTTAATGATACCGTTGGATAGCTTATGTTCAGCGCTTCATTTGGATACTTCAGTATGGATATAGTTGTTATCTTGCTATCCGCGTTTTCCCCCTGTTGAGAAGCACACGTTCAATTGGCTGTCTACGCATCTGGTCGGTATCTTGTCAAAGTGTTGCTTTAGCTACCCTCATGTTTATTACTGTAATACAGTTGCTTAGCTGAGCCGCTTGTGTTTTTGCTCTGATGTAACTGTTCAGTGATCTTTGTCAGCGCAGATTGGGTTAATCTGATCTTTTATTGTCATCTATTAGTACAATTAGCAGCTTCTGATGAACCTGTGAATCTAGTACCACGTTTTTTCTATTGCTTTATTCTTGTTCAATGACACACCTGATCACTGGAGCACAGCTCCGTGTCGGGGGCATGGGTGGCCAAGTCGTCTAAGGCGCCGCGATTCGCTGTGCAGAGTTGCGTCCCTTGGGCACGCCAGACACCTATCATTGTGTGTTCGAATCCCGGTTGGCCCCGATTATGTTTCTAGGTTTGTGAGCACCATACCCGTGCTCGTGGGTTTCACCGAAGTGGTAAACGTCTAAGACCTGCATCACTTCGGGCTTTCCTCTCACATTAAGTTGACACGCCGCGATATAACTGTAATACTGTTAAAAGCGGCGTTAAACCAAACTCACTCACAGCTCCGTGTCGGGTATGCTGTAATATATTTGGGTAAAAACACAAAATAGAACCTGAATATGCCATCAGAGGGGAAGACCATGCAAATCGAGACTCTGGAACGTCAAAGTCAACGTCAACGTCAGATAGCACGTGAAACGTTTCACAACGTTGACGCTGAGTAAACATTTCTACCGCAAGGCAGTGTGCATTTTCTTAGTATATTGTTCAACATACAGTTTAACGGGTCATGGTTCAGTTGTCTAACACGTCTTGGTACTGTTGTCAACAAGTTTGGTTGTTGTTGTTTTTTGTACAGTTGTCAACAAATCTGGTACAGTTTCAACGGGTATTGACAGTTGTCAACAAGTTATGGTACGGTTTTCAAGGGGTCTTGGAAAAATGGGTTAGGGGTGCGAGTATGGCTAGTTTGTCTACATTGCAGTGACATATATAAGGCACAATGCACGAACACACGTGACAGCAAATCCTTCGCAACAATCAGAAATCTACAATTAAGCACGCAATGGCGACAGATGGTTAACAGCACATCGTCAACACGACGATTCAGTACACAGTTATATAGTACCGTCCCGCTGACCATCTTCTTGTTTCTTGTGGAGGTGAGAAATGCGTTGTTCTATGAGCTGATGGGCCTCAAGGTAAAGGGTGGGCGTGGTTGGAAGCTCAGTTTCAACAGTAGGGAGGCCTCTCGTTCGGCGTCTGAAAATTAGCAGATAAACACTCGCAAAACTGAAAACACATGTTTTTGCGACATTTTCCGTTGCTATGAGATAGGCATGATGTCATTCTGGAAGGATAATTATGATGTCAGGTTGGGATGAATGACGTCATATTCCTTCGTGATGACTAAACCCACCTAATCTGCGGAATGTAGAAAATTAGTAAATCGAAGTTGTTCGAATACATATTGATCAATGTTAGATAGAATGGATCGGCTGGTGAGGCTCAGTGACTTTGGTGAAAAGCGTGTCTCTCTCTCTCTCTCTCTTTATATATATTATTATTATTATTATTATTATTATTATTATTATTACCTCACACCGATGTAGCTGATGATGATGAAGATACCGGCAATGATGACAAGTGCGACTGGAACAAGCACTGTCCATAGCTTGACTTTCCACAGCATAGAAAACAAATAATCAGACTGATGTATTTGATGACTTTCACATATCGAAGCAGATGCACAAACAATTTGGATTTGTGCAAACCATTAATACACACATTTACGTGATTGTCAGCATGAATGAACTTCTGTTTAGTTACCGGATACACGTAGATGAGATTGTTACTGAGGGAGTTTGGTTTATGTACGCTTTGATTTCCTATATATCACGGAATTCCAACCCGAAGTGATACTATTCTTAGATATTTACCTATATGATGCAACATACAGATACATGTAGAGTATGGTGCTGACAAAGCTAGAAATATTATCAGTGCGAGATCTGGCTTTCGAATCCACGAACACGGGTTTCCGACTGCACAGTGAGTTGCTGCGCCTTACACGACTGTGTCTCATCGACACTCCAACCCATACACACACCACTTTCTAGATAAGATAATGTCATATGGTCGGTTTTAATATTAGCCTGTCTGTCAGATTAAATCTACGGAGTATATCTATTACAATTGGTACGGACAATCCACCTTCACTGAGTGAATGAACAATTTGTTGATATTCATGGACTGGAGGGGAGAAAGGGATTTTGGGATTGGCAAGGATGTAAGATAGTCATTAATCAAAACTATGAGCCTAAATATTCTACATGTATTTAAAAATATAATCTTGCAACAATGTTTTTTTTTTTATAGCAGACAATTTTGTTAAGTCTGAAGCATACTTATTTGTTTTTCAAGCATTTTTTTCGATAAAATCCCTTTACAAAATGTGTATATAATGTAAACATATAAACGACATGTTTAGGTCTAAACATGTTTAGGAATGTGTTTAAATCCTAAAAGCAATACACATTTGAATGTTCTATATAAACACGTTTAGGGCAAAACACATGAAATGAGCTATCGTCTCACAACCTAAACACCATCTAAACACAACACCCTATAACGTAAACATATTTAAAATCTAAACTTATGTAGAATTTAAACATGTAAAAACTTATTTACGACAAAATGTACATCATGTATATCATTATGTATTATCCCAATAATCTAAACGTTTTTAATATTTAAACATGTTTAAATAACGGCTTATCTTTGCACATTAAGATAATATAGATGAGATGTGTTATTGAATTAAATCTGCAAATCAGATTCACACGTGGAACAATACTAACATAAATATATAAATTGCAATTATACAGATTTCTTTCAGTTTTGGTCTTCCTTCCACAGACTTTTCAATCCTAGCAAAGAATACTAGTAAGATATGATATTTTATGAGTGTTTATATTTGCAAAAGGTTTTGAAAGTTTGATGTAAAGGGATTGGCTCTTGAATAATGTATAATAATATTTGATGAAATGCTACACATTGTATTTTATTTGAAATGTGAATAAAGATTTAAAACAAAACAAAAACAACAACATAGATATATACAAATAAACAAAGTTAATGGTGAATAGGAAAATTGACTCTCCGAAGCACAGGGGCGGTCGGGTAGCCTAGTGATTAAAGCGTTCGCTCGTCACGCCGAAGTCCCGGGTTCGATTCCCGACATGGGTACAATGTGTGAAGCCCATTTCTGGTGTCCCCCGCCGTGATGTTGCTGGAATATTGCTAAAAGCGGCGTAAAACCATACTCACTCACTCCTAAGAACAGGTGATAGCGTGAAGGACTATCAATCAAGACGTTGCAGGTTGGTGTCCCGCTTGTGTTATGTTCTAAATGTGTGACTGCTGTGTGACTAGTACCATTTCTGTCATACAGGAAACGAAAGCTGACAATGAAAGTTCATCTGATTACTACGACAGACCCTTATACTTTCGTTGTAAGTCACATTTATACCCTGAACACGTTTAGCTCCTAAACACATTAAAATGATGGGACAATGGGCGAATTTAGGTTCGTGTACATATTTCATAGTGACTAAACAAGAAATGGTTATTCCATGGTGATGTATTTGATACAGGTATCACAACTGTGTTTTGGCCCTTAAGTTCACAATGTTTTGGAGACTGTTTTAAATCTAGTAACGTTTAGATAACGTTTATAATGTTTTGGTCAAATCCAATTTTCAGGTGTATACTTTCCTTTGCCCGGTAGTGTATGTATCTGCGATGTATGTGGTAAATAACGTGACCTACCTGCAGTCGGGACAGCAGCTGTTGTGACAGGGGGGTCAGACGTGGAATCTAAATAAATAAAGTCAATTAATTATTACAAGGATAATATACTAGTATATATATCAGAAATGTAAGCAGACAGGACAATATCATCACACGTCTTGATACCGAGACAACAGAGCTTACCACTTTCAGAGACCATATCTATTATATGGTCTCTGCCACTTTATGTCGACAAGACTCATTTGAAATATAATTTTCAGCGATGCTACACTGAAACATGAAAAGATTCGAGACGTATCTGACACAGGTGCTGTGTATGTCTCTACCTACCCTCGTATCTGACACAGGCGCTGTACAGGGTGTAGGCGATGTCGTTACTGACGTTGCACTGGACACAGAGCCCCGCTCTGTCATTTCTAGTTGACGTGATGGTCAATGACTTTTTGTTTTTGCCGAAAAAAAGCTTTTCCGTCCCTGGAAAACAATGGTAAGAGACAATCATGTCATTCATAATTATAACACCATGTTCACGAGAACGCCGTTCGAACCTTGGATATGTTTGTGACGTGTGCCACAAGCAGGGCAGGATACGCTCACCTTTTCGTGAACACTTTATTTCTTATTATTATGGAAATGGTCCTGTCGCTTTTGTGTACAAATAATAATATCATTTCACTTATATTAATTGAGTTAGGCAATTATATATGTATTATCTAGCAGCTATACTTGATCTCACGATCAGGGTTTTGCTGTTAATAATGTCTATAAAGATAGACTCTGTTGTATTGTGTTAAGTCACGTTAATCTGAGAATGTGACATAATACTGTTTTAAGAGATAACTAATTGAGAAACCAATGTAGATAGTTCGGGGTGAAAGAAAAGAAAAGGTTTCAGCGCTGCACGGACGGGGGTATTATAAACATAGTGCTACAGTTATGTTATTGTGAGATACATTGAATGTACAAACATTTATACTATATTCGGTGCAATATACAGGTGAGAACAAAGAAACAATAATCAAATTTGAACCGGAAACAACAAACTGCAAATTTGTCAAGATCAAATTATGATTAATTTATAAAACCTTCACTTAGTTTTCTGACTTTACGAAAGTGTGATTAAAGTCTCCACCTTCAGCTTGTGGCCATCCATCAACAAACCATCTGGATTCCAAGTGACCGTCTTCTGGTGCGCAGTGGTACGTGACGCTAGTTCCGGTGAGGAGGACACGTGACTCAATAGGCTTCGCCAAGGCTGGTGTTTCTGTGGAAAATGATGTAGTCTCAGTCATGATATTGAATGTCATGATAGGTCATCCTCATATAACTTTACCCAAGTTTGCTTAATACATAAGCAAATACTTGTCGTTTGCGTATCTGGGTGTTTAGTTCCTTCTCTGCAAATGGATTAATGTTAGCTTTCAACAACAATAGTGATGAAACAAATATAACGTAATATTGGTTCACGAGACAGGCAATGTCATTTTGATCTGTATGCATCTGCTTCAACTAATGAAAGGACCGATGCAAATGGAAGTATGACTATTTGGAATGTGAGATGTTCTCAGCATTGCAGTCTTGCCCCTTCTATTAGAGCTCCTATATCTACTAGTGAGTGAGCGAGTTTGATTTGACGCCGCTTTTAACAATATTCCAGTTATATTACGGTGTGTTACCTTAATGTGGGCGGCAAGCCCGAAGTGATGCAGGCCTCAGACGTTTACCACGATTCCTCACATGGGTACAATGTGTGAAGCCCATTTTGCGGTGTCTCCTGCCGTGATATTGCTGGAATATCGCTAGAAGCGGCGTAAAACCTCTCTCACTCATACACTCTGGGGTTTCTCATATAAACATTTTAGATGAAAACAACATACTTTTAACATGTAATTGAATCGCTGATTCAGCTTCTCCTGATGGGTTTTTTGCTGTACAGGTATAACTGCCACCATCACTGACGCTTACGTTGGCTATACGCAGTTGCTTCCCTTTGGTCTCGGGAGAGCTGTATTTGTGACGGGCTTCGTGGTTGTATTTCCTCGTCCATGTTACTGTGGGCTCAGGACTGAAAGAACGTATACACTAAATGATGACATCCTCGATAATACAGGGTTTGATATCTCCATCCATTCTCATATATACCCTGGATCCATCCATCTATCTATCTATCTATCTATCTATCTATCTATCTGTGTGTGTCTGTCTGTCTGTCTATCCACCCACCCACCCATCGTATATATATATATATATATATATATATATATATATATATATATATATATATATATATATATATATACCTCTGTGTGTATGTATAAACAGCTATTTATCATGTCAACAAAATGTAAGAAATTTTGTAAATCGATGAACAAGGTACTCACTCCCCACCGAAGCTGCATTCCAGTGTGACGTCATCGCCTTCGGCGGCTGACGCTGTTTCAGTGCTGCTTATGAGAACTGGTTTTCTGTTTACTCGATCTGGACAACAAACGTTACACGCTTGTCACTTACACATACAGCCCACCAGGGGCACGGGTGCAGGTGGTTGTACAGAGGTGCGCAACTGAGACATGCAAAGATCGAGTGAGTGAGTCAGTTGGGTTTAACGCCGTTTTTAACAGTATTCCAGTTATATCACGGCGTGTCAGCTTAATGTGTGAGGAAATCCCGAAGTGATACAGGTCTCAGACGTTTACCACGGGCATGGTGCTGACAGACCTAGAAACAAACCTAGGAACATAATCGGGGCGAACCGGGTCTCAAACCCACAATCATAGGTTTCTGGCGTGCCCAAGGGACGCAACTCTGCACAGCGAATCGCGGCGCCTTAGACGACTGGGCCATCCGTGCCCCCTGCAAAGATCGAATACAAAAAAGAATGATTGTGGGTTCGAATCCCTGATTCGCCCTGATTATGATACTTATGATTATGATACCCTGTCTATGCTCGTAAACGTCTGAAACCTGCATCACACTTCCCTTGCATTTTAAACTGTTAAGGCTTTATACATACAGCTGAAATATGATCCGTGCAAGACTCCACGAACCAGATACGAGCTCACGATAAAGTATCATTGACGATACGTATATGCTGTCTGGGCATATCAAAGAGTGGAAAAGTGTTGTTTCGTAGATAAAACAAAGAAACAACCTACGTGTCCAGGCGTCTTTCAAGACAAAGGTTGTATTTCCTACAATGGTTTGTTGTAGTTTTCTGCTGTGCACCTTACAGTAGTAGGGCTTTCCAAAGTCAGCAGCTGTGAGGTAGAGGAAGTTCAATGCCCCTGAAATCAGAAGTAACTTCTTGAGGAGTTTTTCTGAATTTTATTTTTATTAAATGACTGGTCTCGCCTACGTAACTATATGACATAACCCTGTTCTATTGTTAAAATCGTAAGTAAATGTAAGTACCAGAACACCGGAGCCCACAACCATTAACAGTCCTAACTCATTTTCTTTTTTGAAAACTTATCATGTAAAGTATTTAAATATAACAGTGACATATGCACCAAAGGTGTCGTCAGTAAAATAGAAATGACGTTTTATTGTTTTGATACATTGACAACAAACGGCATCAACGCTCATTTTACTGTTTCCTAAAACGGACCGGAGACCCAGCTCAATTTACAAATTAGCTATTCTGTGACCCCAATTCACTCCGTTGTTTGAACTTGGAACAAATCCTTAAATTAATGTTTAGACACATGTTCAGCAACACCCTCGATCCACCTCTCACCTAATGCACGCATATTGTTGACGAAATTATCAGTTTATATAATCATTGACACATAATTTATGAAGATTTACTATTGACAAAGTTACGGTAAAAACGACAGGGTTATGTAACATGAGAATATCATTTAAATACGGAGGTATCAAAAAAGGAAGTTAAAGGTAAATGAAGAAATTCGTAAAGATAAGAAGGGTTACATTGATATCTTGTTGTTTAAGTAGGTTGTATGAACACAAAATGCAATGTGTATGTTCAGTCTTACCATGTAAGACGTATATGTAAACGGTCATCAAGTACCGGGCAAAGATTGTATGTGTTCATTCGCTTTGTATCATGTACATTCCTAGCATACTCAAGCTCTATTTAAGTCACGACATTATCGAGGAAATTACACGTACAATTTTTGGCGCAATTGGGCACCGGTCAGTGGATCACTATCCTGTTTAAAAAAAATGGTTGAATGTTTAAAGCATCAAACGTGATAACCAGTAAGTGGTACATACTTTGAGACGAGCGTGTAGTCGTGTTAAAAAATCTCATTGTAACTATGAGTGAGTATGGTTTAACGCCGCTTTTTGCAATATTCCAGCAATATCACGGCGGGGGACACCACAAATGGGCTTCACACATTGTACCCATGTCGGGAATCGAACCCGGGTCTTCGGTGTGCCGAGCGAACGCTTTAACCACTAGGCTACCCGACCGCCCTTTATTGTAAGTATGATAGGACATAGTAGATATATCCATTTTTGTAAAATGCTTTGCTTTTGTAAATGCATAACCATGAATCACGTGTTGACAAAGCGCATACCGTCAATATCTATGTACAAGTTTGTAGCTCCTTGGACTTCTTTCTTGTCTTTAAACCACGTGACTTCACCACGTGGTATGAAGTACTTCGTGACGTCACAGGGTAGCAGATATGGATCTCTGATGATGTCATGCCAGTAGTGGACGACGGGTATTTGAGTGAGAACTACAAACAGTCATTCAGAATATTATGTTTGCAAAGCCAAAACAAAGTTGAAATATATCTTATTGTAAGACTTATATTTGGCTATATATATCTGAGATTTTTGGAAGGAGGCATGTGACATTTTTCCAAAAATATTATGTGTTCATGAAATAAGCGGAAACATAATTTTGCCCTGGGGTGTACCAAATAAAATCGTTCGATGGAAGTTGTTAACAAATGTGAGTCTCCTTTCAGATTACAGAATGATTGTCTCTGGGCAAGAAGAACCAGAGAACCACATGTTTTGTCTCGAATTCTGCAGCGCGGATTGCGGCGCCAAAGTGATGCAGGTGAAACCTACGAGCACGGGTATGGCGCTGACAAACCTAGAAACATATTATTAACCTGGGCAAACCGGGATTCGAACCCAGGAGGGTTTTTGGCGTGCCCAAGTGGCGCAAATCCGCACGGCGAATTGCGGCGTAATGTATACTACTCAAAAGAAGTTAAGGACCGCCTGATTCATATTACTATAAAATACAACATGGCATGCCAGATTACCTGTAGTAATATGAAAGAATCAAGTGGTCCTTAACTTCTTTTGAGTAGTATATAAAGAACGTGTAGTCCTTGTTGAAAATAAAATGTTCTACTTAAATACTTTAAGATTCAGATGAAGACATCGGTACATCATAGGTGTAGGACTCTGTTTTGCAAGTAGCGGCCTTACCAGCAATCTTCAGCACAATTGTCTCTGACAAAAGCGTTCCTTTAGAGGTGTTCACCAGACAGTTGTACGATCCCTCGTTTTCTGCAACTAATTGCCTTGTGAAAGTGTCTTCCACTTCAGTTGGGTAGTCACATGTCGTATCTGTCTTTGACGTGGCGCCATCGTAGACCCACGATATGCTGCAACAGTTATTCTTAAATGTGACCATTCCAACAATGTGATCTTCGGATCTTCGGATCACATACATTACACAGCTGAACTTTCGACCCTTAAGAAAGTGCGTGATGGGATTCGGTTGACCACCGCTTTGAACAGTATTTCATTTATATCACGTCGTGTCTCCTTGACGTGGTAGGACTCCTTTGACTTTAACGTACTAGGAATTGAGCCAAACCAACGGTCAAACGATATGCAAAGGCTGGGCGACATAAAGTAACACTTACTAACTAACTACTATAATATAAAATGTCAATGCAAGAGAATAACCAGTATTGATTATCCGCCCGCCGAAACGGATTCCATTTGAGTAAAGAGCAAAATAGCTGTGAAAATGATATGAATGAACCTCTGACAATCAGTGATGACACCAGGTGTCATCAGAGACCCTATATCATATGGTCTCTGGTGTTATACTATAACCAAATAACAAAGGGATTCCTTTCTGTACAGACATGACTGTTGAAACGTCTTGGGCATACTTGTAGAAACAATGCCGTGTGCCAAAAGTAGCACTTGTAAGCCTCGTTATAGAATTAATCATAATTGGAATTAAAAAGTCGATCTACGATTCCGACTGTATCATGAGCCTGCGTTTATAACGCCGCTTTTAACAGTATTTAGTTAATTCACGGTAGATCTCAGATGTTGGAAAACACACGAGCACAGGTTTTGAACAGGCCTAAGGGAGGTAACTCGGCATAGAGAAATTTGGCATCTAAGAAGACTGCGCCAGCCATTACATTCGGCCGTAATAAAAAGGCATATTTGTGAATGTATGTACACTTATTTAAATGATATTTGTTTGCAAAACAATAAAAAATAAATATATTTACGAACAGTTTCAAATTGTATTCTCGATGTTATTCAATACCATCCTCACGCAAACAATCAGAATCTGTGGGTATACTTTTCTAATTTAAAAGGCGATTATTTTCCCTGTGGTACTCTATCATTACGGATACTGTAACTGTCCCGTAACTTGTTTACCTTCGAATTCCACTTTTAATTTCCTTGTCAGGGTCACACAGTAAGGTCACAAGGCTGCCTTCACTGACGTAATGAACCTTCCTGTTGACGGTGAAGGCAGAACGCGATACCCAAACACGGACACGGATGGTCCCACTGTCTGTTGTCTCTTCGGATGTCCCGGGGCCCTTAAAGCCCAGCGCATTAACACACAACTCTGTCCATAAAGCTAATATAAGAGGGGTAAGGGTCATTTTGTGGACAACGAGACTGCAAAAAAACAGAAACATCCTCGATTATCCAGGGTATTGTATATCCATTCTAAGATTCTATTATGCTTATTATGCTAGGTACTAGGTACCAGTTCGGCAGCTGACTGTAATGTATCAAGGTCGAATGTCTATATTTGCGGCAATCGAAATCATAACGCAGCTGTGATTGGTTTGTTGTTTAGCGCCGCACTCAGCAATATCCCAGCTATATGACGGCGGTCTGTAAATAATCCATTATGGACCAGACAATCCAGTGATTGATATCATGAGCATGTGGTAGTGAATGGACACTAGGGGCCACTTGCACAAAAAGATCTTACCACTAAGACTATTGTAAGCCTATGTTAAAGTATGGGAGTTAAGATCATCTTAGCGCTAAGATCGCTTTGTGCAAGTGGGCCCAGAAATAAAGAATTATTGGAAGGACATGTTACAGACTATTTGTTTGTCGTTTTACGCCGCACTCAGCAATATTCCATCAATATGACTGCATCAACCAAGTCAGCGAGCCTGATCACCCGATCCCGTTAGTCGCCTCTCACGACAAGCATAGTCGCATTTTGTGGCAAACATGGGTTGCTGAAGACCTATTGTACCCCGGATAGTCACGGGTTGTTAATCGAGGATTAAGTTGTTAGTTTGCTGGGCAGAAACGTTATGCATTTCATTTTTTCTTCTGTCGTTTTTTTTCGAATATTCAGTTTTTACTACAGTTTTCATCGAATTCCTGTTTTTATGCGTTTGAACAGTGGTCCAGCAAAATGATGCCGACTTTTAAATAGAGGAGTGTAGACCAGATATTAATCCTGTGATTGTTATTAACAGCAACGTCATCGGGATACGATGACTCGGAAACCCCAGTCACCGAGCCCGACGACTTGATCCATTCTAACCAGGAATTCCTACGGGGTCTATAATTACTGAGGGGCGGTCGGGTAGCCTAGTGGTTAAAGCGTTCGCTCGTCACGCCAAAGACCCGGGTTCGATTCCCGACATGTACAATGTGTGAAGTCCATTTCTGATGTCCCCCGCCGTGATATTGCTGGAATATTGCTAAAAGCGGCGTAAAACCGTACTCACTCACTCACTATAATCACTGACCAGTTTAGACAGTGTTGGTGAAAATATTTTAATGTATTTCTTTTGGCTGATTAAAGTTACGAAGATGCATTTATGCATGATTAACACTCAGAGAGAACAACGAAAATCTCACCCTTCTGTACTCACCCGGATATCTGTATCCAGTTAAACTGTTTGAAGCATCATCTGTGTCTCTTCCAACACAGCCATGTGATGTTTTCTCTCTAGCTCTTGTCGAGGCTATCCCATGCCATAATGCGGCCAGTTGTGCTTTGTAATAAGTGTGACCTAATGAAGACTCCCTACACCTACTGATACACGTGATAAAATGAAACGAGGAAATAATTCTATGATGATTGGTACTCCCACGTAATCCGGTACGTCAACGACACATTTAAGTTTTGTGTTATGGACTTGCATCACCTGGGTCATATAACTGGTACACATTTCCCCGTTTCCCCATACTTAGCTGATTTATCTTCTTATGAAACTATTGTCAGAACATGCTGACAAACACGTTTCGTGTGCCACCGCGTCAGCAATATTCCAGCTATAAAATTGTGTCAAATACATGTGGATGTTATCAAGGAGTGAGTGAGTATGGTTTTACGCCGCTTTTCGCAATATTCCAGCAATATCACGACGGGCGCCACCAGAAATTGGCTTCACACATTGTACCCATGTCGGGAATCGAACCCGGGTCTTCGGCGTGACGAGCGAACGCTTTAACCACTAGGCTACCCGACCGCCCCTGTTATCAAAGAGGATGTCCAGTATTTCACATATTGTGAATCTTGATGACATGTGCTGACATTGTTCACAAACTGTCTTGAATCGGCTTTGTGACACTTCAAAGCTCATAGCACTGTTGTTGAAATAGGCGTTATACCTTCACATTCCCCATGAGGGGAATCGAACCTAGGTCGCGTGAATAACGCCATTATAAACCACAGTGACACAGTCACACTACATAAACCATTCATAGGGGACACGGGTGGCCTAGTCGTCTAAGAGTTGCTGTACAGAGTTGCGTCCCTGACACGCCGCGATGTAACCAGCTGATCTTAGAGCATGTCAATATATCACTGCAAGCACTCAAAGAGATCCTATGTTATCATGATATCTGTGGGTTAAATTTCCATTTCAAAAATATAAACCAGCAACCTTAAAGTGTACAGAAAATAGAAAAATGTATCCAGTTTTGTAATATATAGTACCTGTGGAGCTATAAGGTTCACCTGATGTTTTTGCAAAGTTTGCATTAAATCAATTATACGGGTAAACAACATAAAAAACCCATACTTTTCATTATAATAGATACATCAACTTCAGTAAACAGTTAAGAATTGGGTCAGAGTTTTGTTATCCCTGACGGAATTATATATATATAATTTTGCCGGTCAACATGCCACACCGTAAGATAACCTGAGCTTGCTGCTATAAAAATAGTCGAAAATAGACTGCGATTATACATAATTATAATAAAAAGAAATAACAATCACAGGTAAGGCAAACTTGTTATCTGTTAGTCAAATTTCGTTTAAAAGAAACAACAATTAAATTAGAACTGATATTAAAAAGATCCTTTATGAATGAAAAATACATGTGATTGAAAAATCAACTCGGTCAAGCAAGACATGCTTGAGTGTGATGCTTTCATCATAAGGGATGCAGAACGGAGGATCCTCGCCTTTCAATAAATACTCAAATATATAATAAGATGGGAACTTTAATGACAAGAAACACATAGTGATGCCCCACTACCAGCTTCAAATGTTGCACAGTACCACACTTTCTTAAATTTGGAACGTAACTGACTGAAAATAGCCTTAAGAAATTTAACTTCCAGTAATGTTAAATCGGAAATGTAAAAATAAGGGTAAAAGTTTACGATATCGAATGTCACATGACATTGTGCTGGGTCCCACTACTTACTACCCATATATCACATTTCAATACATTTAGAAGCAAAAAGGCCGAGTAATGTCCATAAACGCTTATTTTCAATATGGCTGCCATGACGGCCATATCGAAATTCGGACTCCAAACTCTCAAACAAATTGGACAGACAGATATTTTGTTTACGTCTCACAGGCAAACATAAATACATAGATAAAACATTTTAAAATATACACCATTCCTTTTGGAATTATGAGAGACTAAATCTAAATTATATACAAAATTATTACTCTGAAAATAAAAAGGTATAAAATACAATTATAGCTAAAAATAGATGCACCCATTACTATGTGCTATATAAACGACGACGCCTGCGTTCGAGTATTGCATAAGTGGTTTTGACAACAATATTTACTTAATCAATAGAGGAGAACAAATAACATAGTTTTTCAACATCACTAAAATCATAATAAGTTTCATTCATCTCATATGCAGTACATTCCCTGGCATGTCTCACCTCATCATATACAGCACATTTCAGTATAACGGGGTCTCATCTTCTGTCTCATTACAACACAGAGGGCAGATACGATGATCTACAGGGGGGTTCTCATACCGACCAG
Organism: Haliotis rufescens; assembly: GCF_023055435.1. Taxonomy (NCBI): domain Eukaryota; kingdom Metazoa; phylum Mollusca; class Gastropoda; order Lepetellida; family Haliotidae; genus Haliotis; species Haliotis rufescens. The sequence continues at coordinate 17,622,504 of NW_025963779.1, forward strand.
TCTCTATTCGGATCAGGGCGACCCCACATCTAAACTTGGCCATAGCACTACGTGTGATTTTGGTAATTACTTTGTGACATAAGGTTCTGTAGTTTATGCGGATTTAAAAAATCTATAAGTACGGAGTTTGCCACTATCGTTTCTCACATTTTCTTCCAATGTTCTTAATACGCACGACCCACGACAGACAAACGGCCATGACTAGTGCTAACAGGACTTCCAGTCAGGTCAGCTAATACAACACCAACATTTTGAGTGATTTCAAATTTATTTGCAGAAATAGATTACAAGAGGAAGGCAAGCATTATATATACATATACTATTAACTCAAATGTTTCACAATAAACCACAATAAAAAAACCAAAACATTCAAAGCTTGAAACACCTAATCTTAGTCATTATAAAAAATACAGTATCTAATTGCGTGCGTGGATGCCACTGGGCAATATTCAAGCTATAGGATGGCGGCCTGTAAATAATCGAATCTGGACCAAACAAACTAGAGATTGATATTAGGGGCAACAATCTACACTATCGGGCGAGACCCGTGAAGATTCCGGGGTAGAATAGGTCTTCAGCAACCCATGCTAGCCGTAAAAGGGGACTATGCTTGTCGTAAAAGGCGACTAACGAGATCGGGTGGTCAGGCTCGCTGACTTGGTTGATGCATGTCATCGATCCCAATTGCGTGCATCGATTCTCATGATATTAATCACTGGATTGTCTGGTCCAGACTCGATTATTTACAGACCGCCGTCATATAGCTGGAATATTACTGAGTGCGGCGTAAAACAACAAACCAACCAACCAAAACTATCGGGCGACCTTGACACGCCTTAAAAAGTCGTCGGTCCTTATCCATCTATTAAATCGCCTCATACGACCAGCAAAGGGATGAATTCTAATTATGAATTCCACGGGTTCCCAATGTAGGGTGCCAGAGACAATTTCTACCCCCGGGATCATTTGAATGTATGACGTTTAGAGTAATTACTGCATAAAATCATTGTGGCTAACAACTTTTCTCACTTTCTTATTTGACTTCATTTAGTGAAGAGCATCCTCCAGTCGCCATTAAGGACTATCAATACTGTGCTGGTCCCGTGAACGTTCCGGGTTTGACTAGGTCTTCAGCAACCCATGCTTGCCGTAAAAGGCGACTAACGGGATCGGGTGGTCAGGCTCGCTAACTTGGTTGATACATGTAATCTTACCCAGTTGCGTAGATCGATGCTCATGATATCAACCACTGGATTGTCTGGTCCATCTTATTTGCCTCCATTAAGTGATGAGGCTCCTCCAGTCGCCATTAAGGACCTTCAATAATGTGCTGGTCCCGTGAACTTTCCGAGTTTGACTAGATATCAACCACTGGATTGTCTGGTCCAGACTCGATTATTTACAGACCGCCGTCATATAGCTGTAATATTGCTGAGTGTGGCGTTAAACAACAAACAAACCAACCAACAAACAAAAAAACAACATATTTAGGCGGAAATTGAGATCATAAATGTTAGCATTTCCGGCATCAATCTGATACATCATCGCAATATTATGAAATTAATAATAAACTAATAAGTAACATTTAAAAGGCATTTTAGTACTGGCATTTGTACTTCAAACGTAAATTGTAGAAATGGTCAACTATTGCAAGACCAGATGAGGCTGGTCACTTCAATGAGAAAACGTGTGTTTCTAATTCCAACACACCTTGTCCTGCTATGAGCAGCGGAAGGAGGTACACCCAAATCATTATGAACACATTTCAAAGTGGTTACAACCTCACCAGACCCTGATGTACAGGTTAGTACATGACACACGAGCATGGACATTACAAATGGAAACGGCGCCTTCAAGACATCAGCAAGGGAAGCGAGCAACTGCTGAATGCATTTGTTTGTCATGAAATTGACAGCCAACATGTACGCCCTTGTGAATGCAAGGTAGAAAAGTCATAAATCGCACCCTGGTCTATATAATTTCGTTCCAGAGGTCATCTTGCTGTTGTTTCTTTGCGACCTGTGCGATGCGCCCTTTATCCGATGTCTGTTCTATAAGCTGATGGGCCTCCCAGTAGATGCTAGCCTTGTTTGGCAGGTCCACTGTGCTTCCTACGGTGGACAGGCGCTTCTTCTCATTTGCTCTTCGGCGCCTGATAAGGAAGCAAGATAAAACAAGGTGAGGTGAAATTGGGTTTAACGTCGCGGTTATTATTAAGATTATTGCACTTATATAGCTACGTGCATGCACGTGTGTATGTGGCCGCTTGTACTAGTCCGGACTGATGCCGATTTATAGTGCTAGCCTACTGAGATACCATGCCGCAGTTTAACATGAATGCCCCACTCAGTATACTGACTCCGAGCCGACCAGTTCTTGTTTTAGTTCCTTAATGACGAGCCCACAGGGTAACAACAAGTACCATTTTTTAACGTCTTTTGGTATGACGCGGCCGGGGATCGAACCCCGGACCTTCCGCTCTCTGGGCGGACTCTCTACCACTAGACCACGGAGGCGGTCTAAGATAAAACAAGTGTCCATGAATAAAAACGACAAAACCCTTAAAGTACGATTCCGACGAGAACATGAAGATGTGTTTATGAATCACTAACAACTAGTGAATGTAATGGAAGAGAATACTTGATGCCGAGAGAGGACTATTTAAGAAATATATATATGGGGGCGTTATATGATTTTCTGAAAAACAAATTCGCTCATTTGAAACAAAAACTAAATTTTACTGAGTATTTAAAAAAAGAATTCGCAGGTCATGCTGGTAACATCCGAATATCGTTGCCTAAGAATGAATATAACTTTGATATTAATATGTGTTTTTTATGCTTTTTTGTCTCAGCTGTGTACCTCACGCTAACGACGACCACGGCGATGATGATGACGACGGCAGTGACAATGACGACGGGATTAAGAACCCACCACAGCTTGAATGTCGACAGCGTAGATGGATCTTAAGAGAAAACAGAGACATCCTTGGGGCCAGTTCACAAAAGCATGAAAACTCTTGGCAGTCAAGACAACTGATATTACCCCTGTGGTTTAGATATGGCCCAGATTACCGATGACTTCTAATTATCAGTATCATATTATACCTAACTCGGTCCCTGGTCTTTTGGTAAACCGTTTAACTGAATTTCCGTTCCTCTGTAAAAGTCGTACTTCTGCATTACTTGAACTTCTCAGAAACGTCGTTAGTGTCGACCCCGGAAACCCCTATACCCTGCACCACCGATGACCCTTTTTATGCTGAAGTGAGTTAGTGAGTATGGCTTTACGCCGCTTTTAGCAATATTCCAGTAATATCACGGCGCGGGACACCAGAAATGGGCTTCACACATTGTACCCATGTCGGGAATCGAACCCGGGTCCTCGGCGTGACGAGCGAACGCTTTAACCACTAGGTCCTTTTATACTGAACCCAGGGGACCTTGTAAGTGTAAATCCCGCTAAAACGGACACTCGTTAATCAAGACCCTGTTACTCCGGAATCCCGATCTTCACGCCTTCGTGAAGTTTACCAAGAAACGTACATACACGTTTCTAATTTTCTTGACTATAGAACTACCAGCCGAATGTGCACAAGAGGACGACCAAACGCACTTTTGTGTTTCATGAGATGTCCTTCCCAAACTGTCTTATGATCAAGAAATATGAATGCAAACACATTCATATATAAAGTGCATTGTACGGTAACATGTGAGGTAACATGATAACATCATTTTATTTCTCTTCATGAAAAACATTTTTCAGAAAACACAAATCAAGCCTGTGTGCCAAGGCCATGAAGGTTAATATACGCTGCAGTTGATTACCTTGCGTGTTGATGATCATGGTTGTTGTTGGTAGGTCTGCTTCAGTGGCTGGAACATAAGTGATGGAAGTGAGACGAGGTGAAATTGGTTCAAGTGGGTGAGTGAGGGTTTAACGCCGCTTTTAACGGTATTCCAGTTATATCGCGGCGTGTCAGCTTAATGTGGGAGGAAAGCCCGAAATGATGCAGGTCTCAGACGTTTACCACTTCGGTGAAACCCACGAGCACGGGTATGGTGCTGACAAACCTAGAAACATCATCGGGGCGAACCGGGATTCGGACCCACAATCATAGGTTTCTAGCGTGCCCAGGGGACGTAACTCTGCACAGCGAATCGCGGCGCCTTAGGCAAATGGGCCACCCGTACCCCCACATCACGTTCAAGACATAAAGCGACGTGCATGTGCAAGGCTATAGGAGAAGACATTGAACGTCCATTTGGGTGAGTTTGGGGGTTTAGGTGGATTGGTTGAGGTCTAGGTTTCGCTGGGAGGAAAGACCGAAGACGTGTGCCACTTTAGCGAACCCCCGAACTGACGAACCTACATTTAGATACATATTATCATGGCATATCTGGGACTCGAGCCCACCATCTTTGACCTCTGACACACCTTCCGGCCGCAACTCCATACATCGATGTTCGGCGCCTCACAAGTATCTGTGCTATTCGTGCCATGATATTCCCAACTGCCATTAGGAAAACTGCAACCTACCCACGTATCTGACACAGGCGCTGTACAGGGTGTAGGCGATGTCGTTACTGACGTTGCACTGGACACAGATACCCTCTCGGTCACTTCTAGTTGATGTGATGGTCAGTGACTTTTTGTTATTGCCCAAAAGAAGTTGTTCCGTCCCTGGATAACAATGGTAAGAGACAATCATTTCATTCATATTTATGACAACATGTTAACGAGAACGCCGTTCGAACACTGGTCCCTTTTGTGTAAAATATATATAAGCAAAATATTAGAATTTTCAATAACAAGTATGCTATTATCACCGTTCAGCTTATGTTTGTATTTGTAATTCAAGCTGTTGTATTTATATATGAGTGAGTGAGGTACATGTCGCTTTTAGCAATGTTCAAGCAATATCACTGCGGGCGACACCAGAACTGTACTTCAGACATTATACCCATGTGGAGAATAGAACCCTGGGCTTGGGCGTGAAAGACGAACGCTGTTACCTCTCAGCTACCCCACCGGCCAAACAAGTTATGGGACTAGGTAGGACTAGGATACTCTTTACACATCATTCGTGACACATCAGTGACAAATATAATGTCCCATGCAATTCTCTATTTTGACTGGTGCTATATATCCCTCGTTTGTCCAGGTAAACACATGATTTGCCATGACATATGTTACGCGAGTGAGTGAGTGAGTTGGGTTTAACACCGCTTTTAACACACGAGCACGGGTATGGTGCTGACAAACCTAGAACCATAATCGGGGCGAACCGAGATTCGAACCCACAATCATAGGTTTCTGGCGTGCACAACGGACGCAACTCTGCACAGCGAATCGAGGCGCCTTAGACGACCCCCCCCCCCCCCCCCCCCCCCACACACACACCCAACACACACACACATACACCTCCTCCCCCAATATGTGACGTGCCACAGTTGGGGCAGCAGGATACGCTCACCTTTTCGTAAACAACACCTTATTTCTTATTAGTATGGAAATGGTTAACAAATAATAATGTCATACCACTTATATTAATCGAGTTGAGCAATTATAAACATCTCTTTCTATAAATACATACCATCATCGAGTGACGTTCCATCGAAAAGCCATCTGGATTCCAGTCCGGAGTCGGGAATACAGTTGTAGGTAACATTGTCTCCGGCGACGAGGAAACGTGACTCAACAGAATTTGGAAACAGCAAAGCTGGCTTTTCTGTAAAATACATGAACAATGTATACATCTTTTGCAGCGTAAACCGTAAATATAGTGATCGGTTATGCTATGCATCACAGCTGATAAAAATATGCAGGGGACGCGTGAAGATCCGGGGTCGAATAGATCTTCAGCAACCCATGCTTGCCGTAAAAAGGCGACTCTGCTTGTCGTAAGACGCGACTAACGGGATCGGGTGGTCGGGCTCACTGTCGTTGTTGATGCATGTCATCGTATCCCAATTGCGTAGGTCGGTGCTCATGATGTCAATCACTGGATTGTCTGATCCTGTCTCGATTATTTACAGACCGCCGTCATATAGCTGGAATATTGCTGAGTGCGGCTTTAAACAAGAAACAAACAAAATGCAGCGAGATCTTGAAATTGTAGACGTACATGTATATCAAATATTATTGACTCTCATCATTTGACATATGTACCATCGCAATTAAAGGCTTTTCGAGTTTGTTCATTCATCATACTTTTCACTGCGATCAGAAAAGTTATTTACAGTTTAAATCCTCACCCTCATCCAACCTTACATTAATCCAATCACACACCAAATAGCACCGCTCATTAGCACTGATTAGAATACTTCCGCTAAACAATACATGCGCGCTGGCTCGTGTCGGCCTCGGCAGTCGCAAAGAACAAAGATACCGTGTTGCGTGGGTGGCGTCTGTCTGGACTTGCAGGTGTCATCAGTGATGACCTAAGTGTGTAGAACTCCTGTCTTGACCCCCACAGTGACAATTCACAGGATGTAATTTTACTTACGTACTTACTTACTTTGGAGATTTACGTGCGCTTTCCGACTGATGCGTATTTCGAACACAGGCCCGGCCCGGCCATTTAATGCGTTTCCGAAAGGGGCGAAAGTGGTGTGTGCAACCCAAGAGGGGGCGGGGCTTTGGGGGTTGCTTATATAGATTTTAGGAATTTTGAGATTTGGAATAGATACCGATGGGGTTGGGGAGGAGGGAGCAATTAGTGTTTGAACGACACTGTTTATATACTTGTTACAAGTGCTGCTCAATAAACAGCGATGTGGAAATACATAGTTGTTTGTTTTCAGCGTATGTCTGGGTTGGTATTTCTGCTATCCAAAATGTCTTATTGTTGATATAAATGCGTTGTTTAATAATGCGAGCAAAGACTACTCGCATTTTTCGCATTTAATTCACGCTGGCGTTAATTTCAAGATTTACAGTATTAGGTACTTCGTACTTTTGATGTTTACAGTCACTGTTGCTTCAGCCTCTCCCGGTGGGTTTTTAGCCTGGCACCTATATTCTCCGCCATCACTCAGAGCTACGTCCGCTATACGCAGTTGGCTCCCTTTAGTCGCGGGATAGCTGTATTTGTGACGGGCCTCCCGGGCGTGTCTCCTCGTCCATGTTACCGTGGGCGCTGGGCTGGGGAGTTTACAAAGAATAGGATGACAGTTTGGTAAATTGAGAAAAAGATTTGGTTCAGACAAAAATGCACAATATTATATGTTTTTTCAAAAACATATTCTATACCTTACAACACACTGTTTATAACTCAAGCTTCCTTTCCCGTGACGATCCGGGGTAGAATAGGTCTTCAGGAACCCATGCTTGCCCTAAAAGGAGACTCTGGTTGTCGTAAGAGGCGAAAAACGGGATCGGGTGGTCAGGCTCGCTAATGCATGTCTTCGTATCCCATAGTGAGTGAGTGAGTTAGTGTGGTTTTACACCGCTTTTAGCAATATTCCAGCAATATCACGGCGGGGGGCACCAGAAATGGGCTTCACACATTGTACTCATGTCGGGAATCGAACCCGGGTCTTCGGCGTGACGAGCGAACGCTTTAACCACTAAGCTACCCGACCGCCCCTTCGTATCCCATAGAGTGGATTGATGCTCATGATGTCAATCACTGGACTGCCTAGTCCAGATTCGATTATTTACAGACTGCCGTTAACAGCTTGAATATTGCTGAGTGCGGCCTTTAACAACATACAAACAATCCAAGCCAAACATCTGGTACTGTTATGTGAATTTAGAGACACAAGATATCTGATTTCAACTTCGGTGTTCACACAGAATGCTACTTCCTGTCTTCATATAGCTGGAATATTGCTGACTGCGGCGTTAAACAACAAACAAACAAACAAACAAACAAACAAACTTTGTCAGGAATGAACGATCACCATACTGACGAAGAAGCAATGAATAACCTCAGATAGTTTTGTAGAAAGAGTTCAGAAGTTGAAATCCATATATCTCCTGTCTCAATGATCCACTTACAAGATATTCTGAAGACACATAAACGAGTAAAAGAATTATCAAGTTGAAGTATGTGTCACTCACTCCCCGCCGAAGACACATTCCAGTATGACGTCATCGCCCTCCGCAGCCGATGTGGTTCCGGTGCTGGTGATCAGCTTTGGTTTGGTTTGACTCCGACCTAGATCGACACAGGGTGATAGTTCTTCGTTAACAGTGTCCATGTGATACATCATCGTTACATCTGACTATATTAAATAACAGTTTATGTTTACAACATATTTGGGGATAGTTGTTGGTGAGATATATTTTCACTGTCTCCATCGATGAACTAAATAAATGTAAATGTATTTTAGTGTTCAAGAAGTATATATGCTAACGTTACCCTATTTCTCATAGTGAGTGTCATTAAATATCACTTAGTTTGGTTCACCTACTTCACGTATTTAAAAAAAAACTAAAGTTGTATTGCTATTTCGTTAAACATGATAATAATTCTTAATTTAGTTTTTCGTTTCAAATAATTTGTTTCTTAAAAAAACTAATATACAAGTAAGGAAGAGAGCATTTGGATGTCAATTTCGGAATCATCCAAATTTGGATGTCAAAACAAAGTTTCGGAGTATATGCTTCCCCCGATGAAGGAGTAAGCATATACTCCGAAACGTTGTTTTCTTCGTAATATAGAAGTTGACATCCACTCTTCCTTATGTGTATCACTTCTAAATACCTTTCAAAGACTTAATATCCTAGTAGTAGTTATCATCAAATTTGGACAAGGGTTATTTACGTATACGTAAAAGGTAAGTAAACACTTATAGAGGGGTATACGGTGTGATGTGTACCCTGTTTGTGAACCTGTGTACCGCGACGCGGTAGCGTTAGCCTTGGGGTACACTGCTCACACATAGGGTACATCACACCGTATATATCCTGATGAATCGTTAGACAAGGAACCTATCTACGGACATTCATCCATCCAGGCCCGGGACATATGTCCGCAGTTTCACGGAGCAAAACTCATAACAGACGAAGCCTGTTACTTCCCTTTATCCAATGCATTCGAAAAAGATCGGTTCATTTCAGAAACTTAACTAGACTTCTCAGCGGGCTATACGAAATGTGTACCCCGCATTTTAGCGCTCTACATGGAAAATGATTGTCTATAACCAATCAGAAGCTAGAATATTAATATAAGGTAAAATGACAGACCGTGGTCACTTCACCTGAAGAACTTACTGTTCCATGTTCCCTCTTTCAAATATGTTGTGTTCCCTGTAATATTTTCATGCAGTACGTTGTTGTGCACCTCACACTTGTACGGCTTATTGAAGTCATCACTTGTCAAGTATACGAAGACCAAGGCACCTGAAACCATTCACAGATTGAGTGAGTGTGTCTAGCGCATCTTTGAATAATCAGTCTGTATATCAGTTATGTGACGTCGTGGCAGCTGGTGGAGAAAGCCCGAAGTCATGCCCGCTGTAGACATTTGTTATGTCGGACATTAACGTTACTTGTCAGGTAAGATGTCACTGGGATATTAAGGGTATATCCTGGAACCAATGGCGTAGTAATAAGTTTACCTCTATACTTATTGGAGTGTGTGCTGCACGTTATCAAACGTGATACGAACCTCGGAACTCTTTCACTTTATAGACACCGTATAGAATTCTGTTCTTGAAAAGTATATTTTATTCAATAGATAATTTGGGATTTTTTTTCGAAATGGATACAACCTTATTTAAAATATTATGTCTGATCAATATATATCAGAACAACTTGATTTAGTTTTTTTCACATTCTGTTATCATTTGTTTGTTTGTTGTTTAACAACGCCGCACTCAGCAATATTCAATGTATATGACGAAGGTCTGTAAACAATCAAGTCTGGACCAGACAATCCAATGACTAACATCACGAGCATCGCTCCACGCAATTGGCATGCATCAACCAAGTCAGCGAGCCTGACCACCCGATGCCGTGAGTCGCCTCTTACGGCAAGCATGGGTTGCTGAAGACCTATTCTACCCCGGACCTTCACGGGTCCTATCCATTTATGAGATGACAAGATTATCGAACCCATATAACAGATGAATCATGCATTTTCATCATTCGATAAGTTTAAAATGCACATTTAACAAGTACAAACCGTTCATGTTTATGTACACGTTTTCAGTTTCAGAAGGATCCAGTTTTGTCTCGCTTTTAAGCCAGGTGATTTCACCACGTGGTACTGAATATGCCGTTACGTCACAGGGAAGAGGATCCATACCGTTGAGCCGGTTTACCCCATAGCCCAAAGGCGGTTTTTCGGTTTCTGAAAACATACTATACTATAGGATTGTATATAAATTTATGGGTTCCAGCCACTAATGCCTACGTCCACTTTTGCCTACAATTACTATTGCCTACAAAAAAATAAAGCAGTGTGGAATAATGCCTACACAATGAAAACAACATACCCATGCTTCTAATATTAGATTTCTTTGAAATCAGCAAATATCTGCTGGTGTATACTATAAGAACTATGCAGAAATCATAAATCATTACTCTTAGTGTTATGGCAATGTGAAATAAAAAGTGACTTCATACAATTTTCTGTCTTTTGTCGCCTATAGGCATTATTCCACTAAAGTGGACTTGTCCAGTTAGGGTAACCTCCCAAAACCCCTACATCCCATTTCCCCTACAGCTTAAGACAACAAAGTTCACGGTCCATGGCACTGCTAATCCCTAGTCTGTTACCTATTTCATACAATGGAACAACCCAAGAAACACGAATAGATTGAGAAATTCATAATACATTATAATAAATTTCATCTCAAATGGGATCTTGTTCTTGGGGAGTAGGGGTAGGCCAGCTGCTCTTCTTGCAGACTTCAGGATCTTCTCATCATACAGGCATATTTCATTACACTTACAATAATTCTTTTTTTTAAAAAAACTTTCCTTTAAGTCCCCTTATCCCATAAAGCTCTACCCCTTTCATTTCTACTACCTCTACTCCAGACCTTAATCTCTCCTTTAGGTGAGTTCATAATGCCAGACAGGTAAATGCCGCGTGTTGTTTTAACTAAGTGTAGGGGAACTGGGTTGTAGGGGAAATGGGATGTAGGGGTTTTGGGAGATAACCCCAGTTAGAGTTGGGTAGCACTGATAGCAGGTGTCGCTGAAAATCACTGGTGCATGACTTTGTTTATTGTAGATGGTAGGCATTAGTGGATGTAGGCATTAGTGGACGCCGCCAATTTATGCACCTTATGCCACTTTCACAAATTAACATAGAAAGGTGAAGTGAAACTGTTGCAATTTCAAACGTCAATGATTAATTAACATATTATGATTTTGTTTTGCCATTTACTTCAATGGTGTAGAGGAATTGTATAGCAGACAGCAACGTCCTTGTTAAAAGAAAACCTACTTGCAAGTTTGAGTATAACTGTCTCTGACAGGAGTCTTCCATTGGACGTGTTCACCAGACAGTTGTAAGGACCCTGTTCCACGTCAGACATCTTGTTGATGTATATCAAACCTGCATCTCTTTCAGGATCATATGTCTCGTCTTTGTATATGGGATTCGAAGGTCCGTTATGGTGCCAAACAAAGCTGTTAAACAACCATGGCAAATAGTTACGAGTTAAGCCAGGGATTGGACCTGCGAATAATTCGTTTGAATAATTAAATATTTGTATTCAAACAAGAAATCCAAAGCAATTACTAAGTCACACTAACTTACAGTGTAGATAATTTGCTAGTGCACAAGCTCACATTACTTTTTGATAACATTCTATAGTGTAGCCAATGGTTACGACGACATTGAGTTTGCATACCTCTTTTTGTAGACTACCAATACATATATACAGAGCGTCGTGTGTGTTATATTGAATTAACATGACTTTTTTATTTGACAGTATACTCATATTTTTTAGGACAGAAGTCCTAGTAAATTATGATTATTGTTGTTAAACTAGGCCACACGCTCAAACAATTATTGTCCAAACTAGTTTTAAGCGTGATCGAAAACATACACGGAAAATACTTACGAAGAGAAAATATTGTAATAATTACAAAAGGATTGTCATCCTCACCCTTCCGTTGTAATATCCGCGTCAGGGTTGCACTGCAAGGTCACACTGCTGTGTTCTCTGACGTAAACAAACTTCCTGTTGACGGTGAATGAAGATCGGGACACTCTTAGACGTGCATCGATCTCTACATACACAGGAAAACCTCAATGTCATCACGTGAAATACATGCCATTTAATTATTAATAACATCACTAATAACATATTTGATGAGCAATAGATCATTTCGTTATTCTATTCATTTAAATGTCGATAATGATCACGTTTGGAGTTTTTAGGTTAAAGCATTTCCTCGTCATGTCCATCAATATGGAAAAAAATCAGATAATCTCCTATCATGGTATTTTACTATTTGTTCTAATGGTCCTAAGAAATTCCTTAATGTTCTTTCAGACAAGTCTGACGTAACACCCCTTAAAATTGTTGCCAGTATTAATTTCTGTGACGTCGGAGAAGTGTAAAACAGTCTCGATGATAGGAGCTGTCAGTGGGAAGGTTTCGCCATATTTTGTATTTCCTGGTCAACGGATGAGTGAAGAGTGAGTGAGTAAGCTGGGTGTAACGCCGTTTTAACAGTATTCCAGTTTAATTACGGCGTGTCAGCTTAATGTGGGAGGAAAGCCCGAAGTGATGCAGATCTCAGACGTTTGCCACTTCGGTGAAACCCACGAGCACGGGTATGGTGCTGACAAACCTAAAAACATAATCGGGGCGAATCGGGATTCGAACCCACAATCATAGGTTTCTGGCGTGCCCAAGGGACGCAACTCTGCACAGCGAATCGCAGCGCCTTAGACCACTGGGCCACCCGTGCCCCCTCTACCGGTTTATGGAATTCATAACATGAATTGAATGTGTTGACCTAGCGTAGCTTGTCGGAAGGACAGCCTAGCCCCACATGGCAGAGGGTGCAGAGAGGTTGAACACTGACTTGAGCGACTGAAGAACCAAGTTCTTCAAGGACAGAAAACCTGACAAACCTAGAAACATAATCGGGACGAAGCGGGATTCGAACCCAAAATCATAGCTTTCTGGTGTGCCCAAGGGACGGAACTCTGCACAGGGAATTGCGGCGCCTTAGACGACTGGGCCACCAGTGCCCCCTGGATGAAGGAAGAATTATTGTCCGAAGCAACACCTGGAGCCTTTGGTACTGTGTCTGTGTGCTGCTTGCATGTTGTTTAACGCCGCTCTAAGCAATATTCCAGCTATATGACGGCGGTCTGTATATAATCGATCTACGTCATTGGGATACGATGACATGCATAAACCAGGTCAGCGAGCTTGACCCCCCGATCCCGTTAGTCGCCTTTTACGGCAAGCATGGGTTACTGAATACCTTTTCTATCCCGGATCTTTACGGGTAGTTTAATTGAATGGGCGAGGCAAAATCGCATCATATTGTTTGTTCTTTCATCCCATACGAGTGACCTTTGGCATAAGCTTGACATCGGATGTTAATGTACTTTTGAGATGACCTGTATTAGAGCATGTCATTCATTTTCAGAGAAAATTCAGGGAGAGTTATTAGTAAACACGACATTTTCGACATAGCATGTTAAGAGTTTAATTCCACTTTGACAGTATTGGATGAGTCCTTTCCCTTGTATCTGTCAGCAAGACCTGGAGAAGGAATATATCTTGCATGTGCAACTGATGTAAACTTTGCATCAGATAAGACCACACAGTAGGAAGCCAGCTTTCAGAATGAAATCCTGGAATGTTCGCACCACGACGACTTGATTGTCTGTTGACCTCCGGGAGATGAGTGATGTATTCAAGACTCCTCATTAACGACAGCTCTCAGAATGAAAGCCTGGAATGTTCGCATCATGACGACTGGATTGTCTGTTGACCTCCGGGAGATGAGTGATGTATTCAAGACTCCTCATTAACGACAGCTCTCAGAATGAAAGCCTGGAATGTTCGCATCATGACGACTGGATTGTCTGTTGACCTCCGGGAGATGAGTGATGTATTCAAGACTCCTCATTAACGACAGCTCTCAGAATGAGATCCTGGAATGTTCGCACCATGACGACTGGATTGTTTGTTGACCTCCGGGAGATGAGTTATGTATTCAAGACTCCTCAATCAGACAGCTCTCAGAATGAGATCCTGGAATGTTCGCATCATGACGACTGGATTGTTTGTTGACCTCCGGGAGATGAGTGATGTATGCAAGACTCCTCAATAAGACAGCTCTCAGAATGAGATCCTGGAATGTTCGCACCATGACGACCGGATTGTTTGTTGACCTCCGGGAGATGAGTTATGTATTCAAGACTCCTCAATCAGACAGCTCTCAGAATGAGATCCTGGAATGTTCGCACCATGACGACCGGATTGTTTGTTGACCTCCGGGAGATGAGTTATGTATTCAAGACTCCTCAATCAGACAGCTCTCAGAATGAGATCCTGGAATGTTCGCACCATGACGACCGGATTGTTTGTTGACCTCCGGGAGATGAGTTATGTATTCAAGACTCCTCAATCAGACAGCTCTCAGAATGAGATCCTGTAATGTTCGCATCATGACGACCGGATTGTCTGTTGACCTCCGGGAGATGAGTGATGTACGCACGACTCCTCAATAAGACCGACTTGTCTGTTGACCTCCGGGAGATGAGTGATGTATGCAAGACTCCTCAATAAGACAGCTCTCAGAATGAGATCCTGGAATGTTCGCACCATGACGACCGGATTGTTTGTTGACCTCCGGGAGATGAGTTATGTATTCAAGACTCCTCAATCAGACAGCTCTCAGAATGAGATCCTGTAATGTTCGCATCATGACGACCGGATTGTCTGTTGACCTCCGGGAGATGAGTGATGTACGCACGACTCCTCAATAAGACCGACTTGTCTGTTGACCTCCGGGAGATGAGTGATGTATGCAAGACTCCTCAATAAGACAGCTCTCAGAATGAGATCCTGGAATGTTCGCATCATGACGACCGGATTGTCTGTTGACCTCCGGGAGATGAGTGATGTATGCAAGACTCATCAATAAGACAGCTCTCAGAATGAGATCATGGAATGTTCGCACCATGACGACCGGATTGTCTGTTGAGACTCCTCAATGGTACAGCTCTCAGACGACTCTCAACGAAGACTGCATGTGGACATCACCATGCTACAGGAGCTGATCAAACCAAGTCGGAACAGACAATCCTGGCAAGAATGGAATGGAGAGACTTCTGACCTTCCCACGGGCCTCATCAGTGTGTATGTTCCAACCCTCTGCACCACACAGGAGGCGAAGGACGAGATCCAGTTCCACAGCCAGCTCCAGGTCGTTATCAAGGAGGTCACCAGCCACGAACAGCTGGTACTGCTCGGCAGCATATGAAAGAGTGGGTACTGACCATGAATCCCCGCCCTGCAGTCAGGGACAATATGGAATTGGTGATGTATGAAAATGGACCGCTTCTCGAGCTGTGCACACACAACTTCCAATTCCTTCTTCCTGAAGACACCCCGGTTGAAGCACTGGTGCCATCAGGACCTCATCACCACAAGGCGCCACCACATCAGTAACATGCTTGTCACATCTTTGTACCCCAGTGCCAGCTGTGACACAGACTCTTCCTGGGTATGCTGCAGGATCATATTCCAATCAAAGAGGATGCCCCACAATAAGCCTCTAACGATATCAGCATGCAGAGGGTGGACTTCTTTACTGGTGCCCTCTATGTTTTTCGGGGTCACATAAACACTGAGGTTCTTTTCCACATCACAATCCTAAGTCTCTTCTTTCTGCCCCAACAGCACTGACTTTACAGGCTTGGTCACGCTGTCGCATGGATGATGGAAACCGAAAGGACCTCTTGTATGAAGAGCTCGCCTACAGCGAAAGGACACCTTCAAAGTAGGACATGAGGTCACTGGACGTTCATTGGTGGGAGGAACACGCGGTAGAAAAAAACCGCCATGAGTGTCTAAAGAATACAGTTCCTGATAATTAAGAATAAAACGTTGATCTAAAACGAAAAACCTCGCCCGACCCCTCCCCTGGGTATCTGCCAAGTACCGGATATAGCAGGCAGTTATTAAGAGTTAAGCGGGGCTAACGGATGCCTCTACGGGATATCTGCCAAATACCGAATATAACAGGCAGTTATCAAGAGTTACAAGGAGCTAACGGATGTCCCTTCTGGGTATCTGCCAAGTACAGGATATAGCAGGCGGTTATCAATAGTTAGCTAACGGTTACCCCTACTGGATATCTGCCAAGTACCGATTATAACAGGCAGTTATTAATAGTTAAACGGAGCTAACGGATGTCCCTTCTGGATATCTGCCAAGGACCGGATATAGCAGGCAGTTATCAAGAGTTAAACGGGGCTAACGGATGCCCCTACTGGATATCTGCTAGGTACCGGATATAACAGGCGGTTATCAAGAGTTAAACGAAGCTAACGGTCATCCCTACTGGATACCTGCCAAGGACCGGATATAGGAGGCAGTTGTCAAGAGTTAAACGGGGCTAACGGTCATCCCTACTGGATACCTGCCAAGGACCGGATATAGGAGGCAGTTATCAAGAGTTAAACGGGGCTAACGGTCATCCCTACCGGATACCTGCCAAGGACCGGATATAGCAGGCAGTTATCAAGAGTTAAACGGGGCTAACGGTCATCCCTACTGGATACCTGCCAAGGACCGGGTATAGCAGGCAGTTATCAAGAGTTAAGCGGGGCTAACCGATGCCCCTACTGGATATCTGCCAAGTACCGAATACAGCAGGCAGTTATCAAGAGTTAAACGGGGCTAACGGTCATCCCTACTGGATACCTGCCAAGGACCGGATATAGGAGGCAGTTATCAAGAGTTAAGCGGGGCTAACGGACACCCCAGCTGAATGTCTGCCAAGGACCGGATATAGCAGGCAGTTATCAAGAGTTAAACGGGGCTAACGGTAACCCCTACTGGATAACTGCCAAGGACCGGGTATAGCAGGCAGTTATCAAGAGTTAAGCGGGGCTAACCGATGCCCCTACTGGATATCTGCCAAGTACCGAATATAGCAGGCAGTTATCAAGAGTTAAACGGGGCTAACGGTAATCCCTACTGGATACATGCCAAGGACCGGATATAGCAGGCAGTTATCAAGAGTTAAGCGGGGCTAACGGTAACCCCTACTGGATACCTGCCAAGGACCGGGTATAGCAGGCAGTTATCAAGAGTTAAACGGGGCTAACGGTCATCCCTACTGGATACCTGCCAAGGACCGGATATAGGAGGCAGTTATCAAGAGTTAAGCGGGGCTAACGGTAACCCCTACTGGATACCTGCCAAGGACCGGATATAGGAGGCAGTTATCAAGAGTTAAGCGGGGCTAACGGTTACCCCTACTGGATATCTGCCAAGTACCGAATATAACAGGCAGTTATTAATAGTTAAACGAAGATAACGGATGTCCCTTCTGGATATCTGCCAAGGACCGGATATAGCAGGCAGTTATCAAGAGTTAAACGGGGCTAACCGATGCCCCTACTGGATATCTGCCAAGTACCGAATATAGCAGGCAGTTATCAAGAGTTAAACGGGGCTAACGGTCATCCCTACTGGATACCTGCCAAGGACCGGATATAGGAGGCAGTTATCAAGAGTTAAGCGGGGCTAACCGATGCCCCTACTGGATATCTGCCAAGTACCGAATATAGCAGGCAGTTATCAAGAGTTAAACGGGGCTAACGGTAATCCCTACTGGATACCTGCCAAGGACCGGATATAGCAGGCAGTTATCAAGAGTTAAGCGGGGCTAACGGTAACCCCTACTGGATACCTGCCAAGGACCGGGTATAGCAGGCAGTTATCAAGAGTTAAACGGGGCTAACGGTCATCCCTACTGGATACCTGCCAAGGACCGGATATAGGAGGCAGTTATCAAGAGTTAAGCGGGGCTAACGGTAACCCCTACTGGATACCTGCCAAGGACCGGATATAGGAGGCAGTTATCAAGAGTTAAGCGGGGCTAACGGTTACCCCTACTGGATATCTGCCAAGTACCGAATATAACAGGCAGTTATTAATAGTTAAACGAAGCTAACGGATGTCCCTTCTGGATATCTGCCAAGGACCGGATATAGCAGGCAGTTATCAAGAGTTAAACGGGGCTAACGGTCATCCCTACTGGATACCTGCCAAGGACCGGATATAGGAGGCAGTTATCAAGAGTTAAGCGGGGCTAACGGTAACCCCTACTGGATACCTGCCAAGGACCGGATACAGCAGGCAGTTATCAAGAGTTAAACGGGGCTAACGGTCATCCCTACTGGATACCTGCCAAGGACCGGATATAGGAGGCAGTTATCAAGAGTTAAGCGGGGCTAACCGATGCCCCTACTGGATATCTGCCAAGTACCGAATATAGCAGGCAGTTATCAAGAGTTAAACGGGGCTAACGGTCATCCCTACTGGATACCTGCCAAGGACCGGATATAGGAGGCAGTTATCAAGAGTTAAGCGGGGCTAACGGTAACCCCTACCGGATACCTGCCAAGGACCGGATACAGCAGGCAGTTATCAAGAGTTAAACGGGGCTAACGGTCATCCCTACTGGATACCTGCCAAGGACCGGATATAGGAGGCAGTTATCAAGAGTTAAACGGGGCTAACGGCCATCCCTACTGGATACCTGCCAAGGACCAGGTATAGCAGGCAGTTATCAAGAGTTAAACGGGGCTAACGGTAACCCCTACTGGATACCTGCCAAGGACCGGGTATAGCAGGCAGTTATCAAGAGTTAAACGGGGCTAACGGTCATCCCTACTGGATACCTGCCAAGGACCGGATATAGGAGGTAGTTATCAAGAGTTAAGCGGGGCTAACGGACACCCCAGCTGAATGTCTGCCAAGGACCGGATACAGCAGGCAGTTATCAAGAGTTAAGCGGGGCTAACGGACACCCCAGCTGAATGTCTGCCAAGGACCGGATATAGGAGGCAGTTATCAAGAGTTAAACGGGGCTAACGGTAACCCCTACCGGATACCTGCCAAGGACCGGGTATAGCAGGCGGTTATCAAGAGTTAAACGGGGCTAACGGTCATCCCTACTGGATACCTGCCAAGGACCAGATATAGGAGGCAGTTATCAAGAGTTAAGTGGGGCTAACGGTCATCCCTACTGGATACCTGCCAAGGACCGGGTATAGCAGGCAGTTATCAAGAGTTAAGCGGGGCTAACCGATGCCCCTACTGGATATCTGCCAAGTACCGAATACAGCAGGCAGTTATCAAGAGTTAAGCGGGGCTAACGGACACCCCAGCTGAATGTCTGCCAAGGACCGGATATAGGAGGCAGTTATCAAGAGTTAAACGGGGCTAACGGTAACCCCTACCGGATACCTGCCAAGGACCGGGTATAGCAGGCGGTTATCAAGAGTTAAACGGGGCTAACGGTCATCCCTACTGGATACCTGCCAAGGACCAGATATAGGAGGCAGTTATCAAGAGTTAAGTGGGGCTAACGGTCATCCCTACTGGATACCTGCCAAGGACCGGGTATAGCAGGCAGTTATCAAGAGTTAAGCGGGGCTAACCGATGCCCCTACTGGATACCTGCCAAGGACCGGATATAGGAGGTAGTTATCAAGAGTTAAGCGGGGCTAACGGACACCCCAGCTGAATGTCTGCCAAGGACCGGATACAGCAGGCAGTTATCAAGAGTTAAGCGGGGCTAACGGACACCCCAGCTGAATGTCTGCCAAGGACCGGATACAGCAGGCAGTTATCAAGAGTTAAGCGGGGCTAACGGACACCCCAGCTGAATGTCTGCCAAGGACCGGATATAGGAGGCAGTTATCAAGAGTTAAATGGGGCTAACGGTAACCCCTACCGGATACCTGCCAAGGACCGGGTATAGCAGGCGGTTATCAAGAGTTAAACGGGGCTAACGGTCATCCCTACTGGATACCTGCCAAGGACCAGATATAGGAGGCAGTTATCAAGAGTTAAGCGGGGCTAACGGTAACCCCTACTGGATACCTGCCAAGGACCGGATACAGCAGGCAGTTATCAAGAGTTAAACGGGGCTAACGGTCATCCCCACTTGATACCTGCCAAGGACCGGATATAGGAGGCAGTTATCAAGAGTTAAACGGGGCTAACGGTAACCCCTACTGGATATCTGCCAAGGACCGGGTATAGCAGGCAGTTATCAAGAGTTAAGCGGGGCTAACGGTCATCCCTACTGGATACCTGCCAAGGACCGGATATAGCAGGTAGTTATCAAGAGTTAAGCGGGGCTAACGGACACCCCAGCTGAATGTCTGCCAAGGACCGGATATAGCAGGCAGTTATCAAGAGTTAAGCGGGGCTAACGGACACCCCAGCTGAATGTCTGCCAAGGACCGGATATAGGAGGCAGTTATCAAGAGTTAAACGGGGCTAACGGTAACCCCTACTGGATACCTGCCAAGGACCGGGTATAGCAGGCAGTTATCAAGAGTTAAACGGGGCTAACGGACACCCCAGCTGGATGTCTGCCAAGGACCGGATACAGCAGGCAGTTATCGGGAGTCAACCGGAAATAGAAATATCGCTTGCTAAAAGATATCCGCAGAATATTGCCAAGTATCGGGTATATCGGCTAATATAAAGCCAGCCCATCGCCATATAGTCTATTTCAATGTCTATCGCCAGTTATAAGCTGTTCTATTATTTGTAAAATAAACCGTACATGTACACTAATTATATATTTAATGTGACATTGTTATTGAGAAATCATAAAAAATAACATTTTTTAAGATGTCTCGGTTATATCATAAAGATACCATCTGGAGATATATTGAGTAAACAGACTACTGCCAGTACCACCGTTCTGTCAGGTATGTCAGCGAGTTATCTAAAGTTGACGCAGGTAAACGGACGCCTGCTGGGTATCCGTCACCAATCAGGTATATGCGGTAGGTATTGCTATTTGATATTGAGCTACTGCGCATGTTTATGCCATACTTACCTGGTTCTGTTGAACTCGGCACAAACATGGATCCTCCCAACAGTAAAGCGAATATCAGCGGTGACATAGACATTTTGAAACACAGAGAAGGTACAGGGGACGTCAGCTTTGGCTGCAAATAGACGCAGAGGTGACTAAATAGCAAACTAGACACAACTTATGGATAACAACTTCTTTAATACTGTAAAGGCGACGTTTCGGTATAGATCCTTATACCGTTGTCAAGCAAGACAGACTTGCTTGACAACAGTATGAGGATCTATACTGAAAGGACGCCTTTACACTATTAAAGAACTTTGTCATCCGTCAACCTCTGAGTAATGCCTATCAAACAAGACTAAAAGCAGTCTTATACATTGAATCATGAGACTTTACTCATGTGTTTAAGTCCTTCACAATCTCAATTTTGATCCCCGGCCGCGTCATACCAAAAGACGTTAAAAGATGGTACTTGTTGTTACCCTGTCTGGCGCTCGGCATTAAGGGGCTAAAACAAGGACTGGTCGGCTCGGAGTCAGTATACTGTGTCTGAGTGAGCTATTCATGTTAAACTGCGACATGGTATCTCAGTGAGCTAGCACTATAAATCGGTATCAGTCCGGAGTAGTACAAGCAGCCACACACACACACACACACACACACACACACACACACACACACACACACACACGTGTATGCACGTCGCTATATAAGTGCAATAATCTTGGACGCGACGTTAAACCCATATTCACCTCACCTCACCTCAATTTAATGATAATGCCAACATATTAAGTGAAGTGAGAGGGAGGCACTTAAAGTTGATTTACGTCACAATCAGTAATGTTCCAGCTATAGGACGACGCCCTGTACAATGGCAGCTAGCATGAGACACTATCACCGGGGAACCACAACGGGCAATCAGCCAGTCATCGACTTTTTAGTCTTGTTTGATAGGCATGAGGTACCGTGTATCTGTTCTCACACTGTTGTTAGCTTACACCTATCGACTGGTAGAAGTTTGTATATCTGTTAATTCATAAAATGTGTGGTTCGAGTATTCGTTTGATAAATGCGTTAGTCCAATGGGCTAAAACGTCCCTTTCCAGCGTAGCTTCCGCATGTGCGATATTAATACACATGTTGTGTTGTCTAATCGCCACAAGTTGTTACACTGTCTCAGTAGGTCACTCGTTAACCATAACCTTTACTGGACTTACAACCAAGAGACATCTCTGCAAAAATGAAGTTCATGTTGACACTCACTGTTCACAGTTTCTAATGTCAATGAGTAGAACTATACTTACACAAATACACAACATATCAACGAAAACAATGGGAAATTTCAAATACACGCTATGTAATTAATAATTTATCATAATAGGCCGTGTTACCAAGCCGGTTTGTATGAAGGTGTATATATAATATATCAACGTGTTAACGTGAGAAATAATGATCTGATGTGCCTACCTTGAACAAGCCAACACCACGATATCAGTTGTGATCGGACAAGGAAATGATTACATGAATTGTAATTAATTTGTTAGTTTCAGGCGCGTCGTCCTTTTTTAATCAAAATGAGTCAGTGCTGAGGATGTGCACAACAAAAAACCCATTACGTGCTTTTTATTAGTAATCTTTATGTTAATACCATATAAGTGAATTAGTGTGGTTTTACACCGCTTGTAGCCGTATTCCGGCAATGTCAGGGTGGGGGATACCTGAAATGGGCTTCACACATTGTACCCATGTCAGGAATCGAACCTGGCCCTCGGCGTGACAAGCGAACGCTTTAACCGCTAGGCTACCCAACCGCCCAATTCCATGTGAAAAGGTATCGAAGTGTTCATATTCCATTCAATCAAAAGATGTGTGGTTCGTGATCAATGTGGTCCGCCTGCTTCTTTACATATTCGGGGGCACGGTTGGCCCAGTCGTCTAAGGCGCCGCGATTCGCTGTGCAGAGTTGCGTCCCTTGGGCACGCCAGAAACCTATGATTGTGGTTTCGAATCCCGGTCCGTCCCGATTATCTTTCTAGGTTTGTCAGCACCATACCCGTGGTCATGTGTTTCACCGAAGTGGTAAACGTCTGAGACCTGCATCACTTCGGGCTTTCCTCCCACATTAAGCTGAAACGCCTCGATATAACTGGAATACAGTTAAAAGGGGCGTTAAAGCCAACTCACTCACTTCACACATTCTCTTGCCAGTGTGTTCAACAATTATAACAAAATACATGAAACCAAATATGGTATGAACTGGTACCAGCACGTATATAGTTTCATCACTGCATAACGATAATCTTAATTCTACCAAGTAGTAGGTGTGCTTAAAGTCACAATGTCATAAAAAGATGAGAGAGTGGGGTGTGTGCTTAAGTGTGTAACAACCCGTTAGCAGTATTTTCGTTTAAGTTATCGCGGTTAAGTTGGTTAAAGCAGAAGCTGAAGGGGGCGGTCGGGTAGCCTAGTGGTTAAAGGGTTCGCTCGTCACGCCGAAGACCCGGGTTCGATTCCCGACATGGGTACATTGTGTGAAGCCCATTTCTGGTGTCCCCCGCCGTGATAGTGCTGGAATATTGCTAAAAGCGGCGTAAAACCAAACTCACTCACTCACTCACTGAAGCTGAAGGCGACGTAATTGGTATGCCTACGGGCCTACTTCGTGACACCCATGCACGATCACGGACGCTGTCAGACAGGCCGAATGTGCCGCCCATGAGGACGGTGTGTGCTGACAGCAGGACTTAAAGGATAAGGGCTGACAATAGCATTTATGCAACATTGCACACACTGGACTGAGATATAAAAAATGACCGGCATTATCGTGATATAGGTCGTACCCGACTTATTTAATACATTCCCACTAAAAATAACAGTCTTAATGGATACAGAATCGGGAAGTAAAGCTTTATTATGATTTTCCAATATTAAATAAGTCCGTGGGATTAAATGAGTATGGTCCGACTAAGATGGTACTTTATCGGAGAGGACCAATCCTGTCCTAGTTGATATGTTATCTGAGAACATATTCATCTTGACCTTTACTGCAAAAGATTCGATCGTCACGCCGAAGACCCGGGTTCGATTCCCGACATGGGCCGTCATATTGCTGGAATATTGCTAAAAGCGGCGTAAAACCCTACTTACTCACTCACTCACTACTGCAAAAGAGAAAACGTAAGTAATACGTTTCCACGTGCATTGACGAGAGGACTGCGGTTGAGTGTGACGCGGTGCACGTGGAGTTCCTGTTCTGCGTGTATTCATCACTGTCACATCATCGGCCCCAAAATATCCTTCCACCCGTGCTTGTATGATACAGGTCTGCGGATTAGCTTTAATTTCAAGTCTTGATGTTTCTCAAGCTTGTTTAGCTGCAGGCTTGTTTTCGATAAGTGTACAGTAAACAACGGTTATAACGAACTCAAAGGGACTACTAATTTTAGTTCGTTATAACCGTATTTCGGTATAAGCATATATACAGTATAATACAGCAACTAGTCGGGACTATAAAGTTAGTTCGTTATATCCGTTAGTTCGTTATAAGCGTGTTCGTTATAACCGTAGTTTACTGTATTTATAATATTTCATTTGTAACCGAAACTAGGATTATTGACTTTTTGCCAATGTGGACAAGGACATGCTTTATCCATTTCCCTGAATTTCGGAAGCCTGTTTAAGTATCGAGTTCCTCATCTAATTAAGTTCCTTATCCTTAACACTATCACGTGTGGACCTATCAGTTGCGATGTACATTGAATTCAGTGTTGATGTCGGTACGAGTGGAAGGGGAATACGGCCGGCAAACTTCGCCAAATATGAGGCTTCGTTTTGTATTCCGTGTGAAGTGTTAAATGTGAAATTGTAAACCTGAAATAGGTCGAGCAAATTGTTTTTGTGCTCTAACGAATATGAAGATGATTACCGTTCGAAACTAAATCAATGTTGCGACATATATTTCTTAGATTCCTTTCTACCTACACTACCCTTACCTTTACTCTACAATTGCAAAATATGTGACACGGCATTGTACTATACAGTAAACTACGGTTATAACGAACTCAAAGGGACCACAATTTTTAGTTCGTAATAACCGTAGTTCGTTATAAGCATATATACAGCATATATGTATCAAATGGCCCGGACTAAAAAATAAGTTCGTTATATCCGTCAGTTCGTTATAGGCGTGTTCGTTATAAACGTTGTTAACTGTATATAGTCAAACCTCGTTAATCCATTAAACCAGAAACCAGACCAGTTGGGAATGATGGGAAAGCTTTCAAATGTACATAGTGACACCTCGTAATTATCGTCAATAATCCGGAAACTTGCTCATCCGGACGATTTCGCAGGGAAAGCAAACATCTGGATTAACGGGGTATTGATATATACAGGAAATTTCAGGAAACGCCAAACTATTTAATGAATGACATTCAAATGATTTTTATTATATAATAGGAACATGGATTCGAGAGTTGCTTGATTAACGCGTATGGATATCTCAATATCTTTGATACATTGGTTTTAATGACATTATGCCATTCTCGGGGAATGTGAAGCGTTACTAGCCTTGTATACAAGTATGTGTCATCGAGGTCAATACTGGATTGTGCATGTTTATCAGTTGACCTTGAGTTATAACTGAGGGATTATTTCCGTAGATTGGTTATTTTAGGGTGTACAGGGACGTCCGATTTTATTAGCTAGTTTTCCGGAGAAATATGACAATGTAGTGTCGGCTGTAGCACATGATTCATGATGAATTTCGAAATAAAGTAAAAGGGAATAAGAAAGTTTGTTGATTGCACAGATTGTTACCCATTTATCAACATGGTATGGTCCGACAGTAACGGAAAACATATTAATATTTATATTTTATTGTTACCCTTTCATGTCTTTTTGCGAAAAATCAGTCATGATAAATACATTTGTATAGTATCTCATCAGATAATAAGTCGCTGGATTTCATGTCTGTTCTCATATTCTCAATAGAATATTTGGTCCAACTTGAACAAACTTCCCACCAGTATCAAGGTACAGAATTTGGGTTTTCTGTCCTTGAAGAACTTGGTTCTTCAGTCGCTCAAGTCAGTGTTCAACCTCTCTGCACCATCTGCCATGTGGGGCGAGGCTGTCCTTCCGACAAGCTACGCCAGGTCAACACATTCAATTCATGTTATGAATTCCATAAACCGGTAGAGGGGGCACGGTTGGCCCAGTCGTCTAAGGCGTCGCGATTCGCTGTGCAGAGTTGCGTCCCTTGGGCACGCCAGAAACCTATGATTGTGGGTTCGAATCCCGGTTCGCCCCGATTATGTTTTTAGGTTTGTCAGCACCATACCCGTGCTCGTGGGTTTCACCGAAGTGGTAAACGTCTGAGACCTGCATCACTTCGGGTTTTCCTCCCACATAAAGCTGACACGCCGTGATATAACTGGAATACTGTTAAAAGCGGCGTTAAACCCAACTCACTCAATCACTCATAAACCGGTAGATGTTGGCGTGACGACTGGGCGGGTAAGCCTGGACAGGAGGAATGTGCTGTCCACGAAGACACTGTTCACTACTGCTGGAGGTCAGAATCTGGGTTGCAAAAGAGCAGGAAATTTCGATCATGTAGGGAGCACTCATCATGTGTAACGAGGGCAAGATAGGGATGCCAATGTTTTCTTCTTGGGCGACTCGATCGTTGTAAATCGACTCCATGGGGTGTAACTCTTCTCTGGCCCGCATCCGAAGTGTGCTGATATCGTGTGAACCTGATGATGTTTGATGCTTTTGACTGTAGAGTAGATGTATTTATGTTTTTTTAAAACTCACACTTGGTTAAGAACTCCTTAAATTAAGATTAAAACATTAAAGGGAATCACCAACAAAATGTATTTAAAACTCATTGATACCAATACTGTTCTGGAGACAGTATAGTTTGGGATATTCCATTTAGATATGCCTGTTGACTATTTTTACCTACTCCACTGTCTTATAATTGACACGTCTGACTAAATGGACTAAAACGATAGGTTGCAATACCGATAACATGATGGACGTAGACGGGAGGACGTATGTGTGAAGTGTCCTGAAGCAACCAGGCACACCATGACCAGGACCCGTGAAGATTCCGGGGTGGAATAGGTCTTCAACAACCAATTATGGCCGTAAAAGGCGACTATGCTTGTCGTAAGAGGCGGCTAACGGGATCGGGTGGTCATCCGCGCTGAGATGATTGATGCATGTCACCGTATCCCAATTGCGAGGATCGATGCTCATGCAGTCAATCACTGGATTGTCTGTTCGAGACTCGAGTATTTACCGCCGTATAGCTGGGATATTGCTGAGTGCGGCATTAAACAACAAACCAACAACCAGCCAACACTATGACCAGACCCTGAGGAACACAGTGCTAAACATTCAATCCAGTCTTGGAACACTTAGGCCGCCACTTTAGTTCTTCAGTTTGGCACTTTCAATTCCCTATTTGTCAAAATTGTATTTGGTTCGCCTTTCTTTTACGCCATACTCCAGCTATATGACGCGACCTGTAACTTATCTGATACTAAAATAACAGTGATTGATATTATAAGTAAAATCCAACGCCTTCGGAATACAATCGTGCGCAATCAATGAAGCCGATCCATGCAGTCGCTTCTTACGACAAGTACAGGTTTCTAGGGTCGTATATATACTAACCCGGAATACTCACGGTGGCAAAAAAATGAATGAGAGAGATGGATGTTTGACGTGAGAGGTGAGGTGAAATGGGGTTTAACGTCGCGTCCAAGATTATTGCACTTAGACAGCGACGTGCATGCACGTGTGTGTGTGTGTCTGCTTGTACTAGTCCGGACTAAAGCCGATTTATAGTGCTAGCTCACTGAGATACCATGCCGCAGTTTAACATGAATACCCCACTCAGACACAGTATACTGACTCCGAGCCGACCAGTCCTTGTTTTAGCCCCTTAATGCCGAGCGCCAGACAGGGTAACAACAAGTACCATCTTTTAACGTCTTTTGGTATGACGCGGCCAGGGATCGAACCCCGGACCTTCGGCTCTCCGGGCGGACGCTCTACCACTAGACCACGGAGGCGGCCCTTGACGTGAGAGAGGGCGTCAAATAACTGCGAAAAGGCGTTAAGACACACCGCCAAGTACGCTTCAGAAATGAGCATCAGATACGGGCGTCAGCAATTTGGATGATCACCCAAGTGGTGATGCAGAAACTCTGCTTCAGCTGAATGAAGGTCGTACATGTATCGGGTTTTGATAGATGTTACCGCCCGGACTAGTTTGATTATTACTAATTTTATTAAGAAATAATACCACCAAATGACACGAATGCAACCATCACGTTCCGGTTTCTACAGTGATTGTGTTTCATCCTGGTTCAAATTACTCATCCTCTCTGCTAGGGGATGCTGGCAGGCCAAAGATGAAGCTGTTCACACAGTAGAAACCACGCACACAGGGCGTCAACAATTAAGTGAACAGAATCAGAGGTTAAGGTAAGACAGTATTACTTTTTGGCCGACTATTTGATGATCTAGGGTGTGGGGGTGGGGGTTGTTTCGGGGGGATGTTATCGCAATAAATATATTGTCCCAGAAATCCTTGAAAAACATAATTGTGCTTCATATTGTTAGAAAAAAAATAAGATTGTCTGCCACAAAAATTACATAAATACTTTGACTCATAGTTTTAATTAAAAAAGTATCTGGCCTCAATACAAATCACCCGCCAAACCCTACATTCAGCTTGAGTTGCTTGAGAGTAACCGTGGAACAATAATCATTGTCTGATGTAAAGTCATTGACGTTTTCGTAATGGATACCGACCTGCCTCTTTAAACAGGGTGTATTTGGGTTCAAAGCGAATTGAATTTAAGTACATTGTTGATGATTAGTAATATTGACATTGTTTTCGATTTATTACGTTTATCGCAGGGCAGCATCGATGTTAACTGTTGGTATTTTATATCAAGTTAAGTTACAATGACTGTATACCACTTTTTTGTTATGCCAACGATATAAACGTCTACTCCAATAGTCATAGTATTATTTTTCTTTTGTGTGTGGGAGCGGTGGGTAGCCTAGTGGTTAAAGCGTTCGCACGTCACGCTGAAGACCCGGGTTCGATTCCCGACATGGGTACAATGTGTGAAGCTCATTTCTGGTGTCTCTCGCCGTGGTATTGCTGGAATATTGCTAAGAGCTGCGTAAAATCATACTCACTCACACACTTTTGACTTTTGACCAGTTTATAACCTTGCTCTTGGGGTTAAGCTCAAGTGGTAAACATCAGTGACCTGCGTCAATTAGTATGGGTGACTGCAATGTCGATACCGGGAATATACAATGTCAAAGGTCAGCCACTTTCAAGCCATGCACTGAATAAATACACTCTTAAAAAAAAATAGAAACGCACAGGTAGTATGTTGTTTACTGAACCTGACTACACAAAAATACGGTAAAAAAATTGGATATAAAAAAACAAGCATAAGCCAATAATTTGTCATTCAATTGTCAGCATTTTTCAAGTTCGAAATTGCCGAGACTCAGCGCTGCCGATCGGAACATCGCCATAGGACGCACCCAAAGAGGGGAATCGCAGTCTTCTGTTGCACGCCACTTCAGCGTCCACCACAGCACCATATGCCGCCTTTGTGACCGATACACACAGTTCAATTCCATTACAGACCCTCCGAGAACCGGCCGACCAAGAGCTATCACCAATGCATAGGATCGCTACATTCGACTGTTCCACCTATGTGGCGCAGTGCCACAGCTACGGAGATTGCAGAACGCATCATTGGTTTGAGGATGATATCGGACCAGACTGTCGGGAACCATCTTCGCGAGGCTGGAATCCGACCCAGAAGACCAGTTATCGTCCCTGTTTTGCAACAGATCTATCGACAACGACGCTTGCGTTGGTGTCATACCTTACAGCCTTGGACTTTGGGAAACTGGAGACGAGTTTGGTTTAGCGATGAATCACGATTTCTTCTTCACCGGCCAGATGGAAGACAACGTGTTTATCGTCGTCGATATGAGCGTTTTACCCCACATTGTGTACGTGAATTCCACAATTTCGGTGGGGGTGTCATGGTGTGGGGGAACATATCCTACACCACGAGATCTGACTTGGTTGTGGTTCAGGGGAATTTTCCAATCAAGAGGGAGCTGTTTCAACAGGACAACGCTCCACCGCACACAGCTCGTGTCACGGTAGACTACCTTCATAATGCCAACATCAACGACTTGCCCTGGACGTCGAGATCTCCAGATCTCAACCCAATCGAACACCTCTGGGATGAACTCGGTCGACGTGTACGTTAACGTCAGAACACGCCGCAGACACTTCCATAACTGGCCAACGCGTTATAAGCAGAATGGCGCAGAATTCCGCAGGACAGAATTCGTACGCTTTTCTAGTCAGCGCCGAGGAGATGCAGAGCCGTGATTGCTGCCCGGGGCGGTCACACGAGATCCTGTGTTCAGCGGAACCTTGTGGCCTTATACTATGAACAATGAACAGTTTTCAATGCCTTTGTACAACGACAACATGTGACTATCGAGCTCCAAAATGTCACATTTGTATCTATGATATTAAATCAAATAATATCGACTTCATTAGGTACAATAAATGTAAATGCGTTTCTTTTTTTTAAGGGTGTATATATTTCCTTGTGTTTTGGTTTTGGTTTCTTAACATTGTTGACTCATGACTCAGTTTGGGTTGTCATTGCCTGATCACTGTATGTTTTATAATATCATTTTCAGTGTCATGATGTTGCGGGGCTCTCTAACCATACTCTTGGTGTTTGTGATAAAACATACAGGTACGTACAGGTCTCCACCATTTATCTTGTCACAAGAGGATAACTGAAGTTGAGTGAGTGAATGAGTGTTGTTTTACGCCACTTTTAGCAATATTCCGATGTGGGACGTATTTGAAACGCTTGCGCTGTGCTTCATGTTGTTTACATTTAAAACATATCAGCTGAATATAGTTTTACTTAACGAGTATCAATTAGGATTTATATGGCTATTTATCAAGATATCTGACTTTAAAAGCTACGACTTTTGAAAACAGGAATGTATGTAATTATACGATGACCCTATATATAGACGAGATGATCATTAGAATGTGGTAGACAAATATGCTGTATATCTGATCGAGAGTACATTTTGATATTTGTAGAATCTAACAAATACATCGGATTTGACAACCGTCTAATATGTAAGCTGTTTAGAAATATGCGTAGCAACCCTTATCAAACTAAGTACTCAAACCGCGAGGGATCTAACAACTTTCACCAGGGTTCACAAGAAATAGACCCAACCATACAAGAAAAAGCACAAAACGTAAAATCGTAAAAATATCAACACCATTTTGAAGACGGAAATATTTCAACGTGTTCGAATTATATATATAATACAAATCAAGTCTATGCAATTACAGTGTACGGTAGTGGTTGTTGATACCGCGTTGAAATACATTGAAGCATAACTTTCGACATTTATCAGACGCTTGTAATCAGGCAGAGTGTCGCATCCTAACTCTGTTTCCGCTGATAATCGAGACTGGTTATTTTCTGGCTTTGATCATGACGTTTTATAATTATAAAGTTGACAAAAATATTTTGGAACATACATGTCACGCAAGCGCCTGTTATCAATGATCAAGTGTCTGACACCAACGCCAAAGGGTCTCTTCAAGCCATGACGTAAAAGCGCGGCTTCAGTTTTCCTGACCTCTAGCAATGACTGGCCCACGGTGGCCTTGAAATTTGACCAGCAGCAATACACGTTCTAGTACATGAATAAGATACCCCTGCTTTCATGGGTGATGAAATTAATGCATTGTCACTCAGCAGAGATATAGGGATATTTGTCATTTGTTGATTATGCTTTCTCACTTCCAATAATAAACGTTTTTACTTCTAGATATTTGGCGAGTCTGAATAATAAACAATGATATACGACAGCTTTACTCACAGAATTTATTCCTACGTCTGGGAAATAATATACCTCCTGGATGTATAAAGAATACAAAAATAACCTACTTCACAATCCAGTGAAAAACGTCCAAGCAAAGTTAACGTTTGCCTGTCAGGTACAGTACCAGTATTGATGAAACCACAGTTCACTGACCAGCGGATGATACTGTGAGGTGAGGTGAAATGGGGTTTAACGTCGCGTCCAAGATTATTGCACTTATATAGCGACGTGCATGTACGTGTATGTTTGTGTGGCTGCTTGTACTAGTCCGGACTGATGCCGATTTATAGTGCTAGCTCACTGAGATACCATGCCGCAGTTTAACATGAACACCTCACTCAGACACAGTATACTGACTCCGAACCGATCAGTCCTTGTTTTAGGCCCTTTATGCCGGGCGCCAGACAGGGTAACAACAAGTACCATGTTTTAACGTCTTTTGGTATGACGCGGTGGGGGATCGAACCCCGGATTTTCCGCTCTCCGGGCGGACGCTCTACCACTAGACCACGGAGGCGGTCGATGATAGTGTGAAGTCTAATTGATCTGTTAATACTGACACACAATACACTGCTGCTTGAATGACACTCCGGTGTGATTATTACTAGCAAATGAAACTATTGTTTCCTTTTACAATAATACTTTGATTCAACAGACCTGTCTCACTTCGGACTTCCCTCCCACACCAAGCTGAAACGGTGTAATATGTAATATGTATATGAAATACTATCCAGAGCGGTACTGACTCCAACTCACTCACCCTATGTGGTTTTGAAAATGAAGTTATCGCTACTTAAGCACCATTCGAAACAGAAACAGTATTGATAATGAGTATTATTATGACACGAAAGGGGAACACGTAACTTTTCTTTCTTAAAACTTTAGGCACGGGTGGTAGGGTTGCGACCGGGTACGAAAACTGAACTCGAGTACCCGGCAGACAATACCCGAACCGGACTCGAGTACCCGTAGTTCAATGTTGTCCCACTTGTTTGTAATGCTTTTGCGAATAAAAGGTCATCAAACATCTATTGATCTATTCTAAGGTATTATGTTTTTTTTATTAAATACCTGCATAGCTTACCTAAAACATTTGAACGTTTGTCCGCTTTGTCGTCCATTTTGAAGTGACTTACGAGTTACGAAAGGCGATTAGAGTTATCTCCCCTGAACGGGTACTCGAGTCCTGAAAATTGGACTCGAGTCCTAAGCTACCCGACCCGTTATCGGGTACTCGAGTACCCGTCGCAACCCTAACGGGTGGCCCAGTCGTCTAAGGCGCCGCGATTCGCTTTGCATAGTTGCGTCGCCTGGGCACGTCAGAAACCTATGATTGTGGATTCGAATCCCGGTTCGCCCTGATTATGTTTCTAGGTTTGTCAGCACCATACCCGTGCTCGTGGGTTTCACCGAAGTGGTAAACGCCTGAGGCCTGCATCACTTCGGGTTTTCCTCCCACATTAATCTGACACGCCGTGATATAACTGGAATACTGTTAAACGCGGCGTTAAACCCAACTCACTCACTCACTCTTAAAACTTAACGCCCTGACAGAATGGGACCTAACATATGAAGGATACAAATGCACTTTCGAGTTCATAGAATTGTATGATATTTAGAATGCGCTTAGGATTAATGTCCTTCTTGTTCTGTTTATGTCGTTCTCGGGAAATGACCCTCGCTTATGTGTCATCGAATTTTTTTTACATAGAAATAATTTCCGTTTCAATTGTAGAAGATAGAAATGAATATTTATTATGAATAATTCAGTTTAAGAAGTTTATGTTCACTTTACTCAGTGTATTAATACTGTCCTGGCAATTTATGTGTTTGATGGCAGAATCAACCCACTGACTGTTTTGTGACATACAGCAACTGACTCACATTACTAGAATGTGATTCGTGCCACATACATTTACGTGTACCAATACATTCACATAACAGGACTGCGTTTTGTTGAAATTGACATGGACCAACTGACTCACATTACTCCAATGTGTTTCTTGCCATACACATGTACACATATACCAACTGACTCACATTACTACAATGTGTTTCTTGCCATACACATGTGCACATATACCAACTGACTCACATTACTCGAATGTGTTTCTTGCCATACACATGTACACATATACCAACTGACTCACATTACTCCAATGTGTTTCTTGCCATTTACATGTGCATATATACCAACTGACTCACATTAATCCAATGTGTTTCTTGCCATACACATGTGCACATATACCAACTGACTCACATTACTCGAATGTGTTTCTTGCCATACACATGTACACATATACCAACTGACTCACATTACTCCAATGTGTTTCTTGCCATACACATGTACATATATACCAACTGACTCACATTACTCCAATGTGTTTCTTGCCATACACATGTACACATATACCAACTGACTCACATTACTCGAATGTGTTTCTTGCCATACACATGTACATATATACCAACTGACTCACATTACTCCAATGTGTTTCTTGCCATTAACATGTACATATATACCAACTGACTCACATTACTCCAATGTGTTTCTTGCCATACACATGTACACATATACCAACTGACTCACATTACTAGAATGTGTTTCTTGCCATTAACATGTACACATATACCAACTGACTCACATAACTCCAATGTGTTTCTTGCCATACACATGTACACATATACCAACTGACTCACATTACTACAATGTGTTTCTTGCCATACACATGTACATATATACCAAATGACTCACATTACTCCAATGTGTTTCTTGCCATACACATGTACACATACACCAACTGACTCACATTACTACAATGTGTTTCTTGCCATTTACATGTGCATATATACCAACTGACTCACATTACTCCAATGTGTTTCTTGCCATTTACATGTGCATATATACCAACTGACTCACATTAGTCCAATGTGTTGCTTGCCATTAACATGTACACATATACCAGCTGACTCACATTACTCCAATGTGTTTCTTGCCATTAACATGTGCATATATACCAACTGACTCACATTACTCCAATGTGTTTCTTGCCATTAACATGTGCATATATACCAACTGACTCACATTACTCCAATGTGTTTCTTGCGATACACATGTACATATATACCACCTGATTACATTACTCCAATGTGTTTCTTGCCATTTACATGTACACATATACCAACTGACTCACATTACTAGAATGTGTTTCTTGCCATACACATGTACACATATACCAACTGACTCACATTACTCCAATGTGTTTCTTGCCATTAACATGTACACATATACCAACTGACTCACATTACTCCAATGTGTTTCTTGCCATTAACATGTACATATATACCAACTGACTCACATTAATCCAATGTGTTTCTTGCCATACACATGTACATATATACCAACTGACTCACATTACTAGAATGTGTTTCTTGCCATTTACATGTACACATATACCAACTGACTCACATTACTACAATGTGTTTCTTGCCATTTACATGTACACATATACCAACTGACTCACATTACTCGAATGTGTTTCTTGCCATACATATGTACATATATACCAACTGACTCACATTACTCCAATGTGTTTCTTGCCAATTACATGTGCATATATACCAACTGACTCACATTACTCCAATGTGTTTCTTGCCAATTACATGTACACATATACCAACTGACTCACATTACTCCAATGTGTTTCTTGCCAATTACATGTGCATATATACCAACTGACTCACATTACTCCAATGTGTTTCTTGCCAATTACATGTACATATATACCAACTGACTCACATTACTCCAATGTGTTTCTTGCCATTTACATGTACACATATACCAACTGACTCACATTACTACAATGTGTTTCTTGCCATTTACATGTACACATATACCAACTGACTCACATTACTCGAATGTTTTTCTTGCCATACACATGTACATATATACCAACTGACTCACATTACTCCAATGTGTTTCTTGCCATTTACATGTGCATATATACCAACTGACTCACATTACTCCAATGTGTTTCTTGCCAATTACATGTACACATATACCAACTGACTCACATTACTCCAATGTGTTTCTTGCCAATTACATGTGCATATATACCAACTGACTCACATTACTCCAATGTGTTTCTTGCCAATTACATGTACATATATACCAACTGACTCACATTACTCCAATGTGTTTCTTGCCAATTACATGTCCATATATACCAACTGACTCACATTACTCCAATGTGTTTCTTGTCTCATTCATTAACTCTCATATTAAATAATATATGTTTATTCAACATGAAAATGAAAACTCAAGAATAGTCACCAAATTATACGAGGGTACAGGAATACAACTACATACATTTACTTTCTATATAGACCCCCTCCGTGGCCTAGTGGCAGAGCGTCCGCCCGGAAAGTGTAAGGTCCGGGGTTTCGATCCCTGGCCGCGTCATACCAAAAGACGTTAAAAGATGGTACTTGTTGTTACCCTGTCTGGCGCTCGGCATTAAGGGGCTAAAACAAGGACTAGTCGGCTCGGAGTCAGTATACTGTGTCTGAGTGGGGTATTCATGTTAAACTGCGGCATGGTATCTCAGTGTGCTAGCATCAGTCCGGACTAGTACAAGCAGCCACACACACATACACGTTACTTACTTACTTTGGAGATTTAACGTGCGCTTTCCGACTGATGCGTATTTCGCACACGGGCCCGGCCAGGCCATTTAATGTGTTTCCGAAAGGGGCAAATGGTCTGTGCAACCCAAGAGGGGGGTTTAGGGGTTGCTTATATAGAATTTGGGAATTATGAGATTTGGAATAGATGCCGATGGGGTTTGGGAGGAGAACTAAGGGAGCTGGGTATGGTGGATGTTTGTTTGTTTATGTGATTTTGATTTGGTAGGTTATTGTGTTTTTTGATGCGTTTTATTAGTTCCGTTTTTATCAAGAATACGCCTAAGGCCTTGAAGTTTTCTAGTTTATTTTGTGGGTTTAGTATTGCTTCTAGAGTGAGAGCCTTGTTTAGATTGAGGGTGGTTTGTAATGCGGTTCGATGTGTTAGGTAGTGTGTGCAGTGGATGAGTGCGTGTTCTGGGGTTTCTGGTTGTTTGCAGTGTGGGCAGTTACCTGTAGTGTGTTTTTTTAATTTTTTTAGGTGGTTATTTAGGTTGGTGTGTCCTGTTTGGAGCTTAGTGATTACTCTGTCGATTTTTTTTGATGGATGGAGAATTTTTGGTTTGGTTAGTGGTTTGCTGAGCACTTTTTTGATTTGGCTATTTGAGTTTAGATATAGGTTTTGCCATTTTTTGTGATTTTTTGCTTGTTTACACTTTTAATTTCTGATTTTGAGATGGGTAAGTTTAAGCTTATTTCTGGGATTTAGGGGGATAGTTTAGCTGCTTTATCGGCGTTTTCATTACCGTATATTCCTACGTGGGCGGGTATCCACCAGAAGGTT
This sequence comes from Haliotis rufescens, assembly GCF_023055435.1. Classification (NCBI taxonomy): domain Eukaryota; kingdom Metazoa; phylum Mollusca; class Gastropoda; order Lepetellida; family Haliotidae; genus Haliotis; species Haliotis rufescens. The sequence goes on from NW_025963779.1 coordinate 17,659,987, forward strand.
ATTTGTTGGCCTGCCTTAGTTAGGTCGTTGGAGCTTTTAGGTATTTGATTTATTAATTTAGGTCGGTTTTGGGTATTTTGGTTTTGGAGGGCTTGCAGTCCACTTTGGGAGTTTGGTAAGTATTAGGATTTTTTTTGTGGTTTTTGGATTCTTGATTATGGAAGGCTGAGGCCATGCCCATTAGTTCTGCCGTGAATATTGATTGGTTGTTTGGGATTCGGAAGGATTGTGTGGTTTTAGTTGGTTGTGTGGTATGGACTCCGAAACCTGTGTGTTTGGAGGTCGGATCTGAGGATCCGTCCGTGTAAATGAGACACCAATTTGGCCAATTTTCGTGTATGTATGCTAGTGTGGTAGTTTTAGCTATGTTTGGGTCGGTTTGTTTATTTATTTGGCTAGCTAGTGTTGTGTCTATTTTGGGTATTTTAAGTTTAGGGGTGAAGATATTTGGTTGTTTGCAGTTTTGTTTAAGATTTTTAATTTGGTGTTCATTTAGGTAGTTTGTTATTCTTTGGGATATTGGGGTAAGTAAGGGGTGTTTACGAGCTAGAGCTTGGTTTTTGGGGCTGATGTACACGTGCATGCACGTCGCTATATAAGTGCAATAATCTTGGACGCGACGTTAAACCCCATTTTACCTCACCTCACTTTCTTTATATTCCGTCACGTGGAAATAATACTCAGTGTGATTCATTGCGCAGAAACAGTATGCTAATTTGTGTATGACTGTTGTTCAGGCCTAATTGGTCTGTTCATATGTATGACTGTTGTTCAGGCCTAATTGATCTGTTCATATGTAAGACTATTGTTCAGGCCTAATTGATCTGTTCATATGTATGACCGTAGTTCAGGCCCAATTGATCTGTTCATATGTATGACCGTAGTTCAGGCCCAATTGATCTGTTCATATGTATGACCGTAGTTCAGGCCTAATTGATCTGTTCATATGTATGACCGTAGTTCAGGCCTAATTGATCTGTTCATATGTATGACCGTAGTTCAGGCCTAATTGATCTGTTCATATGTATGACCGTAGGTCAGGCCTAATTGATCTGTTCATATGTATGACTGTTGTTCAGGCCCAATTGATCTGTTCATATGTATGACCGTAGTTCAGGCCTAATTGATCTGTTCATATGTATGACCGTAGTTCAGGCCTAATTGGTCTGTTCATATGTATGACCGTAGTTCAGGCCCAATTGATCTGTTCATATGTATGACCGTAGTTCAGGCCTAATTGATCTGTTCATATGTATGACCGTAGTTCAGGCCTAATTGGTCTGTTCATATGTATGACTGTTGTTCAGGCCTAATTGATCTGTTCATATGTAAGACTATTGTTCAGGCCTAATTGATCTGTTCACATGTATGACCGTAGTTCAGGCCCAATTGATCTGTTCATATGTATGACCGTAGTTCAGGCCTAATTGATCTGTTCATATGTATGACCGTAGTTTAGGCCTAATTGATCTGTTCATATGTATGACTGTTGTTCAGGCCTAATTGGTCTGTTCATATGTATGACTGTTGTTCAGGCCTAATTGATCTGTTCATATGTATGACTGTTGTTCAGGCCTAATTGATCTGTTCATATGTAAGACTATTGTTCAGGCCCAATTGATCTGTTCATATGTATGACCGTAGTTCAGGCCTAATTGATCTGTTCATATGTATGACCGTAGTTTAGGCCTAATTGATCTGTTCATATGTATGACTGTTGTTCAGGCCTAATTGATTTGTTCATATGTATGACTGTTGTTCAGGCCTAATTGATCTGTTCATATGTATGACCGTAGTTGAGGCCTAATTGGCCTGTTATCATATTAATGAAATAAGTTCAGGATCATTGAATTGTTAATTAAAGACGGTTTCCATAATCCACTACGTTAAGGATACTTTAGTTATGTTAGTATTTGTTAATGAGCAACCATTCGTTATATTTTCAATCAATGGTCACTGCAGCAACTTCATCAATGCGGACAATTTTCTTGAAACCGGAGATTAGTGGGGTTTCATTGTGAACAATTAGATAGGTCTGGTCTCGTAAATGCCGGCTGAGAAATAGCTGGGAAACAACTCACTGAAAGGCAAAATCACATTAATTGATTAAAATATATAATAAATTCCAGGTTCTTCTCAACCAACTATAACTGAGCCAAGAATAAGAGAAACTCAGTATCCGCTTCCTCGAAAAGAATTCCAACTTCCGTGTGTGGCAGATGGTGACAGACCAATAAGGTAATGTGAAGGCTTCTTTCGCATACTTTAAAAAAACCCATAAAAATTTAACCTACACGTACGTTATACATGGCACATTAACTACAGTCGAATCCCGTTGTCTCGAACTCGGATGTGTCGAATCCCCGGTTGTGTCGACCTCACAGTCCGTTCGCGGCAAACATTTCTGATATTTATCTCTATTTTAAATGCGGATTAGTCGAACTTGATGTGTTGAAGTCTTGCTTGTCTCAAGCTCCTTATCGTCCCAGAAGTTGTCAATAATAAAAACTTACCCTGACCTCAAAACCAGTTAGTGAGTTAGTGAGTGAGTTGGGTTTAACGCCGCTTTTAACGGTATTCCCGTTATATCACGGCGTGTCAGCTTAATGTTGGAGGAAAGCCCGAAGTGATGCAGGTCTCAGACGTTTACCACTTTGGTGAAACCCACGAGCATGGGTATGGTGCTGACAAACCTAGAAACATAATCGGGGCGAATCGGGATTCGAACCCACAATCATAGGTTTCTTGCGTGCTCAAGGGACGCAACTCTGCAAAGCGAATCGCGGCGCCTTAGACGACTGGGCATCCTTCCCCAACCCCTCCCCAAACCAGTAAATAAATAATGGACATAGATACAAAATTGTAGATATGACAAATGTTTCTGTTTTTTTTATCTTATTATATGATGTTATTTACCTAACATGCACGATGTGATACGTTTAGTTTCGGTTGTCTGATGGCAAAGTCAATCGGTAATAAGGTCGAGTCGGGTGTGTCTAAGTATGTATCTGGCACCCTAAAGTTCGAGTCAACTGGGAATATATGTCAAAAATACGAGGCCACTATTTTAGGCAATAAATCCGTGAAATATGCTCACGAAATCCATAGCCTGTCATCGATTCAGAATTATATACAAAGATGTCACCATTTTCGAAAATAAAAATAGGTATATATGTTCACTAATTAGTATTTACAAAGACCCAAACCTGGACAATTCAAATGTCCCCCTTCCCATGTAAACATACGCTTCCTCCACAGGTACACCTGGGTGAGAAATGAAGTGCAGCTTGATCCAAAGCTGAACCCTTATCTTTCGGTTTCGGAAAACGGGACATTGACCTTTTCAAAGTTCAATTCACGGGAAAATGGAAACTACACGTGCAAAGCACTTAACGATGATGGATATGACATCTCCCCTGCTGTCACCCTGATTGAAGCCAGTAAGATTCTTTACACAGATAATGTTTACCAATATATGATTTGGAATGTCTTGGTTGTATATGACTTCAGTTGTATAAAACATCAGTAGCCTATGTCCAATATCGAACATTTCACGATATGTTCATTTCATGAATCTATTCATTCCAGCTGACGCTCACGTGTGACCTGACCCGTGAAGATCCGGGTTAGAATAGGTCTTCAGCAACCAATTCTTGTCGTAAAAGGCGATAATGCTTGACTAACGGGATCGGGTGGTCAGGCTCCCTGACTTGGTTGATGCATGTCATCGTATCCCAATTGCGTGGATCGATGCTCATGATGTCAATCACTGGATTGTCTGTTCAAGACTCGATTATTTACAGACCGCCGTCATATAGCTGGAAAATTGCTGAGTGCGGCGTTGAACAACAAAGAAACAAAACAATCACATGTGACCTCTTGTTGAGTGAGAAATGTCGGTGATTCGATTCCTTAGCTCGGAGTTTGTATAATGTATGTAGGGGTATTTTTGTGAATCGGCGGTATCTCCGTTGGCTTGCACTATACAATCGGCATAAACCAAAGCTTGTACAATCAGGTACAAGCACGTGCATGCACATTGCAATATAAGTGAAATAATCTTCAACCGCACTTCACCTCACATCTCCTGTGATTTTGGGGTATTGTCAAGACATACATATTTCTAATTGATTACGACATGGGTGACGGTTAACGTCACTAACGTCTAACACGAGTGCAAATCTTTATCATGCTTTACGCCATTAAATCATTCACGCAGTTTTGTATTGGTTGTCGTCCTAATGCTAACCCGTATGGTATATGAGTTTACATTTTGCAGGACTAGCCACTCAGTGGGATGTTCCTGAAACACGGATGACCAAATCCTCCGGAGAGCACATGTCTCTGGACTGCAAGGATCCGCCCTACAGCGCCCCGCCCCCGACGATCGTCTGGAGTTTCAGTCGGTCTCAGGATTCTGCTGGTGGGGACGTGTCCTTGGACAACAGAGTAACGATGGATGGCAAAGGTATAAAAACAAACGAAATATCCATCCCAATATATGCAATGTATATGACAATCCTAGTGATTTGAAATAATTTATTTTTCACACCCATTTACAACATTTTTTGTCTAATCAATAGTAGCTCAACAGTGTGTAATTTACTTGCAGGGACACTTCACTTTGCTTTCGTAAAAGAATCTGATAGCGGGTCCTATAAGTGCGGCATCTACAACAGTCGGTTGGCCACGAGAAAGCTTGGCAGTCCTGTGAGGGTCACCGTCGGCGGAAGCGGTGGTAGGCAACTCGTCTTTTGTACTTTTGATATTCATTTAGTTTACAACTTCTACACGACATGGGAAAACCGTCTGACGCGTTACCAGCGTAAGAATAGGGTTACAGTGAACGATGAATGCTTCATTGGTTTCCCATGAAATATGTCTATGGCCAGCAGACTAGACCAAATAACAACTTCTTCCTTTTGAAACTACCATTTACTTTGTTTATGTTTCATTAATACTGTACCAATCCGAGAGTGACGCTGTCAATACATGTTTCAGTACCTTCTCAAATTGAACCCCGGGTCATCTGGCACAGCAAAGAGACAACTGCCGTGCTCGGTACAGAAGTGAAACTGGAGTGCATATTCAGCGGGAAGTAAGAAATCATTGTCTACCTTAACCTTTATTACATGACTGTAAACTGTGCATGTAGAAAGTGACAATGTGCACTCTGTCGCACATACCTACTTGCAGCATGGGTTGTCGTGGATAGGTTATGGAATGTGTGCAAGAAATCTAAATAATACCAAATTCTTCCAAATTACAATTTTTGTGGATGTCAACATGGGTAACTGCAACCTTGGGTAGATTGTAATATTCCGATGACCTAGATCAACGCAACAAATCACGTTAGAATCATATGCCAGATCTGATTAACCTAGCTTGAGGAAAGGAAAGTGCTTCATAAGTAGTTTCTTTAAATTACAAAACTGAAATGTTATGCAACGAAATCGAAGTCCCCATTTATGTTTTTGAAACAATATTTTAAACATCCTGCCAGATCGGAATATTTTTCATTATATTCATTATTTTAAATCTTGAAAACCATTATGAAATTAAAAATATTGCGAATCATGATCAGATGACATACATGTACATGTAGGTAGTGCTCTTTTTATCTTACTTTTGTTCCTTGAACGTTGTCAGTCTCTTCTGATTTTCAGTATCATTGACCTTTTTATGTTAGAAATTCTCTTTGCCATTTTTGAAAGATCATCAGATGTAATACGTTAGTTGGGTCTCATTATTGAGCTGCCTAACACTACAATTAATGGAGAACTGTATATTTTGTATCCAAATTATATTCTTTTCTTTTCAAATCTTAATTCACGAATATAGTGTAGAAAAATATTCTTCCTGAACTGGACGTGACTTAGTCTTATCAAAAAGGGTGATAACGTATTTATGCCACTTTTTGAGTAAAGCTACCAAAGCTAATTGTACAATACTATAAAGGACTTAAGCATTACCTTACTTGTTTCACGTGATTAGCAATAGTTACAGTTAACCGGACTTCGTCTTTTAAATTCCTGATTAATTTAGATTAAATTAACATGGAAGACACAACCGAGCAATTCAAAGTCAAAATGAGTTATCGAGGAGAGTCAAATCGCTTAAGTGTCAAAGGGCTATAGAACCTTTGTTACAAGGATCGTAACTGTAGAGACGTAACGAAATAACAATACTAGCCACACGTGATACTCTGATAGACATTGTGAAATCCATGACGATCTTTACCTGGGTGAATCTTGGATTCGAACGACATAGTAACGGATCTTGGCACGGCTAAGGGAGGCAACAGTGCAGAGCGAACTGTGGCGCCTTACATGTAGCACGGTATCCATTGAGATAGGAAGGCACAATGTGACGTAGACGGTCACAACCTTGAGCACGATAAGTAAATGTCTCACAGAATGGATCCATAATGAGAGAAATGCAAGTGACTGTATGCACCTGGATCGTGGTATTTCAGACCTGTTCCTGCCGTGACTTGGACTCGAGACGGCAAAGACATCACGATGCTCACCAGCAAAGATGACAACCCAAATGGTGGTGTTCTGAGAATATCCAGCGTGCAGGAGAACGACGAGGGCAGTTACAAGTGTGCCGGATCTAATGCTGCTGGCACCAAACACATTACCATCAAGTTAACCATTGTTTGTAAGTTAAATGCTTCAATATGTTCAGACTCGTACATGTATTTGTCAAGTGAATACAATTCCAGTACCATTACTGTTGAATTGTGAATCCTTATCAATCTGCGGTTGTCTTTTTTATACATTGCGTTATTATTGTATTCATAGTGTGAAGACTATTCATATAATACAATGTAACATTGTTATTATCAAAACGACTCTTCCACATGGAGATCTGTTGTTTCGCCCTGATTAATTTGAAACTCACCATAATTATATTCTCGTTTCCGTCCATTCTAAAATATTCATCCACAAAAGAATTAAATTAATGTTATTGGGACATGTATACACTGCATCTCCCCAATGAGCATCCTTACTTTGCAGCTGCTCCTCTGTGGGTGAATGCACCGAACAACCAGGTGGTGTTGGAAGGGGACAATGTGACGTTCCTGTGCAAGGCAAGGGCTGTAGGTGCCACGTCGGACATGGTCACGTCCTGGGCCGACGGTGGTGAGTATCAGCTTCAGTTTATTTGGACGTGACCACATCCATCAACAGTAGACCGCCTCCGTGGTCTTGTGGTAGAGCGTCCGCCCGGAGAGCGGAAGGTCCAGGGTTCGATCCCGGGCCGCGTCATACAAAAAGACGTTAAAAGATTGTACTTGTTGTTGCCCTGTCTGGCGCTCGGCATTAAGGGGCTAAACCAAGGACTGGTCGGCTCGGAGTCAGTATACTGTGTCTGAGTGGGGTATTCATGTTAAACTTCGGCATGGTATCTCAGTGAGCTAGCACTATAAATCGGCATCAGTCCGGACTAGTACAAGCAGCCACACACACACATACACGTGCATGCACGTCGCTATATAAGTGCAATAATCTTGGACGCGACGTTAAACCCAATTTCACCTCACCTCACCATCAACAGTATAATCCTGTCAGAACAACACCTTTTGTTTGTTTATTTGTTGTTTTAAGCCGCACTCAGCAATATTCCAGCTATATAACAGCGGTCTGTAAACAATAGAGTCTGGACCAGACAATCCAGTGATTGACATCATGAGCATGCAATTGGGATACGATGACATGCATCAACCAGGTCAGCGAGCCTGACCAACCGTCGCTAGTCGACAAGCATGGGTTGCTGAAGACCTGTTCTATCCCGGATCTTCACGGTGCTTGTTGGTTTCACCGAAGAGGTGAAGGTAGATATAACAATTTCTTTGACTTTTCTCATTATCATTAAGTTGTCATGCAATGCTAAAGCTAATTTACCAAAAAGGTGTGTGTAGTAAATCCTTTGTGTTGGTAATGCCGTTTTCGTTATATACCTGTGTTACAGACGCGAAGATGATCATAAGTTCTGACAAATCTCAAGTAACGTTTCGCGACGTGTCAATGGGAGACAACGGCTGTGCGCACTGCACCATCAGCAACAACATCGACTACATCGCCAAGACAGCCTGTTTCAAAGTTGTCAGTAAGTGATCATGAACTTTTTCAATATGTCTTGCTAGATATTAGAATTTGAAATGTCGACCAAAACAATATATGCAATATCCAGATACGTATATAACACAGCTAGTAGTTAATTTTTAAAGAGTCTGACACGTTTTACAGCCTGGTGATGAAGAGTCTATTACAATGCATACCCGTGAAGATCCGGGTAGATAGGTCTTCAGCAACCCATGCTTGCCGTAATAGATGACTATGCTTGTCGCAAGAGGCGACTAACGGGATCGGGTGGTCAGGCTCGCTGATTTAGTTGATGCATGTCATCGTATCCCAATACCGTGGATTGATGCTCATGATGTCAATCACTGGATTGTCTGTTCCAGACTCGATTATTTACAGTGCGCCGTCATATAGCTGGAATATTGCTGAGTGTGGCGTTAAACAAAACGCAAACAAACAAACAAACAAACAAACAAACAAAGCATAGCCATGGTAATTGATCATTGTAAGTTACTGTATACATAATGCATGTGTTGTTAACGTGAAAGTGAGGACCAAAAGGTGCATAACTAAAGTAAATCAATGAAATGTTTACTTCAACTTGTCAGATGATAGCAGTGAACTGCCGCCGACCACACAAACGACACGTGAGGTAACTACGACACAAAGACTTACGGGAAAAGGTGTGCTTTATAATTTCATCCTACTTGTCGATATATATCTGTCTCACACATCTTTCTGTAAATGATTGGCTCGATTCCCCAAGCATATTCCCCAGCATATTGCCCTAAACCATATCGATAGAGTTGCATGACAGCGGAATGAGTTTAACTTACCATAACGATTTATTAAATTAGTCACTAGAGAAACCGTCTGATTGACCCAGATGACTATCTGACTGACATAGACAGAAGGAAAACCTCTATTGTAATGTACCCTTGTGGACGTCACCCAACACACGTACATTGCAATAAGGCAATGACTTCCTTGTTTCGTACAATGTTATGAAATTATTGCCTACAGCTCACTCTCCGGATTCAGGATCAGCCTCAAACGGAGCTCTGGTTGCGATTGTAGTGGTGATGCTGATCCTCGGAATAGTTGCAGCTGTCGGCTTCGTTCTGTGGTAAGTTTATAGTCTGAAATTGCCCTAATTATCTTATATTCTTTAATTGAGTTCTAATTTACTGCTAATTAGACCATAAAAACGTTTACAAAATGATCACACGGATCATTTATCGATATGCCGTATATATATAGTATTGTGTTTTTGCCAGGGCGTTCGATAAGTTTTATACGGTAAATACGTTATGTATCTTGTTCCTTGAATGTCAAGGTCCATAACAATAGTAGTAATTGGATCTAGAACGAACTGAGGCCATAATGAGTGATGGTGACTATTTGCACCCAAAATGGTATGTATTTTAACGGAAGAGTGCGTTATACATGTTGCAGATAAGCATCAAGATTATATGTTACAGTAAACTACGGTTATAACGAACTCAAAGGGACCACTAATTTTAGTTCGTAATAACCATGGTTCGTTATAAACATATATACAGTATATATACAACAAATGGCCGGGACTAAAATTAAGTTCGTTATGTTGGTCAGTTCGTTATAAGCGTGTTTGTTATAAACGTAGTTTACTGTAAATATATTTTCCGATTGCAGGCGTCGTCGACAACAAAACAGGGTAACTTTCAGAGTGAAAAAGGGTGACAAGGAAACGTTTGAGGAGAAGGCAAAGCGTCGACAGACTCTTTGAATCTGATATCGTTTCGAAAGTCAACATGTGTTATTTCAAGCTTGGGGTTAAATCTCTAACTGATCATGAAGTACCCATATTTTCTTGACTCCGACACAATGTCATATTGCTGATCTTACCTTATTTGTAACATATGGAACCATGTCGACCTGAAGGAAGAGAAAAGGTTTCAATTTGTCAATCGTTGAATTGCACTTCGTGATGAGATTGAATGTACATATAGTTAGTTCTCTGTAGATATCATAGCTCGTTGCTTGTATCCCATAGAGGGACCACTTACCAGTTCACCCTTGTCATATAAGCTTAACTTGATACAATCAATGTTTTACAAGAACACAAAGTTCTATTGTTGATGGGCTATGTTTGTGTACATAGGTTAAAAATACAACTAAAGCACATGTTTAATGTGTGTTTTTAAAAAATAAAAAATGTTTGTATATTTTGCTTGTATGTTAATTGATTAAATTGTATTACCTTTACTCGTTTTCATTGTTGTCGATACGTAATTTGTTGCGATATGAATTGGAGTTGACGTCAAATCATCTAGCATGTTATAGCCTTCGCTCGTCACGCCGAGGACGATTCCCCACCGTCGTAATGTTGCTGGAATATTGCTAAAAGCGGCGTAAAACCACTCACTCACTCATGCACTATTCTATAAGAATATGAATGATAGTTGACCTTTTATATTTATGTCATGCAATCATGTGAGGTCCATTTTGGTTTGACACTTATACAGCGACGTACATGCACGTGTGTGTGTGTGTGTGTGTGTGTGGGGGGGGGGGGGGGGGGGGGGGGGGCTAAATGTACATCTACGGGCTAGCCCAGTGAGATATCATGCCGCACATTATCAGAATACTGACCGCGAAGCAAACCTGTCTTTTTTAATTCCCTTAATGGCAGACAGGGTAACAACAAGTACCATCTGTTACCGTCTGATGGCATGACCCGGCCTGGGATTATCATGGATACCCAATTCTGACACAGTATACTGACTCCAAGCAAATCTGTCCTGTTTATGTTCTTTATGGCAGACAGGGTAACTACAAGTGCCATCTGTTAACGTATTATAGCATGGCACGGTCGGGGATCGAACTGGCCACCTTGCGCTCACCTGTCAGACGCTCTATCCTCTAGACCACGGAGACTGCCTGGTAATATGTAAATATTTTTATCATCAGTGTAACACTATTTTTCAGGGCATTATCATTTGCGGACGAAGGAAGGCAGTTGAAAAGACCGAGGGTTTCCGCAAATGATAATTACCTGAAAAATAGCGTCACCGTTATTGCTAAAATGGATAGAATTTGTTATCAAATAAAAATAAACTACAATGTCAGTTTTGAAACATTAACTGCAATTAACACACAACGAATGTCACTGACCCACTTTTATAAACATGGAAACGTCGTAGAACAAACCAGATGACGTCAAAAGCTGACTCCCTATGACATCACTCTACAACGGGAGTGAAAATGGCCCGTCGTCAAGCAGTATGAGGGCATTATCAAGTTACAATGGCCCGCCCATAACATGTGGGCGGTTTAATGATACTTCTATAAATTTTAGCCATAAATGAATATTACACAAATTTTGAAAGAATTGTCACAAATAAAATGCTCTCTCGACTATATCGCTGAGAATTCCAATGTTATATATTGATATCGGCGTATCGATATTACTTTCAAAATAAAACAATCGATCTAGAGTCAAAGAATCACGAAACTGTAGTTTGTGAACATCATCATATAACAGCCACATACTTTATGAACAGACAGGGGCCGGGATAAGAAGCTTCATCAGTTTCGTAGACATTTATACCTGGCTGAAGATTCTCTTTATTGACACTAGTATTCCTTTGCCAGTACACATATGATAAGATATGATAAAATATTATTTAGGATATACAGCAATGCAAGTTTCACTTTTACACTGAATGTCCTACCCTAATGGGAGAGATGGGTTTTCGGTTCCCTTCTTGCTGTGTGTGAAATGCCGGAAGAAAGTCTCACATTCTTACCATGGTGCGGAAACGAAAGCAAACGACTGGTTTCATGTGCGGTCATCACAGTGACCGCTGGGTATCAACTGAAGACCGATGAAGTGAAATAACTGTTTAACACAACATAAGTTTTAAAAAGATGTTTCTACACGGATGCTTCGTCATTTAGTACAGTAAAACATAATTTCTCCATCATTTTGCATTGTGACCTCTAATTTCGTCAATTTTTACTTTGTTCAGAATGCTCGTTTAGAATGGCCAGTGGATTCCTGTCTCAGAATCAACTGCGAGAACAGACTATGAGACTATGCTGACTTATTCTAATTGTTTGTTTGTCTGTAATTTCAACGATACCCTCAAAGTATCCCAGCTATATGACGGATGCCTGTGAATAATCAAGTCTGTAGATTATCTAGTGGTCGATATTGTGAGCAACGATGCACGCTGGAATCAACCAAGGTGCCGAGCTTGAACACCCGATCCATTTCACAGCGTTTTTCGACCAGCAAAGGTTGCTACGGGCCTATTCTAACCTGAAATCCCAACGAGCGTTACACAAATCCAATAATACATGTGTACTGCTATACATAGTTTGTATCTTAACGACCGCCTCCGTGGTCTAGTGGTTTAGCGTCCTCCCGGAGAGCGGAAGGTCTGGGGTTCAATCCCCGGCCACGTGATACCAAAAGAGGTTAAAAGGTGGTACTTGTTGTTACCCTGCCTGTCGCTCAGCATTGAGGGTCAGTCTAAAACAAGGACTGGTCGGCTCGGAGTCAGTAGACTGTGTCTGTGTTGGTGCGGCATGGTATCTCAGTGGGCTAGCACTATGAATCGCCATCTGGACTAGTACAAGCAGCTACACACACACGCGTGCATGTGCAATAATCTTGGACGCGACGTTAAACCCCATTTCACCTCACCTAGTGTCTTAACTGTGCCGATAAAAACGATAAAACCCATTCCATATTCACAAGTCGATTGCACGATTCCGACAATATCATGTGCATGTGTTCATACGTTGTATCAGACTTAGCTGCGTGTAGAGGTGCAGACCCTTGACCAGAGAGCGTGTGCCAAACTTCTTGGCAGTGTAATTCCTGCTCTACTCCATCGCCTAATAACTCAGTAACTGTAGCGTTACCACCCCCTTGAACACACAGTAGCTCACTTGAAAATAAAGAAAAACAGTGTTTTTCAACCATAAAAGTTCCCTTTTTCTGCCAGATTTAAATTTACTTTTCAATTTGGAAGACACTGAGCCACAAACACGTCCAATGTGTGTTTCCATCCCGTCTGTCTGACATAACTGCATGTTCCTTAGTTGAGTATTTACAATGGCTATGTATGGCAGATTACCATAGCGACATTTTGCACTATGGAGCTGTTTCAGAAATTTATGAGTAACAACCAAATATATAGCAATTTTGTCAGCACGTTCTAAATGTTTCTTATTCAGAAACGGACTGACCTCAGTGGAAAATGATAAAGAGTCCTTGAATTTCAAGTTCTGTGCATACGTAATGTTGTCAGACATTTTAAATTTGAACAGACAATTTAAGGTTACTGCGGGAAAACTATATACACTATATACAAAAAGCCATGAGTTGTTTTGACTTCATTTTCACTTTGAAATGATGACTGCATCACAAGTGAACACAACAACATCTCGAGTGAGCACAACAAAAAGTACTGTCTCGACGGTGTCTAGCCGGTTGAGCCACATTTCAAAAAATGAGAATTGCCGAATGCGCCACATTTTCAGCTGTGTGCATTTCACCTACTCTAGCCGGTAATTAGTTAATCAGATTACCGATACCCTTAAATGGGTGTCCCACATTTAAATTGAGTAAACTCACCACAATTAACGTGTAGAGATTACTAAGCGTGGTGTTCTTCACGAGAAGCACACGACGATCACGGACCACCCAGGTGGAAGACATCCTCACACGCGGCCATACCCTCACAGGGAAGTCCTCACACCTTCCCTCTCCGTGGACGTTGTCATGATACCACCAGTGGTCGGATAGAAAATGTTTGGTAAAATCAGCTTTTATCAGTAACATATTTCACAACTAGTATTGTATTCGTTGATGTTGAGCAAGAAATTGTTGCTTTACTCAACCATCATCAACAATCGTGCAGTCATATTAGCGTCGAAACTTAGTCTAGAGGATAATTAATAAGGCAATATACCCGTGACGCTCTGAACGCATTCAGTCAAATGCCACACAAAGACCGCCTTCATTACTAATTTCCTTTTTGTATACATTATAGTTATATTAGATCCATGTTAAGGATTTTAATAAAAATACAGTGTTGATTGGTAATTTTATTCTGCCAGAGGATAGCAATCGTAATATCAATGAATCTTTAAAAGACCTTTTCACCTTCAGAGAGCAATTTTGCCAGACAATGCTTTACTTACAAGTAAATGTAACTTTTAACCATATTCAGGATTGTGACACAATAAACTCGGTTAGTACTTTTAAAAGCACTGCTACTTATATTACTGTATTTCACCAAGGGCGTAAAGGCGTGATATAAATGTATACAGTCAATTCGGAATACATCATCTGTTCGGAATTATGGTTTGGTTTTTATATATTTCTCCTTGATAAGGTTAGGGATGGACTAACTAATATTACATCTACAGATTGCTTACATTTTGCTAACTGTTTCAGCAAATAATTAATCAAAGTGTTGTTATATAAACATATTTATACTCTCCAACACAAGAAACGTGACATAGATGTAAAACCACTTTTTGCCAAATATCTAAAATAATTACATTAAATGAGAACCAAATAAGTCAAACAGAAAGACGATGTGTCTATAATTCGCGAAAACACATGCAAAGCACAAAAATGTATCGTTTAGGGATCAATTTTACAGCTTCATCCAAACGCAACCGCCTGTAAAAACGTGCAGCACAGGATCCTGCATTTAGGCATGCAGGCCCCCCTGCTGAATGGTTATAAAAATCCACATCAACGGCTGTTCATACACTCCTTATAACGGCAGTAGATGCGGTGACAGAATGCCAAGACTGAATGCAGCTCAACAGAACAACGCCATATATTATCTGTTAGTCTGTGAATGCTCTGACACGTTATGGTACCTTTTAAGAAGTATTTTAATATTCCGATTGCTTAGGAATAACTTGAGAGCTGTAGACATTAAAACTGTAAAAAGCACAAATTCACTTTAAGTTGACCTACCTTTTGAGTTTTCTTTCTTTGTATCAACCGCTCCACGCAGAACACTCCTGGAAGGGTAACATTGTTGGTAAATCTGGAAGTAAATCTCCTTCATGAAGTTTGTTCCAGTCCGTGTGATTGCGTGCCCTCAAATCCATTCTCACTTACATATCATATCGGCAGTAATTGCTAAGATAACAAGACAATTACCCAAATGGTCGATTGCGTACGCACCAGGCACATACATGATTTTTTTATGCATCGCTCTTGCATTTATACATACCTTTGACACCCTGAGGTGAAGTGTCATATTGACAGCAATCTCTCAAGTACGTACAACAAACCATTCCTTGAAATTTAAATCTTAATGTCTTGTGAGGTATGTAGCATTCTTTATTTTCTGTTTAAATGTTAGTCAACTGAAAACATGTTATTTTTAGTACAGATTGATATTGGAAAATGGGTCCATTATTTTAATACGTGAAAAGATAAAACTACTTAAAACTTTTTTCAGGGATTTAGTTTACGATACTTATTTGGCTGGACTATTATTTTTGGTATAAAGTTTTAGATCTTGACACATGGATAAATATCAACTCGAATCCTACTATTCACACTGTGTTCCTTTCTATGCATTATACACGAGAGACAGGACGACGCCTCCCCCAAATATAGGAAGTGCTGGTAACAATAGGAAAATGTTAAGAAAGGCAAAATAAATAATTAGAAATTTTGCCAGTTAAATAACATAGATTGACTCAAATTCCAATGCAGCTACGGAAAACACTTTCGATATTTCCTCAACCCGATCTAATGTTATCTAATACAAATCCCTTCATTAATGTCCGGTCTTTGACAATGAGCTTAACGGTTTAACACCTGTTACATTGGGGAAACAAAAGATAAGGCAAGTACATGAAAGAGTCACACTACACGTGTGATTACTGTACGTTTCTACCTCTCTTATCTGCTCAAATGGCTTAATTAAATTGCATTAGTTTATCAAAACAATGTAATTAAAGGATATCTGATAGTTTTTACTGTCAAAATATAATTTGTTTCGTAATAGAAACTAATTCAGATGGCGGTTTCTTACAGTTAAAGAATTTTATATAATCCAAAAGATTCTTTGAAATATAAACCAAAAAAATTGCTCCTTCTTTGTCAATACATTCAATTCTTGATAAATCCAAAGTAACATAGGATATTGATAATATCATTACAACATTTTGTTATTTCATGATGGTGATGTTATCATTTGATAGAAATCCGTATCTAAACAAACAACAACAGTTTAACAAAGTATTTGCGTAATACAACACGATATCTGTTAAACATATCGGGTCATTACGGTTACATTTATAAATCATTAACATGTTTTTAACATGTTTATAACCTTACAATTGTAATATAATATACCACTGAGTCAAGAATTGTTTATATACTTTTCAATAAGTAAACTAGCCTAGGGTATTTTGAATAGAATTGCGCCATAACGACAAATAATTAAACACAGAGAGTACACTCATGATACGAAGCACCTAAGGACAGACATATGGATATATACTAGTATGACCCCTATTGACCGCTGGTGCCCAGGTCTAAGGGAGCTAATCAGCCGGTGCAATAACTGACTGGAAAATATAGCAATCTCGATAAATGTGTTTCATCTTTAAGCTTTTGTGGAAGAAACTTAGCATCAGTATTTTTTGCTAAGTTTTGGAATAGTATCTGAGAAAGGTTTGATGAATAAGTAGATATGCTCGGAGTATATCTATTCATCATATAATGGGTAGGTTTCTCGGCAGGATAAAGCCAACGCATAAAAACGATATCCGTTGGGGTCATATGCGGATAGAGATGCAAATATCAAAGGTCAAGTAGGGACTACTTTCACTGTTTATAAACAAACATGACGTCGCCCTCGTCATTCGGTGATCGAGTCAGAATTAACCATCGGGAATCTAGATAAACTATAGGGATAATTGCTATCATTATCAAAAGAACAGTCTAATATACTGAAAATCAGTGTCTAACTGTGACGTAGCTAAGGCATTTTATAAGTTTTGGCAACTTTGGAGATATAAATTTCGAAACAAATTTTGCGAGGGCACGAGGCCTAGCCAGCGGGATCAGTAGCCATTTCTGTGCTTGTAGACCTCTGCGGCTTGAAACCTTCTCCACAAATTAAAATAGTTGGATTTGGCCGAAATATGTTTGAATTGTTACCTTGTTTCGTTTTGTCGCTGTGTGTACATCTGACTACACTTCTTAACGTTATGACAGGACAGACCGACTGTCAACAACGTCTGACCGTGGCCGTGACGTCTCATAGACTAGGGTTAGAGTAGCTTCCCTTTGACAAAGGGCAGTTACTCTAGCGGACAGACCGATGGATTGCCGCGAAAGGCAATTAGAAACAATTGTTGTTTTGCGTATATGTTGCTTCGCCAGTGTATGAGAAACTGATTCCAGTTGGAACTATATTGGCTACTGTCACTGTCCGACTGATACATCACTTACCCTGTGACGTAATAAATATTAATGCGCGCATTCCAGGAAAACTCGCAATGTTTCGGTAATATTTGTGAAAGAGAGAAAGCGAGTTTGAAGCACAGACTTAAAGAATGACATTATATGATAAAGAGGTTATCACGCTTTTGTGCTTGGGAATGGTAAATATCCTGTATTAGGAATAAACGCTATGTATTTAGCTCGCCAAGGCTCGCTAAATACTCATGATTTTTATCACCATGTCATCTTAAACTGTGAATGTCTACTTTCAGAGAGAGATTTATTCTTTTCAACTCTAATTGATAATCTTGATGTTGAAATGTATGTTAAAATAGAGATGATGGAAGACCACGATATGTTAGCATTCTTTCTTGGTGCAGACAACAATGACATTGATGAAAAAACGTGGCATTTCACAATTATTGAATTTTCAAAGTATTTATATCAAATTAAACATATTCTAAACAACGTGTGGTAATTGGAATACTGTTAAAAGCGGCATTAAACCCAACTCACCCAACCACCGTAACGTGTTTTGTTTCCGTGTGTTAGGTTGCCTGTTCCAGAGATCGTGTCTAAGCTTGAATCAAAGCAAACAATACAGGAAGGTTTTCGGTAACATGTTTCGAAAGTGGTTTTAATGACAAAAGAGCAAGCCACGCATCTTGATTTCCCCTAGATAACAGAAACAACTCGATATTTCCGTGAATACCGGTGACCTAGCGGTCCATGGAGTTACGTCCCTTGTCAGGATCTTATTGTCGTGGGTTTGAATCCCTGATTTGATCCTCGTGGGTTTTACCATAGAACTACATATCTATCTAAGCGTTCCTCCCTCACTGAGCTGACCACGCCATGCCCTTACACAACTGAAATACCTTTTAAAACGGCATTACTGCTGGTAATTCCTAAAGCCAAGTTCTTGGTAAGATAGAGCAATTCTTTTCGCTGGCATCCTTCGGGAAATGAGCAAGAAGTTACCACAGAAGGTTAACGCTGTACATCAACACTGTAATGAAATACAAGAATTATATATCAGCACTTGATTATTCTTCGTTACTGTTATAGCTGCAATCGTTTTGTGGAATCAACACCTCACATATACTGTTTCTTTATACTTTTCGAAAGGTAATTAATTTCGACCAGCACTGTAAAGAACAGTGTAAGAACTGCAACATTAAATTAGTTTGTCACACAAATTAAGATATGATGCAATATTTTCTAAAACTACAAGTATCGATACGCTATTTTATTAATAATCAACCATACTAGACATGCATACTTACATAAATTATGATCTTTTTTATATCGCCTGCAACAAAATCGACAATGAGTTAATTATATAAACTCTCACCAGATCATGTGGCCTGATCGTCCAAATCGGTGTGAAGAGTATCGTCCCATTGGCAAATAATTGCAATCGTGGATGCGACCTGTTTGTGGTTTGTAAGAATCATACTAGTGTTGGCTGACTTCACCAGTGTTGAACACGTCTATGACGTGTATCCTGGTTCCTCCGGGTTTCTCCCCCACTGTGGTGTAACTGATATTCTGTTCAGACCAGGGTAGAATACAATTCATTTACTCTGACCAGGCGATCGCGCTTCAGGTATAATCGTGATAAAGGTAAGTACGACACTCAACGCCCTTTTGATGAAGAGGAAGCGACAGCCTTTTAAAGAAAGATAGTTATATTGTGTCAATGTTTGATAGCGATGGGGTATATCAGTCGGGTTTGATACAGTCACAGTACACCAAGGAGGGAGTTCACAAAAAAAAACTAGATTGTGTAAATCTTGTAAAATCATATTATTGTGACTGTCGTATACGCGAGAGGCTGATTTCGCACTGCATGCTTGACTAACACTTTATCGTGAATCAGATTGCGGTAAAGAAAAAAAAAAATTATTAGAAAAGACAAACATTTAGTAAGTATTTACCTTCAACATTTCCAAAAAAAATATTTTATCCAAAAAAGTAATTATTGTCACAGGGACTGAGTGAGTAATTATTTTGGTTTTAGTTTTTAGCTGTGTTCCAGCAATGCCACGGTAGGGACATCCGAAATGAGATTCACAAATTGTACCCATGTGGGGAATCGAACCTGGACCTTCTGTGTGACGAGCAATCGCTTTAACCACTAGGCTACCATAACATCTCTGTTACATTCTCGAAGACGATGCTTTTTTCTACAGGTTGAATCGATATCGCGAGTTTATATTCCAGCTAATGATCTTTTGGTTGTCATCATTATAATTCTATTCATTCTCATGGGTTTCAAAACTGTAAGCGTCCATGACCTGCATCCTTTTCACATTAAGCTGACATGCAAGTGATGTAACTAAAATAATATTAAAATCATATTGTACGCTTCCGCGAGCCACTAAGTTCAGACACCGGTCTCTTGTCTTGGCATGACAATGATTTGGAGAAGGAATATCACTGAGTATAGTTTTACGCTTTCAGCAATATGCCTTAATATCACTACGGGAACACCAGAAGTGCGCTTTACACATTGTACCCTTGTGGAGAATGAAAACTTGGCCTGAGGCGTGACGAATGAACGCTTATCCACTAGGCTAGCCCGCCGCTACTGACAGAGGAAATAGAAAGTAGGCAGTATAGTTTGTGTGTCAGTCACTGTTGATAGTCGGACATTAATACTGGGACATACATCGCCACAGAGTCCACGAAACTTGACACGACACGTGGATGGAGAACGGTAAGTAAGCCCTGGTAGTTTCATTTAATTAAATAACACGTCATTTTAAAGTCCAGAAACTCTACGGTATTTAAAAAATTAAACATGCTGTTTTCATGGGAACATACCAAGGAAGAAAAAATGAAAAAAAAATTGTTCAAAAACTCAATATTTACACTATGTCGCCCACTGGCCTGCCCATGGGCAAAGTGTGGCCCATAGGCAGGCCCATGGGCGAGAATATGTTCCTTTACCTAAAACTCATGTTTTTGTTTCGCAAATACATTTATGTATATCTTTCTAGCCTCATGACACCAAACTTAACTCATTTTAACTTAATTCAACGATTTTATAGCGATATTGAAATATTTCGCCCATGGGCGAGAAAAAGGTTTGGCCCATGGGCGAGAATATGTTCCTTTACTTAAAACTCATGGTTTTGTTTCGCAAATGCATAAATTTCTTTCTTTCAAGTATCATGACACAAAATTTAACTCATTTTAACTTAATTCAACGATTTTATAGCGATATTGAAATATTTCGCCCATGGGCGAGAAAAAGGTTTGGCCCATGGGCGAGAACATGTTCCTTTACTTAAAACACATGTTTATGTTTCGCAAATACATTTATGTATATCTTTCAAGTATCATGACACAAAACTTAACTCATTTTAACTTAATTCAACGATTTTATAACGATATTGAAATATTTCGCCCATGGGCGAGAAAAAGAATATTTCCCATGCTCAACAGTTTTAGTTTCGCAAATACAATAAGGGATTATAAACATGACACATGATTCGACTCTTCTTAAGTTAATTCAACTAATTTTGGGCGTTATTAAAATATTTTTCCCATGTTTTCGTCAGTCCCTTTAAAGAATTAACTAATTGTTTACAAAGCATATTGTATCATGTGAAACACACTTTGTATTATATCATTACATTACTATTTAAAAAGGGCCTTTGGTTGGATGTTTCCTTTGCAGAAGTTTTACAAATTTCACCTTTTTTACATATCTTTAATGAACGACCTTTAATGAACCCGGCCTTATCTCTCAAAACGTTTTGACAGTTTATCATACGAATTCATGCGCGTGTACACCAATTCATTGGCGTTATTTTCCAAAGTTAAGTTTGTTTCTTTTTCATTTCCCATTTTATGTCTCGTTGATACATCACACTTGGAAATTAAGTAACACTAGATATGCAATATACAGGTACACGTGAGCGTATTTTAATGGGGACAAAACCCAATTCGTATTTGATTGCATAACGTCTAGCTGAATATCTCACATTCTAGCGAAAACCCGAAATAATTATTTCATTATATGCGGTGCGATGTGAATATTATGACACTAAAGCAACTTTTAAATGCATTGTCACTTTTGGTATGAAAATGGTAACAGTTCAGAAAAAAACAACAGCCTTCTTATGATAATTCTCATATTCTCATTAGTACGGGAGGCACGGGTGGCCCAGTCGTCTAAGGCGCCGCGATTCGCTGTGCAGCGTTGCGTCCCTTGGTCACACCAGAAACCTATGATTGTGGGTTCGAATCCCGGTTCGCCCCGATTATGTTTCTAGGTTTGTCAGCACCATACCCGTGCTCGTGGGTTTCACCGAAGTGGTAAACGTCTGAGACCTCCATCACATCGGGCTTTCCTCCCACATTAAGCTAACACTCCGCGATATAACTGGAATACAGTTAAAAGTGGCGTTAAACCCAACTCACTCACTCACTCACATTAGTACGTTGTATCTAATTACAGTGTCGGCATTATTTACAGGTGATTCCACAATACCTGCTCTCGGTCAATTACGATCTACCACACCACGCGTGAATAAACAGTTATGCAGGTGTTGCTGTGGGCAAATACTTAGCCTGTATATGTATATTTTTTGTGTGGATACATGTATTTCATATTTTCGTTGATATGTGGATATATTAAGCACAGATACAAAAAAAGCTTATGAAAGATGAATTAGTGCCTTGATATATTCAACGAGATGTGTATCATCGTTTAATGGGTCATTCAATAAAAGTATGTTTGGTGGAGATATCAAAGGAGCCGCCCAATATACACAGTGACGTCCGGTGAACTACCACCCCACCCTGTCCGTAAGAGTTATGTAATCGGTACACAAATATATTTGTTGCGGTGTCAGTGTGGAAGGAGTTTGAATTACGTCCGCCACTGGCCACAGAAATCCTCAAAGTATAGTAACAATCAACAAGGTCAATGTCGTACTAATTACCTGGTGACGCACGTAACAACGCCTGTCAATCTATCTGCTACAGCTACCATACCATCATCCCTGTCACAACTGGCATATCAACGGCTTATTCAAAATATTAAATGTAGAAACGTCGTTAAGAGACTAACGGATGTCGTATACAGTCCTCATATTTGATTAAAAAAAGTAAATACGTCAACTGGGAATTCAACTGGATGTTACCTTCCTTATATTAGCTAACAGCCCTGTTTATGAAAATATGTACCAGACATAAGATTTAAAGACTAATAAAATCAATTGTAAGACCGCATAGACCATAAAACCGAATTAAATATGTCTTGGTATTATCTCTTGTGTATTAGATGATGGTAATGACCTGAAATGTTTTAACATAAGATTAGGAAGGAGAAACATTAAAGTGTTTTATAATACTTGGGAACATGAGCAATAAGATGTAGCAACATAAACAAGCATGGAATGGAATAGGGAAAATGATGAAAACAAATTGAAAAGGATTTTAATACAAAATTATTGAATTAAATAACTTGCCTGAACACAAGGGGTACCCAAACTGTTTTGTAGACTGTCGAATGGGACTCGTGTGTGTACGTAGGGTACGCATATATATTGCAAGTTTTAGTAGTCATACACTTTCTCTTTTTGTGTTGATATGATTTCTATTTTCGTACATGATATGATTTCATTTTTATCTTTGGCTGCTCTGTTTATATATGTTCGAGTAATTGTCTGTCCCTCATAAATTGACATTGCTGCCTCGGTATTGCATCTCTGGACTACAGGAGATCTATGACATGTAGCGGATCTAACTGCAATTCTTGTTTTAACCAAGCCCGGGTTTGACATTCCAGTAACTGGATTCAGGTTGATTGCAAGATATGCATACCTCGTCATAGTGATTGTTGTGAATTCCTCAAAGTTTTGTTTGTTTGTTAGTTGTTTAACGCCGCACTTAGCAATATTTCAGCTATATGACGGCGGTCTGTAAATAATCGAGTCTTGACCAGACAATCCAGTGATTGACATCATGAGCATCGATACACGCAAGTAGGATACGTTGACATGCATCAACCAGGTCAGCGAACCTGACCACCCGATCCCGGTAGTCGCCTCTTACGACAAGCGCTCTCGCCCTTTTACGCCAAGAATGGGTTGTTGAAGATCTGTTCTATCCCGGATCTTCACGGGTCCATTGACGCAGGGATTTACGTAAAGTCATTCCGACAGCATACAATGCCTACTCAATGTCTCCTCAAAGTAATATACTACGGTGCTTAGAGTACATGTGAGATTATACTCAGGTTAGGGAGATGTTTAATCTATATAACGTGTTATTATTCTACCTAACAATGTATTTAATGACATGAATGCAAAACAAACTCAACGGTTAAAAGGTTTCATTGAAAAAACTACCCCTGGTCTTGCCGTATAAAACAACTGCAACCAGGCACAGATCAAACGCAACTTTCAAACACAATCATAATCTGGTTAATCTCTGTCACTCAACGAGTTGGAGTTGCTTACTCTGCCCACAGTATGACAGTATTAACCATATACAAAACAAAGCCGGTCGATTTTCCTGGGTGTTCGGAAAAATAGCTCAAATATTGCTGTACGAGGTGATATGGGATGGAAAAATCAACAGACTAAGATTCTAGTTGAAGTGTTTATAGATGTTTTCATAGAGCTGTCACAGCCGAACCAGATTCAATAATAGGTATTATTCACAGGTGGTCAGTAAGGCGGAAATCATCATGGGACTACAGGGTTATGGTCATGGTTAAAAAGCTTGCTATCACCAACAGAGGCCAGACTGTATATGAATACTGTAATAACACAAGCCGGCCAGTGTTTCTTGATCAAGCATTGCATGAGCTGGATAAGAAAGACAGAGAGAAGTGGTATTCAGATCTATTTAATGACAAAAATAATTCAAATGGAAACAAGTTAAGAACTTATAGATTATTTCAACAAGAAATTGAAACATGCCATTATGTTAAAATGTCTCTACCAAGGCAATATAGAAGTGTATTAGCATCATTGCGTTGTGGTAACCTGCCAATTAATATAGAATGTGGAAGATATACAAAGCCCATCACTCCTCTTTCAGAAAGACTATGTACTCTCTGTGACAAGCAAGCCATAGAGGATGAATTTCATTTTGTTGTAGAATGCAACTTCTATAAAGATATCAGACTATCTATATTTAACATAGCTAAAATACAAGAAACAAATTTCACTGAATTTTCAAATTTTGAAAAGTTTCTGTGGCTCCTTAAAAATGACAACATTCAGTACCAGTTATCTAAATGTTTGCACACTATGTACAGCAAAAGGCGTTTGTGCTTATCCAAAATACCATAATATAAAAATATCTGTTTTTAGTGAACAATAGCCTTAGGTATAATTCTATGTTCATATGTTGTACATTATCGGTGAGAGAATGTGATTAAGCAGATTAGTAGTTTGTGCTTATCCAAACTACCATAATATAAAAAACATGTTTTTAGTGAACAATATCATAAGGTATAATTCTATGTTCATATGTTGTACATTATCGGTGAGAGAATGTGATTAAGCAGATTAGTAGTTTGTGCTTATCCAAACTACCACAATATAAAAATATATGTTTTTAGTGAACAATATCCTTATGTATAATTCTGTGTTCATATGTTGTACATTATCGGTGAGAGAATGGGATTAAGCAGATTAGTAGTTTGTGCTTATCCAAACTACCATAATATAAAAAAACATGTTTTTAGTGAACAATATAATAAGGTATAATTCTATGTTCATATGTTGTACATTATCGGTGAGAGAATGTGATTAAGCAGATTAGTAGTTTGTGCTTATCCAAACTACCATAATATAAAAATATCTGTTTTTAGTGTATAATATCCTTAATATGTATAATTTTGTGTTTCATATGTTGTATATTATTTGTGAGAGAAGGTGATTGAGTAGAAATTTTGAAATATGACAGACTGACCAAGGGGATTGGGGATAAACAGAATGACTGGATTAAAGTATATGCATGACTGTGTGACATTGTGTGACTTGGGGCGTACATGGGTGTGTGCTAGGAAGGGTTGGGCAGATTGAATTAAAGAATGGTTGATTGACACGGTTGAACTTGTGCATGATTGAATGTGTGTGGGTCATAATGAATAATGCGTGTGATTGTATACATATGAAGATATTATTAGTAATAATGTTTTATTTATGTATTTTATTGATTGTATAATTTTAGGTGTCTTTTAAGCCAGTAATGGCCAGGTGTATTATGTACACATGACACATTAATAAACTATATTATTATTATTATTATTATTATTATATTAGTATTGGGCAGCTCAGTAATAAGGAGGTAAGGAAGGCAAGGAGGAAGACAAGTTATACATGTACATCCCATATGGTGACTGTTTTTCGCTATTCATATTCTAAATTCATTCATAATACCACAACATGTTAGTACTCCTTGAAACTTTACAATCACTTCAATATGTACAATAGATTGAACGAGAACAAATGATATATTGCAGATTATTATCAGCCGCTACGTTTGTATCGTTTGCATTGTACAAAGAAATATTTTGTCTGTCCTTTTGTAGATTTATCCCAAGAATGTGCTCATTCGAATTGGGAACGAAAAGAATTGCTTATCATGAGTATATATGATACAGTTAAATGTTACTTGTACACTGTAGATGTATTCACTTTAAAGTCGTATACGACCTTCGCGAGCGAGTTGAATGATCCAGGTTAATTGGAATAAAGTCTAGAAAGGGTTATAAAATTTTGTATTTGGTAATGTGTAGGTTTGTTAAATATGATTTCTTTAATTCCTTTTATTCAAAATGTAAAAAAATAATTATGCGCTGAAAAATAGAGCTGACTTGATGGGAGATATGGCGTTAGCCACCTGAGATTGTCTGTCATCACAGCAGATGCCTTGCTGTGTGTGTATATTCAAGTAAAAAAGGCCACTGGCCCACAGGACATACATTGTCAATATTAAAACAAAATAGATAGTTACAATATACACGAGAGGATTAAAACAATATATATACATAACAACAAGCAATTATTGATGAAGTGTAGGATACAGTTTAAAAGCGAAAATATGTATTTACTTAAATTTAATAGTGTTTGAGGGCATTTGGAATTAATTAGCTTTACAAATGTTGTAACAGAAGGATGTTTATAATAAATAGGTTGAATATAAGATTCCCGGAGTTGAGAGAAGACTTTGCAGACAAGTAAAAAATGATATTCGTTTTCAATTACATCCACAACTGCTACAGTATGAACATTATCTCATTTCTTCATCCAATCTCATTCTTCGTCCAAGTTCAATCATTAAATTGTGGCATCCGCATCTAAATCTTGATAGTGCTTGCCTGTAAGTCCGTAAATTGATATGTGTAAGATTGTCTGGTGGACACGGTTTAACCTTACTGTGCCCTCACCCTGGTTGTTGTTGTCGTTGTTATAAGGGATTGAGAGCTACAGCTCATTGCATTTTTGGTTACAGTCTGTCTCACTAAAGTGGACATGTGCAGGTGAACTTTGTTCAATAAGTATATGAAATGCCCAAAAATGTTAACTCCAGACGATAATAACCTAAGAGTAAATCCATGTGCGTCTGCCTTTCCCCTTCGAAATCCTTGATCATTACAGAGTTCTGAAATTCAGTGACAATGTTGCTGAACAGTTGAATCTGATGGACGTATTGTGCAGAACCTGTTTGACACTATGGGTTCCAGGACCACTAACACTGGGAAGAGTGGCACTCTGAGCTGAAAAGGTTTGGTCCTTACCGCCCCAACATCTACAAGTTTGTAAGCTTGTTGACATCATTAAGAAGAAATTAACAGTCCCATGTTGATACCTTTCTCAAAATTCAGGCCGGTGGCAGGCTGCCAACAAAGAGAAGAAAATATCGCAACCTCGACAAAAGTGTGCTCAGTCAATCTTGCACTGTATCATATCGTGTATTTCATCTGTATATGTGTAATGTGTATATGTATAAATGACTACACTTTTACCGCATATTCTGCAACAGACAATAATTAATCACCTTATTATTGTCTCTCCATTTACCATGGCTGACTGCACTAATACCCTTTTAACAGTGGACACCGATTTCAGTATACATGTAGGCTTTTTGTTCAAAAAGGAATATGCAGGAAATTATATGTAACAATTAACTGTGTACTAATTACATGTTTGAATGTTATCAGTTTTGCGTTCTGAGATACAGTGATGTAAGCATCTTTTACAATTAACAATACATGTATATAATAAAATACAGAACTCTCTGCCGGAATTTTTCGTGGAAATCATTCGCTCAAGTAAAAATGACTGCGTGACAAGACAAATCAACTATTTATACCCGATAAAAGAAACTGCCTTATTCTAGGAACAGTGCTATAACAAGACATTTGAAATTTCTAACAAGCAGATACATTAGAGACAGTGACTAGACTACATGTACCAATCAAAGGTGTAAAATAACGGAAAATTATATCTGTCGGAGACCTACCAAATTTACCAAGTTTTATTATTACTATATTTATTACAATGCAAATACTTTTGTGATACATTTTTCAGAGGAGAGGGCATACACACAAATATATTGCTTCCGTGTGTGAATGCAGGATGTACTTGGCATCTCAGTTCTCAGTTTCATACAGGTTGTATATCTGAATTTGTATATGGAACCATGCGTACAGCATGGCAATTACTTGCTAGTCGTCAGTCTACAACACACATAACAAGGTCAAACAATTTTGGGCACCGCTTTTGCAAGTTATTTAGTACAATAATGTTTTATTAAAATCTATTTCAATTTGTTTTCATCATTTTCCCTATTCCATTCCATGCATGTTTATGTTGCTACATCTTATTGCTCATGTTCCCAAGTATTATATAACACTTTAATGTTTCTTTAAATCTTATGTCTAGTACATATTTTCATAAACAGGGCTGTTAGCTGATTAAAGGAAGGTAACATCCAGTTGAATTCCCAGTTGACGTATTTACTTTTTTTTAATCAAATATGAGGACTGTATACGACATCCGTTAGTCTCTTAACGACGTTTCTACATTTAATATTTTGAATAAGCCGTTGATATGCCAGTTGTGACAGGCCTAGGGATGATGGTATGGTAGCTGTAGCAGACAGATTGACAGTCGTTGTTACGTGCGTCACCAGGTAATTAGTACAGCATTGACCTTGTTGATTGTTACTATACTTTGAGGATTTCTGTGGCCAGTGGCGGACGTAATTCAAACTCCTTCCACACTGACACCGCATCAAATATATTTGTGTACCGATTACATAACTCTTACGGAAAGGGTGTGGTGATAGTTCACCGGACGTCACTGTGTATATTGGGCGGCTCCTTTGATATTCCTCCAAACATACTTTTATTGAATGACCCATTAAACGATGATACACATCTCGTTGAATATATCAAGGCACTAATTCATCTTTCATAAACTTTTTTTTTGTCTTTGTGCTTAATATATCCACATATCAACGAAAATATGTAATACATGTATCGACAAAAAAATATACATATACAGGCTAGGTATTTGCCCACAGCAACACCTGCATAACTGTTTATTCACGCGTGGTGTGGTAGATCGTAATTGACCGAGAGCAGGTATTGTGGAATCACCTGTAAATAATGCCGACACTGTAATTAGATATAACGTACTAATGAGAATATGAGAATTATCATAAGAAGGCTGTTGTTTTTTTCTGAACTGTTACCATTTTCATACCAAAAGTGACAATGCATTTAAAAGTTGCTTTAGTGTCATAATATTCACTCAAGTTTTCATCAATCGCCTGTAAACATCGCACCGCATATAATGAAATAATTATTTCGAGATTTCGCTAGAATGTGAGATATTCAGCTAGACGTTATGCAATGAAAGACGAATCGGGTTTTGTGCCCATTAAAATTCGCGCACGTGTACCTGTATATTGCATATCTAGTGTCACTTAATTTCCCAGTGTGATGTATCAACGAGACATAAAATGGGAAATGAAAAAGAAACAAACTAAACTTTAATTTGTTGGAAAATAACGCCAATGAAATAACTTTTGATAAACTCTCAAAACGTTTTGAGAGACAAGGCCGGGTTCATTAAAGATCGTTCATTAAAGATACTGTTGAGCAAAGGAAAATATTCTTTTTCTCGCCCATGGGCGAAATATTTCAATATCGCTATAAAATCGTTGGATTAAGTTAAAATGAGTTAAGTTTTGTGTCATGATACTTGAAAGATATACATATCTGTATTTGCGAAAAAAAACCATGAGTTTTCAGTAAAGGAACATATTCTCGCCCATGGGCCAAACCTTTTTCTCGCCCATGGGCGAAATATTTCAATATCGCTATAAAATCGTTGAATTAAGTTAAAATGAGTTAAATTTTATGTCATGACACTTGAAAGATATACACTAATGTATTTGCGAAACAAAAGCATTAGTTTTAAGTAAAGGAACATATTCTCGCCCCTGGGCCAAACCCTTTTCTCGCCCATGGGCGAAATATTTCAATATCGCTATAAAATCGTTGAATTAAGTTAAATTGAGTTAAATTTTTTGTCATGATACTTGAAATAAATAAATTTATGTATTTGCGAAATAAAAGCATTAGTTTTAAGTAAAGGAACATATTCTCGCCCATGGGCCAAACCTTTTTCTCGCCCATGGGCGAAATATTTCAATATCGCTATAAAATCGTTGAATTAAGTTAAAATGAGTTAAATTTTATGTCATGACACTTGAAAGATATACACTAATGTATTTGCGAAACAAAAGCATTAGTTTTAAGTAAAGGAACATATTCTCGCCCATGGGCCAAACCTTTTTCTCGCCAATGGGCGAAATATTTCAATATCGCTATAAAATCGTTGGATTAAGTTAAAATGAGTTAAGTTTTGTGTCATGATACTTGAAAGAAATAAATTTATCTATTTGCGAAACAAAAACATGAGTTTTAAGTAAAGGAACATATTCTCGCCCATGGGCCAAACCTTTTTCTCGCCCATAGGCGAAATATTTCAATATCGCTATAAAATCGTTGAATTAAGTTAAAATGAGTTAAATTTTATGTCATGATACTTGAAAGAAATACACTTATGTATTTACGAAACAAAAACATGAGTTTTAAGTAAAGGAACATATTCTCGCCCATGGGGCATCCCATGGGCCTACCCATAGGCCAATCTTCGCCCATGGGCAGGCCCATGGGCGACATAGTGTATGCATTGAGTTTTTGAACAATTTTTTTTTTCATTTTTTCTTCCTTGGTATGTTCCCATGAAAACAGCATGTTTAATTTTGTAAATACCTTTGACCGAGAATGGGCTTTCTGGACTTTTGGGTTTCCAGAATTAAAATGGGACGTGTTTAAATATATCTACGAGTATATAGCCGTAATATTACATACGGGGCAATACATACTTCACCATCACCGTAATATTAATATTTTATGTCATTTGATAATATTAGGCAGCGCAATCGTCACGATGTCTAAATAGCCAAACAAAGATCACAAAATTACAATGAGAAGTAGTGGATGAAGAAGACAGGATGTGGTTACATGTAAAATATACACAGTGAGATTGATTTAAACAAATGGACTGACACTACAGGACCGTCACCTGCAATGTTGCTGCCATTGGATTTTTGTAGGGACATGTTGATCAAAGTGCTGGAACTCTTGACGCTTGCTGTCATAAGGACTGCAGAAGGTTGGTAGCACCCTATATTAAGCCCCCTTAAAGCCCCCATTACACAAGGCTGCTACATTTGTGCCACCTTCGAGTGATCAAAAACTGGCCAGGACGCTCCATGGTCACCTAAACCCTGAAAATCATGTTTCTATGTAACTGCTCCAGCAGTTGCTCAGCAGTAACTGCTCGAGTTGTTCAACGTCTGCAACCACAATTAAACACTGCAGATACAAGCCTTATATTTATAGGCGGGCTGAGGAGGCACTACAGGTAGCTCAAAGGAGGCAGAAAAGAGGAAGAAGCATTGCCATGGTGTCTCAAGTGTTGCCGTGGTCGCCGAATGGAGGCATGGCGGTCGCCAAAGTCATCGTTCAATGCACGCTGTTGATCGCCCAAAGGAGGCACAAGGGAGGCAGAAGCGTCGTCCATGATTGACGGGAAAACATTTCAGCAGAACGCATCTGTTACCTGACGACCATTGAGCGACCACTGTGCCTTCATTCTGCAACAGCGGCAATGCTTGTACCTCCCTTCTGCCTCCTTTGAGCCACGTTTGAGCAACCAACCTCCTCGGCGACCTTTGTGCGACTGTTTTGAACATGTTATAAAATTGACGGCGATCATGGCATTCATGGCGATGCCTGAACCTCCTGTGTACCACCTTGGAACGACCATTCTGCCTTCTTTGAGCCTCCAACGACGACCTGGCAAATATTATGGTCGCACACGGGAGGCACAAAGGTCGCCATCCTGTGTAAAGGCCCCATTAGTAGCTATACTCATCCGTTAGAGAATTAATGCCTGTTACAAATGATAAGGATTTGTAACAATGTGTATTGTCTGGTTGGCTTTAAATACGGCAGCACACACCCATACATGATTTGATTGAATATGTAATGTTCTTGTGTCACGGATATAGATATTGTAACATGTTATATATTTATATTAGAAGGGAATCAAAACGCTTGGGACGCTCCGTTGATGAGTGTCACAACAACTGAAGGTGAAGGTCTTTCTCTGCACTGTCGGAATCCTCCGTACACAAATGTTTTGCCATACTGGTACAAATATGTCAATACACTTCAACAAATACAGCGGACTAAAAGAGTTATGCAAGACAGAGAAGGTGAGCCATTAGGTGAGGTGAGGTGAGGTGAGGTGAGGTGAGGTTAACGTCGCGTCCAAGATTATTGCACTTACAAAGAGACGTGCATGCACGCGCGTGCGTGCGTGCGTGCGTGCGTGCGTGCGTGCGTGCGTGCGTGCGTGCTTGTACTAGCCCGGACTGATGCCGATTTGTAGTGCTGGCCCACTGAGATACCATACCGCAGTTTAACATGAATACACCACTCAGACACAGTATACTAACTCTGAGCGGACCAATCCTTGTTAGACAGACAGGGTAACAACAAGTACCATCATTTTACGTCTTTTGGTATGACGCGGCAGACGTTCGAACTCCGGACCTTCCGCTCTCCGGGTTGACGCACTACCACTTGACCACGGAGGCGGTCTGAGCCATTAAGTTATTATACTTATGCACAATACTCTTCCATTCGTACGTCTTATAATCTCGCGGTTGAAATAAAATGATAAAACAATTTCTCTCGAGTTGTAAAAAATTAATCAATTTTTATCCTATCTAACATATTTAAAACGTCCATGTTGATATATAACCATAACTCTTATAGATTCAATGTTT
Source organism: Haliotis rufescens (assembly GCF_023055435.1). Lineage (NCBI taxonomy): Eukaryota > Metazoa > Mollusca > Gastropoda > Lepetellida > Haliotidae > Haliotis > Haliotis rufescens. The sequence goes on from NW_025963779.1 coordinate 17,692,975, forward strand.
CCAGGAACGCTTCACTTTGCCTATGTTAAAGGAAGTGACACCGGTCTATACAAGTGCGGCACCCAGAACAAGAATACAATACGCCTTGGAAGTCCTGTAAACATTACAGTGGTACAGAGACGTGGTTTGTACTCATCATGTGACCGCTTCATTGGGTGTCGGTGGAAAGTATGATGTAAACATAATTAAGTATCAGTATTGCATTTGGACGGTTTGGTTTGGTTTGTTTGTTGTTTTACGCCGCACTCAGCAACATTCCAGCTATATGACGGCGGTCTGTAAATAATCGAGTCTGGACCAGATAATCCAGTGATTGATATCATGAGCATCGATTTACGCAATTTGGATCGATGACATGCTTCTACCAAGTCAGCGAGCCTGACCACCTGATCCCGCATTTGGACGGAGTAGACAGTCATACATTAAGTAAAAGTTTTATTTGAAAACAGTAGCGTCAACACGGGACAATCCTGGTTCACCCTGATTGTTTCTAGGTTTGTCAGCATTTGGTTTCACCGAAGTGATGAACGTCTAAAACTTGTCTCAGATGGGCATCCCTCCCTCATCAACCTGACACGTTAAGCTATGACCAAACTGATAGAAGCGGTGTTGAACTGAACTCACCCACTCACTAAAGTAATACATCTGTATATTCAATTTACAAAGTTTGGTTTTAGATGTTATTGGATTATTCTACACTGTCAATGACAATCATGAAAGCGTAGACCCTGAGAACATCTATCTGTACTGTTATTTTGAAACCGGTCCAAGGATAAGCAAAGCTCAGGTAATGTAGCCACAGGTCTTGTGTTGTAGGTGGTGGTAATCATTCAGCACCACCTACATTGGTATCATACAGTGAAACAACCACGGCGTTACTGGGAGAAGACGTCAGGCTGGAATGTATATTCACCGGCAGGTACAGGCTTTTTTGTCATCAACTTTATGAAGAGATGGGGGTGTGTGGTTGCCTAGTTTGTTATTTGTTTGTTGTTAAACGCCGCTCTCAGCAATATTCCAGCTATATGACGGCGGTCTGTCAACAATCGAGTCTGGACCAGACAATCCAGTGATCGACATCATGAGCATCGATCCACGCAATTGGGATACGATGACATGCATCAACAAAATCAGCGAGCCTGACCACCCGATCCCGTAAGTCGCCTCTTACGACAAGCATAGTCACCTATTAGGGCAAGCATGGCTTGCTGAAGACCTATTCTACCCCGGATCTTCACGATCATCTCTACTTGTAAAATTCGTATTATCCCTCGCCGTGATATTGCTGGACTATTGCTAAAGGGTGGCGAAACAATGAACACACTCACCCTTAAGAGACATCACAAGTGGCGTATTTCATTTGACATGGGGCAATCGCTGAAAGGATAACCACGTTCTGCTTTGCAAAAGTAGGTATATGTTGCCAAACATTTGCAAGGCAGTAATCCTACCATACGAGGGCTGCCTATAAGCAATCGCGTCTTGACCAGATATTGAAGACTTAGTGTTTTAACATACAATCCCGTGATACGTCAGGTCGATTGCTGCTTTTGTTGAAACTAAAAAGTACATTTTTTTCACGTTTTACTAATTATTTACATGTACATAAATACGGTACAAAAAACAAAACGGTCCCGAAGACGACCTATTTATGGTCAGTCCTTGCCTACTTTTTTAAATAATAAAATGGTTCCTTCTGATTTCATGACTCTTCCCTGAAGCCATATTACAGATTCCGTTTTATGAATATATATAAATATTGGTTCCAGCCTGAGGCATAAGCTTACTGTTTGTTTTATTACAGACCCATACCAGTTGTCACATGGCAACGTCACGGTAGAGTACTGACCCATCATACAAACAGAAGCAAAATGATCTCTACTGCATTTATGACCGTCGAGAACGTGACTACTGAAGACTTTGGGGAATACAACTGTACGGGGGAGAACGAGGAAGGTTCACACTCCGCTCTTCTTTACATATCCAACAAGTGTAAGTAGTGAGTGAGTGAGTGAGTTAGTGAGTGGCTGGGTTTGAGTTAGTGAGTGAGTGTGGTTTCCAACTGTGAGTGAGTGAGTGGGTGGGTGGGTGGGTGGATGGGTGGGTGAGTGAGTGAGTGAGTGAGTGAGTGAGTGAGTGAGTGGATGGGTGGGTGGGTGGGTGGGTGAGTGAGTGAGTGAGTGAGTGAGTGAGTGAGTGAGTGTGGTTTCCAACTGTGAGTGAGTGAGTGAGTGAGTGAGTGAGTGAATGTGGTTTCCAACTGTGAGTGAGTGAGTGAGTGAGTGAGTGAGTGAGTGAGTGGTTTCCAACAATATCACGGCGGAGGAACAACACTAATGGGAAAAATTGTTTGATAGGCATTACTTATAAGGTGACGGGTGACAAGATAGACACAATGTCGCTCGGTATAAGGTCTATACCGAAAAGTCGCTTTTCCCAGTATTATAGATGTTGTTATACATAAAAATTGTGTCTACCTTAACACAAATAGGCTTTACACATTAAACCGGCGCTCGCTTTATTGAAATATCACTGCAAAACCAAACTGCAACAAAACGATAACACTCACGCTAACGTTAGTTAAGACTAAAATTGTAAGGTATTTGGGAGATGTTATGTTTGCGCGAAAAGTAAAACTAAAGCTATTAATTACCCAGTCGAACTTTAAATGAATGTACTCGGTCGTTGCCGATTAATGAGCTAGTTTCTATTCAATTGTCAAAGGTGGGCCAACCCGCATTATTTTCATGAAATATATTTGCATAGCTGTCGGCTTTCGCATCGATTTACTGACGCAGAGACGTCATGCTTTACACTAAGTTTTTTCTACATTGCAGCAACCAAGGCTGAGGGTGTCCCTATGTATGTAGTTGTTCCACTGTGTGTTGCTGTCATCGTTATTGGTGGTATGGTGTTCCTGTTACATGTAGCAAGAACTAGGTACGTTGACCGTTATTTTGAATTAACTTCCCAGTACACTGCATTCGGAAACACCTCGTAATATATATATATACATATACAAAAATGAGGTAAATGTTCATGTAATATATAATAAAATAATAAAGTCCACGTTAGTCCATCATCTTATTTTATCAGTTTCATACATATAGAATACTAAACGAGCTCCCGTGTAATACCAATTTTATGAAACGAGTGAATAGTTGTGGTATCTGACGAGCGAAAGCGAGTCAGATACCACAACTATTCACGACGAGTTTCATAAAATTGGTTTTACACGGGAGCGAGTTTAGTATTTTATTTATTACTTGCAATTTATAACGTTTTTTGAATTATACTGTTGAGTATGAATAGGCTGACACCTACATGATCCAGGGCATAGTCCAATTGAGTTTAACAGAATAATACTTCAAACACGTCAAAAGTTGAAACGCATAAATTTCATACCATACAACGGATCTACCTTTAGAATTCACAAAATTATCGTAGGGCTAAGACTTTCGCATCTCACATACTTTAACTTAGACCAACGACTGTCGTTGGGCTACAATACGATCGCCTTGTGGAACGGGCCTTGCACCTCAAAGTTTTCAATAACGTCGCAATACCCGATGACGTAATTTGTGGAATTTTGATGCAAGATCCATCGGCGAAACAATGCCATGTGACGTCAGCCTAGCAACAAGGTTGCTGGGGCCATCGAGTGTGCATAAGCTCCTCTCAGTGATCTATCAACTCCACACGCAATGTCGTTGAATAAGCCAAGGGATGTTGAGAGCTTTCAATATTTGTTCGTGAAACGTGTTCCGAGAGTACATAAGCACGCGTTTTGGTATTACACAATGTGAAATAAAGCTGTACATGTATGTTTATTAAACGGGTGATCTCTTCACGGGCAAGTAATAAATAGTACTTTCGCTGTCTCATGACAGCTCTTCAGTGTAACTGACAATGACATATAATGACGTCATACTTATGATGACGTCATAAATTACAACTGTGACGTCATAATGTGTTACACACTCCAGCGACGACACCAAGTAATTTAACAATTGTAGGGAGACATTTGAATTAAATATACAGTATTTGTAAAGTAACAGTGCAACATTTACGATTGAAATGACAAATCTATTAATACATTCTAGAGTTCGAACAGCCCTACTCAGCGCCTAAGTAATCTCGTCGATATCATTTTAAAACCATTAACAAAGCATGTACCGAGTTTTGTCAGAGACGATGTAGACTTTCTTTCCCAGCTGCCCGATGCCGTACCTATTGATGCGACTCTAGCCACCTTTGATGTGAAGAGTTTATTTACCAACATACCCCATGATCTGGGATTGGAAGCAGTTCAGTTTTGGCTGAGAAAACATCCTGAGGCTATCGACACTGAATTTTCGGAAAGTTTCATAGTGGAATCTTTAAGATTAGTCTTAGAAAATAATAATGATATATTTGATATCAAAAGACACGAGGTTGAGATTGTATTTATCATCCAACATCATTCTTCCAACTTTTTCAATTTTTAGACAGTAATTAGCAGTGTCTTCAGTGTAAAAAGTACTGCTAACAGCTTCAGTAGCAGAGCCATTAGTGATGTCATTTGATTGTGACGTCATGGTAACCAGTGACGTCACAATGGTCTGCAAAGCATTGTGATGTAATTTCATTGCAGCGATATCTACAGTGTAGATATCGCTTGATCTTATCCAAGCGATATCTCCTGTGGGAGCCAGTTTTGGATGATAAATATATATATATATACATATAAATATATATATATTGAACTATATATACGTATTTTACTGTATACATACAGTAAATATTATGTACAAATATTATTCCCAGCATATAACGTATGGGAATGTAAAAAATAATTACTATAGGTTTTTAGAGTGAGTGAGTGAGTGAGTTGGGTATTCCAGTTATATCGCGGCGTGTCAGCTTAATGTGGGAGGAAAGCCCGAAGTGATGCAGGTCTTCGACGTTTACCACTTCGGTGAAACCCACGAGCACGGGTATGGTGCTGACAAAATATGTTTTAGATATACATATTCTGGTTAGACCGCCTTCGTGTTCTGGTGGATAAGAGCGTCTGCCTGGAAAGCGTCTGTGTGCACGTCGCTACATTAGTGAAAAAGTCTTGAACGCGACGTTAACCCAATTTCATATTTTCACATTGTTCACAAACCGTATTCATTCATGAACGTGTCCTGTAAGAAACTATTCAATTTCAGGCGCAGAAAGCAGGAAAAAACGGAGATTCGTGATTATGAAGAAATTGATGAAATGGAAGTTAGATACCTGAAACCTCCAATTGTCAGTGATTGTGAATAGATTCACAACGTCATCCAAAGTGGTGAACATTCCTATATTTCTCGTTTCATTGTATTGAGGAACCACGCACTTTTCGATGGTTTGTCATGAGTGTGGTACACTAGATACATATAAGGTTCATTGACAGGCGCGCTAATGTAGTAGTAGTAGTAGTAGTAGTAGTAGTAGTAGTAGTAGTAGTAGTAGCACTTTTGCATTAGTTGCAGAAGTTGCAGAGTAGAAGTGTGATACGACGTAAACTGTAATAACGCGGTAAATTGTAAAACTGCGGTAAATTGTAGTAAAAACTGCGTGCATGAAGTTTAAAATGTGCGACAAAGCTGTTTGGAAAATAAAACCCGGACTTTGAAAAGACTTAATTGATGAAGACAACTATACATTAAATGTTTAATATTAATTTTTTTTGTATTTAATCCAAACAGAATTCAAGTTCCAGTGTTTGTTAGAATTTAACATGATCAATTCCAACCTCCAGCATGTTTAAGAAAGTAAAAAAGCGATTTTGTTTCAATTTATATCATTCCTAGTGAGAGGCAGTTGCGGCAAATTGTAACAAACTGCGGCAAATTATCATACCAAGTGCGGTTAATTGTAATAAAATCTCTCATTCCGTCATATTCCTAACATAATTCGAGCTCCAGCGTTATCCCTATCAAGAGGCAGGTGCGGCAAGTTGCCAATAAAATTGTATTGAAAACTACACATGTCTGTTGTTTTATATCATTTTTATTATTCATTGTGGGGAAAAGCCCTTTTGTTGAAATGTCAGTGTGGTGAATTACCAGAGGGGGAAATATATTCCACTCTTGATCAACACATCATAATCAAGCAACGATAGCTGTTTACTGGGAGAGAAATAATGGTCTTTGAAAAACACAATAATTATTGCATTTTGATGTTCCGACCCGTGAAGATTCCGGGGTAGAATAGGCCTTCAGCAACCCATGCTTGTCGTAAAAGGCGACTAACGGGATCGGGTGGTCAGGCTCGGTGACGTGGTTGATGCATGTCATCGATCCCAATTGCGTGGATCGATGCTCATGATATTAATCACTGGATTGTCTGGTTCAGACTCGATTATTTACAGACCGCCGTCATATAGCTGGAATATTGCTGAGTGCGGCGTTAAACAACAAACAAACACAAAAACAAACATTTTGATGTTCTAGCTCCCACGAGCACATGAACTCTCTACATGTAGGTACTTACAAGCAGTGGTTGATTATGTGATAAATATGGAGAAAGGTTCCACCACAGCTCTTCTTAGTTATGTAGACCTATATACACTCTTCCAAAAAAGGAAACGCAGAGGTAGTATGTAGTTCACTGAACCTGACTACACAACAAATCAGTATATAGATTGGATATATGTAATTGGAAAATGTTAGTGGCCTGATATTTGACAAACGGTGCGTCAAAACGCAGCCATTGTCGATTTGCAATGTCTTAAACGGCATTGTTTTCACACTTGTTAAAAAATGTCATCGAGAAAAACAATAAAGAAAAATGCACGTGCAAGTTATGGCATTCGTAACTCGTGGTAGTGGCTGTGAAAAAGGCAAGCATAAGCCAATAACTTGTCATTCAATAGTGAACATTTTTCAAGTTCGAAAATGCCGACACTCAGCGCTGCCTATCGGAACATCGCCATAGGACGTATCCAAAGAGGGGAATCGCAGACTCCTGTTGCACGCCACTTCAACGTCCACCACAGCACCATTTGCCGCCTTTGGGACCGATACACACAGTTCAATTCCACAGCAGACCGTCCGGGAACCGGCCGACCAAGAGTTACCACACCTGCACAGGATCGATACATCGACTATTCCACCTACGTCATCGCAATGGCACAGCTACAGATACAGCAGGAGGCATCCCTGGTTTGAGGATGATATCGGACCAGACTGTCAGGAACCATCTTCGCGAGGCTGGAATCCATCACAGAAGACCAGTTATCGTCCCTGTTTTGCAGCAGATCCATCGACAGCGACGCTTGCGTTGGTGTCATACCTTACAGCCTTGGAATTTGAGAAACTGGAGACGAGTGTGACTTTGAGATGAATCTCGATTTCTTCTTCACCGGCGAGATGGAAGACAACGTGTTTATCGTCGTCGAAATGAGCGTTTTGCCCCACATTGTGTACGTGAATTCGACAATTTCGGTTGCGGTAGTGTCATGGTGTTGTGGCCTTATGTGACATGACAATGAACAGTTTACCATGCCTTTGTACAACGACAACATGTGACTATCGCGCTCCAAAATGTCATATTTGCATCCATGATATTAAATTAAATATATCGACTTTATTAGGTACAATAAATTTGCTAAACACTACCCGTGCGTTTCTTTTTTTGACTAGTTTACATATGTTGCAAGATTCTTTAAAATATCTAATGGACTTCATTTTTACTGGACATGTGGGTATAACAATTAATTATAGACAGATTGACACAGAATTCTGCTGGTATAAAATCGTTACTGATGGATTGATATACATTACAAACAAGGATAAAATGGTACTCATCTTCTATATACAAATTGTTACACAGTAAACATACTCTCTCACATCTTGGTTGTTTGCATTGTCGTCCAGTTTCAATTCTTAAATGATGGGAATAAATTAAATAAAGCATAAAAATCCTCTAAAGCAGAGTCGATTGTACGATTCCGACTATATCATGAGTATGTTTTCATGAATCCCTATCAAATAGTAGTGATACAAGAAGATACAACTTCTTAGTTTTGCAAGACTGCCTCCGTGGTCTAGTGGTAGAATGTCCGCCCCGAGAGCGGTAAGTCCGGGGTTCGATCCCCGACCGCGTCGTACCAAAAGACGTTGAAAGATGGTACTTTTTGTTACCCTGTCTGGCGCTCGGCATAAAGGGGCATAGTCAAAACCATTGGAGTAGAGCAAGGGCTTAATCTTAGATACCCAGTTAATCTTTCCATTATTGGCAGATAACAACAACTTATTGTAACATTTTTTTACATATCGTTTTTCATTAAAATTTACAATTCGACACCAGTATTTTACAGTACGTTTGTAAGCATATATGTATATAAGGGATATCTGACACATCCTACCCTTGCCATATGACTTGATAATTTTACGCGTAAGAAACGTTTGCATGTCGATAAATGAATCACCTTCATTTTTTTACAACATTTTGAAATATGTCTCATATGTTAGAGGTTGAATTGCTGACAATGTCCTGAATAAACCACAGATAACCTTTTTTGTTTGCAACGTAGCATTTGCAGCATGCTTATTCCATGACAAAGATTTAGAAAATATTATTCCAAGGTACGAATACCATGCAACACATTCTATTTGTGTGTTATGATAAAACCATTTTTCATATCTTGACAAAATGCCACCATTCTTGAATACAAGTATTTTGGTTTGATCTTAATTAACAGACAAATTGTAGTCAGAACAAAAACTATACAAAGTATCAATCTGTTTCTGAAGACCAATAATAGTGGATGAAATGAGTGCCACATCGTCAGCAAAAATAAAGCAGAAATAATTGAATGTTATCTTGATAAAGTCGAATACCAGATCCATATGTAGATTCCATTTAATCGGCAAGTTCATTAATAAACATTGAGAACAATAGTGGGCTCAGAACGCATCCTTGTCTTAGGCCCAGTGGGCATTCAGATGGGTTTGACAATATGTTGTTAGCTCTGACACATGCTTTAACACAATTATAAATTGATTTTTGGAAGAAACTCGTCTACATTTTAGAACATACCATACTAGTTTATTTCTATTAACTAAATCGAACGCCTTTGAAAAATCCACAAAGGCCACGTCGAACTTGCCGCGTTTTTTTTACAAGACTTTCTGTATAATAGAGTGGAAAATAAAAATTGTGTCTGTGGTGCTGTAACCCTTTCGGAATCCTCCTTGCGATTACGATATCCTAGCATATGCTTCCGACCCAAATGTCGCTTGTTTAATAGAGATGTATATACTTTGCTAAAAATGATGTAGAAATGAGTCCATGTTGTGTTGTCGCAAATGAACCGGTCCTTTACATTCCCTGCGGCAAACGAATAGGTTATGGATATTCCTTGAAGTATCAATCACAAATGAAGCCTTCCGTTATAGACAAAGTGCTTTTCTAATATCAGCTTAATGATACTGCTATTTTAGCACAGCGGTATCCTTCCACCATAGACATAGTGCTTTTCTAATATCTATGTTTAATGCTACTACTAGTTTCTAACCTTTAGCACAGCAGCATCCTTCCGTTATAGACATAATGCTTTTCTAATATGAGCGTAATGATACTGCAATTTTAGCACAGCGGCAGCCTTCGGCCATAGGAATAGTGCTTTTCTAATATCTATGTAATACTGCTACTGCTATTTTCCAACCTTATCCCATGTCGAAAAGACATGTCATCACATGGAAGGAACCGGTAACAACATGCTACAATATGATAAACAGTTGCATTCAACGATCTGCCAGACGAGGTGGTGCTTCTAATCATCGAGGGGCGGTCGGGTAGCCTAGTGGTTATAGCGTTCGCTCGTCACGCCGAAGCCCGTGTTCAATTCCCGACATGGGTACAATGTGTGAAGCCCATTTCTGGTGTCCCCCGCCGTGATATTGCTTGAATATTGCTAAAAGCGGCGTAAAACCATACTCACTCACTCACTCACTCTAATCATTGAATTCTTTACAGGAGGTCTAGCAGTCGTCTGACAGATCATTATGCAAGACTGTGACATCTTTCTTGCAAGTGTCCCATCAGTTCCATCAACACACAAGATCATTTCCCCATTTGCGACCACGGATTTATTGCGCGCACATCACTCTTCCAAGGGGGGCACGGGTGGCCCAGTCGTCTAAGGCGCCGCGATTCGCTGTGCAGAGTTGCGTGCCTTGGGCACACCAGTAACCTATGATTGTGGGTTCGAATCCCGATTCGCCCCGATTATGTTTCTAGGTTTGTCAGCACTATACCCGTGCTCGTGGGTTTCACTGAAGTGGTAAACGTCTAAGACCTGCATCACTTAGGGTTTTCCTCCCACATTAAGCTGACACGCCGTGATATAACTGGAATACTGTTAAAAGCGGCGTTAAACCCAACTCACTCACTCACTCACCCTTCCAAGAACCGTTAGTGCGTAGACATATAATGAACTACGGAAAACGTAGTGGTGTTGCAATAGCCATAAAAAGTGGATCAACGCATGGCTACTTGTAGAAGAGAATGCGTATGAATGGTATGCAATAATATACATATGTTGGAAAAAGTAGTCTTAAAAAGACTCATGCCATGATATATGGCTTATGGCCCTGTTACACTACACCGTTTTAGAGTAACTTGCACCTAGCGTGTAAAAGACAGTTAGGACGCTGTCAACCGTCGAGCTTTCATCGAAAAACCATGATTTGGGCGTATCACTGACTTATACATTACTTATGACAACGTATAAAGCGTACTGCCAGCGTGTGTCTCGCGTGTTCAACCTATGGTCAGGGTATGCCCAGCGTATGAGTATGACAAGCGCGCTCAGCGTAGGGGAAACGTGCCTAAAACGGGCCCCGCGGGAGTATAACTAGTAGTGTACACCCATTCCTAAAATTACCACGAAAAGCGAGAGCAGTCTAGATATGTAAAATGTGAGAAACAAACCGTATTTTTCCCTCTTTATTTTTTTATTTTCATTTCATATAGTTGTCCACAAAGGGGTAGAAATCCTGGCTATTTCAGGAACTATTATTTTGGTAAAATATGTATTGTTCAAAAGTGAATTGAGTAACAACAAAGTTTCAATTTTGTTCAATTATAACTCATACGTTCCCATACGCCGAAAATTTTGTGCATGCACAAAAATGTTTTAAAGCCTCGGTGTACTACAACGTGTACCACCGTGCTTTTAACGTGTACATCTTACACCTACCTTACTTATCCTTAGCGTGTTTCAGCGTTGCCAGCGATTCGGCAAAAATTCTCATACGTCGGCATACGCTAATGCTATATGTGTCGTGTGACAGGGCCATTAGCGAGACTGGAGGTTTTGAAACACAAGTGTTCTTTGGATTGACGTTTCAAGTATCGTTGTTATGGCCCTGTCACACTACAACCGCCTGTTGAAAATTAAATTAATTTGGGTCATAATAAATTAATTGGATGTTGGAAGTATCATGTTTCATGTCAATACAGAAGCAATGAAATATATTTTCGATCAGTCGCATTAAAATCAGATCTTAGTCCTCGCTACCGCTAAACAAAGATCTGAGGACATCCCATGAGGGGTCACGCCAGAACGACCTTTCATCCGACCAATCAGATCGTCGCTTACCAAATCATGGAAGTGACAGTCGGAATGTGATTTCTAATCATGCAACCCCGAAAACTTTAACACGGGGTATTCCGAACGATAGTTACGGGCTTGACTGAATCCATACAATCCCGACCATCTATAAACCATTCCAGAAAGAGTGTTTTTGTTCAGGGTTTCAAATTTTTTATCGAGAATTTGTCGAAATATGTTTCGAAGGGTGGTCGCCAATTTGAAATTACTGCCGTAAAGCACGAGAAAGCTGCCTTCTGATTTGCTAATATCGACTTCTTGTCAGTCATTTCATTGGTCGGTCAAAGTTCGCGCAGGGTCGGTGTGACGTGACCCGTAGTGGGATGTCCTCAGCTCTTTGTATAGCGGTAGCGATAACTTAGATCTGATTTTAATGAGATTGATTTTCCATGCGGGCAACACTATGAATTATAGAAATGTCCGGGTTCGACTTCCAACTAGATTACTTGTACATTTTCAACGTGAAGTATATTTCCTTCTATTCAATTTGCCGCAGTTTATTGCAGTTTGTTGAACTTTACCGCACCTACCTCTCAATAGGAATGACAGAAATTGAAACAAGATCGCTTTTTATGTCCTTAAACATGCTGGAGGTTATTAATAGAATTAAGAGAAGTGGTTGTAGTTGGGGTAGTGGCACTAGCAGTAGTAAAAGCACAAGCAGTAATAGTAATAGAAGTAGATGTAATATAATATTGGTGTTAATAGTACATGTATAAGTAATGATAGTGGAAGTTGTGTTAAGTATGGAAGTAATAGTAGTAATAGAAATAATAGTAACATATGTGTTAGTATCAATAGTATTAGAACAGGTAGTAATTGATTGTAGTAGCATTAATAGTGGTTGTACTTGTGGTAGTGGCACAAGCAGTAGTAGAAGTACAATCAGTAATAGTGGTAGATGTTGGTTGTTGGTTTGTTGTTTAACGCCGCACTCAGCAATATTCCAGCTGTATGACGGCGGTCTGTAAATAATCGAGTATGGACAAGATAATCCATTGATCGACATCATGAGCATCGATCCACGCAATTGGATCGATGACATGCATCAACCGAGTCAGCGAGCCTGACCACCCGATCCCGTTAGTTGCCCCTTGCGACTAACATAGTCGCCTTTTACGGCAAGAATGGGTTACTGAAGACCTATTCTACCTCGCATCTTCACGGGTTGAATTCTCCATATGTTGTCTCCCTCATATCATCGTTTAGACTGATAATAATATTATGGCTTTCGGTCGTTTAAGTTTGTGTTGAACAGAGTTGCACTGCTGACAGATCTGTACAATGTCCACGTGTAGTTATAACAGCGGGTAATGATTTCCGCTTTCGTTAGATCTTACGTCCGCTTTTCCGTTGCGCCTGACTCTCTCCTGGCCTCTCAAACACACACTGATGTTGGAGGTGCACACACACGTAGGCTTCTCGAATAAGGTAAGGTTGGCATACAGTATTTTCACGTATATATACTGGAACATCTACAGTGTATATTCTAACCCTTACATGTAAAATTAACCGATGTAATGTGTAAATAAACACGACAAAACCCTTGCCACAAGTAGTTGTATTTATATCATTAACTGCCAAGTCCACGTTTGCATCACGTTCCTTTAACTGAACAAGTTGGATGTTCGTATTGGAAAACGAAACTCTTGGTAGATCAGGAAAGTTAAACAATTGTGGGAAACTGATATTTATCAGAGAATGTTTGTAAAGTTTAAGGTATCACTTCACATATTTGCAAATTGTTAATTCATGAGCATGCGGTCTTTTTCTAACTGAGTGCGGTTTTGTCAAACGTTTCAACGCGATACACTCTCAAGTCGACACTGTGGGCTCTGATTGTAGACCCATCCTTCTGAAACAGTTGCTTGAGTCGTTTGATTTCTTTCAGTGACACAGAACATAGTCTTGTTCTCACTTTGAGTCCCAACGTTCATTGACGGAAAGGCAACATATGTCCCAAATGAATGGTAGCGTGTGGCCTTTGGCCTTTCTTATGACCATGGCTTTGTCATTGACTTTGCGATGCCGGAACCAGGCTTAATACATTGACGTTGGCAGTTCGATGGTTAGAAAGACTGCTGCCACAGTCGTATATTTTGTCATTACATCATTATAAATAGTTTTTGTTACGGTTGTAACAAAGTATCTGACGAACATGTTTTTTTCTTGTTAAATGTTACTAATATTCCGTAATATATTTGATTTCTAATGTTTTGTTGGAATACAGCCAGATAGATTTGCCTATTTTCATTAGTTTTTATTAATTTTTTTTATTGAAATGGAGATATTTTGCAGGCATGGTGCAGGACAAAAGCCCTGTAGCCACCATGTTTTCCCTACACTTTAAATGTTGTAGCTGATGTTTTTACAGGTTCATCAGCATACATGCATTGCAACATATTTTCAATGTACATATAAGTTTAAACCTTCGTTGTATTTATAGGATTCTTAAACAACATGAGGAAACTCCACTTAAAACTGACATTGATCGCGATAACAGTGTATGTTGCAGGTAAGATATATGCGCTCCACATCAAGAAACCACTCTTAGTCAAAGCTAATGTAAATAATTATGAAGTCAAACAGTATAATGTATATCAGTTATATTCGACTGTTGATATAGTTTGATTGTTATTCTTTTATTTATCATGCTATAGTTTTCTTGGTTATTCTTACTTTGAATCTTCAATCGCCTTTTACAACCAGCGAAGTTGCTGGGGACCTTTATTCTTACGCCGATTCCCTACGGGGTGTCGTCTTGCGTTGTATATCCTAATACGCTTCTGTAGCACTTTACTCACATGGGGGGGGGGGGGGGGGGGGGGGGGGGGGAGGCGCCCTTCCAGAGATCCATGATTTTGCTGTACATCATTGTGGGTCTTCCATTCCCCTGGGGATGAATTGATATACACTGAAGATGAATTGTACTCAGACAAAGATACACCATCCTTAAATAATACAAGTATAGCTCATACAATTAAACCACTATCCGAACGCTACAATATGTTTTTTTTGTATTTTGTTCAGTAAGTGTTCCGTGCTTCCTCACATTCATGTTGTTATTGTGCTTCATACAAACTGAACAAGAATGACTATGAAACGCACATCAACACAATGCACGAGGTATGCACACTGTAGGTGAATTCAGAGTTTGCATCTGTTTGTGGCGGGTGCCACCGGTGGGGCAGGGCAGCTAGTATCATTACTATTTGATAGTGGTTCATAAACACATGCATGCTCTTGATATAGTCGGCGGCGGTCGGGTAGCCTAGTGGTTAAAGCGTTCGCTCGCCACGCCGAAGACCCGGGTTCGATTCCCGACGTGGGTACAATGTGTGAAGCCCAAGCCCATTTCTGGTGTCCCCCGCCGTGATATTGCTGGAATATTGCTAAAAGCGGCGTAAAACCATACTCACTCACTCACTCACTCACTTACTCACATGTAGACGAATATGCAGCTTTCCGTAAATTTATGTTTAGGTACCGACCATGTAAATTGGTGGGACATTTGGCCTGGATTTTTATGGACGCCATGTAACTGTTCAGCTACAGCTGCAAACCTGATAATAAACCAGACAATAAAACCACGAGCCTAAATATTATTATTTTGGAAAAAAAACACATCTTGCAGCAATGTATTTTTTGTGGCTGACAATTTATTTGTCAACATTCTGAAGTATACATTAAAATTTATTTTCAAGTATTTTCTAAAATCGATAAAATCCAGGCCTCAATAGATCAATAGACGTCTACGGCGCCCCAAGTCGCCGTGCAGAGTTGTATCCCCTGGGTACGCCAGAAACCTGACATTGTGGGTTTTAATCTTGTTTCGCCTTGATCATGTTTCTAGGTTTGTAACACCATACCCATGCACGATGCTTTCACCAAAGTGGTAAACGTCTGAGACCTGCATCACTTCGGCCTGCATCACTTAAGCCTACACACCATGATATAACTGGAATACTGTTCAAAGCGGAGTTAAACCAAACTCACTCACATATTTCTGCTGCAATGGACACCTTCTGATTGTTCTGACTCGAAGGAATATGCATAAGTAAACTCTTTATGAAGAGTGAGTGAGTTGGGTTTAACGCCGCTTTTAACAGTATTCCAGTTATATCACGGCGGGTCAGCTTAATAATGTTGGAGGAAAGCCCGAAGTGATGCAGGTCTCAGACGTTTACCACTTCGGTAAAACCCACGAGCACGGGTATGGTGCTGACAAACCTAGAAACGTAATCGGGGCGAACCGGGATTCGAACCCACAATCATAGGTTTCTGGCGTGCCCAAGGGACGCAACTCTGCACGGCAAATCGCGGCGCCTTAGACGACTGGGCCACCCGTGACCCCTCTTTATGAAGATAACTCTCGTGTTCAAATCCATTTCTGACATGTGTCTGTGAATGCCCATCACATTCTTGTTAGCTTTAATTCACTTATGCATATTGAAATATAACATCCTCAGATTTGCTGCCATTATTATTTTACTGTGATGCCTTAAAGATAAACAAATAAACAAATGACGATAACGAAGGTCACCATGATTTACTTTCTTGGTCCAATATAGACTAATCGACAATTCATTAAAATGTATTGTCTGTTATAGCAGTAATAGTCCTTCGCCTTCACCAAATGTTTCAACTTTATTTCCCAGCTAGCAAATGGGATGTCCCAATAACAAAGAATGTAACTGAAGGACAGCCCGTGTCATTGACTTGCCGAGACCCACCTGGAGGGAAAATCAGCTGGTTCCAGAATTGTGGGAAGAAATGTGCACAGATCTCAACTGATTCGAGAAGGCAAATAGATCAAGAAGGTGAGAAACATCAGTCCTTTTCAGAGTTGTGTACTCAGCTTACAACACGGCTAGTCATGTATGCACGTTCACCACACTATGATCAGTTCCATTCAGTGATTTTCATATCAATTTTGTAATTCAGGGACTCTTCACTTTTCACACGTGAATGTAATGGACACCGCATTGTATAAATGCAGCGTCTCTGATGGCAACACTATGAAACTCGGAAGTCCGGTCCAGCTGAATGTCAAAGAAGGTAATTATGTAATGGATATGTTTGTTGAGTGTTTAACGCCGCACTCACTGACGGCGCTCTGTAAATAACCAAGTCTGATATTATGAGCAACGATCCATGCAGTAGGGGTACGATGACACGCAATAAAACAAGACGTCCATCCCGACCAAGTGACTACTAAGTCACCATGACAACCACCCATGTTGGTTGCTTGGGACCAATCCCAAGGGGATACTTTTATGAGTGAGTGAGTGAGTATGGTTTTATGCCGCTTTTAGCAATATTCAGAAATGGGCTTCACACATTGTACCCATGTCGAGAATCGAACCCGGGTCTTCGGCGTGACGAGCGAACGCTTTAACCACTAGGCTACCCGACCGCCCCTGGATCCTTTTATGCCCAATAAAGGATTATATAATGCTAGAACCTGATGTGCAGAGTGTTATTACCCCATTACATAATTCAGCGTGTATCTAAAGATTCGCACCATTAATTATTTGTGTGAACAAATTGGTACAGTATGCGATGTTTAATACCAGGTGAAGCTAAAGACAGAGTACCTACACTTTTAAAATCAAGTGGAAACACCGATGCTAAAGTGGGGAAAGACGTTACCCTACAATGTATCTTCAGCGCCAGGTACGCATAAACTGTTCACCTGAATGAGTGAGTGAGTGAGGATGGTTGTACGCCCCTTTTAGCCAGATTCCAGCAATATCACGGCGGGGGACACCTGAAAAATGGGCTTTAAACATTGTACCCATGTGGGGAATCGAACCAGGATCTTCGTCGTGACGAGCCAACGCTTTAACCACTGGGCTACCCCACCGCCCCTCACATTAATGATATTATATATATATATTCTTCTATGGGGCGTTTGGATAACGCTCGTCCAGCCCAAAGGTTTCTTTTAAGAACAGTACTGTAAGACTTCAATTTTGCGTCCTTATACTCGACGTCAATTTGTGGATTCAATATAGAAGACATTTAGTACACAAATCTAAAATCTAAACATGTTTTCGCTGGTACATACATCGTGCATAAAAATAGACTTTTAGATGTGAGAATTCACAAGTACACGTTTGGTAAATGTCAACTGCAGTGTTCAATAATGTAATGTTGAAGTCACAAATTAACCATGCCATGTTATATATACAGCAATGCTGCAGTTACGTGTATTGTGTTTTGTCTTATCCAAGATGGCGGACGTTTCCGAGCGAAAACGTGTATAACGAACAACGGATATAACGAACTGATTTCTCTCGTCTCTTGTAGTACATTATATCCGTGTTCTACTGTATATACATATATATACGTAGATTTTCGTACAAGCATAACCAAATATGTAAAATGTAAAGAGATGCATATCAATACTTAATTAGATGTAAATATAAATATAACACGTGAACGAAGGAGAATAATCAGTCTCGATTATCTGCTAAAACAGATTCCAAAGGAAAAATAACGATGAAAATTATATGAACGGATCACAGGTGTGCAAGAAAAGGCTGAGCATGTCCATGCACTCACACAATGTGCATAAAAAAATAAGTTTTTGTTTGTTGCCTGGAGCCGCAACCCAGTACTCCTGCCATGCGATGGCGGCCTGTAAAAACATCGTGTCTTAATTCACTATTTTCCCTCTTTAACAGACCTGCTCCAACAGTGTCCTGGTTTCGCAACAATGCAAACCTCAAAAACACCGACGGTGTGTCGATCTCAGGTGGCTCACTAACAATCAGGAACGTGTCTGAGAAAGACACAGGTATATACCGGTGTACCGGGCAGAACAAGGCTGGGTCACAGTCTGCAGATTTTAATTTAAATGTCATAGGTGAGTAACGGTAAAAACCCAAAATTCTGCAGTCGTGCTGGAAGTGACTTTCTTTGCTACACTCGTAAATCTAGAAAATATCACATTTGGAGGATTTCCATGTCACGGAAGAAAACTCACACTTGAAAAGCCAAAACAAATGATCAGACATGAAATTGATTTATAATTCTATCTAGGTTGTAGAAAAAGAGTGATTAAGTGAGTTGGGTTTAACGCCGCTTTTAACAGTATTCCAGTTATATCACGGTGTGTCAGCTTAATGTGGGAGGAAAGCCCGTAGCGATGCAGGTCTCAGACGTTTACCACTTCGGTGAAACCCACGAGCACGTGTATGGTGCTGACAAACCTAGAAACATAATCGGGACGAGCCGGGATTCGAACCCACAATCATAGGTTTCTGGCCCAAGGGACGCAGCTCTGCAAAGCGAATCGCGGCGCCTCAGACGACTGGGCCACCCGCGCCCTCTATAGAAAAAGATCTCCCCTTTGTACATTACATTCTATACTCGCTAATTCACCTAAAATCAATCAATAATGCGACTGAACTTTACACTCGTGTATATTCTGCAGATAGTGCCACAAATAAAGTGACAACTACAACCAGAGGTAGGTTTATATTCGCGGAAGCTATTTAACCATGTCTATGTTTTCTTGGAACTTGTAACACGTGAAATGTAACGTATGCTTTTTCTTAAAAATCGAGTTGCCTTTGACATGTTGCATTCAGAAAACCTTTCATAACAATCCCATACTAAATTGTATATATTGTTTTCTCAGAGGACGATAGCTCTATTCAACTTAAACGTCCTCGAATGACGCATCAGTTCATATACCATTTGATTTGTATTTCATAAAAAAACTATTAATGCGTGGATTTGTTTTTGTTTCTATAAAGGTCAGCGGAAAACAAACCAGGAAGCTGTAGTGACAACTGATACAGTGACAGTGAAACCGATTCCAGGCAAGATTGAGATTTGGCTTTTGTTATGCAGGTTTTTATTTGCAGTCGCGGGGGAAATGTGTGCTTTCCCCAAAAATGTATTTACATAAACACATGATGAATAAAATCGAGTTTTAAAACGTCTCACGGAAACTGGTTTCTGGTTTCATAATTCCCGAGCGTAGTCTCTTTATAGCAGTTGAACCTCATGTTGTACCAGTGAGTGAGAGAGTGAGTTGGGTTTAACGCCGCTTTTAACAGTATTCCAGTTATATCGCGGCGTGTCAGCTTAATGTGGGAGGAAAGCCCGAAGTGATGCAGGTCTCAGACGTTTACCACTTCGGTGAAAGGCACGAGCACGGGTATGGTGCTGACAAACCTAGAAACATAACAAACATAACCGGGATTCGAACCCATAATCATAGGTTTCTGGCTTGCCCATTGGGCGCAACTCTGCACATCGAATCGCGGCGCCTTAGACGACTGGGCCACCCGTGCCCTCTCATGTTCTACCAAGTTACACAATTTCATATTACTGATGAAGCCACAGTCTCATGACCATGTACATCATTTGAAATATAAACAATCTCTGAAGAAGGAATATTATTGTGATGATGTAAATGTGACATTACGATGTGACTATTAATGTTTCAGCGGCCGATGCTATGTCGTCCAGTCGTGGCCTGGAAGCTGCGACAAGTGTCGTCGTCGTCGTTGTGACTGCCACCTTTTTGGTATTTTAATATGGTGAGCGTCATGTAATATCAAACCCAATATGTCGGGAGTAACGGGTGAGGACGGGGAAGGCAGTCGTTTAAGACGCCGCAATTAGCAGTGCATAGTTACATTCCTTCGGCATGCCAGAGACGTCTGGTTATGTGTTAGAATGCCAGATGCGCCCTTAGTGTATGTCTAGATTTGTAGGGGCGGTCGGGTAGCCAAGTGGTTAAAGTGCCTGGTTAAATGCGGCAAGGAGGGTTTGGGTGATCCTGGCACATTAGGCTCATTACCAGCTCAGGGCCTTGCCCCCTCTACACGCAGCCCAGACAGCGAATGGGACTTCTCCCAGGAAGCGCTGCCTAGTCAAACCCACCCAGAACTTTTCGGAGAATGTGAAGACTCCCAAGCACTGCAGCCTTCTGTATTACCCAGATTGTGAGAAGGGCTGTATTCCTGGTAGCATACCCGGGTGCTCTCCCAATGTCACTCAACTGATTGGGAGGTACCAAACCTAAGGCACCGAGAACAATGGGGAGTCGGACAACTTGGTACTTGGGATGCAAGCGTGACATTTCGAAAGCGAGGTCTGCATATTTGCCATGTTTTTCTTCAATCTTGTCAATCACATCACTGTCAAAAGGGACAGAAAATTCAATGATATAAATGATTTCATTGGAATTATTCTCTCATAGCTTACTAAGTAAATGTTTTACAGATACCGTTGCTTTGATTTCAGGTTCACGAAGCGTAGATTCAACAATTGGAAATTGTTTTTGAGGTACCTCGACCAATTTGGCTCGCCGTATTTAGAAATGTAAATAACAAAGTGGATGTGCTACCCTTGTAGTCTGCGTGAAGAGGTTGCTCTTCATTTACGGAAAACCGGCTCTGAATCTTTTTGAATTTGTGTTCTCATTAAACGTAATTGCTACCATATGTGTGAAAAAAACATCGCATTTTATTTCCCGTCGCTTAAAATGTTGATGTTTCACACGTAGCTTCAAGCATTATTTGTGTACTATGAATTCAGCTTCGAGTTCCTTCTTCCGTGGAATCCTTTTCTGTTGTAATTCAGACAGATGGCGTGTTTCCTTGTAAAATAACATTGTATATATTGTGCTAGGTAGTGCTTTGACGTTTTTTGTAAAGAATTGAATGAAAACCTCCATGTAATCTTTTTTAGTCATTATATATTTTTGTTTTGTCACATGGCCAAATCTTGTATTCAGTAAATAATAAACGTTTCAATGTCTACGCGTCCACAACATGAACTAATTATAATGCCCACCACAATAACACCATGAATGTTATACTTTCGATTTCGTAAATAACCGGTGTCAACAAAACACCTCGGCGACTGTGACTGGGAAGTATTTCGACATAACAAAAACAAATATTGATTGTACATGTGGACCAGTTTTTCCGTGGTTTCGTAAATCCATAAAAAGATATAATGTAAAATCCATGCACGTTTACAGCTGTTTCTCCGTTTGTTTTATCATGTGTACATATACTTTAATATATCCTTGATGTAACAACTAAGTAGACTGACAATGTTTTCGAAGACTCATTTAATGCTATCTTTGGATTGGTTAAAATACTTCATAAAATATGGATCAATAAAGTGTGCTTTGAAACTTTCCACGTCTGACGATTTTTAGTATGTCTTGTTTGTTTGTTGTTTAACGCCGCATTCAGCAATATTCAAGCTATATGACGGTCTGTAAATAATTGAGTCTGGACCAGATAATCCAGTGATTGACATCATGTGCATCGATCCACGCAATTGGGAAACGATGACATGCATCAACCAAGTCAGCAGCGAACCCGTTAGTCGCCTTTTACGACAATCACAGTCGCCTTTTTACGGCAAGGATGGGTTGCTGAAGACCCCGGATCTTCAATATGTTAACGTATTCTGATATAACACTGTCAGTATGCCCAACAGAATTACGTTAGATCAAGTACACGGATCTAACACAATACCATCAACCAATCAGCCGATGAGGTCAACACATACTGTTTTATCTATTTTTTTAATAGCAAATCATTTGCTGTGTCACACGTAAACAGGGGCGGTTGGGTAGCCCAGTGGTTAAAGTGTTCGCTCGTCACGCCGAAGGCCCGGGTTCGATTTCCCCTCATGGGTAAAATGTGTGAAGTTCATTTGTGGTGACCCACCGTGACATTGTTGGAATGTTGCTTAAAGCGGCCTAAAACCATACTCACCCACACACGTTAACAGGAAATACTTCGTGTAGAAGTCGAATGATGTTTAACAATGATGTTTGGATAAACACACCGCAGAATGGTTAGAAACTATTTAGCTAGACATGCACTAAACGTGTTAAGTAAAGTACATGCAGGTTGTGGACGTTCAAATGTCATTTTCGAAATTGTCATAAATATTAGTATTGATATTTATCAACCTTTCATAAGTTATAATCATGTAACAAGCTAAACAAAAATGTTATCGGCGGTCAGTTGTAAATGGTCTGAACATATCTAGGCATGTGTCATTTGACAAATGAAGTTGCATACGACATGTCCGTGAAGACCCGGGGTAGAATAGGCTTTCAGTAACCCATGCTTGCCTTCAAAGGCGACTATGCTTGTCGTAAGAGGCGACTAACGGGATCGGGTGGTCATGTCAACGTATCCCTATTGCGTTGATCGATGCTCATGATGTCAATCACTGGATTGTCTGGTCCAGATTCGATTATTTACAGACCGCCGTCATATACCTGGAATGTTTCTGAGTGCGGCGTTAAACAACAAACAAAACAAAACAAAACGACATGCCCAAACACATAACAACAAAGCCAAGGATAATAATTACAATTCATTCTAAGATCATAAAGCACATACACAGATTACAATGCGATATGAAACCTGGCGACCCTGAGCGTCACCTTGCAATATTTCCTGATTGAGGTGGAGATTATTTGTCATTGTCGGGTCCCTGTTAACGTGTTTAAAACCGAAACCGGAGCAGCTCTGAACATTCAAGTTTTGTGAATCATTATAAATTAGGACGACAGTTCGGAGTAACCATGGTCGTAATGAGAGAGTGGGTCGGGATTTACGCCATGATCACGTCAGCATAACGCCGTATCAAAAGCACAGGTTGTACATGTGCATGGGGATTGTGTATTGTGACATACACAAGCAGTAATAAAGTTAAAATGCATAGTCTTGTAGAATATCGGCCGCAAGATTATTAATATATAAAAGCGACAAAACCATTTCCATAAGAAATCTTGAATTCCGACCATATCATGAGCATGTGTGCATATAGACCCGTGACGATCCGGGATAGAAAAGGACTTCAGCAATCCATGCTTGTCGTAAGAGGCGCCTAGCGGGATCGGGTGGTCAGACTCGGTTGATGCATGTCAGCATATCCCAATTGTGTTGATCGATGCACATGATTTCAATATGGTCAAAACTCTATTATTTACAGACCGCCGTCATATAGCTGGAATATTTCTGAGTGCGACGTTAAACAAGATACAAAAAAACAATATCTTCCCGAGGCAAGGGAGTTAACTGACTATAAACGTTTCCACATGACTTTTAAGTCAGTTAACTCCCTTGCCTCGGGAAGATGCCAGCACATATATTAGCGCATTCCTTTCGTATAATTGTAGGCCATATATCAGTGAATATTTCTCACGAAATTCTGTTAAAAATTCTGCACAATCAAACATTTACAGTGAGATGCCTATGACAAAGATTTTGTATTCTGTAAAAAAGCGACATTGACTTGCTGACTCATATAAATATCTGTTATGCACCTTTGCATACAAAAACTATATTATACTCTTTAAAAGTACCCTACATTTCAGTCTTTGACCGACCATAATACTACAATTGTCTATTTTGCCTTGGTGTGACTTAATGACAAATGCACAATCATCATCCGATGACATACATCTATAAGTGTTAATGTATTATCTATCATACAATAAATGTTGTTAAATGACACATTGATATATAAATAAATGTGTCCAAATTTGGTTAACTCATACTCTTAAAAAAGTAGGGGTACTCGGAATATCTCATTATTTCCAGAATTGTATGAGAAATTAGCTTCTGGTAATAGTAGTGTGGTAATAAGGATCGAATTTTGGAACACATTTCAACCAGTAGTGAAATGTGACAGTAGATGTTATGACCGCCAACTATCTTGAAGGACGATCGAGGTAAGATGGGAAATTGCTAAGTTTACGTTTTTGGATCAGTAGTACGTAATACGGCCACGATTTGTTTCATTTGTGAACATTCCTTCACTTGACGAGATATACTGCGTGTGAGCCTTCAAATGGCAACTGTAGGGAATACTGTAAAACAGGAATTTAATGCGACATGAAAATAATGCGAGCTCTTGATTTTAGACATAAATGCGCTGGCCATGGATCACCAACAACCAATGTGAGGACCAGGGGGCCATGGGGACTTACAGTACGTCTGCTACCTGCAGGATTCACACCCACCGCTTTAGTCGCTGGCGAATATTGACAAGAGTATTGTCGATAGGCATTTTTATTCATTCAGTGCAACGTTACAATGCAAAGTTGCGATTCCTACAATATTCAAAGTATGCGTGTCACTATATGTAGGGCAGCAAACCAGAATAGGGCACACGGAGACTGCATGACACCTTTAGGGACAGAGAACTTAGTAGGGACAACAGGGAGGGTTAACGATCATGTCAGCTGACGTGGTGACGTCGTAAGGCCAAAGGCTATTGTGAGACCATGTAATGTCATATAGGGCTTGCTGACAAATTGCAACATTCCTGTAATGTGTTCACACTGGTAGTAACGATGATCACTCACGAAGGTATGACATTATTACGTTGTGACATTATGACGTTGTGACATTAGGCAAGTGACACAGATGGTCCATTAATGTACTTACTTTAAGTGACAGGGGTGTAATTGAATCCCCAGTTTCTTGTAACATACCAATCTTACTTGTGGAATCCAAAACGCATCTAACTTGTTCGATTTTAGAATACATCCGTCATTTGGTTAAACACGATGAATAATCTAATGTAACCATGTCAGTAGCAATAGAAGCCACTATATGCAGTTCACATTGATGGCTAAGTTAGACACCTCCCTGTGATGTCTTGCTATACAAGAGATTAATAATCCACTGACATCAACAGAATATGCCTGCTCATGGAAGCTTTCTTTTGAAAACAACTATTTGTTGGTCTGTTGTGATGATTAGATATTCACATATATCCTTGACTGTAAATATACAATTCCACATTATTCATATCTCAGCACAATATGTAATGCCGTAGCAAATTTAGTAACATATCTTTCTATCATTGAATCTATCCTCCATCAGGTGTACATTCAACTTACAATCTGTTTTAATTGTTAAACATCACACTCAGCAATATTCCAGCTATATGACTATATGAATCTGGACCAGACAATCCAGTGATTGACATCATGGGTATTCTGCGCAATTGGGATTCGAGGACATGCATCAACCAAGTCACCGAGCCTGATCGCGTTAATGGCGGCTTACGACGACCATGGGTTGCTGAAGATCGACTATAACCCGGATCTTCAAGGATGTTTCAATATGTTGTCGTCACGGGTTGTAAAGTGCACCGGTTTCATTTCCGACAACATTCCTTCAGCACAGGCCATGTTGTTTATTACTTCCCTCACTTCTGAACGCTGAAAACATTAATGTGACACATCATATTCCGTGGCCATTGAGGTAAGGGTCGTGGACAATATATTCCACGTTAAATTTCTTGTTACATCCAGCATAACACGCGCGGATGGCTAGGTACGATTTCAAAAATTAAGACACAGATTATATAAATATAATCACCAATATTCACAAAAGACACACTTTCACCACTTGAGTCCAATGTTGAAGAACTTTGTCTTTGTCTTTGTCTTTGTAGCTACCCTGAATGTGCATCTGCCGTGGGTGGATGGTTCGTTTGAGATGAGAGGGAAGTAAGCCTTGGTTCAAGGCTTTCATTATTGTGCATCGTTTTAGTAGCCCTGGTGGTGTCAGTAGGTAAGCACTAAAATACACAAACCGGACCATTCAAGAATCCGTTTTCTTATCCTTCATTGTGTTTTGTAAAATGTTGATCTTATCAGCGCCAGTAATTGCTAAAGCTGCTGATCAAAATGCTGTTTCGAACAAACATTCTTAACAGCTACGATAATAACATTTTTCAATAGGATTCAAAGATCAAAGAGAACCGTGAAGATTCGGGGTAGAATAGGTCTTCAGCAACCCATGCTTGCCCTAAAAGGCGACTTTGCTTGTCGTAAAAGGCGACTAACGGGATCGGGTGGTCAGACTCGCTGACTTTGTTGATGCATGTAATCGATCCCGATTGTTTGGATCGATGCTCATGATATTAATCACTGGATTGTCTGGTCCAGACTTGATTATTTACAGGCCGCCGTCATATAGCTGGAATATTGCTGAGTGAGGCTTTAAACAACAAACAAACAAACAAAGAAAGATTAAAGTAAACAAAGTAAATTCTGCTCTTAGTTCGTTTGTACACGTAGTATACAACAAAAACATGCTGAAAATCCCTTTGGCGATACTGGTGATGACGGCGGCCTATGACACTGTGGGTAAGTACTAATATTAATTAACATATGTTATCCATACTAACAGCATGTTTGCCTACACCTTTTAGCTCTGTATACGGATATGACATAATTATTTCATTGTTGGCACCTAGACTAGTTTGGCAACCCTAGATATGCTTAAGTTTTAATATTTACACTATCCGCTGTCTGTATAAATGTTTATGCAAAGGGCGTTGTAAGTTGGATAACTTTTGCCTTTTCCATTTGACCTTTTAATGTCAATTAATATAATATGTTCAAAACAAAAAAATTAAGCAAATTTGTTGCTGTAACGAAGGTCTTGAAATGTTCAATGGATACTTTGTCATTGCCCGAGGGTTTATGTTTATCTTGCTGGGTGTTAAGTCATCCTGCAGATGACATCCTGACTGTGTTAGCTTGATGGTTGGGTTAACTTCTAGGGTCAAATAAACAAGGCGTCAAAATCTCATCATGGGACACGGAAATTGGATGGCTGATAAAATTGAGAATGCTTGTAACACGTCCCATTTTAATTCTGGAAACCCAAAAGTCCAGAAACTCTACGCTCTTTGCCCAGTCTCGGTTAAAGGTATTTACAAAATTAAACATGCCGTTTTCATGGGAACATACCAAGGAAGAAAATATGAAAAAGAAATTGTTTAAAAACTCAATATTTAGACTATGTCGCCCATGGGCCTGCCCATGGGCGAAGTGTGGCCCATGGGTAGGCCCATGGGCAGGCCCATGGGCGAGAATATGTTCCTTTACTTAAAACTCATGTTTTTGTTTCGCAAATACATTTAATGTATTCATTCAAGTATCATGACACACAATTTAACTCATTTTAACTTAATTCAACGATTTTATAGCGATATTGAAATATTTCGCCCATGGGCGAGAAAAAGGTTTGGCCCATGGGCGAGAATATGCTCCTGTACTTAAAACTCATGATTTTGTTTCGCAAATGCATTAAATGTATTGAAAGAAGTATCATGACACAAAATTTAACTCATTTTAACTTAATTCAACGATTTTATAGCGATATTGAAATATTTCGCCCATGGGCGAGAAAAAGGTTTGGCCCATGGGCAGGCCCATGGGCGAGAATATGTCCCTTTACTCAAAACTCATGTTTTTGTTTCACAAATACATTAAATGTATTTATTTAAGTATCATGACACAAAATTTAACTCATTTTAACTTAATTCAACGATTTTATAGCGATATTGAAATATTTCGCCCATGGGCGAGAAAAAGGTTTGGCCCATGGGCGAGAATATTTTCCTTTACTTAAAACTTATGTTTTTTGTTTCGCAAATACATGCAGGTGTTCTTACTATTTTCATGGCACATAATGTAACTCAATTTTACTCAATTCAGCTATTTTACAGATTTATTGAAATATTTCGCCCATGGGCGAGAAAAGGTTTTGCCTTCGAAATCCTTGATTATTATATCATGCCAGAGTTCTGAAATTCAGTGACAATGTTGCTGAACAGTAGAATCTGATGGACGTTTTGTGCAGAACCTGTTTGACACTATGGGTTCCAGGACCACTAACACTCTGAGCTGAAAAAGTTTGGTCCTAACCGCACCCAACATCTACAAGTTTGTAAGCTTGTAGACATCATTAAGAAGTAATTAACAGTCCCATGCTGAGACCTTTCTCAAAATTCAGACCGGTGGCAGGCTGCCAACAAAGAGAAGAAAATATCGCAACCCCGACACGAGTGTGCTCAGTCAAACAATGAACTTACGACCGGCAGAAAACAACTCCAGTTGAGTATGCCGATGCTGTATCTCAGCCGTGTTGGCCTGAAAATTTAAACATGCTAATTAAATCCAAAATCGTATAATTATTTTTAATAGAAACCGTATCTTAATTTGTTCTTGCACTGCATCATATCGTGTATTTCATCTGTACATGTGTAATGTGTATATGTATCAATGACTACACTTATACCGCATATTCTGCAACAGACTATAATTAATCACCTTATTATTGTCTCTCCATTTACCATGGCTGACTGCACTAATACCCTTTTAACAGTGGACACCGATATCAGTATACATGTAGGCTTTTTGTTCAAAAAGGAATATGCAGGAAATTATATGTAACAATTAACTGTGTACTAATTACATGTTTGAATGTTATCAGTTTTACGTTCTGAGATACAGTGATTTAAGCATCTTCTAAAATCTTCTAAAAATATAATAAAATACAAAACCCTCTGCCGTAATTTTTTGTGGAAATCATTCGAACAAGTAAAAATGACTGCGTGACAAGACGAATCAACTATTTATACCCGATAAAAGAAACTGCCGTATTTTAGGAACAGTGCTATAACAAGACATTTGAAATTTCTAACAAGCAGATACATTAGAGACAGTGACTAGACTACAGGTACGTAATCCGTATCAATCAAAGGTGTAAAAAAACTGAAAATCATATCTGTCGGAGACCTACCAAATTACCAAGTTTTATCATTACTATATTTATTACAATGCAAATACTTTAGTGATACATCTTTTAGAGGAGAGGGCATACACACAAGTATATTGCTTCCGTGTGTGAATGCAGGTTGTACTTGGTATCTCAGTTCTCAGTTTCATACCGTTTGTATAACTGAATTTGTATATGGAACCATGCGTACAGCATGACAATTACTTGCTATTCGTCAGTTTACAACACACATAACACGGTCAAACAATTTTAGGCAGCGCTTTTGCGAGTTATTTAGTACAATAATGTTTTATTAAAATCTATTTCAATTTGTTTTCACCCATTTCCCTATTGACAGTCGCTGTTACGTGCGTCACTAGGTAATTAGTACGGATTGACCTTGTTTATTGTTTCTATACTTTGAGGATTTCTGTGGCAAGTGGCGGACGTAATTCAAACTCCTTCCGCACTGACACCGCATCAAATATATTTGTGTACCGATAACATAACTCTAATGGACAGGGTGGGGTGGTAGTTCACCGGACGACACTGTGTATATTGAGCGGCTCCTTTGATATCTCCTCCAAACATACGTTTATTGAATGACCAACTAAACGATGATACACATCTCGATGAATATATCAAGGCACTAATTCATCTTTCATAAACATTTTTTTGTCTTTGTGCTTAATATATCCACATATCAACGAACATTTGTAAAACATGTATCCTAAAAAAAATAAAGATTTTCAGGCTAGGTATTTGCCCACAGCAACACCTGCATAACTGTTTATTCACGCGTGGTGTGGTAGATCGTAACTGACCGAGAGCAGGTATTGTAGAATCACCTGTAAATAAGGCCGACACTGTAATAAGATACAACGTACTAATGAGAATTATCATAAGAAGGCTGTTGTTTTTTCTGAACTGTTACCATTTTCATACCAAAAGTGACAATGCAGTTAAAAGTTGCTTTAGTGTCACAATATTCACTCACGTTTTCCTCAATCGCATTGAAACATAATTCCCACTGGTAAGTTCGAAACCGCATGTAATTAAATAATTATTTCGAGATTTCGTTAGAATGTAAGATATTCAGCCAAACGTTATGCAATAAAAGACGAATAGTTTTTTTCATTAAAATACGCGCACGCGTACCTGTATATTGCATACCTAGTGTCACGTAATTGCCCAGTGTGATGTATCAACGGGACATAAAATGGGAAATGAAATAGAAACTAACTAAAATTTAATGTTGTGGAAAATAACTCCAATGAATTGGAGTACACGCACATGACTTCGTATGATAAACTGTCAAAACGTTTTGAGAGGTAAGGCCGGGTTCATTAAAGATCGCTACAATATGTAAAACAGGTGAAATTTGTAGAACTAAAGGAAACATCCAACCAAATGCCCTTTTTAAATAGTAATGTAATGATATAATATAAAGTATATTTCACATGATACAATATACTTTGCAAACAGTTAGTTGATGCTTGAAAGGGACTGACGAAAACATGGGCGAAATATTTTAATAACGCCGTAAAATAGTTGAATTAAGTAAAAATTAGTTAAATTTTGTGTCATGATACTTGAATAAATACATTTAATGTATTTGCGAAACAAAAACATGAGTTTTGAGTAAAGGAACATGTTCTCGCCCATGGGCCAAACCTTTTTCTCGCCCATGGGCGAAATATTTCAATATCGCTATAAAATCGTTGAATTAAGTTAAAATGAGTTAAATTTTGTGTCATGGTACTTGAATGAATACATTAAATGTATTTGCGAAACAAAAACATGAGTTTTTAGTAAAGGAACATATTCTCGCCCATGGGCCAAACCTTTTTCTCGCCCATGGGCGAAATATTTCAGTATTGCTATAAAATCGTTGAATTAAGTTAAAATGAGTTAAATTTTGTGTCATGATACTTCAATAAATACATTTAATGTATTTGCGAAACAAAATCATGAGTTTTAAGTAAAGGAACATATTCTCGCCAATGGGCCTGCCCATGGGCCAAACCTTTTTCTCGCCCATGGGCGAAATATTTCAATATCGCTATAAAATCGTTGAATTAAGTTAAAATGAGTTAAATTTTGTGTCATGATACTTGAATGAATACATTAAATGTATTTGCGAAACAAAATCATGAGTTTTAAGTAAAGGAACATATTCTCGCCCATGGGCCTACCCATGGGCCACACTTCGCCCATGGGCAGGCCCATGGGCGACATAGTCTAAATATTGAGTTTTTAAACAATTTTTTTTTCATTTTTTCTTCCTTGGTATGTTCCCATGAAAACGGCATGTTTAATTTTGTAAATACCTTTAACCGAGACTGGGCAAAGAGCGTAGAGTTTCTGGACTTTTGGGTTTCCAGAATTAAAATGGGACGTGTTTTGTTCATTTCCTGCTTCAATTAAGGAGAAAAAAACATGAGGTGAGGTGAGCTGAAATGGGGTTTAACGTCGTGTCCAAGATTATTGCACTTACATAGCGACGTGCATACACGTGTATGTGTGTGTGTGGCTGCTTGTACTAGTCCGGACTGATGCCGATTTATAGTGCTAGCCCACTGAGATACCATGCCGCAGTTTAACACGAATACCCCACTCAGACACAGTATACTGACTCCGAGCCGACCAGTGCTTGTTTTAGCCCCTTAATGCCGAGCGCCAGACAGGGTAACAACAAGTACCATCTTTAACGTCGTTTGGTATGACGCGGCCGGGGATCGACGGTCTACCATTAGACCACGGAGAGGGTCAGAAAAAACATGACCTATTCTGGTATGACGGAAATGTTATTTGAACAAATTGTTTCGTGTCATTTAAATATGAAACTAATTGGTTCCCTGTTTTACGGCTATTACTAAACCAAGTTTCAGTTCTCGTTTAATACTGTGACAACTTTTATTCTCGATTGATATATTTCATCATAACACGAGACTGCGATAATAGCATTGCTCTGTGATAAATTAACATGTCTTTTTACTTTTTTGACATACTGGGTATGAAAAAACTGCCCACAACTGCCTTAAAACACACTCACTCACAAAATTGAGTAAGTATCAGGAACAAAAATGTTTCGTTTCAGGTGTAGCGTTCCAGTTTATCTTCTTTTATAAAATTTTATTCATGACTATGTCTCAGCCAACTCGCATTCCTGGAAAGAACGAGCTCCGTTGATGACAAAGAATGCAACTGACGGACAGCCAGTATCACTGACTTGCCGCACACCTCCTCCAGGCAAAGTCAAATGGTTTAAAATTGCTGGC
Source organism: Haliotis rufescens (assembly GCF_023055435.1). NCBI lineage: Eukaryota > Metazoa > Mollusca > Gastropoda > Lepetellida > Haliotidae > Haliotis > Haliotis rufescens. The sequence goes on from NW_025963779.1 coordinate 17,725,479, forward strand.
CCTGAAGGCAAACTTTTTCAAGTCAATGTCGACCCAAGGATACAAATATCCACTAGAGGTAATCATCACCGAACTTTCATGTCAGCTTAGACCCGTGAAGATCCGGGATAGAATAGGTCTTCAGCAACCCATACTTGCCGTAAAAGGCGACTATGCTTGTCGTAAATGGCGACTACCGGGTTCGGGTGGTTGACTTAGTTGATGCATGTCATCGTATCTCAATTTTGCGCGATCGATGCTCATGATGTCAGTCACGGGATTGTCTGGTCCAGGCTCGATTATTTACACACCGCCGTCATACATCTGGAATATTGCTGAGTGCGGTGTTAAACAACAAACAAACAAACAAACAATCATATCAGCTTAAGAGTACGATGAATGCCCGCATGTATCAATGACATCTTGACAAGGTATATACAACTACCTCTGTCACAGAATTGCCACAAGCGACTGCAAACTGCAAATGCTCACTTTGTTTAAGCTCATCCAACGTCCTCTAACACGAATGGTATAATACTTTCTGAATTTTCCAGGAACACTTCACTTTGCTCATGTGAATATCCTGGATACTGCAGTATATAAATGCAGCGTTTCTGGTTTCTCTACTATCGAGCTCGGTAGTCCAGTCCAGTTGTACGTCACAAAAGGTACATAGTCCGTATCAATGAGTTTCTGTTCTAAATACAATCCAAACAATGTCTCAGCAGAATGTAAACACATCATATATTTTGAATGAGTGTGGTTTTGCAATATTCCTGTCATATTTCAATGCTGGGAGCACTAGAAATGGGCTTTGAACATTGTACCTATATGGGGAATCGAACCCGGGTCTTCGGCGTGAGACCCGTGAAGATTCCGGGGTATAATAGGCGTAAAAGGCGACTATGCTTGTCGTAAGAGACGACAAACGGGATCGGGTGGTCAGGCTCGCTGACTTGGTTGATGCATGTTACCGTTTTGCAATTGCGCAGATCGGTCATCATGATGTGAATCACTCTATTGCCTGGTCGAGACTCGCCGTCATATTGCTGTGTGCGGCGTTAAACAACAAACATACTTGTGTTCATGATGGTATTTATTCCAGGTAACATTGCAGACACGTGGCCTACACTCCTGTGTTCAAGTGAAACAACCCACGCCACACTGGGACAGGATGTATCACTGCAGTGCATCTTCAGCGGCAGGTGCACATTATTAATGCCACCATTACTGAAATCGAGTGAGTGAGTGAGTTGTGTTTAACGCCGCTTTTAACAGTATTCCAGTTATATCGCGGCGTGTCAGCTTAATGTGAGAGGAAAGCCCGAAGTGATGCAGGTCTCAGACGTTTACCACTTCGGTGAAACCCACGAGCACGGGTATGGTGCTGACAAACCTAGAAACATAATCGGGGCGAACCGGGATTCGAACCCACAACCATAGGTTTCTGGCGTGCCGAAGGGACGCAACTCTGCACAGCGAATCCCGGCGCCTTATGCTTATACTGCACAGACCACAAGAATAACACAGTTACAACTGTACCCCCATGTATAAAATTTGTTCATGTGACAATATTAGGTTGCCAGTCTGTCTATTGATATTGTATTTCGGAAAACAAATGCCATAAATATATAGAGTGTTAAAATCAGTTTAATATGATGTTAATGCTATTGTTTTATAGGCCCGTTCCAGTTGTCACCTGGTACCGTGATATCAATCAGGTCACAAACACTGCTCGTGTGAAACTATCACATACCTCCGTAACAATCAAGAACGTTTCTGAGGGGGATACGGGAACATATCGATGTACTGGAAAGAACAATGTCGCGTCCAGTTCTCATGAGGTCACTTTGATTGTAAAATGTGAGTAGGTATCAGTTCTGTATCCATTTTAAATATAAATTTAACAGTCGATGACTTCATATTGGATTCCTATACGAGCATATAGTCCCCTCTGAAGTGCTATGAACATGTGGTCAGGCATATTCCATATAACATTATTATACCCCCGACCTACAAAGGCGGGGGTATTAGTAATATCAAGGAATTCCGTTCGTCCGTTCGTCCTTCTGAGGACATTTTGTATGCGACCTAAAAAACCTTGACCTTGACCTTGAAAACTACGACATAGATTCTTTTCAAACTTGGTAAACACGTTTTATGCCAAAAGGAGAGGTGTAGTGCTATGTTTGATTTTAATATTTGGATTTTCTGAAAAAAATCCATTTTGTTTAATTTTTTAACATAAACATTTGTGCGAACAATTACTAAAAAGCTACTTCATGGATTCTTTTGAAATTTAGGGAACAGTTTCCATACTAATAAGATATGTGCACAGTGTTATTGTGTCATATGTATTTTCTAGAAAAAAATAGGATGTTTTTCATGTTGTTACCTTAGATCTTTTTTACATCAACAATAGTGGGACCGTGAGCTTGAAAACTATTAAACTGATTCTTTTCCAAATGGGGGTACAGTTTCTGTACCAATCGGAGAGGTGCAGTACAAAGTTTGATTTTCTGAAAAATATTGCTTTTTTTCATGCTTTGAACGTAAAAAATATGTTGGAGTCGAAGTTTGGGTTTTAGTGATCCCTCCTCACTTTTTGCCTCGTTTAGTCTATTTTGATTTGAGTAAGTCACGTTTAAAGCCATGCAGATAGAGAATTGTTGAAATAACTAACGGACAAGTAAACACGTCCATATATATTATCATATCACACCTTTTCTCAGTTTGTCGACTTATCCATGTTTTTACATCTCTTTTCCCCAGATCCCGATGAAGCAACAACTTCTGTCTCAGGTTAGTCTATATGAATGATAGCTCTTTGCTGCGTGTAAGGTCTACAGCTCCTTTCTTGTCTTAGTGAGTAGCGGCTACATTTGGTTAGCTGTCAGGGAGACTTAATTGCTTGCGTGTCCATCGTAACCAGAAGGCATGAGGCTTGCTTATAATATCTACCCCTGGTTTGTCTAGTCCAGATTCAATTATCGACAGACAGTCGTGATATATTTTGAACCATGCAAATACAGGAAGTATGACGAGGCCTTTCCTCTAAAGTATTTACAAAATGATGTGTTTGACCAGGAATATGAACATATATTTTATTGTAGTTCATACGTGATATCAACGTTACTTTCAGTCTCGATTTATCTATTTTTTCGGATTTACAGTTTCTGCAGGAACTAAAACAGTTAAATGTTTCCGCAGTGCGTATTGACCTTGATGACACGACTGCACAGCAAAGCTCTATACTACTGAAAAAAATAAGGGAACTGATAGTGAAGGTGTAAGGACGATATATGTCCGTAAATTTCAGCGTGCAGATCAATATCTGGTGTGTTCACCATGGTGGGAGTTAACTTACTGTAAATGTCCAGTTTGCACCCTTGCCGGACCCTTGAAGATCCGGGGTAGAACAGGTCTTCACCAACTCTTGCTTGTGGTAAGAGGCGACTAACAGGATCCGGTGGTCAGACTCGCTGACTTGGTTGATGCATGTCATCGTATCCCAACTGCGTGGATCCATGATGTCAATCGGTGGGTTGTCCGGTCCAGACTCGATTATTTACAGACTGCCGTCATATAGCTGGAATATTGCTGAGTGCGGCGTTAAACAACAAACAATCAATCAACCTTGCCAAACTGGGCTGAAATGTCTGGGCTTGATCGTAGCGCCACGAGAGGCTACTGCAAGTTGTGTCCCTCCTATGTTCCTCCTAAATCTGATCTGAAATCAGGATCTATATCGCAAAGTGCATCCAATCACGTGAGCAGGAAGTGGTAAACGTCTAAGACCTTGGGGCTTTCCGCCAACATTAAGCTGACACGCCATGATATGACTGGAATATTGTTAAAAGCGGCGTTAATAACTCACTCACTAACCCACAGAAAGGAATTTAACGTAGAAGAATCTTTTTACTTCAAATAATTATTTGAAATTGTTCTATTATCACAGAAATACAAAAACAATAAATTCACATGTTGAATTGCAACTTTTATATATTGAGGACCAGGACCCACTTGCACAAAGCGATCTTAGCGCTAAAATGATTGTAACTCCCATGCTTTAACATAGGCTTACAATAGTCGTAGCGCTAAGATCGCTTTGTGCAAGTGGGCCCAGCTTCCGATTCACATTGTAAACATGCTGCAGTGAAGTTTACGATCCGCGACAGACAATTCTGAATCATGTCTGTACAATCAGTGACTTTCTACAAGTTAGGTACACTTCTCCACCAAGGGTATAATTCTGAAAGTATTCCGCGACAGCGGAATCGCGGAATACAGCGGGGACACTGAAGGCGAAATAGACAAAACAAAAGTTGATGTTTGGGGCGTTTGTTTGATAAAACATTTTTGAGAGAGAGTTTTCTTTGTATCCACAGTTGAAATCAGACCTAACCGGACAAATTTACCAGCACTGGACAATAATGAGGTGACGACAGACGCGCTCCAAAGTAAGTAAATCTAGATTTTCTATTTCTGTTTTAATTACTTTACTCGTGGGTTTGACCAAAGTGGTAAACGTCTGAGACCTGCATTACTTCGGGCTTTCCCCCCACATTAAGCTGACATGCCGTGACATAACTGGAATACTGTTAAAAGCGGCGTTAAAGCAAATCACTCATTCACATTCCTCAAAACATTAAAACCATATCATGTATTTTTACAAAGCTTGTGGACCCTTGAAGATTTAGGTAGAATAGGTCTTTAGCAACCCATGCTTGCCATAAAAGGCGACTATGCTTGTCGTAAGAGGCGACAAACGGGATCGAGTTGCCAGGCTCGCTGACTTGGTTGATGCATGCCATGGATCTTGATTGTGTGGATCGATGCTCATGTTATCAATCACTGGATTATCTTGCCCAGACTCGATTATTAACAGACCGCCGTCACGAAGCTGGAATATTGCTGAGTGCGGCGTTAAACAACGAACAAGCAAACCAAACAAAGCTTGTGAAAGTGTATATGTGCGTTGTATGAAGCTACCAAGCACTCATGATCAATATGTTAGGAAATAAGGCTGCAAGTACCTCAATCCGAGTGATCTGATCTACAATGAAGAGAAAGGGTACCTTTTATAAGCTTTGTTTTCGTGTTAATTGGCTATGTACTCTGTACCTGTATGTTTCTATACAGGTGTAGCGTGGAGTCATGTCTTTTCAAAGGAACTTAATAACATGCTATAAGAGTTGTCCCATTCGAAGGGATGGGCAGAACATGTCGACTAAATCTGTATGTGTGCAGTTTACTCGAATATCCAGTTGGCGTTGTGTCTTTTTGTGGACTCTATGTGTTAAAGGGGTTATTTGGATCAATCATTGTTACACTTATATCTAGCAGGACTACATGAGACAACTGTATCTGCAGTGCAGAGCGATGTGACGTCACCAAACCAGGTCCCTGGTAAGCTTATTGCTTCTCTTGAATTGTGAGTCTCTGGCCTTCGCTAAAATGGAACCGTTTGAAAAGTTCACAAACTGTATTAGATATATTTTGTCTGATAACAGGATGTAAACGGGGTCGCCCTGACCCAATGACATAAAATTTCCATAAGGTACAACCCCGTGGTTTACAATGACAGCAATCCTCACATTTAACTGTTATCATTTCTTTAGTCCAAGGTAGATAACTCTTGTTATGTGTGAAGCTAGTATGCCTAGACATACAATGGTGAGTGAATGAGTTTGATTGTACGCCGCTTTTAGCAATATTCCAGCAATATCACGGCGGGGGGCACCAGAAATGGGCTTCACACATTGTACCCATGTCGGGAATCAAGCCCGGGTCTTCGCGTGACGAGCGAACGCTTTAACCACTAGGCTTCCCGACCGCCCCTACACATACAATAAGGAGCGCACCTGTTTACAATGTAGTAAGAATACAAAGTTAACAATACAACATGATCAATTCATGCGTCATCAACTCTCTGAATCTTTGATCCATCATTTGGGGTATCTCTGGAACGCAGAAATTAAAGCGTTGTCCGCCAAGTTAGAGCACAATGCCTTGGAACTGTGATAAAGTGTTGGTGTTATGGAGAAAGGTTTTAATTGTTATCAAATCTAGCAACAAGTATTGCACATACAGCGTAAGGTTGTTATCCGGGCAGCGCCGTTGCAAATTAAATCGTTTGTATCATTGCTACCGAGTACTGTTCCTTGTATTTAGACGTTCAAAGCAATAGTCCTCCGGAAGGTGTTTCAAGATTAACAGAGTCCCGAATAAGACGGATCTCTGTATATATCTTTGTGGGGCACACGCAGTCCCTAGGTAACTGCAATAATGAATTAACTAGAACTCTAGTTTTTGTTTTGCAAACATAACGCTCCTGATGTTGCTGTACTTGGCCCAGGTGTGCCAGCTCTATATACAATAATCGCCGTTACTTCTGGTACCTTCCTCGCCCTCCTTGTACTATCTTCTGCAGCTATTTGCATCAACGGTTACTGTCTCCGAAAAGGTAAATATGTTGTATTAATCCTTATATAAATAAAATTATCTCACTCAAAAACACCTCAATCGACCCGCCCTACAACTGTGATAATAAAACGGAACAACGCTAGTGTACTATATATAATCATTGTTTCGTAATTACACAGTCTTACATTGACTGCATTACAATACTATCAGGGTCACGCTATTTTTCATGGCATTTTCATTTGCAGAAGCACGAGGTCTTCCATCAACTGCCCGACGAAGGAGGCTTCTGCAAATGCTAATGCCCTGAAAAATAGCGTTACCGTTATTATAGCTAAAATGGATGGAATTTGTTATCAAATAAAAATAAACAACAATACGGGTTTTGAAACATTTACCGCAATCAACATGAATGTCACTGACCCACTTTTACAAATATGGAAACGTCATAAAACAAACCAGATGACGTCACTATTGAACGTCACCTACCTATACCTATCCTATGACGTCATCTAACAACGGGCATGATAATGGTCCGTCGTCAAGCAATATGAGGGCATTATCATGTTACAGTGGCCCATTCATTTCTAAAAACATGCGGGCGGTTTAATGATAATTCCATCTATTTTAGCTATAAAAATGTACAATGCGATAATGATAATGTAAAACTGACTAATGTTGTCTACAAGTGTAAGGGCAATGCTCCTAGATACATTTCTGTGTGGTGATTTGTTCAGGATACTACGTAATCAATGACAATCTTTGGTGTGTGTAGGTCGGGGTGATTACATTGCTATATATTGAGATTGATATTGTCAGGAAATCAAATTAGTGACAAACTGTATTGTTTCCTACTTTCAGGAAAAGACGAATATAGGTTAGTAATACTCTGTTGATAATAACAATAGACTTTTATTAACTGTAAGCGAGATTTTGATCCATATGATGCAGTTCAGATATTGCTTATGATGCAAGATCGTGCACAATAAAGCTTTGTAAGCGACGTGGACATGGATAAACGTTACAGCTGAAACAAACTTAACACATCCCAAAATATATATCGAGTATACTCAAAGTAATAGTTGGACACGTTCTGCCGTAAACTTCTGTTGATGCAACCGACCAGGTACGTGTATATGGCCAGTGAGGAAATGTGTCTGATTGCAACTTGCTTCTTTTCAGACTCCGCGTTCAGGTGGCCAAACTTTGTGACAGAGATTCTACTTATGAAACGATCAACGAGGACGAAGTTACTAATCAGTATGAACGGCCTCTCAGGAAATGTATGCCAATATACCTGGAACCAGAACAACCAGGAATGTGATCAGATGACTGAGTGAGTGAAAAGGGTGCCACGCCGACATTAGCAATATTTTAACCATATTGCGTCGGACGCCAGAAATGAGGACAGACATTGTACCTGTTATGAGAATAAAATGTCTTTGCCTTGCACGCTTCAAGAACCAGTCTAATTCACAACCAGATATATTAGTTGACCATACTACTGAAGGCTTCATAGAACTTACCACTATGTCGACCGTCTCCGTTGTCTACTTATCATCTGCCCGGAGACCGAAAGGTTGAGGTTTCGGTTCTCTGTCCGCGTTGAACCAAAGTACGTGAAAAAAATCGCACACTTGTAACCATTTTGGGGGATAAAACAATTAGGACTAGTCGGTTCGGAGTCAATGTACCATGTCTGGGATATCTTTGTTTAACTGAGGTATCTCAGTGGCATAGCACATTGCAAAATGAGTGCCATAATCTTGACCTCACCTCAGCTTCAGGTGAACGTTGGATAGTTAGGGCATCGGACATCCATTCTTCATATCTTCCAACACCTAGCATATAGGGATAGTATCTTCATATGACACTTTCAAAAGTATTTCCTGGAGCGGATTTAATAAAACTCTCCACAAGACTGTTTTTCTGAAGAGTGATGACTTTAACTTTCCAATAGTTAACTTTCCTATGACGTGAAATATTCCAGCAACCGCAGGCTTTGGTGCCAACATTTCACAACTTTTGACATACAATCGAGAAGGCTCTTCCCATCAAGAGATGAAAGAGTGTCATAGGACTCAAAAGCTGTTCGATCAAGATTACAACATCAATGGGCTCAGTGGAGCTTTCAAAACGTTTTATGGTAGACACATGGAGGACATTTCCAAATTTGACTCATTTGTGACAAAAAATACGTCCCTATTTTGATTTGTACCCTGTGGCTCCGTATTCTGTTAACATTTTCAACAATCGACATGCCTCTGATGGGTGCCACGGGTAGAATATGCTCACCTTTTTGCGAACACCTGGTATCATCACTATTTCATAGTGATTCATAATCACATGCTTATGATAAAGTCGGAATCGGACTGCTTTATGCAGAGATTTCTATAGGATATGGAAAGGGTTTTGTCGCTTTTAATTATTAAGATCGCTGCAGCCTCGTCCCATGCGACTGTGAATATTTGGACATAACCTGTTTCCACAATTTAAATCCCAGTGTATACCCATTATCTCCCCTTCCTTGTAGTAGGTCCTCAACTTGCATAACGGCCTCTGCCCCCGTTAGGTTTCCTGGTAGAATATTCCAAAGTTTCGATGTAGCTGGTATAAATAATGCGTTCAGCATGAATATTGAAAGGGTTTTGTTGCTTCTATTTAAAGGAAAACGTTGACGCAAGTTTGGACATATGTTGACATTTTAGCAAACTATTCATATGGTTTTTCACAATATTGTCCTTGGACACCTGTTATTGGTAAGGTGATGCTGGCCAATTGACACATATTATAAGGGTAACGCTATTTTTCAGGGCATTATCATTTGCCTAAGCCCGAGGTATTCCATCAACTGCCCGACGAATGCCAGTGAACAGTGGAGGGAATTCCCTTTCTGCTCACCGGTATCATCATGGAGTTATCAGGCCTAGTAACATTTTAATGTTATTTTGGGATATCAAACATATCAACAACAAAACACAAATCACATGATTCAAAGTTAATAAAGAGTTTACTAACGAAATAAGTGAGTGAGTATGGTTTTACGCCGCCTTTAGAAATATTCCAGCAATATCACGGCGGGGGACACCAGAAATGGGCTTCACACATTGTACCCATGTCGGTAATCGAACCCGGGTCTTCGGCGTGACGAGCGAACCACTCTAACCACTAGGCTACCCGACCGCCCCACTAACGAAATAAAGAGTTTACAGGTATGTATGTCTTGTCTGGTATCCGTAGTTACCGTATTTATCACGCGCAGTCCAGAAATAATCGTCTGCGTCGTCTGGAGTACAAAGCAACAATATGGCCGACTTCAATTACGGAAGTTTTGATGTAGGAGATTCAAAGAGTGTATTTGGATTTCAATCTGGAGACAATGCCATATTTGGTCCCGGGTTCGATGATTTAGATTTTCTGGATGATTGTAATCTGGAAGAAATAGAAAATTTGTGGAGATTCAACTACTCCCAAAACTGCAACTCAAGAAATGGAAATGGCTTTACAAGACAATATAGGTCCAACGCTAGCAGCGTCAATATTCAAGAAATTATCAGATCGAGACTTGCTACAACTTGACGAAAGCAGGCAATAAGAAATACAAAATGGGCTGTAAAAATGTTTCAAGGTAAGCCCTATGTTCCCAAAATAAATGAAATAAATATAGCCTCACGGTGATCATGGTGGTATTGCCTACAATCTATATAAGAAAATCGGGAGCCATATTTCGTTGTCTACGCCTAGAGATGCAACTGGATTTTATTTTACATTTCCTTCTGAAATGATGCAGTAGATTCCCATTTCATATCTTGGCCCAATATTCCTCGTTATATAAGTCCCTCATGATATGTGATAGGAGTTTTTCGTAACTTTTTCTTTTGTGATCATATATCTGTATCTCGGCCAAATCAACATAGAAATCAAGTTGGGCTATGCTATATCTTTTTAAGATTGGGCGACCGAAACTGGTGGGGCAACTTTAGATCTTTCATCGATAAGCCCCAAAGACCTCGATGATAAACTACGTAAATTCTACGTAAGGCCCAGCCCAAACATCAAGATCAGAGGGCCAACAAGATGCCACAAGCCAAGGCTGCAGAATATCATAAAAAACACGATGAAATGCCTCAATGAACCGAAAAAAATACACAATCCTTAATCCTTAATGACATTCATCCCACCTTGTGTAGAGTATCATATCCAAACTATGCCTATTATGCTGATATGCGTCTGATCCCTGTCTCAAAGAATAACCATAATCCTTAATACAATCTAGGAAGGACTTTCTATATATTCACAGAGAGTATTTGAGACAAGTGGAATTAATACCATGTGGATTCTGAAAAACTCAAAGGATTTGCTTGACTTTTTGCAATCTCAGAAAAGAACCAAGTTCCATTCTGTCAAAACATTTAATTTTTCAACTTTGTACACCACTATCCCACATGCCAAACCATTCGTTAATCCATGGGGCCTTTGTTACAAAACATGGTGACAACAGATACAGTTACGTATCTATATTCAGAGGTTCAGGAGAATTTGTAAAAAATGGAAACAAATGCCATCTGATGTTCACTGGGAAAGAAATATGTGAAATGCTGGATATGAAACATCGACGTACAATTTGGGGATAAGACAATAAGGCAAGAAATAGGCATCCCTAGAGATAATGTATAAGTTTTTTCATACTTCGTCACATGTGGGACAATTGCACAAATGAACAATCTGTTTCATTAGAAAACCTGCATTTGGACGCTCTCAGGACTATTTGCGGTGCGTTTCGCGGCACGAGTCATACTAAACTTTCCGGCTCAAATCTCAGATAATATTAATTATAATCTAAGGGATGGATCTAATGTCCAAGAACATCGATTGTAGGACCTAAAGGCAAGCAATCTCGTTTCTTCCAAGTATAATTAAACTGTGGAATGCCCTTCCCAATAACTTTATTAACGCTTTCTCATTAGAGAATTTAACACTCTAGTCAATTGCCCTAACACCACATGTAAACATATAGACTTAAACTTCGATTCAAATTCCGTCAAATTATGTATTGTCGCCCCAGGCTCGGCTGTAGCGAATTAAACGCTCATAAACTGAATGGACATGTATCAGACAGACCAGACTGCAAATGAATGTATCATTTCGAAGATGCTTTAGATTTTCTATTTACTTGCAGAAACTATGCAAATATTAGAAATAATATCATCAATGCATGTACCCGAAAACAGTTTTAAACGGCAGCTCTTCATCCGCAATTTTGATAGAAAATTCTTAAATCAGTCCACGATTTAATTGTAAAAAGAAAGAGATTTCGAAAAGTAATCTAAAAATATTTTTAATAAAATATTGAAATTGAGATACCACATTCCTTTAACTCAGACACCATTAGCTCAAGCATACGGTTTCATATATATTCAACATAAACATGTTTAGTTTACATAACGTTATCAAAGGTAATCTGTTTTTCCTGGAGCGGTATTTATAAATGCAATGTTGTGCCTGTTTACCGACCGAGATTTCATTTATGAAATAGAAATATGTTTAAACCATAAACCGCAGTTCAGACAACTCCTGGGTTGAGACCAAATAGTGGCACAAGCGTACGCAACCGGATGAGGGTGCACAATATCCGGTGCCGACGTCCAGCGATGCGCCCAATTTTGCTTCCAATCACCGCCAGGCACACCCAGCTTGATGAAGACAGCATCTGAGGTTTGGAAAAGAGGACGGGGACAGTATACTGTTCACAGATGAGTCCAGGTTTCATCTGGACATCTCTGATGGTCATGCGAGGGTCTACAGGCGTCCAGGAGAACGTTGTAGCGACGCTTTGCGTTACTCAACGTCGTCAGATTGGGGATGGAACTGTAGCGGTATGGGGTGGCATAACAACTCTTGGAAGAACACAACTCAACACGTACTCTACCACGGCGACATCGTTCGGGGTAATGTTCTCCCTTTGTGCAAATGCAGGGACGTAACGTCACGTTGCTGCAGAATAATGTCCGCCCACGTGTTGCACATGTTTAACAGACCTTACTGCTGTACTGCCAAGGCTGGCTGTTACTCTGGACCTCTCCCCTACACAACACTTTCACCACTTTATATGAAGCACAGTTACACAGATCCGTGTTGGGTCCCCAACCCTTTGGTTGTCGTAGTAAGAAGTGGGTAGATTAGATAGGTTGTCAAAATCCGTGACTGAGTTGATTTAGGTGTCATCGTAATACGAAGGGATGGGACTTGGTCGTAATATCTACCACTGGTGTGTCTGGTCCAGATTCAATTATCGACACACAGCCATGACATAGTGCTTGTTGCGGAAAAAAATCAACAACACACAAGTACAAATACAGGTGGAATAATGGGAAACATTGAGAAAGTCAAACTATAAAGTACCTCAGTCACATATCGATGTATCCAACTTATATTTTGTCACATTAAATGTAACAGGTTACCAAACTGAATCCCCAAAAGACATAGTGCCTACAGTGTCGTTGACGTCAGCACGCAGCTGCAGTTACTGGATTCACTTTGTCACACCTTCATTAATATTCATAATTGTCATTTTCAGTGTTATACGCCTCATTAAATATTATAAAACAAATGACGGCCTTAATGTAATGTAGTTATATGTCAGTTCAATCGTCTACAAATAGATAAACACATGTCTCTTTGGTTATTTCAATCAGTGATGTAAATGCTGTGAAATTAAACATTGATGAGGTCGTTTATAAAACAAATGACGGCCAACAGAAAATATAGTTTCAAATCATTCTAGTTTAAAACCTTAAAAGATAGTTATTTGAAGTAAAATGTTTTGAAAAGATCAACGTCTCAACGAAATCAGCATTTAAAATGACAATCTTTCAACATAAAGTAAAATTAATCTGATTTGGTCTTGAAGAATTTCGAACTTCGGATGAGAAAACATAATGCCCCATATACATTTGTATACATGGTGTTAATACAGATAGTGGGCATACATTAGTCTCCATCTCAGTAATGTAGCTTTGACCTGACAGTGCTGATTCATTTAACATTAAGAACTATATACATTTTGTATTACCTGCTTTTATCCACTGCAGCACAATCACACATGTGCAAGAGCAGTGCTATAATGGTAACGTCAACCACGTTTCACCCCAAGATGCCTCTGATCGGATGCCTGAAATTGTTCAGGTATATAATAAATGCAAGGACAAGCAATCCTTACAAATCTACAGTCGTTGGCATGATTAGTTTATCACAAATTTGTGGAGAGTCATACTCCTAAAAACCTTTCCTCAGCATATCAGATAGCCTCTTTCAAAATATCAAATCGCAAAACTATGTGTACAATTTGTTCTACTTCTGTTTGGTTAGAAGTTCAGATGTCGTTTCTGAGCATGTCTTGTGTTATAGAATTCAAAGTAATACTATCAGTTTGAAAAATTGGCTCCTCACAGTACTCACAGAAAGATGGGAACGGGGATGATTTGGGGACACATCGAAATACACACGAGTTGTGAGTATTAGAGTACTATCCTTGAGGCATTAGTTCTAGTACTAAGTCTGTAGGCATTTGGTTTATTTCACAAATTGACATCTTATTAGCTACATTTGTAATACTTTTAATATGAAACAGGTGGCATGAACCTTTAATATGAAAATATTTTAGCCTTGCACTTGATTTGCTACATTGAAAACATGATACATTTTGATGAGTGGTACATAAGTTATTGCAATATTACGGAGTTCTGTAAATAATCGAGTCTGGACCAGTCAATCCAGTGATGGAGATTATGAGCACTGATCTACACAATTGAGATATGATAAAATGTATCAACCATGACAGCGTGCATGATCACCGATCCTATTAGTCGCCTCCTACCACAAGCATTGGTTGCTGAAGATCAATTCTAACCCATGTCTTCATGGGGTCCTTTTAATATAAATATATAATTATTAATAGTGTATAATGATGGAGAATAACCATTTTGGATTAAATATAAATGTGAAAATTATATGAATGGATCACTGAAATTCAGTGATAACTCCAGGTGTTAAACGGGTAAGCAACCCCCACTGACTCAATTGCATAAACATGTTTGTTTGTTGCCTGACGCCCGACTCTGTACCAGTGGAGGGGTCCTGCTGCTTATAACTAAAGTAAAGAAACATTGCAGGCATATCTTCGCGTAGGATCATGAAAGAAAATAACATGTCTTGGTATTGTTAATATAGCCAAACACACATAGATGATATTATATAAGTGTTCATGTCATACTATATTTATGACACGGGTGTCTAAATTCCGGCACTTCCAGAGCGAGACGTCGTTTCTAGTGTGACGTCATTCCGACCACATGTCACAATGAGATTCAATCGCGAATGACGTCAACAATGCCGTACGGATGACGGAAACAATACGCTGTTGTCTCGTGACGTGATATGACCCTAGGGCACATATGATTTTTATGAACCCCGACATATTTTCCCTCGTAGGTAATAAACCTGCATATTATTACTGAGTTGTTGACATGCGTCATATGAACAGACGTTACTGTTCTTTTTTTCAGCCGCCGTCATTTAGCTGGAACCTGTGGAATAATAAACATAGCTTAGCTTTGTCAACCAATGACCACGTATATTGACACGGCAGAGGTAGTTGCAACAATGCCTTTGCTAATTTAGTCAGGCAGTGGTAGGAATCAGTTAGGCTGGCAGCGGTAGTTGCCACCTACATATTTACGCGCAGGACCGGGCTGGACAGTTGCCTTAGGCCAGCAGTGATAGCTGTCAGCTGAAACTTTGGCAGCATGGTACGAGGGCCATTCAATATATAACCAGCCTAACCTATTTGCTACTGCTCCTCACTTCTTCTTTTTCCACATAACCATCATTGAGGTCTATGAGAAGAAGAAATCTTTATTTGCACCAAGGCCACTGGCCCATATACAATACATACATTTGAAATAGTGTGGTACATGAAAAAAGGTAATGTCAGGTACAAATTTACAGGTTTACAGGCTTTTCATAATTACGACTTTTTTCATAGCTGTAATACAGGTATTTACATAGTTTTCCAAGTAATTGTTTACACGAAGATGACAGTAGCGTTTTAAATATATGCATATTTGGATTATGGCAAAATGTTGTTGGTAAATACAGATGTCTAATATCGTTGTAATATTCAAATTCTAAAGTAAAATGATATTCATTCTCTATACTTGTTTCACATATGGGGCAGAGTCGTAAACGTAAGTCAATATCAGCCCATCTACCTTCGTTTACCTTAAGTCTTAGTAGCCCGGCTCTAAGCCTTATCAAAACATTTCGATATTTTATTTCAGTAATAATGGAAAGGTATTTTTCTGGTTCCAGGAGACTTTTAAATTCTTTATACAGAATGTACCTAGAACTAGCCTTGATAGTACTATTCCATGATTGGTAGAACATATTTATCAAAACGTTTTTAAAACTATTCATGAATGATGGTTTGTCGCCAACAGCTTGACTGAGCCAAACTACTCCGAATCCGTGAGAAAATAATATGGAACGAATGAAGAAGCATAGTTATGACGACCACACTTGTCGTTATATACAAACATATTATAAGATTTTCTTGGTATCCTATCTTCGTCCATTTCAATCAGTTTTAGCCAATACTTTACAGAACGACACATAGCATTTACATGTAGTGGGTACCGACCGCATTCCCCATACACAATAGCATTTGGGTTTTGCAAACCAACGTTAAGAAACTTCTTACAAGCCATAATATGCACTTGTTCTATTTTTTTTCAAATCTGTCTACGCCCCATATTTCCGCACCATATAAAATAATAGGTTGAATCTGAGTATCAAATATTTTAAAGAAAACTGAAGTGTCAACAAAACCAATCTTCCGTAGATTGCGAAATATTTCCATTAAAGCTCGTTTACCCTTTGATGCTAGATCTGAAACACATTGGTTCATCTTTGATGTATATGAGAATACAAACCCAAGATATCTATAGAAGTTGGCGGTTGAAATACGTTTGCCTTTATAGAACCATTTCTCATGAACAGATAACCGCCCTCCTCGTCTAAATACAACAACACTCGTTTTATCTAAATTAACCGTTAATCCATGTGAATCTGCAAAGTTTTCAAGAATATTAAGTTGGTTCTGTAAACCAGTTACTGTGTCAGAGACAAGAATAACATCATCGGCAAACAATAATAATAATATTTCAAACAATTCAGGAAATAATTGTACGCCGTGTTTCCCATGTGATGAAACATCATTTGACAGTTCATTGATGAAAAAGGAAAATAATAGAGGGCTTGATATACAGCCTTGTTTAACTCCGTTAGGACAATCAAAATATTCTGCATAAATGTTATCATTACATCTCACACACGCTTTCACGGAGGCATAGATTCCCTTAAGTGCTCTCATCATCTTTCCACCCAAGCCTACATCGTGCAGACACTCCCATAGTTTAAGATGATTTACTGAATCAAACGCTTTTTTAAAATCCACAAAAGCAACGTGTAATTTCCCTTTTCTTTTCGATAAACATTTGTTAACAATTGCATTCAACGTGAATATGTGGTCAGCAGGAGAATATCCCTGTCTAAAGCATGCTTGTGTCTCGGGTAATTTACTTCTTATATTAGCCCAGTTTGTAAGTCTAGAGTTTAAGACACTTGTGTAAACCTTACTAATTGTACACAATAGAGATATCCCTCTAAAGTTATCTTGATTATTTTTGTTACCTTTCTTATGTAGTGGAAGGATAATAGCTTTCGTCCAGTTCTGAGGGAACAATCCAGAATCAAATAAATTATTGAACAAATTTCGTAGGAAAGGAGTTATTACATTTTAGCAACATTTTAACATTTCAATGACCACGTCATCAACACCAGGGGATTTGCCATTCTTTAAACGATTTATAGCCTTGTGGATTTCTGAGTCGGTAATCGGCGACTCCAAAATACACTGGTCAATCTCATCAAGTATAAAATCTTCATCACATTGACATTCGACTTCAGCATGTAATACATCTGTACACTGAAAAACGTTTGTAAAATGATCAAACCAGCACTCTTTACTTATGTTATTCTTTGTTTCCCTACGACCTGATATACTCCGTAACTCTTTCCAAAATGTGGTTGAATCAGATAGAAATAACTTTAGTTTTGTTCGTGTCATAAATTGATAGTTTGATTTTGCTGTTCTGCAAACATGTTTATACTTAAAGATTAACTTATTTTCGTTAGATTTCTTCCCTTTGAATTTCCTCATGTATCGCCTCGCTTCCCGTTTTGCTCGTCTGCATTCACTATTATAAAACCCCGTATTTCGGGGGGAACTCTTAACACAAGGTACCTTCATACAGTCAGCGGCACAAAGAACAACATTAACAAATTTTTCGAGGGCAAGATTGAAATCAAAAGTTAAAAGATCGATAAGCTCGTTGAAGGATGGACATAGATTCGTTATACTTCCTATAAACACATCACGCTTACGAGGGTTCCATTTATATTTGTGTGTTTTGGTGGAAAGATAATCATCACTTGTAGATACTTTAGGGAGAAATATGTCCAAATGTAGACATACAGGCATATGTTTTGACTCAACTCTTGTATCCACAAACATGGATTGACAAAAATTGTGAACATTAACTGAACCTATAAAATAATCGATTACGCTACATCCTTGATCTGCTATGTAAGTGAAACTACCCTCATTGTCTCCAGTTGTCCTGCCGTTGAAGATATATAAATCATGAGTGAAACACAGTTCCAGTAGCTTACGACCAAAAGCGTTTACAAAACTATCACATGACTGTCTCTTTTCTACTGGAACGGGTGGTTCATCGGGGAATGCTGCATTGTTGAGGCCACGTTGAATAAGTGTCTCTGGTGGGTTGTTTCCCCCGCCTACACGGGCATTCAGGTCCCCACAGATGATGACCTCACAGTCTAAGTCACTATGCTCAATCAACCACTGGTCAACCAATTCAATGGCGGTTGCCTTTTCAGCTGCAACGTAGAATGTTGAGCCGATGGGTGGAACATACATTCCAAATAATAACAGGTTTTTGCCAAGAGTTGAGAAATTATCGAATTTAATGCATACGACATTGTGTATATCTAATTCAATCTGTTGGCAGTGCAGGTCTATACGGGTCTTAACCAACAACGTTACACCGCCTGACAGTCTACCAGCCTTAGCTAGCCTATGAGCTTTTGCAATATATGTGTCATAAGCTGACAGCTGAGGTATGGATAATGCATAGTCAATAAATGTTTCAATTAGACATATAATTTCGAAGCCTTTTATGTAATCTAAAAAGTCTAGATCGTCTATTTTGGAAAGAAAACCTTCAATATTCCATGTAACTATTTTGAGGTTTGATATGGAAATGGAATGATCTGCACCTGATAATTCAGAGTGAGTGAATATGGTTTTACGCCGCTTTTAGCAATATTCCAGCAATATATCGGCGGGGGACACCAGAAATGGGCTTCACACATTGTACCCATGTCGGGAATCGAACCCGGGTCTTCGGCGTGACGAGCGAACGCTTTAACCACTAGGCTACCCGACCGCCCCTGATAATTCAGAAGTGATGGTAGGGGCCGGGCCGTATCCCTAGCTACTGTCCGCGGTAGCACTGTGCTCGGAATTGCTGTTGGGGGCAGAGTGGACAGGTCTTAGAGGTTGGGCATTCCGTGAAACAGGAACAGTAGTGGTTGGTTTAGCCAGTACATATCTCCGTGTCGATTCGTGTCTGGATGTGTTGTCATGGGTACCAGGTTTTGTGACCAGTCTACCATTTTTGTAGTTGGCATCTAGGCCTTTGTCCCTCAGATCAGCTAGAGTCTGTCTCTGGTGCTTGGTTAGGTCGTTAGCAACGCCTATAGCAACACTCCTCAAGGTATGTCTGTGCTTCAGTACTATAATCTTCTCCTCCGTCAGAGAAAACTTAGCAATGAGAGGGCGGGGTCTATGCATTTTGTCCAGCGATGTGTGAGAGCTAAAAGCCCGTTGTGATAGAAACCATTGGGTTGTTCGTGTAACCACCCCTCCACTGCTGTCGTGTGTTCATCATCGGACCGGAAATGACGTCCACGCAGTTCTTTCTTCAAGTTTGGGAAGAGAAAGTAGTCGCTTGGTGCCAGGTCTGGTGAGTAAGGTGGATGAGGCAATACTTTGAACCCGTTCCGCTTCACTGCGGCAACCGCAAGTCGACAGGTGTGCACTCTGGCATTATCATGTTGGAGCAGCACACCTTTTGTGATCTTTCCACGACGTTTGGCAAAAATAGCAGTCCACAAACGGTCCAGGAGATCGGAGTAGTACTCTCCAGTAATAGTCTGGCCACGTGGCAAGAAGTCAATGAGCAAGACCCCTTTGGTATCCCAAAAGATGGTTGCCATGACTTTGCCAGCCGATGGTTGAGTCTTAAACCTTTTGGGACGGGATGAAGCAAAGCCAGTCCACTGCTTACTCTGTTCTTTGGTTTCTGGGTCATAGTGGTGTACCCAGGTTTCATCACCAGTAACAATTCTCTCCATAAAGTTTGTTGCATCCCGACTGCATTGCGTCAAAAGTGCCTGACACATTGACGCACGTACAGCCTTCTGATCATCACTCAGACATTTCGGGACCTATCGGGCAGACAGCTTCCTCATACCCAGACGATCATGCGAAATGGTATGGACACTTCCCCCTAAAATGTCCAAGGCCTTGGCCATTTCTGACACCTTCATGCGTCTTTGACAACCAGTTGTCTCACTGCTTCACTGGTTTGGTCATTGGTAACCTCTACAGGCCTGTCAGGGCGTGGCTCATCTTCCAGGTGCACCCGACCCCTCTTAAATACTGAACCCAGAATTTGACCTGTGCATACGAAGGTGCACTGTCACCATAAACATTTGACAATTCATCATGTATCTCCTTTCCTGGTTTCCCTTTTAATTAGAGGTACCTCATAACAGCCCTGTATTCAACCTTTGACGGAAATTTGGCAGAATCTACCCTTGCCATCTTTATAGATCACGTGTGTGACTTCAAATACAATTTCCTCAGTGAAACTTTGTCTATGCACGTGACATACATTGGTGCACAACACGTGACAAGCATGCAACCGTTAAGATCTGATAAATAGCTTAGGCTGGTTATATATTGAATAGCCCTCGTAGTTCGGAAGTAATATGTATGCTACACGGGAACGGGCAGGGCGGCGGCGAGAGCTGCTAATTGAATAAGGGAATTGCCATAGCTACGGTAGCTTAGTAATCCACTGTTACCTTCACACCCTCGGCTATTTAATCAACTCTACTCTTCCACAAATATTAAGACATCATAGATATATGTTTACTACACCTCGCCTTGGACGGCTTGTAACAGGAGTATGATTCAGTGCATGAGTCATTGATAACAAGAGTTTGCCACTAACGTGGCTATATCCCCCGCCCCTGTTGCAGAATTTATGACAAAATTAAATCATAACAAACCCTAACCTTTTTTAACCGAGGTGGAACTTGTCATGGAGAATGTAAAGAAAAGAAGAGTTTGGAACCTAAGTTCATCTTGTTGCCATGGAAACGTAAAAAGTAAACATTTCTTAAAAAAATAAATAGCAAAAGGCACCAGTTCAGCATGTACCTGACAGACCTGCAAAGTGTGATGAAGAAATATTGAACGGTTTATGAATTATGCTCCGGAAACGAACCCTACCCTCACAGAACCTAAGTCCATCTTGTTGCCATTAAACGTAAAAAAATAAAATTTCTAAAATTTCTTAATAGCAAAAGGCACCAGTTCAGCATGTACTTGACTGACCTCCAAAGTTTCATGATAAATTATTGAACGGTTTTTGAGTTATGCTCCGGAAACGAAACGTGATAGACGGACGTACGGACGGAAGGAGCCCGTTTCTATATCCCCCGTACTTTAATATCAATTATAAATACCTCTACTCTGTTGCGTATCTTAAACAACAATATGTAACATACACACGAAAATACAGACTATCATGTAAATATTCGAGTTTCGTACGGACGCTTATAAAGGTGGGGGTGCTTATTCCGGCAAACTCGGTAACAAAACAACAGAGAGTATTACAGTGATAGGGTATTGCATATATCTTACAATAAGACTTGAATGAGATACAAATACTAATTGCTATACGTGTCGGATATAAACTGTGTCGATTGATGTCCACAATCGCAGAAATAACTCAATTTCTATTGCAAAATGCCATATGTTTGTTTAGCAATTTGGGATAAGTGCGTATATCTGAAAAAGAAATTAAGATCTACATGTATATCTGTTTTCAAATCACTTTGCAGCGAATGCACTAAAATCCTCTGGGAACGGACTACTTTATAACTTCATTTAAAGAATGATTTAGGATTCATTATTATTCTCCGGCGACTGAAGTTGTATATGTTCGATGAGACTGGTGAGCTAAATGATAACACTCGTCAGGGGCCTTTACATGAACCCCCCAGCTCCAACAGCAGCAGACCCGAAATTGCAAATGGACTCTCTCATTGTTCTCCGTAAAGTACCTGATGCAGTTGTCACTGATGACCCACTCATGGGCTCACCAAATGAAATCTCTGATGTTGCCCTCGAAGATTTTCCCCCTCTTCGGACCCCTCTGCTGTCGATGATCTTTCTGATGATCCCTTGTATATTTTGTTTGTCATTTCATAATAAAATTTACCGATTGAGAAACGAAAGGCTAATAAAACAAATTAACCAATCATCTCCACAGAAGCATCTTACGATGTATTTCTGTTACTCTCAATGCGGACTGTTCTTTGCATGGCATTACCTGTTGCGTGTATGCTGTGGCTCGAACACTGGAGGAACTTCATACAGTTTCCAAAGAAAATGAACCACAAAAGGGTAATAAACAAAATCATCCAAAGAAAAACCGGTGTCAAAGTAAACTAAATGAAACAAGGAAAGGTGTGTCCTGGATAGAACTTTGCTTAAAATTGCGTTCTTCGGGACAATCTGTTTCAAAACGCCAGATCTGACTTTGTTGGTGCATGTCGTTGTCTCCCAACTGCGTGGATCGATGCTCATGATGTCAATCAGTGGATTGTCTGGTCCAGACTCGATTATTTACAAACCGCCGTCATTTAGCTTGAATATTGCTGAGCTCGGCGTTTAACAACAAACAAACAAACAAAACGCCAAAGATCAATTTGGAAATAAATTAAAATATAACACAAGACAAAGGAGAAAATTCTCAGTCATATTCTTTATTCTCTGAAGGCAAAGTTAAAAGTGTTGATAGAAAGAAAAAGAAAGTGGGATAAGAAAGGTAATTTCATGAAACAAAATCTATTGTTCAAATCAAATGGAAAACAATTTTACAGGCAATTAAATGCAACCTATGACAGCGGTGAGAAAAGACCCAGCATTGGTTCCAGTGAAAGGTTTTGGAAACAGTTGTGGTCTATACCCGGCAACTGTAACCTCGAGGAACCATGGTTACAGGATTACAACGATAGTGTACACGAAAAAATAAGTCATCATCGTCATTAACACCTCAACCATCTCCTGGTTAGATGTTAAAGGGTATCGACACACGTCAGTGTGACGACAATTAAAACACAAAGATGATTGGTCATATGAATAACACTGTTCACTTATTTAAGTCAGTGACCCACGCACACATCTCCAGGCACCCAGAAGAAAAGAAGATTGGTTCATCTGGGAACAGCGATACTCATCACAAAGGTAATACTATGCTCTTTTCCACTCTTCGTTATTCTAGGTATTTCAATGACTCATGTTAAACCTGTTGTTCGGCAATTAAGTGTACTGTGTGTAGCTTGAGGTGGTTTTAAAGCCGTGAGTTATATAGTGTATTTTAATGTTGGAAGAATCAGAAATACCGTTTGTCAAGGTGAGAGAAGGATTACCAAAGCAACAGCTCGGAGCTCGGTATTCATGAAACCATCCTTTGATTGTCGCCCAATTCGATGATGGGGTTGTAAGGATCAATTGCTGGTTCAGAAAATTATCCTTGAAGAGGCTAAAACTTACCATCGTAACCTTTCAATGTGTTGCAATGAAAACAGAAAAGCTTACGATTCTGTACCTCACGAATGGATTGCCTCTCCGAGCGGCTACTGTTTTTTTTCACGTCTCTGATGAATTACTGTTCAACTCAACTTGAGATGTTTTCGCAGGAGCAGGTGGTGACCTCGGAACCCATTTCTATTAGAGTGAGTGAGTGAGTTGGGTTTAACGCCGCTTTTAACAGTATTCCAGTTATATCGCGGCGTGTCAGCTTTATGTGGGAGGAAAGCCCGAAGTGATGCAGGTCTCAGACGTTTACCACTATGGTGAAACGCACGAGCACGGGTATGGTGCTAACAAACCTAGGAATATAATCGGGGCGAACCGGGATTCGAACCCACAATCATAGGTTTCTGGCGTGCCCAAGGGAGGCAACTCTGTTGGGTACTCTTCAAATTCTCTGAAACGTTCTCGTTGGGTTCGACTAGGGAGAGCTTCCGGGGAGAAGTCCTATTCGCTGCCGGGCCTGCGTGTAGCTGATGAATAGCCTAACCAGACTGACTGTGCCAGGATCACCAAAAACCTCTGCATATTGTTTATTTTAATCAGTATATAATAATAAGATAGTCATTATTATCATTTACATCATCATTTTCTTCTCTAGGAGCAGTTGGAGTCAGAAGAATGAGTGCAATGATTTCGTCCACTCTCATTCTTTTACTTGGAGTTGTTCTGACTTTCGCCAAGGAAGCAGGTATGATTCTATATTGTATTTCACAACCCTTTCTCTTCATGGAAAATACACTTACATTAAAGTAATTATAACACTGATGCATTCCCACTAGACATCGGTTTTGAAGGTGTACTCGAATTTTATAAATCACAACATATTTCACCTAACGCTGGAATTTAGTTCGTGTTGATGAATAAAAAAATAATCATGACAAAACCTTCACTGTTTAATGAAAAAACCGTTATCAAAACAAAATAATGACCACACTTATAACTATCAAACGTACATGAAGTATGTAGATTCAAAACGTCAATCCAGAGAAAATCAGTCGATTATCCGCCCAAACAGATTCCATCAGGCGCAAAACACAGAGTAAGCATGTTTGGGTGCTTTATTGAGTGTTCTGACTGTTACGTTTTTCAATGCAGGTTCTGATGCCCTGCAAATGCTTGATCCTGGACCAATGTCAACGCCGCTGTCCCAGTCTCATGTTCTGCAGCAAGGGGAGGTAACCATCTCTCCACCCAATGGCCTTGTGCTGCCAGTTGACCAGGGTCTAAAACGACTGTTAAAAAGAGGCTTCTTGGATGCAGACAGTTAACAGCCTAATTGGGTCAAAATTGGAAATCTACTACACAGAATTAAGCAGCTGGTTCAGCATGAACACAGAAGACGATGGCGGAACAGGGAATTGCATGCCCCTTTATTTGTAGGAAAGAAATAAGCTCAAATTTTGTATGGTAAAACCAGATCACTCGGAACATAATGGAAATATCGTTGAAAGGTTTTCGTTACGCATTTTACGATTACTAAACACCAAGGCTGCATCGTCAAATAGCTCAGACAGATAAGCATTTTGAATTCCGTTAGTTTGTGGGTCGTCGGAGTCCCCGCACCAGGACAAGTGGAAAACGACCCTTATCATACATCGTCCTTTATCGAGTATGTGGGAAAGGGCAATCGTTCGGATCTATTCTCTTTCATGAGTTGTTGTGAAGTAAACAACTGATCATATCAAATTATTACTGCTTAAGCGGCCTACCTATTGCCATGCACGGGCATGTGAAGTGAACAATATGTGAAGAAGACTTTTGACTTCTGTGTGTGGAAAGTCTTGATCGGTAGTTGGGAGCATATATAGTTGAATGCCGTCTCTTCATAAACGTTTTTGTCTCATTAAATGTTCTTAAAATATTATCCGACGTTGGTGTTCAGAATTTTTCACATTAAATTCCGCTTTCGTTTTGGTCAATGGAACCTTATTAACAGCGGGAGAATATACTTTGGAGTGTTATCAACTATTACTGTTTGTTTGTTTGTTGTTTAACGCCGCACTCAGCACTATTCCAGCTATATGACGGCGGTCTGTAAATAATCGAGTCTGGACCAGACAATCCAGTGATTGACATCATGAGCATCGATCCACGCAATTGGGACATGCATCAACCAAGTCAGCGAGTCTGACCACCGGATCCTGTTAGTCGCCACTTACGACAACCTTAGTCGCCTATTACGACAAGCATGAGTTGGTGAAGACCTGTTCTACCCCGGATCTTCAAGGGTCCAACTATTACTGACAGTGTGTGATATGTTTTTGTTATCCTACACTAGCACACATTGATATGTGCAATAGCATCTGAATGAGTCCAGAAAGCTGGGGAATAATGATCAGTCTCGAATATCTGTCGACACATTGGGCACCAGAGGCAAAATATTTAGGAAAATTATAGGAATGGATGACTGAAAATGAGTGCAAGACCAGACACTCTAATAACTTGGACGCCCTACCTTTAGGGTAGAAAATAATCAAGATGACCTTTTGTTTGCGACGGAATATCTTTTGCAGTCAGCTCTTTAAAATATGCATTTTTTCCTGAAAGCAGGAGTGAAACATTTGTTTACGGATAGGATCTAGACATCATTTCATGTCCTGCATGTTCAGTGAACGATTAACTTTTTGCGTATATCGGAGAACAACTTCTTTGTATCCATCATGTGAATCTAATTTTAACGATCTTCCGTTTTGATACCCACTATGCAGGCATTCGAGTAATACTTGCTAAAAGAGAGCCCCTTCCGGTATTGACAATTTGAAATTCGACCTAAGGGGTCATTTTCACAACCATAAGCGACACTAACGATGAAATGTCCCAGACACCTAAAACATAAGGGTGTTATCTGTGTGTGGTACTAGAATGGTACCTGAACCTGACTGCGGCGATCAATTTCGAAATCCCGCATGATTTAAAATGATACACGCAGATCATCCTATCCCCTTTTAAGCTTGAGTGATACACGCTGGCGACCCTATCCCATTGTCAACCTACATGAGGGGGGCACGGGTGGCCCAGTAGTCTAAGGCGCCGCGTATAGTTGTGCAGAGTTGCGTCCCTCGGGCATGCCAGAAACCTGTGGTTGTGGGTTCGAATCCCGTTTCGCCCCAATTATGTTTCTAGGCTTGTCAGCACCATACCCGTGCTCGTGGGTTTCACGTGGTAAACCTCTGAGACCTGCATCACTTCGCGCTTCCTGCCCACTAAGATGACACGCCGTGATATGACTGGAATACTGTTAAAAGCAGCGTTAAACACAACTCACTCGCTCACTCAACCTACATGACAAACTCGTCCTTGCCAACCGATCCACTTGTCGATTTCAAATGGCAAACGCTTGCCATCAGACCCCCTTGTCAAACTTGATAACACAAACTGACTCCCCAATGCCTTGTTATTTTTATCAGAAGCTGTATTTATTAACGCACTCCATTCGATTTATCATAGTTCAGATGTGTTCTATAGATGTTTCTCCTGGAACACATTTGGCTGGAAGACCGAGTCGCAAAAACTCACGAGGTAACAAGAAGTACCATGTTTTAATGCCTTTAGGTATAATGCGGTCGGGGATCGAACCCCCGACCTTCTACTCTCCGGGCTGGCGCTCTACAACATGACCATGGAGGAGGTGATTTAGAGGATAGATTTGTATGGTACTGGATATATCATTTTCACCATTAGAAATTAAACATACTTAGAAAGTGGTATTTTGGAGAAAATAAGTGAAACGAGATTAATTTCGAGTTTTTTAAATAAACATGAATAATAATCGATATTACGAGAAAATAATCGAAGTAACGAGAAAAATACTCGAAGCGACGAGAAAATGAAAGTGAAATCAGTGCATAATTGAAGCAACGATAAAATAATTGAAACTACCAGAAAATAATTGAAGTAACAAGAAAAATAGAAATGTGGAGCTATTTAAATTAACTTGAAATAACGAGAAATTAATCGAAATTACGAGAAAATAATCGAAATTACGAGAAAAAAAACAAGATTTTCGATGAAATAAACAAATAATTGCAATAACGAGAAATGTCGATTTAATAATAAATATATATAATATATATGCTTCCAAAGTCGTACTATTTGGCTACGGCATAGTATATACGTATGTTATATGGGCAGATAGCAAATCGCATGTTACAGAAATATTATACATAATTTAGCGGGCCGGATAGGTAGGGGTTTATCAGAAATATATTATTCATCATTTAAAACGATAGATGAGTGAAGGATACATACACATTTCGGATACAGGGTGCTGCCTGTAAAACCTCGCCCTGACGTAAAATAAACTCCATATGTGTACATGTCGACGGGAAGCTTTTTCGTTTAGCAACGGGGAAGTGTTATGGTTAAGTGAACTGGATGTCACACGGACGACGTTCTGAAGCATAGCGTCGTTACTGATAAAACGACGCAGCAGGTATTCACGTTGTACGTCGCATTTGGATTTTATACATTGACGAAAGCAAACTGGCCAAAAAGCCCAGTGTCTCAGCTTTAATTTCATATATGACATGTACGGGTGTCGTCCCGTTTTCCTGTCCTGGGATGCGTCCGAAGCAGACGGAGCATGGATTTCCAAACAAACAGTTTCAATCGTGCATCTCGTTTGCTCAAATTATGTGGGTCGTTAAACATCCACATCCATTTCGCCATATTATGTTATTATGTGTCTGTAGAATGAAGATTTCGGCGAGTATTGTTTACATGGTTTCTTTGTCAAACGGTGCAATGTATTCCTAGTGTTATTCTTGTAACAAGAGTGCTCTGAGAGCATAACATCCCCCGCATGATTTTTTTTAACGAGTTTATATTTTCTTTGTATTGTATGAAATAAAAACAGTAGATGGCACTGCATTTGAAACAAATTGTGCAGAACGTTTTGTTGGGAGAAATCCAGTCTGAATGCTAATGCCACAAGGATGTAGCTCACCCACAAAAGCCTTAAACAAGGAAACTATCTATAGTTATATCTAATTATAGTTAGATATTGTGATATTCTGTGTAAACTGGAGGAGTAGTAGATTTCATGAAGCTCCGTAAAACAGGGGCAGTAACTCTGTCAAAATTAGTCGAAATGAAACGGGACTGCGATATGCGTATCATCAACATGTCGACATCTTGTGTGTAGAGTGTCAGGGATATTCTCTAAAAGCTGGAGGAGGAATTGATTTCACAAGCTTATGACCTCTCACAATTAGGCAAATGAAGCTACGTAAAACGGGCAGTAACTTTGTCAAAATTAGTCGAAATGAAACGGGACCGCGATATGCGTATCATCAACATGTCGACATCTTGTGTGCAGAGTTTCAGGGATATTCTCTGGAAACTGCAGGAGGAGTTATTTCACAAGCTTAGTACCCTCTGTGGGACGGACAGATAGACGGACGGACTGCGCCACGACAATCCCCCTTCGCCCATTCTGGCCCGGCGGGGGATAAAAAGTGTAATCTAAAAAGTAAGACTGGTGAATTTTGTGTAGAATCAACTGTGGTAAGAAATTAATTTGAAACTACATGACCTCTACCATGTTTGAAATGTGAAAAGCATATTATTTATTGATTTTTAAAGATACCCTTAAGCAGTTGTGTATGATTGTTTTCAATTTTAAAAAGATTTAATCAAATTACATTTTAAAAAATAGAACCAAGTTGAAGTATTCTTCGAGTTCTGAATGAACGCAAATACAGTGTTTGGATAAAACATCAGATGTTTTCAATTGAAATTCAAACAAGATAACTCAACAGACAGGTATAGTTTATTTTGCTATTCAGTTTACATATAGGATGGTTTACTTCAACAAATTTCGAGATGTTAATTGTTCTAAAAATTGTTTCCGTTTTCAAACAATATTTTACGGAAAGAATCTGTATTTTTTCTTCTGACAATACCTAACGTATCGCAATAAACTATGGAAAAACAGTCTGGTGTTTAATAAGGTAACATGAGGCTTAACATTGCTACCCCGCTCTTAAACAGTATACTGAATCTGAGCCCACCGTTCTGTTAGAGCGTAACAAGTACAATCTTTTAACGTCTTTTGGTATGACGCGGCCAAGTGACCGAACAACCGACTATCCGCTCTCCGGGCAGACACGCCATTCACTAGACAACGGAGACAGCGTTTTATGAAATTGGATATTGATATGAGCATAATCATTTTAAACCTGACTTATAAACCTCTAGTGACGTCATCCTATTGTTCTGTCGGGATTTTAAATCTCCTAAAATCCCTTGTCATGTCAATCCCAGGGAATTTATATTATATAAAATCCCAGGGACTTAAACATCCTCGAAATTTCCCATCTGAAGCTGGCTGGTTGAACCTCTCTCAAAGAACAACAAAAAACAGATTCAGTCTCTTTAATGAAAGTGAAAATTGTATGCGACAGACTTTTCACGCGTAACATCGTCATCGAGTGGTGCAGAAGTCGAAGTTGTCGCATTCTGCACAGTGGAAACGATATCTGCTTCAGCGGTCACTGTTTTGGTTGATGTCCGAGCAACCTTTGTTCCAGTCAAGAGCCGAGAAACCCTCTCCTTTTGATCGGCAGATGGTCTCTTGTAGGCCCTTACAGCTTCACTTCGATGTCCTATAACACAATTGCGTAGTAATCATATAAAACTTGACTTGGATCCGCGTTCAAACATTTAACGAAGTTAAATCAAACATTGTTTGACTCGATATTTGGTCTTAATTCTGATGGTTGAATCAAAATGTTAAATTGCAATACATTCAATAACGGACTGCGAATTGTATTAACTTTCAACTTAGTGCAACAAATGGTATAAATGAACCTACCAGTTACTTCACAAATAAATTGCTCGTCAACATTTGCCTGGAAGGGTCTGGTACCTGCTCTCAAAGAGTGGTTAGTTTTCGAACCTGTAATCCAAGCAGCCTTGCAGAGTCTCTTAATGGTGGACTGTAGAGTATTGTGCCCAACTGGTAGACGAGTGAACCATTTCTGTGGACGGTGATTGATCATTGGACTGAAGTAAAAGTAGTCTGTGCCCTTTCCATCGGAACTGAAACAGTGTTTGTGCATTAAATGGTTATGATAGTAAGCAGCTATTTTACACAACAAAATTCAAACTGCTGAATTATACAGAATCAGAACTTTGATTAGTTTTCGGAAATATTCATAGGTACATTTGAATATTCTATCAAGGTGAATAGATATTGGACGTGGGTCGAGATTGAAATCTTCGCTACATCTAGTGAGGTAACAGTATAAATACTAACCAAAGAGAACGATACTTTTGAAACAGCCTGACATAGCATCTAGATGGATCGGCATTTTCTTTGTACAAAAGATAACGTCTACCTTTCTCATCCACGTGCGGCCCTGTTATTTGTGGCTAGGAATATAGTCTAAAGTTCCGGTGCTCCTTTCCACCTCGTAAGGCGAAATTCAGTCCTGAATATTACAAAATATCAGAATGAGTATATAATAACCCATCATGTTCATTTCAAAATTAGAGTGCAAATTTACGCCCACATTAGACAAGAGGTTCCAAAGTCGAAAAGTAACCAAATGCAAAATGAAATGGTAATGGTTTCAAAATATTGTTTATATATATTTTTCATAAATTGGAACATCCATTAAAGCCCAGAATTAATCTCATCGGAAATAAATTCATTTAAACCAAAATTGTGTGGTCCTGAACATAGTGAATGCATATTTCAAAATTGAAACCATATGGATACACATGAAAACATATGTACCTGTGAGATACAATATTGAATCAAGCAGCTGTCTTGGACTGTCTTCACCCAATGATCCATTCTTCCAGAGTAATTCCTCTTCATCACATGATATGGTTTCAGTCATTTTCCTACTGGAACTTCCTAAACCCTTCTGCGAGAGATTGCGCATAGCAGCATCTAAACACTTGCGAGCTTCAATAAATTCATCATCTTTAAATAAGTTAATGACTGAACCATTCTCTCTCAGTGCTGACTCAATCGCCGCGAAGAGTGCATAAAAGCTGTTGGCGGGATATTCTGGGCCATTTTGTTTTCTTGTTTCAAAGAGAAAGTATTTCAAAGCAATATTCAAAGATTCTTTATCCATTTGCAATATTGGTTCTACAAGCATGCTGTTGGCAATTCAAGGTTGTCTTTCATGGGCCGCAACCGTCTCTCTTCTTGCCACCTTGAAAATACGGACGCCCCCCAACTGTTTCGATATCAGGTTGATTTTGGAACACACACCTCTAATTTCTCTTCAATTTCTTTACCACATAAGGGCTCTCCAAACCTGTATTGAAAATCATCACTTTCGGATTCCGCATTTCTAAATGTGGACTG
The DNA here is from genome assembly GCF_023055435.1 of Haliotis rufescens. Taxonomy (NCBI): domain Eukaryota; kingdom Metazoa; phylum Mollusca; class Gastropoda; order Lepetellida; family Haliotidae; genus Haliotis; species Haliotis rufescens. Next base: position 17,757,302 of record NW_025963779.1, read on the forward strand.
GGTCGGGAAAATTTCGTCTACACTGTCGATCGCGTCTTCTCTGACTGCATGACAGAATACAACTGAGAGAGCACGTGGTTAACTCCAGTCACTGGCACGTGCAAGCTGTGTTCGCGCGATGCGTTTTGCGACATGGCTTACCTTGTTTGGGGATTTGGGGATAATTTTAAGGTTCAAAATCGGTTTATAAGTAAGATAAAACACTTCCCCTCGGGTTGTTATCATATCTAAAACCCTTTCCCTCGGAAAATCCCTCGGGATGCGGGTTTTAAATATCATAACAACCCTCGACGTGTTTTATCCTATACATGTAATACTATTTTTCTCTATATAACTACTTGTGCATTGTATTTCACATATTCAGTTATCCATGCACGCAAAGTGACAGTGTTGTTCTTCGCACGTTCTTACAGAACACTATTTCTGAATGGGTACAGATATTTTGTATTGGAGATGCAGGGAGTGTCACGAGTCGGCACAAATGCACTTGAGCAATTATTACAGCGCACCAGCTCCGAAACTACTTGACATAAATAGTGTGAAGTGGGAGGCTGGCGGTAACAATTACTTCATTGTTTATGATGTGTTTCCATTTCCCAGTAAGAAGATGGACACACCCGGAAATGTTAACTGCAGATATCACTCACTCGCAATAACTCGCATCAAAACTTACACACGGCGTGTCCAACCCAGTAACAACGTAAGTATCACATTTGGTTTTACGACATTGTATTGCAGAATTCCTGTTTCCATATTCGCAGCAAGTAGTATATATTAAACGATGATTTTTTTCTCTTTGTAATTAAAGACAAAATCAATATGATCTTTCTGAATTGAACTATTCTAATTATCATGAAATAAGAATCGATCGTCCATGGGCGTTTTGCCGTTAGTGACCAAATGTATGTGGAGCTTTTTTGAGGGTGTGATAAGATCAACTATATAAAAAAGAAAGTGAAGAGTAAGAAGTACAGTTTTACGCTACGTGCCGCATATATATACTTAATTATAATGCACCCCTGACTTCTTTGGTAATAAATTGATGATATATATTTATTTTATAGAATACGTCGAACTATGCTGATATGGGCTGTTTTAGTAATAATAAATGGACTCGCTGCCGGTAAGAGAGTTTGTAATATCTAAATCGATTTCATACCTACTTGCGCATGTACTGCCACAAAAGTCGACACAGTGGAAAAAAACATGTACGTATAGACCCGAGAATGATCGATTTGTAGCCTCGTGAGCTAACGTATGACTTTCAGTACACATGATAAAACATTTATGTTTTGTTCATCCGTGACATACAAAATGTGCATTTTTAAACAAAAATAACAATTGACAGATAAAAATGCACCTTAATTATTGTGGATTGAAATGTGGGTTTTAATAAACGCCCTTAATGAACAAACACCATGTTGACGTATAAATCAACAACAGTGTTAAGATATTTATTCGATTTAATCAATCACATTGTTGACGTACATGTACAATGTATTAGATGGAGATGTTAAACGTTCGTTTCACCTTTTAGCTCAACGAACTAAATCATCACATATCCAAAACAACTAATCATATCAACACCACGATTGTAGAACACGAATGCTCTGGCGGCCTCTTCACGAAGCTCTCTAGATTGACGAAAAGTTGTTGTCGTAGCGAAAGAATCCTTGCTTAGTCTATTTCCGAAGCTGTCTTACAGGAAAGTTATGTTAAGTTTATCACAAAAATTAAGACAGGGTCGGACATGTCTTTGGAGCGTACGGCAGTTAAACTGTCGTATAAAGAAAACGATTCGACAGTATAGGTCTACTGTATCATTTCTGACCACAAGACCTTGTGGTTTCATTTGCACTTTCAAAACATGAACAACAGATCCTGCAAAAAGACGACCAAACATCATATTTACCGATTATGAATTATGCAAGGATCATAGTTTCATAATCATTTCATACAAATTGTGAAACAATATTATCTTTTTCATTTATTTCGGTTAAAACACAAGCAGCGTGTCCGCATGTCATCGCAATGACCGTGAACGTTTTCAGTAAACCAATACAGGGAGTGATAGTGGATTCCCTTTGTCTACGAGTAACGTATGACACACACACACACACACACACGCACGCACGCACGCACGCACGCACGCATATATATATATATATATATATATATATATATATATACACACAGATACATACACCCATATATATAGATTAATCGATGAATGAACATTCAATTTCGAATGATAAAACAAAACGATTCAATTTTATTCGTCAGTTATACTTACGATATATAACGCATTCACAATTATTAAAGAAGTTGTTATCGATAAATTGTGTCTACGTCGGTTTGCAATCGAGGTAGCGTGATTCCTTTTTTTTCCCAAATGATCGTTTGGGTGAACCACGTCGAGACTGCCGGACATCCTGTATGTATTGATGTTTCATTGCAATATGTTCAGGATTTCCTTCTCGGATCAAGCAAAGGGATGTTTGTCAGTGTGTTTGACATGTGGCCATATCGAATTACATATATCAGGCACGCATTTCTTCACCTGGAAGATAGTGTCCTTTTTCCTAGGTGTGAGATCCTAGATAGTGACAGTTTAAAGGAAATATGCTTAAAAGATATCACAGGGAAATACTGAACTTATAACAATAAAATATACGTACACGAACAAGTACACACAGGATATTTACAAAGTCCTATCTTATCTGTGTATGTGTGTGTGTGTGTGTGTGTGAAAGCCCACTTGACATGCCAGTATATTGGTGTTTTACACGATTGATAGGCTTGTAAGGTCAATGTCACTGCTAATGAAGTGACTTGTAATTTCAACAGCTTCCGATTCAGTTTCATGTCATTCAATACATTCCAGCAACCTCACCACCACAGGGAGGTCAGTCTTTACTGATGCCACAAAATATAACTGAGGGGACGCCCGTGTCACTGCCATGTCGACTGTCAGGAAGAATCAACTGGTTTAGAGGTGCAAAGCAGATCATAGGTGACCCGAGAAGACAAATGGACAGACACGGTGCGCCACCTTCATATATGTCGCTCCAACTTGTTTAAAAGTACTTAAGTTTAATTAATTATTTTTAAAAAATATCTTTCATTTACCAAAAGGTTATCGAAGTAAAATTAATTGTAGCCCCACACGAAGACCTATATAAACTGAACAACAAAAGTTCCTGTGACATTGAATAAGAATTAACGCAAGTTAAGTTTTTTACCAAATCTGTAACAATTTCGGTTTGCAACAGATAAAAGACTCCTGTAAGTGTTCAAATGGTTTAATTTGCAATACTGACTTCAGAAAAATGCGTAATTTCATATAAAAAACATGAACATGACAAAATGTCAATTTACAAATCAATAGCGTGTGTGTCCACCCCTGGTTACGATGCAAGCAACACATTTTAGTCTCATGGAATGGACCAGGCGTCGCACAAAGTCCTGTGGGATATCTGTCCATATCTGCTGGAGCATGTTTCAAAGTTCCTGGAGTGTTTGTGGAACACGTGGTTGACGTCGAAGGTGCCGATCCATCTCATCCCACATGTGCTCGATTGGTGAGAGATCAGGGGAGCGAGCCTGTCAGGGGATGACATTCATGTTGTTTTGTTGAAGGGAATCCTGAACAAGTCGAGCAATATGAGGCCGGGCGTTGTCATGTTGAAAGGTAATGCATGGGCCATGACGACGCAAAAACGGTAGAACAGGGCCGATGATCTCGTCGCGGTAGCGCTGTCCACTGAGATTTCCCTCTACCACTATCAAACCCCATACCATAACGCTGCCGCCCCGAACCGATCTTCTTCCATGACACAATGATTGACGTAACGTTCACCTCGACGTCGGTACACTCGAATCCGTCCATCGCTGTGGCTGAGGTGAAAACGAGACTCGTCAGTTAATAGAACTTGTCCCCACTGCATGGCCGTCCAGCGTAGACGCTGTCTGCACCACTGTAGACATGCCTGACGGTGGTTTCCTGTCAAAATGGGACGGCTGGCGGGTCTTCTGGCGACAATCCCTACACATCTGAGGCGGCGACGTACGGTTTGTGAAGACTTCTTGTGACTTCTTGCAGTCACTGTTGCTGGCTGGAATCGATTTCGTAGGTGTGTTGTTTGAATCCAGTTGTCTTGTCGATTATTGGTTACGCGTGGCCTGCCACTCCGAGGATGGTCTCTGACTGCATTCGTCTGTTGCCAACGTTGCCATAAACACCAAATGGTGTTTCTGTGGACGTTAAATTGTCTTGCAACATCACGTTGCCTTGATCCTGCTTCAAGCATACCAATGGCTCGCAGACGCTCTTTGTCGGACAGGCGTGGCATTTCGTAATGTTGAATAATTGCGTAATTTTTATTTTTTTTCTGAGTGGTTGTTGTCAGCACGATGCTAAACATGAATATGGAATCCCGTTAACGCACATGTTTTTATACCCATTCGTGGGTAGTGAAATGCATGGGGCTTGCATAAAAGTCAACTTTTGCATGGAATGCATGCTTGTCTGTAGCAGTTGCGTTTTTGTGACTTGATTGACTTGTACTACAATATTGAAAACCAAACTTTACTTGTTTGAAAAATACACTAAAATATTGGTGTCGCAGGAACTGTTTATGTTGAGTATTCTATATACATCATCATTTAACATGCTATCACTTGCTTGGGTCTTACTTGTATTTTGCAGGGAATCTTCACTTTTCGTACGTGGATGTATCAGATACTGCAGTGTATAAATGCAGTCGTGCTAGTAACAGCAAAGTGAAACTGGTCAATCCTGTCCATTTGAACGTCATAAAAGGTACATATTATATTTTCGTACCGGACGTGCCAGTAGCTTGTATTAAAGATGATAGGATGGAACCATGAGACCAACTAAAGTTATCAACTTGAATAAAATATAACTTATATGCATCTTTTAGCATAGCGTTAAACGTGTTTCCTTGGAATAAGCCCTATCACAATTGGAAGTTTTGAAACACTGATGTTTAGCATTTGACAGATGAAAGGTTGGAATTCCAAAAATTCATTCTGAAACCTCAATTAATCAGGTAAATAAGTGTCCAGATGTTGTGTATCTGTTATTATCGCACAACACAATCAGTCGTGGTCTTAGTTTATAGCTAATTGAGAATATATGTTACATGCGTTATATTTACCTTTCAGCCGCAGGCAAAGTCAAGGACGCCATGCCCAAGCTCCAATACTCAAGTGGGACAACACATGTTACACTGGGACAGGACGTAACACAACAGTGTATCTTCAGCGGCAGGTACAACATTATTCACACAGCCTGTGTTGTTGGTAGAATATTTGTTGCTTCCAGTCGACAAATTGATCCATTACAATTGGACCCATTACAGTGATGGATCAAGGGGTAGGGATGGGGGTGATTGATTTTTTGAAAGTTTTACCACGGTCATAAATAATGTACACTGAGGAAACTACCGTTTGAGTAAAACTCGTATGAAGTTAAAAGCTGGAGCTGCTGTAATATTACTCGAAATAAAGGATAGCTGACTATTGGAAAGTTAAAGTTGAAAGTCTTGTGGAAATTTACTGTCACTCTGAATCTTGCATAAATGAAAATATGAAACAGATGAGGCGGTTTAAATGGTCGATGTTATGTCTCGTTTCGGTGGGTAAATCAGTGGAAGGCAATTGGCTATTTGATCCAGTTAAAGGATATCAGATCTTCGATATTCATCAGAAGCATACATTGAATCTTCCCTTCAGTTGAAGGTTAGCACTATAATTCTGTTACAGACCCGTTCCAGTTGTAACCTGGTACCACGATGACAATCAGATCACGGAAACTGCTCGTGTGAAACTATCATTTACCTCCGTAACAATCAAGAACATGTCTGAGGAGGACACAGGAACATATCGATGTATTGGCAAAAACACTGTCACTTCAAACTCTCACGTTGTCAATTTAACTTTACCAGGTGAGCACAAACGTCCACGTTTTATTGTATTCATAAATGTCGACAAGCTAATAACCGTAAGTTTTTCTCAAACATCTGCAAGTTAAATTTGTTTCAGTTCGATGTTATTTTGTAACTTCTGTCGAGCCTAATGTAGTACGCTTTTAGTGTGATAAAAATAATGATGATGATGGTGATGATGATTATAATCGTGCATACTAGGAAATATGTTGTTTTTTTATAATAGAAGACCTAGTGTTTCTTTATATACAGTCCAACCAAACGCTGAGCTGTCCACGACACCTGCTGAGCAGAATGACGACACGACAGCAGGCAAGATATGCATCTTTTAACATAGATAACAACCTTCTATATTTGCAGTGTATTCATTCTTTATTCTCTCAGTTACAAAGCAAGCATGACTTAAGTAGTAGTCCATGTTACATAACAGCTAGGCAAAGTAGCTCGCTGTTAACCTTGTTATCGCTGTTACTTGTTATTCTGTAATTAAAGTAGTTGTGGACCCGTGAAGATTCCGGGGTAGAATAGGTCTTGCCGTAAAAGGCGACTATGCTAGTCGTAAAAGGCGACTAACGGGATCGGGTGGTCAGGCTCGCTGACTTAGTTGATATATGTCATCGATCCCAGTTGCGTGCATCGATGCTCATGCTGTCAATAACTGGATTGTCTGGTCCAGACTCGATTATTTTATAGACTGCCGTAATATAGCTGAAATATTGCTGCGGCGTTAAACAACAAACCAACAAACAAATAAAGTAATAGTGAATCATATCAATCAAACCATAGCGGTATTACCAATTTTTTCTCATTTGCTAAGGCGTAGTCCAATGTATGAGTGCACGTACATGTACAGTAACAGCCGCGTGTTGATAAAGCCATAATCCGATTGTTTAAGTAATATTAACTTAACATCAATAACATATTTCGAAACATTTAAGAATTTTATTTCGAGACTTTTTTTAATCGAGATTTATGAAATGCGAAATTGAATTTTATCATTTCAGCGTTCTCTCTTCTGCATGTTGCATTAGTAATTGCGTTCATCGTGCTGGTCCTGATTGGTGCAATTGTGTGTAACATGATATGGTGAGGATCAGGTTTTCAATGTTATATACCTCATGAAACCTTCTGCAGAAACGGTCAAGCTATTTCCATATAGTAAACTGATTATCTGAAGAGAAAGAATTTGCTGACTTCAAACGTGATGAAATAAATAGGTTAATTATGAATTGTAACCATACGCAAATTGTTGATTAATTTTCTCGTCCAAACAATAATCGTATGGACATCTGTGGTCTGGGGGGTCAGAAAACACAGCAATAAATAAAAATCATTCTTTGTCATTCTTATAAACAACAGAAATAATATTGAAGTAATAACCGTGCAATATCATATTCGACAACCTGCTTTTTGTTGGTTGTTTTCTTTCTCGAAAGCTATGATTGGTATGTTTAGTTTGTTTGTGTGTGTTTGTTTGTTTGTTGTCTAATATATGTCATGCATTTTGAACTAATTGGTGTTTGAGGGTCTTGCATATACATTGCTGGTACTTCGAATTAAGTCCCCCGCTTAAGGCTCTCATGTTGTTTAATGCCGCACTCAGAAATAGTCCAGCTATGTGATGTTGGTCTGGAAATAATCTAATATGCACCACGTATTCCAGTGATTGACCAATGAAAAATCAAAGTTTGCTGTATATTGTTGATTATATGGGTTGACGATTCTCTTAACAGAAAGTTTAACAAAAGAAGCAATACTAGTAACACCCACTGATATTAAACAAAACTATATCTTACTTAATGTTTTGCAAATTATGGAACGCACAGGTGTTACTGACGTATCACTATTCTGTGAGTAAAATGTTCATCATTGTACCTATTATCTTTGTTAAGTGTATGTAAATCGTTTAAGTTAACATGCTTCTATTTCAGGCGCTTGAAGAAACAGGACAACCGTGAAACAAACTTCCAATATGACGATGGAGGGGTTAATGTGGGTTGGTAATCACCTTCGACCAGCAATCTAATGTTATGTAGTGCATGGAGGCATGTGTTACGCACGTGTGCAAGAGATCTATCAATAAGACTATTAGGGAAAGTATTATGTTTCTGGTCCCTCCCGGGGGCGGTGGAGCAGCCTAGAGTTCGCTCATCTCACCGAAGACAGGGTTCGATTGCCGACATGGGTACAATGTGTGAAGCCCATTTCTGGTGTCCCCCGCTGTGAGATTGTTGGGATATTGCTAAATGCATTCTAAATCCATACTCACTCACTCACTCACTCACTCTGGTCCCTCCCTGGCATTCAAGTAAAATGTATCAAATGCTTTATTTGATTAAAAGTATAATACTATTGTAATACATTTCTCAATATAATAGGAATAAGTAGATAATTGTGTCGCGAGAGTCGTCTTGAAACTGCTTCTTTCGTGGACTTTACAAAAGTTGGGCCAGACAAACCAGTGGTTGATATTAGGAACCGCGTCGCACACCATCGAGGTACGATGAGACGCCGTCAACGATCCCGATCCAATTTAGTTGCTTCTTTGTCGAGTGCTAGGGACCTAGCTAACCCGGGACCCCAGTTTGTAAAGACATTGTATTATTGTTGTATATATTTCATAACTAAGTTCCTTTTGCTGTCATATCCAAAAGGGGCGGTGGGGTAGCCTAGTGGTTAAAACGTTCGCTCGTCACGCCAAAGGTGCGGGTTCGATTCCTCACATGTGTACAATGTGTGAAGCCCATTTCTGGTGTCCTCTGCTGTGATATTGCTGGAATATTGCTAAAAGCAAACAATACTCACTCACAATATCCAATTACGGTCACTATGTCGTGTCAAGACATTCGTTCGGTCAACGTCAGTTGGCAAGAGGGTTGGCTTAAACGTTCTGACATATGTCTGACTTCCGATCCTATTTGGTTGCCTCTTAGATACCAGGTGTTAGCGGAATGATGAGCGTATCCTGTCCCACCGGTGGCACCCGTCACAAACACAAGCAAAGGCAAATCAATTGTTCACTTTCATATGGTACTATTAAAAATAGGGAAATGCATTGGACATCCTTGTTGTCACTGATCATGATCAAATTTGGAAATGTCTAACACACAACTTTTTACTGAGGCCTTGAATTGTTACCTTGATCAAACAACTTCTGCGCAATAGTCAAATTGAATACATTTTTCTCATGTTGCCTTAATAAATGTCATTTAAAACATACAAGTGTTGTTGTTTTCGTTTGATCCTATAATATAGTCTTAAATCGTTTTACATTGTGAAACAAAGAGTGAATGGTATGTACCGCCACAGTCACACATATTCCAGCTATACATCTGTGGCATGTACTTGACAAACAGGTGACAGAGAATGCACAGCTCCAGTGATAGGACTGGAGTGGAAGTGGAAGTATACACAAAGTGGATCATGAATAAATTGTACTCGCGTCCCGTTAGAATCGGCACTCAGCACGCTATTGCTTGGCGACAGAAACTATTGAATTTGATTGCTTTCGGATCATTGCTTTCATTGTACCCCAAAAACGTGGGACTTGCGTATTCACTGGTTTGCGTTATCAGTTTCGATTTACGTCTGAAACTGTACGTGAGTGAGTTATGTTTTATGCGCTTTTAACAGTTCTTTAGTTATATCGAGCTGGTATTCGAACCCGCGATCAGCGGATCCAGGACCAACTATTGGACGAATTGCGGCGAACTATACAGCTCAGCCTCCCGTGTCCCACAATACGATCCTTGAGTGGGCACAATTGTAAATGAAAGTGTGAAACTCAATAAGTGAATAACATAGAGCTATTAACGATCACAGTGTTACTTTATGAAATATATAAGGGGGAGTCATTGTTCTTCGTTAATGAGATAAATGATGCTTTTAGCCTGACACTAATATAATAATATAATAATAAAGTCCATTTCTTCAGCGCCATGTCCGTCTACGTAGTCGCTCATAGCGCCTCACACAGGGTCATAGACACATCTAAAGAGATAAGTCTTTAGTTTTGTCTTGAAAGTGTCCAGAGTTGGAGATTGCCTAAGGGAAGGGAAATCCAGATCACAGATGCAGTGTGAGCAAAAGTTCTGTTGCCGAATGCTTTGAGTGAGACCATAGGGACACTAAACTGGAGATTATGTGCTGATCTGAGATCTCGTGCAGGCTGGTGTAGGGTAAGAGGTTCACTCATATAGGAAGGTGCTGTACTATAGTAGCACTAGTATGCAATGCAACGACTTTGTATTCAATCCTAGATCTTATTGGAAGCCAGTGTAATGATTTTAATAAAGGAGTGACATGTGCACGCTTATTTCGTCTACATATCAATCTGGCAGCAGCATTCTGTACACGTTGCAATTTGCTACATAGATCCTGTTTGATATTAATAAGCAGACTGTTAGCATAGTCCAACCTGGATAGGATAAGTGATCTCACGAGCTGATGTGCCGCATCGTATGCCAACATGGGTCTTCTCTGACTGATATTTCGAACGTGGAAGTAGCAACTTTTGCAGATATTGTTTACTTGACAATCCATGGTCAGGTTTTGGTCAATGATGACTCCGAGGTCTTTGACAGTCAAAGAAAAGGGGATAACAACTCCATCAACAGTCAAGAATGATTCGGATATTGATGCAATAGATCGGCTACTCCCAGTGAGTATGACCTCGGTCTTATCAGGGTTGAGCTTCAGACGATTTTGTGTCATCCATGTCTGGATCGCAGATGTGCACATTCGCAATTCTGCTATCACCTGTGCTGAGACACCAGGTGTGAAGACCTTCATGAGCTAACTATCATCAGCATAACCATGACGACTATTGTCAAAAGTGTCTGTAACTTTTCCTAACTGAGAAATATAAATCACAAACCACAGAGGTCCCAATACAGAACCCTGGGGCACTCCATAACAAAGGATTGAATCTTCAGACGACATGCCATCAATCGAAACAGCCTGCTTTCTGTTACACAAGTATGATGTAAACCAAGCAAGTGCAACATCTGTTATACTAAGATTAGACTGGGGACGACGAAGTAGCCTGCTATGGTCTATGGTGTCAAATGCCGCTGATAAGTCAAGAAGGACAAGAAGTCCTACATTGCCCTTATCAGCAGCTGCCAGCAGATCATTCATGACTCTCAGAAGACAAGTTTCTGTTGAGTGAGCTGGCCTGTAAGTCGATTAGAACTTATCATATAAGCCATACTGTTCCATATAATCTGTAAGCCTGACTTTCACAGCTTTTTCCAGGATTTTGGACATGAACGACAAATTACTCACAGGTCTATAGTTCAAGAGAAGGTTAGGGTCCAAAGTCTTCTTCTTCAAGAGTGGGCGAACTTGGGCCCTTCTATATCGTTCGGGTACCTCTCCAGACTCCAGACTGAGGTTCACAATCCTAGTTATAATGGGAAGCAAGATATCCATGTAATCCAAAACGAATTTGGTAGGCACAGGATCAACTCCTTGACAGTATGTTGGCTTTGAAGATTGGATGATCTTTAATACCTCAGCTTCACTGTATCCTTCCAGTTGACACTACACGTATTTGTTCAAATGTACGCCCAAAGGTGTTTAATAATTGCTAGAACCAGATTCAAAGTATCATGTAGACATTAAACTTCCGTGTCGCCGACCATGTTGAAACATGCTTAACTCCTTTTTTATATTCTACTGAACCACATTTGCGGAAATTCTGCATAAATATTTTTCTCCATTGGTAAGGAAATGGAGCGGGTTTTGTCGCTTTTTATGTTATTGAGGTGTGTTAAACTCAAAAAATAAGTATTGTACGTGCGCTTGAAAAACCGTTTTGTACTTATGATTCATTGTGGAAATCTAGTTACAAAAACGTATTTCACATTTGTCAAGAAGTCCTCAATATTTATGCGGAAACCATTAAATATCAATGTTGTCAGCAACTCAACAATGCATTCAGCATACCCTATTTATATTCAATTTAGGAATGAATAACATTTACTAAAATTAAAAATAATCTCCCACAGTGAAATACATGAACACTCGAAGCAGGTAAAAGTATGACTAAAAATGTTAATGTTCAGTTACTGGCTAGATATGATGTGATATGCGGCATGTATACCATACGAATGTCCATAGAGAATATCTGGCATTTTGGCAAATGGTTTCGTATCGACTGCATCTTCGTGATTCATACGACACTCATTTAATAAATTCCTTGTTCGTTTCTTTTGAATTGCAACATAAGGAAGATATAACTAAAGATAACTGGAATGTTGACCTAGATATTGAACCGGTTAGCGTTATCAGGATGTCCCTTACAGCTGCAGTGCACGCAGTGGGTCCAGTCTAAACCAGGGTACTTTTCTTCAGTTTCTTCTGTGATTGTGTGTCCTGGATCAAACCTTGTGTTAGTATGAAATGTTTGTCAGTTTACCAGTAACCATGTTTTTAGAAATAATAAAGCGCGTTATTGAGGGTCAATGAAGAGCAAATAAGTTTTGTATTGAGTTAAATAACCCATGGTACTCATATAACATGTCATACATGTTGACTTTGCCATATTTGCAGCAACTATTTTAACTAACATTGTGAAATATTTCCTCTTCGTTATTATTAGTGAGTATGGCTTTACGCTGCCTTTAGAAATATTCGAGCAATATCACAGCGAGTGAAGCCGCAACCGAAGTGCACGACATGGCTATAACACCGTAACATGTTTTGAAGGTCATGTAGTTATATAGAAATCAATGTAATTATAAAAACAGTACGTGAATATTCCAACAGCACGTCAAAAGAAATTCGTATATACCTTTTATTTATGAATACAAAAACACTAAGTCTTCTTGAATATTTGTATTTATTCACATTGTGGAGGTGTTTACAATTGTAAGTGTTATCATTCAAACTCACTGTCTTCAAATCCTCGATGTTCAATTTCTATCTAACTGTTAGATTGGCATTCTAGTGAGTGAGTGAGTGAGTTGGGTTTAACGCCGCTTTTAACAGTATTCCAGTTATATCACGGCGTGTCAGCTTAATGTGGGAGGAAAGCCCGAAGTGATGCAGGTCTCAGACGTTTACCACTTTGGTGAAACCCACGAGCACGGGTATGGTGCTGACAAACCTAGAAACATAATCGGGGCGAACCGGGATTCGAACCCACAATTATAGGTTTCTGGCGTGCCCAAGGGACGCAACTCTGCACAGCGAATCGCGGCGCCTTAGACGACTGGGCCACCCATGCCCCCGATTAACATTCTGGAAGTTGTTGAGTAATATAAGTAGGAAAACGTACGTACAGCTATATGGATAACAACTTCTGGTTTATTGCAAATAGCGACGTTTCGGCGTACTTCTTACAGGTATCAAGCATTTCTATCTTCCTGACTACAACTGACTTCATGTAATCATCTTATGTTATTAAGTCCAATTTGCGTTGTCGTTTTTTTAGTTCATATTAGGTTTGACCATTTGGCTATCTGTTTGTATGCAGTATAATGCATAGACTGCATGTCAATATGTTATATGATTGCTCGTCTGTGACAATAAGTAAAACAATAAAATCATAGTTTGACAAGAAAATACTTCCAACGTGAAAAATACCCCACTCACACAATGCATACTGTCTCCAAGTCAGCCAGTCCTTGTTGATCCCCTCAATGCCGAGCGCCAAGCAGAATACCACCAAGTACCATATTTCAATGTCTTTGCTATGACCGGGGATAGAGCAGCTCACCTGTCTGTTAGAGCAGGGAGGTGGTCTATAACATTAAGTACATAGCTGCCTTATATTCCATCGGTGGCGTCATTTTTCAAATCTTCCTGCTCCTTGTCTGCATATACTTCCAACTAATGATTTTCATAGTTATTGCCGCGACCTCGGATAGTGAATTTGTTTGTTTTAGTGTTTAGCAAGCAGTCTTTCTTGCTCGCTCTGATTTAAGTGCTTTAAGGAGTCAGTGTCCATGATCGTTTCGTGACCTCGGACATGAAACCTGCATTTGTCCAATTATTTTATCATCATATACATGTACTAGTCTAGCTGCAGATGTGCGCCTTAGCGTTAGCGAGATAATACATATCCATTCATGATAAAACTTATCGAAATAAGTTTGAGATCATGTAATACTATAAAAAGGGGAAAGCACTGAAATTCATGTACGTTATTTGAGACAACGAAAATGGTATATCTGGTGCATCGTCGGTATGCCGAATAGACAATGAGTGGGTGTATGTTCTATGGAGAGACCATGAGTGGGTTTATGTTCTATGGAGAGACCATGTGTGGGAGTATGTTCTATGGAGAGACCATGAGTGGGAGTATGTTCTATGGAGAGACCATGAGTGTGTGTATGTTCTATGGAGAGACCATGAGTGGGTGTATGTTCTATGGAGAGACCATGAGTGGGAGTATGTTCTTTTGAGAGACCATGAGTGAGTGTATGTTCTTTTGAGAGACCATGAGTGAGTGTATGTTCTTTTGAGAGACCATGAGTGAGTGTATGTTCTTTTGAGAGACCATGAGTGAGTGTATGTTCTTTTGAGAGACCATGAGTGAGTGTATGTTCTATGGAGAGATCATGAGTGAGTGTATGTTCTATTGAGAGACCATGAGTGAGTGTATGTTCTTTTGAGAGACCATGAGTGAGTGTATGTTCTTTTGAGAGACCATGAGTGAGTGTATGTTCTATGGAGAGACCATGAGTGGGTGTATGTTCTATTGAGAGACCATGAGTGAGTGTATGTTCTTTTGAGAGACCATGAGTGAGTGTATGTTCTTTTGAGAGACCATGAGAAAGTGTATGTTCTATGGAGAGATCATGAGTAGGTGTAGGTTCTATGGAGAGAAAATGAGTGGGTGTATGTTCTATAGAGAGACCATGAGTGGGTGTATGGTCTATGGAGAGACCATGGGTGGGTGTATGTTCTATGGAGAGACCATGAGTTGGTGTATGGTCTATGGAGAGACCATGGGTGGGTGTATGTTCTATGGAGAGACCATGAGTGAGTGTTTGTTCTATGGAGAGACCATGGGTGAGTGTATGTTCTATCGATAGACCATGAGTGGGTGTATGTTCTACGGAGAGGCCACGAGTGAGTGTATGTTCTATGGAGAGACCATGAGTGGGTGTATGTTCTATGGAGAGACCATGGGTGGGTGTATGTTGTATGGAGAGATCATGAGTGGGTGTATGTTCTACGGAGAGACCATGAGTGGGTGTATGTTCTACGGAGAGACCATGAGTGGGTGTGTGTTCTACGGAGAGGCCACGAGTGGGTGTAAGTTCTATGGAGAGACCATGAGTGGGTGTATGTTCTATGGAGAGACCATGAGTGGGTGTATGTTCTATGGAGAGACGATGCGTGGGTGTATGTCCTATTGAGAGACCATGAGTGGGTGTATGTTCTATGGAGAGACCATGAGTGGGTGTATGTTCTATGGAGCAATATTGCAGCAGAATAACAAGTCAAACGACGCGATAACCTGAATACGGGAAATGCGTTTCGATTTCATTTTTACTGAGGGAAACAATTTGGCTATTGATAAACACTTGTTTGAATTGTTTCGAACTGGACATTTGGCGCTCCCTCTTAAGATTGCTATTGCAAAATGGACCATAGAGGGAATTTTCAGTTTCAATTGCAATCACTGCGGCATGTATCCTGATGAAATTTTATATAAGGCACATATTCCGAAGACTTCGTCATAAGGCTCGCTGCAGAACTTTTAGTTGCATTTTTTAGAAACGACATTGTCAACAAATTTCCTATTGATTGAAGACTATTTTTTCACATTTGCATGCTACCCACATACGTCGATGGGCTCCCTTTTATGACAAGACATGGTCATCATTAATATTATCTCCTCTTCTTTGTCACGCTCTCCCCATCTCTAAGGTTGCTGTTAAGATAGTCAGATAAATGTTACTCAGGCTGACATTCCTGTGCAACACGGAACTCTTACAAGTGTCAGTACATGTCAGTTGCAAAATCGCCTATGTTCCAGACGTATCCGTCACCCCACTGCCTTTTATAAGGGATGCAGGAAACGACTTTGTTCCATAAGCTATCCGAAAGCTGGCTCTTTATTTATGTTTATTAAAACAGCGTCTGCACTATATAGAAGTTGGGACCGCCTCCGTAGTCTAGTGGTAGAGCGTCCGTCTAGAGAGCGGAAGGTCCGGGGTTCGATGCCCGGCTGCGTCTTGGCAAACGACGTTAAAAGATGATACTTGTTGTTACCCTGACTGGCGCTCGGCATTAATGGGCTAAAACAAGGACTGGTCGGCTCTGAGTCAGTATACTGTGTCTGAGTGGGGTATTCATGTTAAACCTCGACATGGTATCTCAGTGGGCTAGCACTATTAAATCCGACTAGTACAAGCAGCCAATCAAACACACACGCGTGCATGTACGTCGTTATATAAGCGCAATAATCTTTGACGCGACGTTAAACATTTCACCTCACCGGACGTAGAAGGTGGTACGTTTCCACTACACCTTCACGATATGTGTTGACTTTTTAGAATGTTGAGTGCAATCCAGGTGCGCAATACTGCTGTGACACTATTTTACAAGTAGCATCTGTCAAAGCGACATCATGTATAAGTAGATCATTTTGCTCTATGAACACTAAGTAAAGACAGCTAAGTTTTGTTCAACAAAATATGGAACTTTTATTATTTTTTAAGAGATCGCCAACGTCAATATCCTTTTCCATCAATCTGTTTTTAACACATTACGATGTACACATATTACTATTTTAAAGTTCCCTATTTTAATGTCTAGTGTCATTCGCAGTACATTTCTAATGAGTGGGTGAGTGAGTTAGTGAATGAGTATGGTTTTACGCCGCTTTTAGCAATATTCCAGCAATAGTACGGCGGGGGACACCAGAAATGGGCTTCACACATTGTCCCATGTCGGGAATCGAACCCCGGTCTTCGGCATGACGCTTTGACCACTAGGCTACCCGAAAGCCCCACACTTCTAATGATGAGTGAGAGGTATGAGTGGCAGGCGATACCGGTAGAGCAGAACGTGCCTACCATTTTCGCGAACACGTGGTGTCATCACTGATTTTCAGTGATCCATTTATATTATATAGCACTTTTTGCAACTGCCCAATTGAATCTGTTTCGGTGGATAGGCGAGACTGATATATTTATTTTCGGTTTCAATCTAGTCAGACGGGACTCAACTAGTTTTGCTAAGGCAGTGAATCCAGATACAAGTGGTACCACCTGCAATTAGTCGTCACGTCAACGCGGATTTCCTCATAACTCTTTGAAGGTAAGGATTACTTATACGTTTGGTCCAGAAGCAAGTTGAACGTCAACCGATGTTTTCATCAACGTTTTGTTGATATAGTTCTTATATGATGTTTGTGTGTAAAGTTTCATATGTATTCGTATCACGTGAACCGAGCGGGGAAAACAAGGAAATATAAACATCGCATTAACACTCCTGAATATTAGTTAAGTATCAATGAACCTTCACAACTACAGTAAACTACGGTTATAACGAACTCAAAGGGACTACTATTTTTAGTTCGTTATAACCGTAGTTCGTTATAAGCATATACACAGCATAACCACAGCAAATAGTCGGGACTAAAAAGTAAGTTCGTTATATCCGTCAGTTCGTTATAAGCGTGTTCGTTATAACCGTAGTTTACTGTACTTGTATTTGACATGTGACTGAGGCCGGAGTGAACTGAGGACTCTGAATTTTGTGTTTGATAGGCAGTTTTTTGGATGCGGTTAGTTCTGGCATGTCGTGAATATTTTATACAAAACAAATACCAGTAATATGTGCTCTTCGAGGCGAGTGACTGGGTTGATATCACGTCCTCGAACTCAGATGGAATGGATTATTCCTCATCATATCAATCACTAGTTTGTCGACTATTTTCAGGCCATTTTCAAGGAAAGGCATTGAAATGGTAATGTTTTAAGGGGCCTTAAGGTGGCGGCAATGGTTATTCGTCAGCTTCTTCTGTGATTGTGTGTCCTTGATCAAACATTGTGTTAGTATGACAGTACCCATGTTTTCAACCAGAAATAATCAAGCGCGTTAATGAGGGTCAAGGAAGTGCAAATAACTTTTTTATTGAGTTAAATAACCCAAGGTACTCATGTTTGAGGTCGCAGTAGTAGTAGGAATTCAATTGATGAAACTCGAAGATAATGACACCTCCATGGAAAATGTTCTCGGGCCAGACTGTTTTGCAAGCTATTGTAGATTACTTTCTTTTTGGTCTGTGCATTTACTCAGCATCAACTGTCTCTCAGTTGTCGGCATTAAAGTCGTACCTGTTCAAATGAATGCTTAGAATCCACACAATTCACAAATATACATGGCATATCATGTAAGTTACGATAACGGTACAACACAACTTTAAATATTCCTAAATAGTATACAGCACCACACTCTACACATTTACACGAAAGGGTTACTGACATGAGCATTGTAAAATTGCTGTCGATGTTAGAATACAAGTGAACCCTCCATGCCCTTTTTATACCCAAAGTATATATTTCCCTGAATACAACACTAGCTTTTGAGGTACCTATTGCTACAACTGCGTGTAAATTTCAGAATGTGTCTGCGATTCTGACAGTAATACAATGGCAGTAATCTGTTTGTTAAATGCTTCAATGTTTGTTTACATCATACCATTAGCTTAACTGAAATTTGTTCTTTGTTTTTGCAGTAATCAAAGACAACATGTTGAAAGTCAAACTCACGATATTGGCGATATCAGCTGTGTGTTGCTGTGCAGGTAAAAGATGCATGCTACTTTTCATCTGTTCTGCTGATTTTCGAAACCGTCACTGTCGTCATCACTGTTAATTATTGTTGACAAATGCGACTTTATTCTTCTCAAACACCCTTACTATAGCTTGTTTTCTATAGCTGCTTAATCTGAATATATAATGAATATTTTATTGATGAATATTGATGATCGACAAACATGTGTTGGAATTGATCTTAGTAATGCAATGCATCTCTGCAAATGAATTTGATATTGGAAAATAAAATAAATGAACTTAACCATTAGATAACAGTTAATTTTGTGGGCGGTAGTGTCTGCACTGATGTAATCTTACATAATTGTAATATACCTGATGTATTCCTTAAATTGTAATTATTGATACCATTCCTTTCAATAAACATTTCTTGTGGGTACATTAATATCCACGTCATAATTATTTTCGATTTGTCTCTTTCTTACAACAACATACTTAATTGAAGCTGAATCAGCGTCATGGAGTGACCGAACGCCACTGATTAGAACGGATGCCTATGAGGGACTGCCTCTATCCCTGACTTGCCGCAAACGTCCTCCTGGGACAATCATCTGGTTTAAAATAACTGACACAAAGCAAGTTATGCAAATCACACCTGATCACAGGATAAAAATAGACGTGAACGGTAAGCAGCAGTAAGTCATGCGACAATCTACACATTTCTGTCAGACCATTGTTAGAACGATCTGAAAACTCAAATTCCACTTAGCATAACCCTGTCATGGAAAGGTCCTTCAGGTACCACAAGAATATAATTTCACTTGTGTATTTTGCAGGAACACTTCAGTTTTCTTGTGTGGATGTCACGGATACTGCAGTATATAAGTGCAGTGTCTCGGGTATCAGTACAATAATGCTTGGAAGTCCGGTCCACTTGAAAGTCATAAACGGTAAATACTTCATACCATTGAGCATTTTGTGTTGATAGTATGATGAGGCAAATACCCGTGTCATGTTATAACCAAAATAATGATACTATTCAATATGCACTCGTACTGCTGGGTTTGGTGAAACTACTGATGAGTAAGGATATGTAATCTATGAATAAGTAATTCGATTACACCCCGAAACCATTTCTAAATACCATCTCGATAATATGTTACAATATCCTGTTTCTTATAACATATGCTACGACGCTCTGCCAAAATGACAAGTCAAATATAGCAGGTACAGAGTAGGTATTGTGTTTCTTTTGCCTTTCCAGTTGACACCGAGTACCGCGATAAAGAACAGATCACCAAAACGGCCAGTGTGACACAATCAAATTCTTCAAGAACAGTCAAGACAGTGTCCAAAGAGGACACAGAAACATTTCAGGGTACCGACAAGGGCACAGTTGTGTCAACCACTGACGTTACCACTTTGAATGAAGTGGGTGAGTACCTGTGGCTACATATATTTACATTTACAAAGTACGTAATGTCAAATGACATCATGTGAGTGAGTATGGTTTTACGCCGCTTTTAGCAATATTCCAGCAATATCACGGAGGGGGATACCAGAAATGGGCTTCACACATTGTACCCATGTGGGGAATCGATCCCGGGCCTTCGGCGTGACGAGCGAACGCTTTAACCACTAGGCTACGCCACCGTCCCAATGACATCATGTCCCTGCATGACGAACACAAGCAACATTGAACATAAACATAGAATATTTAATGAGAAACAGTTTACGCCCTTTTTTAAGGAACCGACTGTATTTTTAATTCAGAGGTTGACGACACTAGTTTTGAAATCTGAAATCTAAACAAGTTTGTTGATCTGGTAATATTCTGTTTAGACGTCCTGTCTTTCGACTTGTCACTGGCTTGTTCAGTGATCTACATGTATGTCCATCATGACAGTACAGGAGTCATGCTTAACACCCCCTTGGTGTGATAACTGTTAAACAGGGTTCCACTGTCTACATAATATGTAATTTATGTGTTCTTTGTGCTGTGGTGGTATCGCTGTGCTGTCACACATACACTTGCATACAGAACAGATTTGAGTATAATTAATTAATTTTTTTGCTGAGAATATATATTACACATTTGTTTGCAATGATCAGGTTGACCCTTTAAATGCTTCTTCGCCTATTCCAAATACCCAGCTTATCGTAGTTTATACGACACGTTTCCGGATAAGGGTTGGTAAGAAGTATCTCACACCAGAATACTTTAGAATGTTTAGTGTGCTCATTTTAAAAAAAAGGACAATGTCAAACAATTGTGCAAGACATGTGCTTGTTGTAGACAAAACCCTTACTACTGTATGTTTCAATTTATATACAGACCAGGCAACCTCTATGTATTCCACTTCATCTTTGGAGGAGGATGGCAAAACAGCAACATCCGTTCCAGGCAAGATATGCATCTCATTAACTGATAAATATTTTACACTAGCAGTGTGTGCATGCAGTTATGTAACTGATTTGGTAAAGACTGTTACAATTCTATATATGTTAACAATACAGAAAACCCATGTCATAAAACGATGTCCCTGTTACACGGAATCTGAAATCATTAATCACACTTCAAATTTCCCCTCATGTGTAAATTCTGCGGTTGTTTCGAATATTTGCAAGGCGATGTTTAATGTATGGGTGTATGGGTGCATATTTAATTGAACAGTAACGATCTAAAGTGAGTGGTCCCCATTCGCTATTCATTTTAGTATCACAAACTCAGAACTAATTTCCTGCCTAATTCGAATTATTAATTGATTGTTATATTCATAATTTATGAAGTCATTAATTGCGATTTAAAACTTTGAAAGACGAAATGGATGGAAGTATGTGTAAAGATATGTCATGTTTATCATTGAAAGTGTGAATTCCCTTCATTATTTCAGCGTCCGCTTGTAGTTGGCCCTCAGCTCTGATTGGTGCATTAGTGGGTATAATCATCGTGCTTGTCCTAATCGGGCAATCGGGGTTGTCCTGATACGGTAAGAATCACGCTGTCAAATCTCATTTGAGACCTTTCTTCTAAAAATGTTATGATTTGGATCATAGCGATGCACGTTTTCAGTCCCTTGTGGCTACTTTTTCGTGACAAGTGGTTATTTTAATGATGGGAACGGCTAAGAACATTACGCGAGTTTTTAAGAGGTGCTGTTTTTTAGTCGATAGGATGTAAGACATTGACTGTAACACTAGACGCATCGTTGAGCTTTGTCAGAATCAATGTTGTAGTCATTATACGACGCGACTGATCATCACTTAATCTCAGGGTGCACGGTGGCTCCGTGGTCCCATGCAAAGGCGTGCCAGAATCCTGATCAATGATTAAATTTCATTAATTAATGATGCCATATATGTAGGCATGTTCATGGATTCAACAACAGTGATAACCCCCCGGACAACCTTGGGCATTTCTTCCACGTTGTCCTAACAAGCCTGTGGAATGACTGAAATATTGTTCAAGGCGGCGTTAAACCCAACTAACTCACTTAATCTCAAAAGCAAATCATGTATGGAGAGACAAAGTACACCGGTAGGTGTATACCTGATTTACACACTAAATAAAGGATTTATTTGTCTGTCATGTTAATCGTGTTGGGTGTTACTTTGTGAATTAAGTAAACAACGTACCTTGTTTTACCATGTTAGACATAAATGTACAAATGATGTTTAATATAGTGGGAGTACAAAATTTATTTCAGGCGTATGAAGAAAAATGACAACCCTCCCTCTTGCCCTGAAAAGAATGATGGAGGCATACATAGAGTTCAAGCGACACCTTCCACCAGCAATCCAACGTATGGTACACACGTTCTGGAATCCTAAATGTAGTGCTTGAGGCTGTGTGTTCCTTTCAAACCGACCATTTACTGTTCCCCTGTGACTATTCTGTGCATTACCTTCGCATATGTTAAGCTAAGACAGCTTGGAAATGTTCCACGCGCACATGTCAGAAGGAATGTAAGATTTTGGTTTTTCCCCACCAAAAGTACCAAAGAATACAACTGGGTACACATTAACCTCCACCTTTTAACACAGCGTCAGTTGTCAAGCATGTCATTTAAAACAGAGCGTGCGAGCGTTGAAGTTCTTTCTTATTGGCAATGCACATGACTGACGCGCAGGTTGTGATGAGTTACTGATGCCGAGAAACGTTTACTGATTTAGCCTAAATACGGCACATATATAAACATGGCGCCCCAGACTCTTTTGTCTGTCCTGTATCCACCAGCGTCATGCATGTAGGTACAAATTAAAGTTATTGTCACTTGCGAGTTGTAACATTTCATTGTTATAATGTTAATCCATTCATTCAACTGCATCGATCATTGATTTGCTCATCGAAGATTCGTGCATTTTCAAAATGCATAGCCTTCTTAGAAAAATAATCAAAAAACATTTGGCTAGCAGAATCCATATGGTCAAACTCTTATGCCATTAAAATAAAACCCAATTTTTGTTAAGCATAAAATAACCTGTGTCATATTATACGAGGTGTATGCTGCAGGTGCTGACATTTAACAGTTTACAGTAAAGTCATGTAATATAACTTACCTTTTGCTGCCCAAGATATTACAAAATGTAGATTTTATCTAGTATGCTTTACAGCTCACAGACGCAACAAGACCATAGAATAATCTTTTTCATTCATATTCGTGTATTCTTAATGTTGCCACAAACTATTGATGTCATGAAAATAATTGCTTGACAAATTACGTTTCTTTATTGTTCTACATGTTCAAAATATGTCTCTGCTGTAAATCAATTGTCGCTCATATCTCATATCTAGGTACATAAACAATATATTTTGACGATGTATCAAACGACAGTGGTGATTTATCTACAACATCTTTCAATCAGTGGTAGGACGTTATCAATGGAGGTTTTGAGGGCTCCTTTCGGTGGACTGTCTACATGCATCTCTAGGTGACACGATAGTATTTTCTTCCCTAACAATAAATAGGACTATTGTTTACTTTCAGTGATTTTACTGTTTTCATGTCGCCGGACACAGTTCTCAACCATTGCCAATTTGCAACGCCAGAACATACATGTTTTCTGACATGACGAAGGTTTTCGGCTCATATTCCATTTTGTATTACATGTACATATTCTCATAACAAGGTACTTTTTCATATTTTGTCATAACAATACACATACCTACTATTGTTCAGCGTTAAATTGTATGTCAACAGTTCACGTGAATAGACCATAAAGCTTGGTATGGTCATAAGTACAACTGAATCAAGAAAACCTGATTGTGAGCAGAGACTTTCAATCAGAACAATCATGAAAAGAAAATGCTCTGTGAATTTCCCTGGCCATAAATCCGAAGTACTTAGACACTTGATGTTAGTTTGATACATGAAGTATTTCTCATATGATATTCATGAAGTACTTATACATAATGTATATATAAAATTTCGTCTAGTATCGTACTGTCACTAATACTGTACATATAGTCACAATGTATCTCATATATAACGTATCATATACATTTTTATACAAGAAATCGAAATAGGTTTTTCACTTTATGCCTTATTAAAGCTATTGAAAACGCTTTCAACATGTGGTGTTTTAATTGGTTCCTGGATCGCGTTAAACGGTTTACAAAAAGACTCCTCCTCGTTCATTTCCTTCTGTTTTACCCAGCTGTTGTCATATCAACAAATTTGACCACAAACGAAGAAAGGAATTTCATGAAAACGTTTGCAATGGTTTTCAATTATACAAGTGAAACAGTTTGAGATGAGTTTTGCATTTTGACTTGACTTTAGCAATAGATTTTATTTGGAGAATAAGTTTGAACTTCAACTTGACCGATTCAATTACTGCTACATCAAACGATAATATATATATGTACATGTAACTTCAGCAACGACTGGGATAGTCATGCACACACACACACACACACACACACACACACACACACACACACACACACACACACACACACACACACACACACACACACACACACACACACACACACACACGCATGCACGCACGCACGCACGCACGTAAAAAATAAAATATTTAATATACCTCTTTATTAAAACTAACTGCAAAAACGGCCAAGATATTTCCCTATTTCACAATGATTATCTGAAAATGCAGTATACAAACATGGTGAAGTAAATAATGAAATCGTAAATATTTACCATACAAAATTGTATTTTGATTTTCTCTTTGACACAGTTATGTTATAGTGGACCTCAAAGTCAAGTCAAAGAAGTTTATTGTACAAAAGGCCACCGGCCCATATACAAGAGAGAGTTACGCATGTAGATACAATCATATATGTTACACATTGGGATATACACGTTGTTTGATTAATTCATTTCTTTTGGCTAATGCATGCTTAATATAAAGAGAAAGATTTAATATATTTGATTCGTTCTTTGTCGTCAGCATAACTACAAAGGCGTTTATCGGTGACATTGCTATTAAATAATCTTTTATATATTTCTTTCGGAGATCTATGAGCTAAAGTTCAATATACATATAAATAGGCGAAGTGAGGTGAAATTGGGTTTAACGTCGCGTTCAAGATTATTGCACTTATATAGCGACATGCATGCACATGTGTGTGTGTGTGTGTGTGTGTGTGTGTGTGTGTGTGTGTGTGTGTGTGTGTGTGTGTGTGTGTGTGTGTGTGGCTGCTTGTACTAGTCCCGACTGATGCCGATTTATAGTGCTAGCACACTGAGATACCATGCCGCAGTTTAACATGAAAACCACACACAGACACAGTATGCTGACTCCGTTTTAGCCCCTTAATGCCGAGCGACAGGCAGGGTAACAACAAGTACCATCTTTTAACGTCTTTTGGTATGAAGCGGCCGGGGATCGAACCCCGGACCTTCCGCTTTCCGGGCGGACGCTCTACCACTAGACCACGGAGGCGGTCTACATATAAATAAATATAAATAATTCGTTTGTCTTTCTGATAAATAACATAAATGATCTAAAGTAATAACTGCAATATGAAATGCGATAACCTGTCTGTTTTTTGTTAATGTGTTTATCGTGTTTCGTTTGTTTGTTGTTTAACGTCGCACTCAGCAATATTCCACCCACATGACGGCCGTCTGTAAATAATCGAATCGGGCCAGAAAATCCAGTGATTGACGTCATGAGCATCGATTCACATATATTCCTACGCGAAAGGTGTATAGCGACAATTTGCAAGAGCAAAAACGTGCATTAAACATATGTCACATGTCAACATATTGTGAAACCTCCAACATACATGTACCTGTTGCCATTGTTAAGTATATGCTAATGATTTAACTTAACATACTTCGATTTCAGGCGCTTGGAGAAACAGAAGACAGACAACCGTACACCAACCTGCCGATATGACGATGGAGGGGTTTATGTTGGCTAGAAATCACCTCCCACCAGCAATCTTATGTTGTCATGTAGGCATGTGTTACTTACATTAACGTAAACTGTTAATGATATCGAAATGTATCATGTTTCTGGTATTCTCGCGTGATGCTTTTTTCCAGCAAAAGACCAATGAATAGTGTGTAAATACACATACATTATCTTGTTCCAGACTTTTGTAGACTGTAATTCAGTAATGTACACTATGCATATGGGTACAAGGCTCTAGCCACTTGAAGGTTGAGACATCATTGCAATGTAGCATTAATGTATTTATGTCATAGTTGTTTAACTGTCATAGTACCGTATAGTCTGATAACACACTTTCAGAAATTAATTTCAAACTGTCTGTTACACAATTCTGCATTACCATGTGCATGACTGTGCCTTCGTAAATGTTCATATTAGAGTTTAAGTTCACCTGGTTACAATCAATTTATTTTTATTTTTACTGTTCACATGTGTTTCTCTTCAATGACAATGGGCTATCGCGTTTCCTTCTGTAATATTTTGCTCAGAAAAAGCAGCAATCAAGACACATGCGCAATTTTCCAAATTTATCATAAACTTTCACAAAACATTTGTATGATTGCAATCTGATTAATGTAATAATTCATTAAAAGGGAACAACATTTGTCCTTACACATATCTCCATCTTTTGAAATACGTTCAAAAATATTTAAAAACTTTCAAGGCCCTCTAAACAATGATAATCAATGATATGTTATGACATGTACATGCCTTATTCAGTTTCTCATGCAGAGACGAATTACACCGGTAGGTGTATACCTGATTTACACACTAAATAAAGGAATTATTTGTCTTTCATGTGAATCGTGTTGGATGTTACTTTGTGAATTAAGTAAACAACGTACCTTGTTTTATCATGTTTGTACCAAAATGCACAAATGCTGTTTTCATATAGTGGGAGTACAAAATTTATTTCAGGCGTATGAAGAAAAGTGACAACCCCCTCTCTTGCCCTGGAAAGGAGGATGGAAGCATACATAGAGTTCAAGGGACACCTTCCACCAGCAATCCAACGTATGGTACACACGTTCTGGAATCCTAAATGTAGTGCTTGAGGCTGTGTGTTCCTTTCAAACCGACCATTTACTGTTCCAGTGTCATTTATTCTGTGCATTATCTTCGCATATGTTAAGCTAAGGCAGCTTGGAAATGTTTCACGCACACATTTTTCTCAAAAGTAAGAAGGAATGTGGGATTTTGGTTTTTCACTACCAAAAGTACCAAAGAATACAACTGGGTACACATTAACCTCCACCCTTTAACACAACGTCAGTTGTCAAGCTTGTCATTTTATAACATAGCATGCGAGCGTTGAAGTTCTTTCTTATTAGCAATGCACATGACTGACGCGCAGGTTGTGATGAGGTACTGATCCCGAGAAACGTTTACTGTTTTAGCCTAAATACGGCACATATATAAACATGGCGCCCCAGACTCTTTTGTCTGTACTTTATCAACCAGCGCCATGCATGTAGGTACAAATCAAAGTTATTGTCACTTGCGAGTTGTAACATTTCATTGTTATAATGTTAATCCATTCATTCAACTGCATCGATCATTGGTTTGCTCATCGCAGATACGTGCATTTTCGAAATGCATAGCCTTCTTACAAAAATAATCAAAAAACATTTGGCTGGCAGAATCCATATGGTCAAACTCTTATGCCATTAAAATAGAACCCAATTTTTGTTAAGCATAAAATAACCTGTGTCATATTATACGAGGTGTATGCGGCCGGTGCTGACATTTTACGGTTTACAGTGAAGTCATGTAATATAACTTACCTTTTGCTGCCCAAGATATTACAAAATGTAGATTTTATCTAGTATGCTTTACAGCTCACAGACGCAAGAAGACCATAGAATAATCTATTTTCATTCATATTCACGTATTCTTAATGCCACCACAAACTATTGATATCATGAAAATAATTGCTTGACAAATTACGTTTCTTTATTGTTCTACATGTTCTAAATATGTCTCTGCTGTAAATCAATTGTCGCTCATATCTCATATCTAGGTACATAAACATTATATTTTGACGATGTATCAAACGACAGTGATGATTTATCTATAAAATCTTTCAATCAGTGGTAGGACGTTATCAATGGAGGTTTTGAGGGCTCCTTACGCTGGACTGTCTACATGCATCTCTAGGTGACACGATAGTATTTTCTTCCCTAACAATAAATAGGACTATTGTTTACTTTCAGTGATTTTAATGTGTTCATGTCCCCGTTCACAGTTCTCAACCATTGCCAATTTGCAACGCCAGAACATACATGTTTTCTGACATGACGAAGGTTTTCGGCTCATATTCCATTTTGTATTACTTGTACATATTCTCATAACAAGGTACTTTTTCATATTTTGTCATAACAATACACATACCTACTATTGTTCAGCGTTAAATTGTATGTCAACAGTTCACGTGAATAGACCATAAAGCTTCATATGGTCATAAGTACAACTGAATCAAGAAAACCTGATTGTGAGCAGAGACTTTCAATCAGAACAATCATGAAAAGAAAATGCTCTGTGAATTTCCCTGGCCATAAATCCGAAGTACTTAGACACTTGATGTTAGTTTGATGCATGAAGTTTTTCTCATATGCTATTCATCAAGTACTTATACATAATGTATATATATAAGGATTTCGTCTAGTATCGTACTGTAACTAATACTGTACATAAAGTCACAATGTATCTCATATAAAACGTATCATATACATTTTTATACAAGAAATCGAAATAGGTTTTTCAATTTATGCCATATTAAAGCTATTGAAAACGCTTTCAACATGTGGTGTTTTAATTGGTTCCTGGATCGCGTTAAACGGTTTACAAAAAGACTCCTCCTCGTTCATTTCCTTCCGTCTGTTTTACCCAGCTGTTGTCGTCATATCAACAAATTAGACCACAACCGAAGAAAGGAATTTCATGACTCGTTTGCAATGGTTTTCAATAATACCAGTGAAACAGTTTGAGTTGAGTTTAGCATTTTGACTTCTTTTACCAATAGATTTTATTTGGAGAATAAGTTTGAACTTAGTTTCATTTTCACTTGTAATAGCACGTATGTAGCAAACAAGGAAATTCAACTTGACCGATTCAATTACTGCTACATCAAATGATAATATATATGTACATGTAACTTCAGCAACGTTTAGGACACACACACACACACACACACACACACACACACACACACACACACACACACACACACACACACACACACACACACACACACACTCACTCACTCACTCACTCACTCACTCTGATGTCACACATGGCTACTTCATTTCAGCGTGGGGATGCCACCTGTCAGTCGTTACAGGACATTTACAGAATATTTCTCAACATGAAGGTTTGGATAGGGAAAAAAACACACAGATTGCTGGTGTCCCTTCTCGTATATACAGTTTGTTCCTTCGTTTGTTTGTTTGTTGTTTAACGCAGCACTCAACATTATTCAAGTGATATGTCGGCGGTCTGTGAATTATCGAGTCTGGACCTGAAAATCCAGTGATTGACATCATAATCATGGGTATCGATCCACGCAATTGGGATCGATGACAAGCAGCGAGTCTGATCATCCGATCCCGTTAGTCGCCTTTTACGACAAGCATGGGTTGCTGAGGACCATTTCTAATGAGATCATTACCTTAAATTTTATAGAAATATCAAGTGGGATATATAAGCTATACAGTTACATTAACTCACATGGAAGGAATACAAATATTAAAACATGTTATATGTGTAGTTGTTGAATCACTTTATCCTGAACTGAACATACACTTTAATTTCTTTTAAAATCTACGTCACAATGAATGCCTGATAACGATATGCGATAGCTATAATGTTGTTTCCAGTTGTTAAATTGGTGATATCGAGTGAACATCTGTATCTGCAAGTTTTCCTGATCTCTTGTTTAAATGACACGTTATTTCCTACAACAGTGTGGATTGAAGGACCAGAGATGAAAATTAAGCGTTTTGGTTTCCGGTTCGTCTATTCCAGAATAACTCAAAGTAAAGGGTTTATCATAGACATCCAGGGGTCCATGCTTGTGCTACCGAGAGTCAAACCGGCACTTATAAGTTATATTTCACTACACTTGACATTTATGTACTCATGTTTCTGTTGACAACACATTTCAACAATATTATACAATTCTAAGTCGCGTCAAATAATTTATTACGTGATTCATTTCGATTTCCTTTACAAAACAAGTAATCTGCACGTTGATCAAGGCAACAGTTACTGCACACGCACAGCTGTCTATGAACTGAACAATTGGAACCAGTCATCATATTATAGCAAACATTATGACTGTTCTAGTGTGGAATATCTTCTGTGCCATATAGGGTTTGGTGATAGTGTTCTTATCTTTAATAGGGAACTATGAAATATTGATATACATATGTGAAACATTTTGACTAATTGATCGGCGTCATGTCATTCGTCCTTTACATATGAGTATATAAAACTGATTTTGGTCAAATATATTTACCCGAAGCTGATATATGTTTCCTTGTGAGTGATATATTGAGTCACGAATTTCTTAATAATGTCTATCTGCAAAACATGATATTTTTGACTGAGTGTGCAGGTGTCTCGACAGGATGAAGCCAATGGATGACAGCTGTATCCGTTGGAGTCATGTATGGATAAATAGAAACTAAGTAAAAAGGTCAGGTATGACGCAATGTCAGTGTTAACAAACAAGCAATAGTCAGAATTGACTCTCGGGCATCCAGGCAAATAACTTTAATAATTGTTACCATTATCAAAATAGTACTCTAAGATACCGAAAATCAGTGTGTAGTTTGGGCGTGTAGGCAACTTTGGCGATAGTGCTCACTGATCTATTGACCGGGGTAATAATAATGTAGCGCTGTGAGTGTCCACTTGGTGAATGGAATCTGGCGCATTATAAATGCACTTATTATTATTATTATTATTATTATTATTATTATTATTATTATTATTATTATTATTATTATTAGATCAAGTGATTTAGCGAGGACGATAGGCTTATCAATTTCCATACAAGTGATTGCAAACCTCTGCGGCTTGGGGGCTTTTCCCGAATGTAAAATAGTTGGGTTTGGCCGATAAAAGACTGCATTTGACTGCATTTCGTAACATTATGACAATGTTATATGACCAGACCAACTCTACGTCTCAAACTTGACGTCTCATAGATTAGAGTAGCTTCACTTTGATAAAGGGCAGTTACTCTTGCGGGAGAACCTATTGATTACCGCGAAAGACAAGCACTGACGAAATTATGTGTTGGAGCTTCTATTTTGTTTATAATTGTGCTCATATGGTTACTGTATTTCAGTCATTGTCTAAAAAGATGTTTCAGTTGGAGCTAAAATCCCTGTTATCACTGTCCAACCGACTAATCACTGAACTTGCGGTGTAATTTATCAATGGCCGGTTTCCTGGAAAACTTGTTTAATTTTAGTCACCGTTTGTGCGAGAGAATGCTCTCGGCGATGGAAAGAAATACATTATGTGATGAAGAGGTTGTCACGCTTGTGTGTCTTGGGATGGTAAATATCCTGTATTAGGGATGAAAACTTAGTATTTAGATCGCCAAGGAATACAATGTGTACCCCTAATACAGGATATCTACCGTCACAAAACACACAAGCGTGATAAACTCTACATAATCATACTGAACCTAAAACATTTGACGTCCCTCGAGAAGAACTGGTCTCCAGCATCCACAACGGGAGTAGGTAGTCTGGTTCTCTGACTTGGTTCATGCATGTCATCGTATGCCAATTGTGTAGATCGCTGCTCATGATGTCAATTACTGAAGTGTCCTGACCATTCGTGATTATTACCGCTGTCGTATAGCTGAGTGCGGTGTTAAACAACAAAGAAACAAAACATTTGGCGTGCTCTATTAAAGCTACGCATTTGTCTTCATTTGCTTCTTTCAAATTATTTTCCCATTTCAGTGCACCTTGTCGGGTCACTCGATAAGATGGACATGTAGTCTTTCAGCATGAGTCTATTATTCTTTTCTTGTCCAAATGCCCCCTATTACAACATCTATTAAACGTGAGGTTTGCAGTTCGCATGGACATTATTCAGTTTTAAGAAGCAGGAAGTTTTAATGACATGTTCCTGTACTGGGATTTCATCGAGATATATTTCCGCTTAGCCGATGACTTAGCTTGGTCTAATCCAACCCAGTCAATCATATTCAAAAAGGTATGTCAAGACGGGTTGCTGTAGTTCTTGCCTCCATTTCGTTGTTGTTTAGACATGCAGGTATGTGTATTTGTTTCAAAGATAACTTGACATACTGACACTACGACCATGTTCAATGTTTGGATAAACTTATTTTCTGATATGAAATGAGATTATATGTACTTAAAGGGGCTGTTCTTTGGTCGGGTTATGTGAACACTCTATTAGACGACTATTTCGTCAACACGTGTACACACACATTTAGAAATTAATCGACCCAGCATTGGGACAATGGATACAAGACGTATTATTATATTGTGCATTGTATCTTCAATGATCATCGTGTCTGCGACGAGCCTGGTTTTCACTCAAGGGATAATAATAATGATAAATATGATAATGCAAGTTGCATTGTGAACCCCCAGAAAGTCACCCCTACATACACATTACCATCCCATCCCAATAGGTATCCATTCATTGCTGGGTGAACAGAGCATTTTTTTAGCAATGTCTCGAGACTGAGGAGGCAAATGTGTATTTCAGTATTGGACACTTTCAGGTCCCAAAACCATCGACTCTCCGCAGCCACCATTGCGTAACTTCGCCTGATTTAAGGCCTGTGTGGTGTACAACGCTGATAACGTGCCGCTCCAGTGTTTGTCTTGAGCTCCAGAGTGTGTGAACTCTAATGTTTTGTATGACACCTCACTTCAGGCCTTCGTCCAATATCCAGCTGACAAGCCGTGAAGTAACTGTAATACTGTTCAAAACGGCGTTAAACCTAAACTCACTAACACATACACCCGGTCTCTGTCATTGTACATTCTTCCATTCACATACGGTACATCCGGCAAACACTTCCAGTACCCTTCTTTCCTCAGATATGGATACGTCCTGGAATGTTCGAGCTCAGGACCTACAGCTGACTGTACCCGCAGGGGAACCAGCGTCACTCATCTGTCGGGAACCACCCCCAGGGAAGATAGCCTGGTACAGAAAGCGTGCAAATGTATTCCCTTCTCAAATCAAGAACACCAACAGAACAAGGACAGATTCGGACGGTAATTCTTATGCTAACATGCTATTTAACTGACCTTGATACAGAATAGATTTGTTTGATTTGTGCAACATGACGGAATTCAGTAATATTATGAAAACTAATGATAATTATAAGAATCCGTCTCATTTAGAATATTGGTACACGGATGGTCCATTGTTCTAAAGCCAGTGCTATCGAAGTGTAGATGTGAGTACTTTGGCCCCTAGGATAAAGGCGACGTTTTGTGCCGATGATTGCCCTGGCTGACTCAGTGACGTGTCTCACCAAAGAAGTACACCTCTACAACCTGTGTCTCTTTCTCCACTTCAGACTGACACTCCCTGACTGAAATACTGTTCAGGTTGGTTTGACAGTTTTAATCACTTTAATGTTTCTCTTATTTGCCTTTAGGTACACTTCACTTTGCCTTCGTACAGGAAAACGACACGGGATTGTTCGAGTGTGGGGTCAGTTCAATGTCATCGCATTCTGTGACTTTTGGTAGTAAAGTCAATATGAACGTCCAAACATCAACAGGTAATTAAAAACCGTTTCCATAATCATAAGAAATCCAAATTGAGGCAAATTTGGGTGTGAAGAAAGCGAAAAGTCAGTTGTTTGAACATGTGTGATATTTCCAGACAAATGTTCAAAGTTTCAAATAGACATTTCGGGTGGGTTAAACAGGCCATATCATACGTTGTCGTTTCAAGACAGTTACATACTTGTTCTCGTGTTTCAGGTGAAATGATGGACAGGAAGCCAAAGGTGATGTTTCACAGTGGCACCATCAAGAGTGAACTCGGAGAGGATGTACAACTGGAATGTATCTTCAGCGGCAGGTCCGTTGTCATATGTTGTCATGTAGCAACTTCGTATACATTTGGTCACACGTGCTTACACTGTAGCTTGTCACCCCGAGGACCCCGGGACGCCACATCGGTACAAGTTAATCTTTGGTGTTGCTGTTGTGATGTATTGTAATCGTGCTAAACGTGGCGTAAAACAACCATAAATTCACATATGATTTGAATCAACCTTGCAGACATTATTTATAAGTTCGAAATAATATCATATATGTGCTAAAACTTTGTTCTAAATTTTTTGTTTAAAGTGATAGCGTAAAGCGAACTGTCGTTTTCAATTTTGAATTTCATTGAATCTAGTTCACCAAACATCAACTAATTCTGATGCCGTCTACCTGAAATATAGAGTAATATTAAGGTGACACTTCATCGACGTAGCCATGGCAACTTAATGAAAAAGGAATTAAAGAAAACGTGAAGAGCAGAGGTTACTTTATCCTGACAAGGGATGTTTCCGATGTTAGGACTACGACTGTCGTAACTCCTGAACATTACCACGTACAGGGAGGGCCTAAATACACAGAACTGGTTACCAACCATTTTATATTTTACCTCACTGATTAAGGACTTGACATGGATGCTGGCACAGTATGTGTCATCGAAATGACTGACTAGATAAAACACAATGATATCAACGATGAAATACATACACACTTACTCCTCTTTTACAGACCTCTACCAAAGATATCGTGGACACGTTCTGACGAGGTCCTCAAATCACGTGGCAGAGTTCTGGTCTCTCACGGTTTTGTGGTCATCAAGAACGTGACTGAGGCTGACCACGGAGTATATACATGTACAGGGGAGAACATCGCAGGGTCTGAGTCTTCATCTGTTACTTTCGACGTATTAAGGACGAGTAACAGTAAGTCAAGCTATTTTTTACACTGTCATGTATTCCTCTCGGCTGCGATTCCAGATTACAGTTTACAGCAACATATTCCTGTCGTAAGAGGAAACTCGCGTGAATGGTTGGTCAGGCTCAGTGATTTGGTTCAACTTGATTCTTTGCCAACGCACTCCGACAGCGGGATCGTTGCAGACAATATCAATGACTGGTTTGTTACAGGCCACCGGCTAAGTGTCACAGTGTACAGTATTAATGTTACTGAACAAGTTACAACTTTATTGCAGAATACATGACTTCTCGAAATTCTGTTTGTGATCTATCTTCATTTCTCAGCCGATGTCTCCGTCACGGTCAGTGCCGTTACAGTAGCTGTTTCAGTTGTGGCGCTCATCGCCATGGTGCTTTGCGGTTTAATCCTGGGTGTTGTGGTTTGGTATGTATCACTGTCATTATATACATGTTTGTTGGGTCGTGACTAACTGCATAAAATAGGTCTAGATAAGGCGGAGAAGGAATCCTAAGTTGGATAACGTTGGCCCGGTCCATTTCAACCTGAATAAAATATTTAAAAAAGCAACCAGAAACGACATTAACATTCTTCTGTTATCGGCATTCTCAAGTATATTTGTATGTGATTTTAAGATTTAAGACTGTGTCGGAGTATGTACAGATATAGGTTTTGCTACGTATCTTATCCCCGTGTCTTAGGGTTAGATAATAAGTGATATGTATGTACATGGAAAGTTAGAAATATTCGATGGATGGGATGACACAGACTCAACTAGTAAAGGGCTTCAATCAAAACCTCCATGACGTGAAAAGAAACCCGGGGCTTCAGCGTGACAAATAACAAACACTTTCTACGAAAAGTGCCTCTACATATCATGTCACTTGTTTACCTGAATAATTTTCTTTCAGGCACAAGAAGACAACAGCAAGGAAATCAACAGCAAGGAAATAAGGAAAAGTCCTTGCATCGGTTGAGAAAAGAGAATTAAACATCTGGTAGTTAAACAAATAATTCATGACAGGATATGATGTAAATACGTATATGTGTATGAGAGAATACTCATATATACGTTTCCCCACACATACACCAACTATTCTGTCCTAACCATCCCGACTTGTATTTGTTACTATGTTAGAACGGACAGAGGGTAAACAGTCGATTCGTTCGTTTCTTCCGGGTTCAAAACTTAAAAACATATACACTTTCTGTCGAAATAGTTGGCGTACATGTTATAAGTAGATTGGAAAAAAGACAAAAGGGGTACAAACCTGTCCTCGATATTCTGTAACGTACAATCTGACGGGGCTTGAGAAGGCCGGAGCAACATCGGCATCAGGCAGCGATACTGTAGAAGTTTCGTTAAGTCGAGATAGTATGTTTTAGTGACCAATGTATGTCTGACAGATAAGCGACACTGTATACAGTTACTCCTCCTCAGCTTGTTATGTGGATTATGTAAATATTCCTATAATTGTACAATGGACTCTGCTTTTAAAATATATTTCTTACGGTTATGGAAAGGGGTTTGTCGCTTTCATTATATATATATCTGTCTGTTTGTCAATAATATGCATAATTTAAGGGTAATATGTTGACATTGTGAATGTGTTTCTGTTCAAAGCTGACATTTTAATGTAAACGTTTATCATCGACTGAAGTCAAAATGACATGCAAAACTTTCACTTTCAGCGTACAAACGCTACAATTATATGTGACGGGAACTGAATAGCGAATTAAGGTCATGTACGTTAATGGCTTATCATATTAATATTGATTCTTTATAACTGTAAGGAAGAAGTTATTCATATATAATATATTATTCTGATTTACTTTCAAATAAAAAAATTAAATTGTTTGTGAATAGCTTCTTCAAGTTGATATCTACATTCTATGTCTATTGTTTCTTTTGTTGATTCACATTGTGTATAATATTGCCCAAGGGAATTTTCCTTGGACAGTTGTTTACCAATACATTTCAATAAAAATTATCAGGAATTATGCAAAGTCCTTTTCACGTGAATTAATTTATGATGAAATGTACTAAAATATATATACATGTACTTGGATTGTACAAAACATGTATTATTCTGCTTAATTGTATTTTATTAAACCTTTCTTGAAAACATTGAACGCATATTCATGATGTAAAGACTATGTGATGTTGTTAATTATTACAAGGACCGCCTCCATGGTCTAGTGGTTGAGCGTCCGCCCGTAGAGGGTAAGGTCCGTGGTTCGATCCCCGTCGCTTGATACTAAATACTTGTTTTTACCCTGTCTGGCGCTCGGTATTAAGGGGCAAAAACAAGGACTGGTCGGCTCAAAGTCATCATAGTATGTGGGGTATTCCTGTTAAACTGCGGCATGGTATCTCAGTGGGCTAGCACTGTAAATCGGCATTAGTCCGGACTAGTACAAGCAGTCACATACACGTGTGCATGCACGTCGCTATATAAGTGTAATGATCTTGGACGCGACGTTAAACCCCATTTCACCTTACCTAATTATTACAAATGAAAACGGACCTGGGTACCGGAATGTCCTTTCAAATGCGCACATGGAACAAAATATATCAGAACCTAAATTTCCCCATTTCAAACTGCAGGGTAATAAACCTTTCACTATTGCATGTTTGAAAAAAACGCATTACCGAGCAGAAATATAAATTTGATTTTTGATCAAACAAAATACAACACAGTATATCTTACAAAAAAGTACCACCCTGGGGTTGTTCCGGGTTAAAATGGATCCAAAGCTACTCATGCTTGTCGTAAGAAGCGACTAAATGTTGGTTGGTTGGTTTATTGTTTAACGCAACACTCAGCAATATTCCAGCTATATGACAATGGTCTGTAAATAATCGGTCTGGACCAGACAATCCAGTGATTGATATCATGAGCATCGATCCACGCAATTGGGATCGATGACAAGCATCAACCAAGTCAGCGAGGCTGACCACTCGATCCCGTAAGTCGCCCTTACGACAAGCATAGTCGCCTTTGACTAAATGGATCGGGTGGTCAGGCTTATGATGTCAATAGCTGGATTCTTTTCCCCACATAAACACGTACCATCAATCACAGACCTGGATGTTTACAAATACAGTGATCATAACTAGCCAATATCGCTTGTAGGAGTGAAGCGTCATGTAAATATCACTCGATCAGCTAGCCCACAAAGTCTACCAAGACAGGAGACCAATAAGACCAGGTTTCAAAAGCCTGTTGAGCATGCTCATTCTACGTCATACAATTCTTGCTGAAAAGTTGTTTCATCAAGGTTCAACATTTAAGACATCTGTTAAGCTTTCAAAACGTTTTATGATAGACATGTGGATGACATTGCCAAATTTGTTGCATCAGCGACAAAAATGATGTCCAATTCACTTCCCTATTTTGACGTGTACGGTAGTAGGATAACCATATATATTCCCGTGTTTTCTATACAGGTAAACAATTGATTTGCCTTTGCATCTGTTTGTGACGGGTGCCAGTGGTGGGGATACGCTCACACCTCGTATCATCACTATTTGGTAGTGATTCAAAACCACATGCTCATGATATAGTCGGAATCGAACAATTGACTTCTAATGATTTCTTATGAATATGGAAGGGGTTTTGTCGGGTTTTTGTTCATTTACAGGTCAAAGAGGATTCATCAGTAGCCAGATAGCCCACTGCCATCAATGTTCATTATCGTGTACTGCGAACAGACAAAAGAGTATTGAACAGTGCCCAGGTTACCCACAACCGTCAATGTTCACGTAACGTGTCTTACTTGCCAATAGTTAGCCTTCCCTTCATGCCGAGCAATATTCCAGCAGCTTTAGCCTTTGGTGTTAACATTTCACAACTTATGAGATGCAATCGAACATGCTCCTTCTACCAAGATTTCAAAGAGCGTCACACGTCAAACAATCAAGGCCTCAAAACAGTATTCAACAAGGTATTAGTACATCCAAGGTGACCATTGTGACAAATGAAATCCGTAATTTCAACCAGCTTGACCACAACCTACTCCGAGAATGAGAAGAACATATGTTAATATAAGTGATGTGTTTACCTTTCTGCATATTTTTATTTTCATGTTATTGTACTCTCTCTCTCTCTCTCTCTCTCTCTCTCTCTCTCTCTCTCTCTCTCTCTCTCTGTGTGTGTGTGTGTGTGTGTGTGTGTGTGTGTGTGTGTGTGTGTGTGTGTGTGTGTGTGTGTGTGTGTGTGTGTGTGTGTGTGTGTTAGTGTGTTAGTGTGTGATTCCAGATTAATGCCGGTTTTACAGTGCAAGCCCCTTGAGATACAAAGCAGAACTTTGTATATGGATGTCCCGCTCAAACACGTTATACTGAGCCTACCACACCTTGTCTTAGCCAAGCGCCATGGTAACAAGTACCGTCTTTAACTTTCCTTTGGTATGACAGAACCAGCGACCTTCCGCTCTTGAAGACCCTGTTTCCACTTGACCTAGCGTGCAATGTAATGGGATAATGCTATGAACATTAATCTTTCAAATTTAATGTGCAATAATATTCCATGTATAGCTGCACGTATACGATATTTTCATTTATACTTGAGTTAGTACGCATTCACCTCAGCAATTATTACAGCGCGCTAGTTACGAAACTAATTAACTACAACAGATATTAAGAGGCAGCCTGGTGGAAGCAACTACTTTGCTATTTATTTATTATTTATTTGCTTTTCGTTTTCCTTTCCATTGAGGGAAGCTGGACACACCAGGAAGTTTTAACTGGACAACACAACTGAACATAACACCGGTCAATTCCAATACTTCCCATCACTCTGAACACACGACGTGTCAAACCCAGTCACATTAGACCAACGTAAGTATTATATTTTGCTTTATTACATCATATTGTCGAATTTATATTTGTTTATCTTTGT
Source organism: Haliotis rufescens (assembly GCF_023055435.1). Classification (NCBI taxonomy): domain Eukaryota; kingdom Metazoa; phylum Mollusca; class Gastropoda; order Lepetellida; family Haliotidae; genus Haliotis; species Haliotis rufescens. The sequence goes on from NW_025963779.1 coordinate 17,797,321, forward strand.
TATGAATGAAGTCAATGTCATCATTCTGAATTAAACTATCATGTTAATTATCATGAAAGGTAAATCGATCATGTATGGGTGTTTGCCATTTGGGACCAGATGAATGTAGAGCTTTTCTAACATACGTGTGTGACCCTTTTCATATCAGTTAAAACTATGAAGAAAAAGGTGAACGGCAAAGGAAGAATTTCATGCAAAGTGCCGTAAATTGATTTTAGTACACTTGATACACTTAGTACACTTGTTGTAGTTCATGAGCTGATACGAATGATTAGACGCTATATGTTTAATTTCTTATGTTTCACTCTGCAAGTAGACCATGAATGCTTATTGATTGGATTCTATCACATTGTAAACATGTAGATCGATACGCACATGCAGACCCGTGAAGGGCCGGGTTAGTATATGTCTTCAGCAACTCATGCTTGCCGTAAGAGGCGACTATGTTTGTTGTAAGAGGCGACTATCAATTTTCAATTTCAATTTCTTTATTAACTCCAACCATCAGCCGGTGGTACATGAGTAACATAATAACATACATTCATACAATTATACAATGTGATCAAATGGCAACAGTGGTTTACTTTAGTACAGAGAATATTATTTTTACAAATTTAGATAGTTTTTGAAGATTGTAAGTTCTCATATTTGACATCAAGTGCTTTGACCAGTTTAGATATCTATTATAAATTAATGTTTTTCTTTGCTGGTCCAATTATTCACATCTAAAGAGGTAGTGGAACTGGTCGGCTATGGCTGGGGAGGTACAAAGCTTACAGGTGCGATATTCGTTTGGGGTGCCCTCCCAGCGGCCAGTCTCAATCGGCAAATTATTATTTAGGGTTCTGAATTTTAAGATTAGAGTAAAGATTTCTGGTGATAAGAGAAGATATTGTGCAAATTTGAAATTAGTTTTGTAAATTCTATAGTTGCAAGCTTTGGAGCTTGTAGTCCATTTTTGAATAAATTGATCTTTTAAAATGTTTTCAATTTTTTAGACTTACCAGCCGTGACTTACAGAATCCGGTTGATTAAAAATTACAGAAAGACCACACCTGTTTAATAACCTCTTAAGAGAGAGGTTAGAAGTGGTGATAAGTTTTCACCTTGTCGCACGCCGGAAGCGGTTACAAAATAATCATACAGATTGTTTTATTGAGCAAACGCATGATTCAATATTTCGGTACATATTTCTAATAACATTCAACATTTTCCACTAACACTTTGTTTTTTTGTAATTTATGCCATAGGTCGACTCTCCACACTTTGTCAAACGCTTTTGAGATGGGGATTGGGTGGTCAGGCTTCTCTGACTTGGTGTTGATGCATGTCATCGTATCCAGCTAGCATGGATCGATGCTCATGATATCGATCACTGGATTGTCTGTTCCAGACTCGATTATTTACAGACCACCGTCATATAGCTTGAATATTGCTGAGTACGGCGTTATGGAAACAAAACAAAACAAATTAAGAAAAAGACATAACGTGTTTTCATTATGCCGCCATGGGTCAATAAATAAATAATAATATATATATTTATTTGTAGAATGTATGGAACTATGCTGATATGGACTGTTTTAGCACTACGACGTGTACACACTGCCGGTAAGAGAGTGTCTTCATAAATTTCACAACCAGTTGCATTGTCGATACAATGGAAATATATGTAGACTTCCATTTGTGTATTTGTTTCAAATGTAGCTTGAAATACTGACACAACTAGTTTGGATGAACTAGTTTTCCGATATGAAATGAGATTTAATATATATATATATATATGTATTATATATATTTTTTGTGAAATTAATCGGCCAAGCCTTCAATCAATACAAACAGGAAATATTACCACATTGTGCATTGACTCTTCAATGATCATATGTCGCGTTTGCAACGAGCCTGTTTTTCACTCAAGGAAATCTCATCCGAGTAGGTACCCTTTCACTGCTGGGTGAACAGAGCACATTTCGAAGAAAGTCACTTGACAACACATGTAATATGTGTTCGAGTGTGGGAAACGTTCAAGATTCGAGCTTGCCGAATCAGGTCATCTTCTGTTAAACCTAACCAATTGTATTTCCTGTGCGTTGTACACAGGTAAAGGTGCCGCTCTAGTGTTTAAGTCATGGGTTCCCAAAAGTGTGTGATTTCTATGTGTATGACACTTCACTTCAGGTTTATCTTAAAAACGAAAATGACACCCCGTGAAGTAACAGTCATACTGTTCGCGTTACATTTAAACTCGCTAACACATATACCCGTTCATTGTTTCTCTGTAAACATACAGTCCTCTCTCCGGCAAACACTTCCAGCACCCTTCTTTCCTCAGAAATGGATGCGTCCTGGGATGTTCGAGCTCCGGTCCTACAGCTGACTGTACCCGCAGGGGAACCAGCGTCACTCATCTGCCGGGAACCACCCCCAGGGAAGATTGGCTGGTACAGAAAGCGTGCAAATGTATTCCCTTCTCAAATCAAGAAAACCAATAGAACAACGATAGATTCGGACGGTACATGACTACGATACTTAATATTTAATAGATATATCCCTCATACAGAATAAATGTGTTTTGGTTGTGTACCTTAGTTATGTTTATAAAACATCATGCCATTTAGCATATTGGTGAATGACAGGCTTTGTGGTCTAAAGTCACAGCTATTAAGCTGTGTGGAGCTGCGTTCCGCAGCCATGCCTGGATCCGATGATCCATGCCTGGACCCGATTATGGCCCTGGCTTACTATGTCACCAGTTACGTGTCTCACCAAAGTACACCTCTACAGTCCGCCGTCAAATAGCTAGAATATTGCTGAGTGCGGCGTTAAACAACAAATAAACAAAACACCTCTTCAACCTGTGTCAATTGCTCCACATCAGGCTGACACGCCTAAACTTAAATACTGTTCAGTTTTTTTTTGTCAGTTTGAATCACTTTAGGCTGCAATTATTTGTTTTTAGGCACACTTCACTTTTCCTTTGTGCATGGACACGACACGGGATCGTTCGAGTGTGGGGTCAGTGTAATGTCATCTGGCTCTGTGGTCTTTGGCAGTACAGTCAATATGACCGTCAAAAAATCAACAGGTAAATCAAAGAGAAAAAAACCTTTCCATTTTCCCATAATGATTAGGAGTACACATTGAAGAAAGTGTTAGAGGAAAAGGTAGAAGAACATGTCTGATAAATCCCATGATAATGTTTCAATCTGTTTCGCAATGTGAAAAGAAAGACATTTCCAGTGGGTCAAACAGGCCATATCATACCTTGTCGTTTCAAAACAATTACATAATTGATCGTGTTTCAGGTGAAGAGATGGACAGGAAGCCAAAGGTGATGTTTCACAGTGGCACCATCAAGAGTGAACTCGGAGAGGATGTACAACTGGAATGTATCTTCAGCGGCAGGTCTGTTGTCATATGTTGTCATGCAACGCTCTTGTAACTGTTTTATCACAAGTGCTTACCCTGAACCTTGTCACACCGTGGACCCCAGTTCGACCCACAAGTTTGAACTTCTGTTTTGGTGTTGCTCTTAGTGATAGCGAATATTGCTAAAAGTAATGAAAAGACAACCAGACATCCATACTAAATAGTTCTTCCATTTGAAAACACATTACTTATGTACAGATTAGAATAACTAAAATGCAGCAAAGAGGGTTTGGGTGATCCTGGCACAGTTAGGCTGGTTAGGATCATCATCAGCTCAGTGCCATACAGTTCACCATACAGCCTTGGCATGAATGCTATCACAGTGGCACCAACTGACTGATTAGTCATCAAAATCACATTAATATGAATGGTGAAATGTATACACACTTACTCGTCTTTGCAGACCTATACCAAAGATATCGTGGACACATTCTGACAAAACCATCAAGTCACGTGGCAGAGTTTTGTCCTCTCACGGATTTGTGGTCATCAAGAACGTGACTGAGGCTGACCACGGAGTATATACATGCACAGGAGAGAACATCGCGGGGTCTGAGTCTTCATCTGTTACTTTAGACGTATCAAGGAGGAGTATCAGTAAGTCAAGCTATTTTTCACACTGTCATGTATTCCTCTCGGCTGAGATTCCAGATTACAGTTTACATCAACATATTCCTGTCGTAAGAGGAAACTCACTTGAATGGTTGGTCAGGCTAAGTGATTTGGTTCAACTTGATTCTTTGCCATCGTACTCCGACAGCGGGATCGTTGCAGACAATATCAATGACTGGTTTGTTACAGGCCACCGGCCATAGTGCCACTGTGTGCAGTAGTAATGTTACTGAACGGGTTACAACTTTATTGCAGAATACATGACTTCTCGCACTTCTATTCTAACACATCTTCAGTTCAGGATATTAACAGCGTCAACATATAGTCAAACATGATGCGGTATGGCTAACATTACATGAATAATGTTTTTTTGTAGTACATCAACAAGATATTTCGTTGTCAATGTTATAATTCTTCTGAAATCATAATAATATTTCCGACCCGACTCCATTTTAGCTCTTGCCTCAATCGCTTATATTGTAAGTTACTGTGGGAAGGCATGGTTTCATTGGCGAGGGGGCTCTTCTTGATGGAATTGTATTGTGCATTTTTGCACACATCATTTTTTTTCGATACTCGTTTTGTGAAGAATGTATTCCACAGTTTCTTAAACGAGCTAAGGATGTGGGACATAATCTCAAAGTCAATGTTGATTATGTTGATGGTTCTGGGTGGTTTCTGGGCAGTACGGAAATGAGTGTCAACCAAGCGAAGTGCCATTTCAATTGGTCCATACTCGGGGAGAGGCTTTCTACGCGACCACTGCATTGAGTCTGTGTGCAGTGTGTTGGGGAGTAATTACATTCTCCGAAAACGTTCTGCGTGGGTTCGACTAGGAAGCGCTTCCGGTCTGGGCTGCGTGTAGAGAGTTTGGTTTGGTTTGTTGTTTAACGCCACACTTAGCAATATTTCAGCTATATGACGGTGGTCTGTAAATAATCGAGTCTGGACCAGACAATCCAGTGATTGACATCATGAGCATCGACTCACGCAATTGGGATCGATGACATGCATCAACCAAGTCAGCGAGACTGACACCCCCCCCCCCCCCCCCCCAATACAGTACACCCTGAGACCTACTTTCTCATTATATGCAGTCCCACCAAACGCTAAGCAGTCCACTCCATCCGATGAGCAGAATCATGACACCACAGCAGGCAAGTTATGCATCATGCTATTTACATCCCTTTAAATGTGCAGTTTTAGGGTTTGTCATATTGCCTTAATAAATGTCACTTAGTAATTTTAAGTGTGGCTGTATTTGTTTTTGTTTTATACACAATTTTACATTGTCAAACAAACAGTGAGTGTGTGAATGTTGTGTAAAGCCGCAGTCAACAATATTCCAGCTGTGCATCAGTAACAAACCATGCGTAGCTCCAGTGCAGTGCGCTGTCTGGGAGTTCTTGTAGCAGTTCTTCAGTCATATCGAACTTGGATTCGAACCCGCGATCAGCGGATCCGGGACTGACTATTGGACGGATTACGGCGACCTATACGGCTCGGCCTCCCGTGCCCCTGAGAGTGTAAAAAACAGTCAATAAACGAGCCAAGGATGTGGGACATAATCTCAAAGTCAGTGTTGATTTTGTTGATGGTTCTGGATGGTTTCTGGACAGTACGGAAATGAGTGTCAACCAAGCGAAGTGTCATTTCAAATCGGTCCAGACTCGAGGAGAGGCTTTCTATGCGTCCACTGCATTGAGTCTGTGTGCAGTGTGTTGGGGAGTATTGACATGCATCAACCAAGTCAGCGAGACTACATCAACAGTCGAGCGTTGGTAAAGCCATTATCCAATTGTTTAAGTATCACTAACACAACATCAATAAGCTATTTCGAAGCATTTAAAAACATGGTTTGGGTAAAATGTATGAATTGAAACTTATGAAACCTTTCCTCATTTCAGCGTCGGCTGGTGGACCGTCCTCTGTTCTGGTCGCTACATCAGTGGTCGTGCTCATCGTGCTTGCACTGATTGGTACAGTTGCGTGTAACATGATATGGTATAAATAATCACGTTTTTAATTTTATATACCTCATTTTTAAAACTAACTTCGAAAACGGCCAAGATTTTTCCCTATTTCACAATGATTATCTGAAAATACAGTATACAAACATAGTGATGTAAATAATGAAATCGTGAATATTCACCATACAAAATTGGATATTCTCTTTGACACAGTAATGTTATAATGGACCTCTATGAGCTAAAGTACAATATACATATAAACAGGTGAGGTGAGGTGAAATTAGGTTTAACGTCGCGTCGCACTTATATAGCGACATGCATGCGTGCGTGCGTGCGTGCGTGCGTGCGTGCGCTTGTACTAGTCTTCTAGCTCACTGAGATACCATGCCGCAGTTTAACATGAATACCCCACTCAGACACAGTATACTGACTCCGAGGCGACCAGTCCTTGTTTTAGCCCCTTAATGCCGAGCGCCAGAAAGGGTAACAACAAGTACCATCTTTAAACGTCTTTTGGTATGACGCGGCCGGGGATCGAACCCCGGACCTTCCGCTCTCCGGGCGGACGCTCTACCACTAGACCACGGAGGCGGTCTACATAAAAATCAATATAAATAATTCGTTTGTCTTTCTGATAAGCAACATAACTAATCTAAAGTAATAACTGCAATATGATATGCGATAACCTGTCTGTTGTTTACTAATGTGTTTATGGTTTTTCGCTTGTGTTTCGTTTGTTTGTTGTTTAACGTCGCACTCAGCAATATTCCACCTACATAAACGTAAATAATCGAATCGGGCCAGACAATCCAGTGATTGACGTCATGAGCATCGATTCACATATATTCCTACGCGGAAGGTGTATAGCGATATTTTGCAAGAGTTTTAATGTGCATTAAACAAATGTCACATGTCAACATATTGTGTGTAAAACCTCCAACATACATGTACCTGTTGCCATTGTTAAGTATATGCTAATGATTTAACTTAACATACTTCGATTTCAGGCGCTTGAAGAAACAGAAGACAGACAACCGTACACCAACCTGCCAATATGACGATGGAGGAGTTTATGTTGGCTAGTGATAACACACCTTCAGAAATTAATTTCAAACAGTCTGTTACAAAATTCTGCTTTACCATGTACATGACTGTTCATATTAGAGTCTTATTTCACCTGGGTACAATCAATTTTGTTTTATTTTTACTGTTCACATGTGTTTCTCTTCAATGACAACGGGGTATCGCGTTTCCTTCTGTAATAAATTGCTCAAAAAAGCAATCAAGACGCATGCGTAATTTTCCTAATTTAACATAAAACTTTCACAAAACATTTGTATGATTGCAATTTGATTAATGTCATAAAACTATACATTCAAAAGGAACACCATTTGCCCTTACACATATCTCCATCTTTTGTTCAAACATATTGTTTCAAAGCCCTCTAAACAATGATAATCAATGATATGTTATGACATGTACATGCCTTATTCACTTCCTCATAAATGTCAGGTCACGCATCTACAAATAGATTCTCAAGTGTGTTTATCATCCAAATAAAGAAACAGGACTGGTGGTGGAATGTGGCAGGGTAGGTGCTGGTGGTGGAATGTGGCAGAGTAGGTGCTGGTGGTGGATGTGGCAGGGTAGGTGGTGGATGTGTCAGGGTAGGTGCTGGTGGTGGAATGTGGCAGGGTAGGTGCTGGTGGTGGAATGTGGCAGGGTAGGTACTGGTGGTGGGATGTGGCAGGGTAGGTGCTGGTGGTGGGATGTGTCATGATAGGTGCTGGTGGTGGGATGTGTCAGGGTAGGTGTTGGTGGTGGAATTTTGCAGGGTAGGTGCTGGTGGTGGAATGTGGCAGGGTAGGTGCTGGTGGTGGGATGTGGCAGGGTAGGTGCTGGTGGTGGAATGTGGCAGGGTAGGTGCTGGTGGTGGAATGTGGCAGGGTAGGCGCTGGTGGTTGGATGTGGCAGGGTAGGTAGGTGCTGGTGGAGGAATGTGGCAGGGTAGGTGCTGGTGGTGGGATGTGTCATGATAGGTTCTGGTGGTGGGATGTGTCAGGATAGGTGCTGGTGGTTGATGTGTCAGGGTAGGTGCTGGTGGTGGAATGTGGCAGGGTAGGTGCTGGTGGTGGGATGTGTCAGGATAGGTGCTGGTGGTTGGATGTGGCAGGTTAGGTGCTGGTGGTGGAATGTGGCAGAGTAGGTGCTGGTGGTGGATGTGTCAGTGTAGGTGCTGGTGGTGGAATGTGTCAGGGTAGGTGCTGGTGGTGGAATGTGTCAGTGTAGGTGCTGGTGGTGGATGTGTCAGTGTAGGTGCTGGTGGTGGGATGTGGCAGTGTAGGTGCTGGTGGTGGAATGTGTCAGGGTAGGTGCTGGTGGTGGATGTGTCAGGGTAAGTGCTGGTGGTGGGATGTGTCAGGGTAGGTGCTAGTGGTGGAATGTGTCAGTGTAGGTGCTGGTGGTGGATGTGTCAGTGTAGGTGCTGGTGGTGGGATGTGGCAGTGTAGGTGCTGGTGGTGGAATGTGTCAGGGTAGGTGCTGGTGGTGGATGTGTCAGGGTAAGTGCTGGTGGTGGAATGTGGCAGAGTAGGTGCTGGTGGTGGATGTGTCAGGGTAAGTGCTGGTGGTGGAATGTGTCAGGGTAGGTGCTGGTGGTGGGATGTGGCAGAGTAGGTGCTGGTGGTGGATGTGTCAGGGTAAGTGCTGGTGGTGGAATGTGGCAGGGTAAGTGCTGGTGGTGGAATGTGACAGAGTAGGTGCTGATGGTGGAATGTGGCAGGGTTAATGCTGGTGGTGGAATGTGGCAGGGTAAGTGCTGGTGGTGGAATGTGGCAGAGTAGGTGCTGGTGGTGGAATGTGGCAGGGTAAGTGCTGGTGGTGGAATGTGGCAGGGTAAGTGCTGGTGGTGGAATGTGGCAGAGTAGGTGCTGGTGGTGGAATGTGGCAGGGTAAGTGCTGGTGGTGGAATGTGGCAGAGTAGGTGCTGGTGGTGAATGTGTCAGGGTAGGTGCCGGTGGTGGAATGTGGCAGGGTTAATGCTGGTGGTGGAATGTGGCAGGGTAAGTGCTGGTGGTGGAATGTGGCAGAGTAGGTGCTGGTGGTGGATGTGTCAGGGTAAGTGCTGGTGGTGGAATGTGGCAGGGTAGGCACTGGTGGTGGATGTGTCAGGGTAAGTGCTGGTGGTGGAATGTGTCAGGGTAGGTGCTGGTGGTGGGATGTGGCAGAGTAGGTGCTGGTGGTGGATGTGTCAGGGTAAGTGCTGGTGGTTCGAATGTGGCAGGGTAAGTGCTGGTGGTGGAATGTGGCAGAGTAGGTGCTGATGGTGGAATGTGGCAGGGTTAATGCTGGTGGTGGAATGTGGCAGGGTAAGTGCTGGTGGTGGAATGTGGCAGAGTAGGTGCTGGTGGTGGAATGTGGCAGGGTAAGTGCTGGTGGTGGAATGTGGCAGAGTAGGTGCTGGTGGTGAATGTGTCAGGGTAGGTGCCGGTGGTGGAATGTGGCAGGGTTAATGCTGGTGGTGGAATGTGGCAGGGTAAGTGCTGGTGGTGGAATGTGGCAGAGTAGGTGCTGGTGGTGGATGTGTCAGGGTAGGTGCCGGTGGTGGAATGTGGCAGGGTAGGTGGTGGAATGTGGCAGAGTAGGTGCTGTGGTGGTGGATGTGGCAGGGTAAGTGCTGGTGGTGGAATGTGGCAGAGTAGGTGCTGGTGGTGGATGTGTCAGGGTAGGTGCCGGTGGTGGAATGTGGCAGGGTAGGTGGTGGAATGTGGCAGAGTAGGTGCTGTGGTGGTGGGATGTGTCAGGGTAGGTGCTGGTGGTGGAATGTGTCAGGGTAGGTGCTGGTGGTGGAATGTGGCAGGGTAGGTGCTGGTGGTGGATGTGGCAGGGTAGATGCTGGTGGTGGGGTGTGGCAGGGTAGGTGCTGGTGGTGGGATGTGTCAGGGTAGGTGCTGGTGGTGGAATGTGTCAGGGTAGATGCTGGTGGTGGAATGTGGCAGGGTAGGTGCTGGTGGTGGATGTGGCAGGGTAGGTGCTGGTGGTGGGATATGGCAGGGTAGGTGCTGATGTTCAAGTACATTTACTGGAACCACGCCGTCTTCATGCTGTATGTGGTCTTATAATTTATATCAATGTTTTGGGCCAGACAAACCAGTGGTTAATATCATGAACCACGTCCCACGCCATCGAGGGACGATGAGACGCCGTCCAGTAATGCCTTTTTTTTTCATGTGCTAGGAACCTGTGATAACCCGGAGTCCTAGTTTGTAAAGGCATCGTATCATTATTGTCAGTTAGTACGTGGACAGTTCTGTGTTAAAAATGTTGTACAAAACCGCATAATGCCATTGCTATAATTAGTTCAGGCAACCCCCAACACACCCAGTTTCAATTATATTTTGTTAAAATAATTCTGAATATAACCGGACATGTGGCCAGGACACTAACACATGTCACGTAACGCGTTACGTATGTGACTTTTAATGCATCATGACATACAGTGACTACAATAATGATTGTCGGGTATTTCACACATATTATACATGTACATGTACGTGTATGTTGCATTTTCACATGATTTATACCTTTAAGAAATTGCAATTTCATTTTTGTCATATTGCCTTAATAAATGTCACTTAACAAATTTCAGTGTCGTTGTATTTCTTTTTGTTTTATACACAATTTTACATTGTCAAACAAACAGTGAGTGTGTGAATGTTGTGTAAAGCCGCAGTCAACAATATTCCAGCTGTGCATCAGTAACAAACCATGCGTAGCTCCAGAGCAGTGCGCTGTCTAGGAGTTCTTGTACCACTTCTTCAGTCATATCCAACTTGGATTCGAACCCGCGATCAGCGGATCCGGGACCGACTACTGGACTGATTACGGCGACCCATACGGCTCGGCCTCCTATACCCCTGAAAGTATAAACACCAGTCAATAAAAGCAGTACGAATAGGCCCAAATGTTCACAAAAGTGTGAAAGATCAATAAGCGATGCAACAAAGAAATATTAACGATCCCAATGTTACTTTATGCATCATAAAGATGTTCATCCATTGGTAAGATTAAGGTGTAACAAATTCAGCAAAATGTTACCTAATGTTTTGAAAAGGTGAAACTATGTTTTGTGTTTGTTTTACCTTCTGAGACAGTCTAGAAAGTCTTCTCTGTATTTATGCGGAAATCATCAGAATATCAATGCTGACAGCAAATTGTAAAGATTGCCTCCTTTGGGTCATGATATACTCTTATTAATTCTTTGTTCATAATTCGTTTTCGTTTCATTTCGTTAGAAAAGCAACACAGGGAAGGTTTTGTTGAAGAGAGATATAGCCCTAGATACGGAGACGTCAAGCATCACACGATGTGTGTGTGTGTGTGTGTGTGTGTGTGTGTGTGTGTGTGTGTGTGTGTGTGCATGCAACCACTATCTTTTATCGTCTTTTGGCCTGACGCGGCCGGGGATCTCTGGCGGAGGTTTATATCATTAAGAGCACAGTAGTATTTGCCTTGTATTCCATCGATGTATTGCTTTTTTCTGTTTCCTTGTCGTGGTTTCGCCCGAAGAGAAAATATGTAAATACATAGACACAAGGCGTGTACAATAGTCAGTGGATACGGGTGGCCTAGTCAGCTAAGGCGCCACAATGATCGTGGGTTCGAATCCCGGTTAGCCCCGATTTTGTTGTCTAGATTTGTCAGCACATACCCGTGCTCGTGGTTTCACCAAAATGGTTAAGGCCTAAGACCTGCAACATTTCGCTCTTTCCTCCAACGGTAAGCTTGCACGCCGTGATGTAACTACAAAAATATTTAAAGCTGAGTTATTAACTCACTCAATTATCCCCTCACTACTTTAGTTCATCATTCGGAATTTTGTCCTTTAAGAGTCAGAATATTATTGTAACCGCTATTTTGCCTTTTACGCCCAATGGAATCTGTTTCCGCGGAATAATTGAGATTGATTATCTGTCATTGAAGTTTCATATTTTGTTTTCGGTTTCAGTCTAGTCAGATGACCAACTCCTAGTTTTGCTGAGGCAGAAAAACAGGGGTACAGCTGCAATTATTCAACACGTCAACACGATTTCCTAATAACTCATTGAAGGTAGGGATTACTTTTCTCCGGCAACAAGTTGAACGTCAACCGAAGTTTTTAATCAACATTTATGTGATTGGTTCTTATATGATGTTTGGGTGTAAAGTTTCACACGTATTCGAATAATTTGAACCACGCGGAGAAAACAAGGAAATATAACATTGCATTAACACACCTGAATATTTGTTGAGCAACGAACCTTCAAGACTTCCTTTATTGGCCATGCAATTGAGGACTGTGAACTTTGTGTGTGATGTGTAGTCTTTTGGATGAAGGTACAGCATGGCCTGAATGTATATTGACATAATCACAACCGCATATTTCCTTGTTGTAGGCCCGTGAAGACGCCGGGGTAGAATAACTCTTCCGCAACCCATGCTTGCCGTAAAAGGTGACTATGCTTGTCGTAAGAGGCGACTAACGGGATCAGGTGGTCAGGCTCGCTGACTTGGTTGATGCATGTCATCGATCTCAATTGCGTGGATCGATGCTCATGAATTAATTAATCACTGGATTGTCTGGTCCAGACTCGATTATTTACAGACCGCCGTCATATGCCTGGAATATTGCTGAGTGCGGCGTTAAACAACAAACCAAAACCAAAACTCTGCATTTACTCAGTATCAAATGTCACAAAGGGAAGCTTGGAAACACCACAATTCCCAAATATACATGTAAATGGATGTTAAGATAACGGTACAACAAAAAGTCATGTATTCAATATAGAGTATGGAGCACAGCATTTACACGAGAGAGGTGTACAGACTAGAGCAATGATGTCGTTGTTATAATACAGTTGTACCTTTCAACCCCGTGGAACCTATCTAACAAACTTCATGTACATTTCTGAATGCGTCTGCGATTGTGACAGTAGTTCAATAAAAATAATTGTTTTGTTTTGTTTTGTTCACATCATAAAATCATCATCAAAATCACTACCTGAAATTCATGCTTTGTGTTTGCAGTAATCAAACACAACATGTGGAAACTCAAACTCCCGACACTGGTGACATTAGCTGTGTGTTGCTGTGCAGGTTAGAGATGCATGTTAATTTTCATCTGTTCCCTGGCTTTCTGAAAATATCGCTCTCACTGTACAAAGTTAGATAAACTATGTTCTGTAATGCGACTTTATCATTCCCCCCAAAAGAGTACTCAATCAGATATACTGTCTTCTACTGACACCTCGTTTTGGATATCTTGAGCATAACAATATTGCTACCCATTTTGAATATTATGGTGAATATTGTACTGATGAAAATAGGTTATATATAACATTTTACAAATTTCACTTGACTATTAAATGATAAAAGTTCATGTTGTAAGCGGTATCGCCTGAACCATCGTAAGTTTACATAACTATAAGTTAATTTACTTTATGTCATCTATGAATCGTGGTTTATTATACCAGTCCCTTCAACAGACATTGACGAAAATAACATTTCTTTTGGCCAAATTTATTATTTGTCTTTTTCATACAACAAAATATCTTTCATGACTGATGATTCCCAGCTGAATCAGCGTCATGGAGTGACCGGGCGCCACTGATCACACAGTATGGCTGTGAGGGACTGCCTCTATCCCTGACTTGCCGCAAACCTCCTCCTGGGAGAATCATCTGGTTTAAAATAACTGACACAAAGCAAGTTATGCAAATCACACCTGATCACAGGATAAAAATAGACGTGAAAGGTAAGCAGCAGTAAGTCATGCAACAATCTACAAATTTCTGTCAGACCATTGTTAGAACGATCTGAAAACTCAAATTCCACTAAGCATAACCTTGTCATGGAAAGGTCCTACAGGTACCACAAGAATATAATTTCACTTGTGTATTTTGCAGGAACACTTCAGTTTTCTTCTGTGAATGTCAAGGATACTGCAGTATATAAGTGCGGTGTCTCGATAAAGAGTACAATAACGCTTGGAAGTCCGGTCAACTTGAAAGTCATAAAAGGTAAATATTTCATACCATTGAGCATTTTGTGTTGCTAGTTGAGAATAAGTATTCCAAACATCAGCAGTTTCTCACATGATGAAGCAAATACCCGTGTCATGTTATAGCCAAAATGATGATACTATTCAATATGCACTCGTGCTGTTGGGTTTGGTGAAACTACTGATGAGTAACGTTATGTATGTTTCTCAATGAGTAATACCAGAGCCAGTTCTAAATACCATTGCATCTCGGGAACAGCATGTTACAATATCGTGTTACTAATACCATCCACTACAATATTCCACCAAAACCCCCCTTCGAAGGACAAGCTGTACAGAGTTGTTAGTTTGGTTCCATTATTTTTCCAGTTTACACCTCGTTCTGCGATAATGAGATCACCAAAACGGTCGGACAATCAAATCCTTCCAGAACCATCAAGACTATGTTTGAGAAGGATCTATCTGCCGGCAAGTATGTTGTTGTATCAGACACAGATGTTGACACGTTACATGCAAAAGTACATTTGGCTACAAATACTGAAGTATCATGGCATCATATTCCTGCATTACAAAAAATAACAACAATGTGTGTAAGAATATTCATCGAGAAACAGTATACACCCTACACCTTCGAAAACGAACGGACTGTATTTGTAGTTTGAAGGTCAAAGGCCCTCGTTTTGAAATATGAAATGTAAAACAAACCTGTTGTTCTGATAGTATTAGGTTTAGACATCGTGCAATGTGAGCAGCAGTTTGACCAGAGGTAATATGACTACAGACATCTCACTTTCGACAATCACTGGCTTCTTCAGTGACGTATGTCCATCATGACAGTACAGGTCATTTCTTAATATCAGCTTTGTGCTGTGATAACTGTTAACAGGATGAACACTGGCTGCAATATGATCATGTTTGTTTATTTGTTGTTTAACGCCGCACTCAGCAATATTCCAGCTGTAGGACGGCTGTCTGAAAATAATCTAGTCTGGACCAGACAATCCAGTGAGTAATATCATGAGCATCGATCTACACAATTCGGATACGATGTTATGTATCAACCAAGTCAGCGAGCCTGACCACCTATCCCGTTAGTCGCCTCTGACGACAAGCATAGTTGCTGAAGACCTATTCTAACCCCGCTCTTCACACGAGCTCGGAGTGGAACATCATATGTAATGCACGTGTACGAAAAGAATAATTTATTTATTTTTTGCTATGAATTTTAATCATTTTTGTGCCGCGATCAGGTTCATCCGTTCAATGGTTCTTCTTGTGGCTGTATTCTAAATATACAGCTACACACATTAGCACTGGATATAATTTGTATCGTATTCATATTATATGAAGTTTGTGATTTGTGTCAAAGGTAACATTTCACCCGACATATATCACAAGTTTTCTTAGATATGGGTTTGAAAAAAAGTATCACACCAGGATGTTGCATAATCCGTGTGTCCATTATCACAAAAGGGACAATGTCATACAGT
The DNA here is from genome assembly GCF_023055435.1 of Haliotis rufescens. NCBI lineage: Eukaryota > Metazoa > Mollusca > Gastropoda > Lepetellida > Haliotidae > Haliotis > Haliotis rufescens. The sequence goes on from NW_025963779.1 coordinate 17,812,857, forward strand.
TGCAAAAAATATCAGTTTCTGCTTATTGTAGACAAAACCCTGAAAAAAACTAAGTTTCAATTTATTTACAGGCCAGGCAATCGCTACGCAGTCCACCTCATCTATGGAGAAGGGCGATGACGTTCCAGGCAAGACATGCATAATTTTACTATAACTGTTTTACCCCAGCAGTACTAGTGTATCTATTAACTGATTTTGTAAAGACGATAATTATACACGTTAACAGTACAGAAACCAATGTCTTTACACAAACGTCACTGTTACACGGCATCTGAACTCATAAATCATACCTCAAGTTTAGCTCATCGGTAATTTCGATTGTTTGCACTATTTACAACAGCATGAGTGGTAGGAGTTCATAAAGTAATTAAACAGTACCGTTGATAGTTTGTGGTTCCCGTATGCGAAATTTTATAATTAAAGTTTATGAATTCTTGAATCGAACTTAGAACTTTCAAAGCGAAAATTGAAGTAACTGTAAAGCTATTAAATTCTTATCATTTAAAGAGTGATATCACTTCATTATTTCAGCGTCCGTTGTACTGATTGGGTCGTTAGTGGGTGCATTCATCGCCCTTGCCCTGCTAGGTGCAGTCGGGGTTGTCATTATACGGTACGAATCAGTTGTCATTTGATAACTTTCAGCTAAAACGTTATGATATGGATCTTTACGATGCTGATTTTAACTTCCTCATGGTTAAATTTTTGTGACAGACAGTTGATAGAAAAAACGCGTTTTACACATTTGTCAATAGTTTGTGGACGTACACGGATAAGCAAAAGCGACTATTAACGGAAAAAGGAAATAATGTTTTTTTAACATAGTGATATTTTTGGCACACTTTACATAGTGTTCCATGTCGGGCATGACCCATGACCCATAATTTCAAGGACAAAACTCAAGTTTTAATGAGGCCAAGGGTCCTGAGTTAGAGTCGGTAGGAATGTATAAATATGGATCGGCTGTATAACTAGACTCAACGTCGCGTCAGAATGAATTATTTGGTCATCCTTACACGATGTGACTGATCATCACTCAAATCCAGGAGCAACGGTGGCTCATTTGTCTCAGGCGTGCCAGAATTCTGATCAATGATTTTATTTCTTGTAATTGGTTTGATCATACCATGCAAGTACCCATCCGCATAGGTCCCAGGACGGCGAAGATACCTGGACAACCTTGGGCGTTACGTCCGACGTTGTGCTGACAAGCCGTGGTATGACGTGGTTGCCGTGGTGCTGAGCCCACCTCACTAATATTCTCCTCAAGAGCAAATCATGTATGGAGTGACGAAGTATACATTTGTATAAGTGACGTACACACTAAATCAGGGTAACATTTAGTTGTCTTACATGCAACGTGAGTGAGCGGACATGGTTTTACGTCGCTTTTAGCAATACCACAGCATTGGACACCAGAAACTGGATTTACACTTTGAACCCATGTTGGGAATCGAACTCGAGTCTTCGGCGTGACGAGCGAACGATTAACAACTAGGCTACCACGCTGCCCTATCATGAAAAGCATGTTGGAGGTTTACTGAGTACAGTGCAGTTACTTAGTTTGTAAATTAGGTTAGTACCGACATGTGTTTGTACCTGAATGTATCAATTATTTTCTATCTAGCAGTAGTACAAAATCGATTTCAGACGTATGCAGATAGAAAATGACAACCCTCCATCTTACTTGTCTGGAACGAAGGATGGAGACGTGGACGCCTATAGAGGACATGCGGTATATTACAGAAGACATCCCATATATGGCGTACAAGTTCTGCAATTATGAATGTATTATTTGAGGCGGAATGTTCCTTCGGGATTGACCATTTATTTTTCTAGTGTTAATAAAATAACTATTATATGCATTACCTTCGCATATGTGAAGCTAAGGCTGCAAAACAAATGTTTCTCGAACGCATTTATTTCTCAAAAGTCAGGAGGAATAATGATTTTTATATTTTTTATTGAACACTTTTTATTTTCTTCCAATAATGGATGCCACGGGTGGCCCAGTCATCTAAGGCGCAGCGATTCGCTGTGCAGAGTTGCGTCTCTTGGGCACGCCAGAAACCTCGGATTGTGGGTTCGAATCCCGGTTCGCCGATTCCCGATTATGTTTCTAGGTTTTTCAGCAACATACCCGTGCTCGTGGGTTTCACCGAAGTGGTAAACGTCTGAGACCTGCATCACTTCGGGCTTTCCTCCCACATAAAGCTGACACGCTGCGATATAGTGAGTGAGTTCGTGAGTATGGTTTTACGCCGTTTTTAGCAATATTCCAGCAATATCACGGCGGAGAAACCAGAAATGGGCTTCACACATTGTACCCATGTCGGGAATCGAACCCGGGCCTTCGGCGTGACGAGAAAACGCTTTAACCTCTAGGCTACCCGACCGCCCAGCGCCGTGATATAACTGGAATAATGTTAAAAGCGGCGTTAAACCCAACTCACTCACTCACTCAAAAGTGAGGTGCCGCAGCTGAGGAACTTTTTTAGCCGAAACCAATGTCATTACATAAACGTCCCTGTTACACGGCATCTGAATTTTAAACCCTTTTCAGTTTGCAGCACCTGAAATACATGTTTTCTGGCAATGTCATTAATATCGTATACCTCCATTGAACAGAAAGCAGTCGTGAATTGTAAATTCCATTAACCAAAAATATTTCTGTCCCGATTTTATTTTACGATTTTATAATATTTGTACATGCACGTATTTTCATAAGAAGGTAGATTTTCAAATTTGTCATGATAATATGAACACCTTCTATCGTTCCACGATAAATTTTGTAAGTAAACAGTTGCCCTGAAACAGGTACACTGCACTTGATATGGTCACAGGTACAACTGAATCAAGACACCATACACGTCAGCACTTTCAACGCGTGTTCTTATGAAGACGGGGGAACCGGTGGCCCAGTCGTCTAATGCGCCGCGATTCGCTGTGCAGAATTGCGTCCCTTGGGCACGCCAGAAACCTGTGGGTTCGAATCTCGGTTCGCCCCGATTATGTTTCTAGGTTTGTCAGCACCATACCCGTGCTCGTGGGTTTCACCGATGTGGTAAACGTCTAAGACCTGCATCACTTGGGGCTGTCCTCCCACATTAAGCTGACACAGCGTGATATAACTGGAATACTGTTAAAAGCGGCGTTAAACCCAACTCACCCACTCACTCTTATGAAGACAAAATATTCTGTTTATATGCCTGGACATCTTTCGAAAGTGTTCAGACACTTAGATGCTAGTTTGTTGCATGCTGTTTTTACACATTTTAATACAATCAACTTCAACAATAATTATGTATGCCCATTACGGGTTTCTCATGAAATACCCAGGGAGGGGAATGATCCGGGTTTGATCCCGGGCCGCGTCATACCAAAAGACGTTAACAGACGTTAACGCTACCCCATTTCACCGGCCCACCATCTCATATAATATTCATGTCGTACCTATGAAGTATGTTTATATCAATAAATTTCACCTAGTATTGTATTGCAACTAGCATTGGACTCATAGTCATAACCTTGTCTTTCCATTTGTAATCACATGTATATATCTTTCGACCATATTTCGATAGATTGTTCATATTTTGCCTTATTAAAACCTGTTTGAAAACGGTAAACCTGTCATGTTATAATTTGTCCCTGTATCATATCATCAAACGGTTTAAAATAAAGAAACTCTTCATTTATCTACGTCCGTTTGTTATAATACACATGTAGTCGTCGTATTACGTAATTAGACCAGTAACGTGTTCAACATATGAAAATTCTTTCCAATTCGTCAACAAATTTCATGACTCGTTTGCAATGGGTTTCAATGATACTAATTAAACACAGTGCGTGATAAGTAGGGTCCAACAGTAATATTGTGTCTATTTAAGAAATAGCTTTAATTTGGAGAACAAGTTTGAACTTGGTTTCAGTTTCATTTGTGATGGCACGTAAGTAGCAAACAAGGAAATTCTACTTATATTTTTTGATTTAATTAATAACTGCTTTATCAAACGATAATCTATGTACATGTGACAATGGTAACGACTCAGGATAGGCAAGCACACACACACACACACACACACACACACACACACACACACACACACACACACACACACACACACACACACACACACACACACACACGCACCACCACCACCACCACCACAACGGTTTCTACTCTAGATACCAGTGTCTTGGCTTGATATATATCCTCGTATGACAACGTGAGTCCGGTTACAATGTTTCGTTACACTTACGAAACGCGTGAAATTAATAAATAAAGTGTGACATGACGCTCATTATTAATTATTTAACTTGCAATTCTGGACTTCCTCATTGATACCATTTGGGGGGGGGGGGGGGGGGGGGGGGGGGGGGAGACATTTAAGCAACATGTAGGCATCCCCATGGGCACCAATTGTGCTCACCTTTTTGCTGATCTGTTTCTTTATGCATGTATCGGAACCTCCGCTCAGATTGACAAAATCAAAACAAATTAATTTGGCCAAGACGTTTAACTTACGCTTCATGTATATAATATTAATGATCTGATATGGTTCAATAATGGTCAAATAACCACTTCCCTCCTAATGATAAACCCACCTGAACGACAAATAAAAGAGATCAGTGAGACCGGCTTACATGTTTTGTATTCAGATCTATGCATAGAGATATCAGAGGGACAAATTATCCACAACACTGTATGACAAGAGGGGTGACTTCAACGTGCCCTTTATGTCGAGGAATATTGCAGCAGCACCAGCCCTTGGTGTCAACATTTCACAACTTTTGAGGAACAACCGAACATGCGCTTTCCACCAAGATGTCAAAGAGCGTCATACGACGATTGCTGAGAAGTTCCTTCTAAGGTCAAATAAACAACATTCAAGGCCCAGCGAAGCTATTTAAAAGAACTTTTTTATGGCAGACATTTGACGCACAAGTGAGAAAAACATGAATAATGCCCGATACAATTTCCTGTTTTAACTTGTACCACATGTTCCCGTTTTTCGGGTGAACATTTGACTTGTCTTTGCATGTGTTTGTGACTGATGCCGTCGTTGGGGCAGGATACTTCCAGTTTTTTCGTATCATCACTCTTTGCTAGTGACACATAAACACATGGTGTTTTATTCAGTGTTTTGTAGGCCATCGGTCCATGTACAATTTACAATAGTTGGATTTGGTCAAAATAAATCCGAAACTTTGTTTCCTTTTGTCGCTGTGTGGGACATCTGACTTCATTTCGTAATGTTATGACAATGTATAATCAGGAAGACTTAAAACAAGACATCTCATAGGTTTGAGTAGCTACCCTTGAAATGGGCACTAACTCTAGCGTACATCTGTATTCTTGCAAACGACGATCACTGAGAAGGTTTTAGGGTCATTTAAAAACTTACCTATATGGTAGTTAAACCACTGTCTTAAATACAAGTTTCAGTTGGTACTATATTTCTAATCACTCATCTTGTGATGTTATATATTAATGCGCACATCCCAGAAAAACAAGAGTTGGTTTCGTTTTAAAGTTTGTGAAAGCGTTTGTTCTCCTGGTAACCTCCATATAGTACATGTACATTGGATCTGATATATCTGACGTGTTCATTTAGAGCTACGCATTTGTTTTCGCTTTTCCCTTTTCAAATCATGAGTTAAGTATATTCTATTCATATCACAATGTCCCCGTTACACTGACACAACAGACCCGTGAAGATCCGGGGTAGAATATATTTTCAGCAACCAATGTTTACCGTATGCTTGTAATAAGAGGCATCTAAGGGGATCGGGTGGTCAGACTCGCTGACTTAGTTGATGCATGTCATCTTATCCCAATTGCGTGGTTCGATGCTCATGATATCAATCACTGCATTATCTGGTCCAGACTCGATTTTTTACAGACCGCCGTCATATAGCTGGAATGAGTGTGGCGTTAAACGAAAAGTAAACAAACGAACAAATAAAATCACTGACACAACAACATCGTGATGTTAAATAAGAAATGCAGTTCCGCGAAGAAATTATTCACTTATTCACACTGTTACAAACAGGAAGTAGTACGTTCAAAGGTTGATAGTACTAATGACATGTACGTGTACTTTGATAACAAATGCATAGCATAGCTAATGACCCCGTATTTTATTCAACAAGGTATGGCAAGACGGGTTGCTGTCGTTCTGGTGTCCATTTCGTTGTTTTTTAGACATGCAGGTATGTGTATTTGTTTCAAATGTAGCTTGAAATACTGACACAAACGAGTTTATTCACGTATTGGATAAAGTAGTTTTCTAATATGAAATGAGATTGTATAAACTAAAAGGGGCATGTCAATTTTTACATGCAGGAAATATTACCACATTGATTCTTCAATGATCATATATGTACGTGGCGCCTTCAACGAACCTGCATATCACTCAAGGAATGTCTCATCCTAGTAAGTACCCTTTCACCGCTGGGTGAACAGAGCACATTTCGAGGAAAGTCACTTGACAACACATGTAATATGTGTTCAGGCACACCAGATCGCTGTCATTGTTTCTCTATACACATTCGTTCCTCTCTCCGGCAAACACTTCCAGCACCTTTCTATCCACAGATATGGATGCGGCCTGGGATGTTCGAGCTCCGGTCCGACAGCTGACTGTACCCGCAGGGGAACCAGCGTCACTCATCTGCCGGGAACCACCCCCAGGGAAGATAGGCTAGGGACAAAACGCGTGGAAATGCATTCCCTTCTCAAATCAAGGAAACCAATAGAACAACGATAGATTCGGACGGTACATGACTACGATACTTAATATTTAATAGATATATCCCTCATACAGAATAAATGTGTTTTGGTTGTGTAACATGACTGTATGCATTATAGTTAGATGTACCTTAGTTATGTTTATAAAACAACATGCCATTTAGCATATTGGTGAATGACAGGCTTTGTGGTCTAAAGTCACGGCTATTAAGCTGTGTGGATCTGCGTTCCGCAGCCATGCCTGGACCCGATTATGCCCCTGGCTTACTATGTCACCAGTTACGTGTCTCACCAAAGTACACCTCTACAGTCCGCCGTCAAATAGCTAGAATATTGCTGAGTGCGGCGTTAAACAACAAATAAACAAAACACCTCTTCAACCTGTGTCAATTGCTCCACATCAGGCTGACACGCCATAACTTAAATACTGTTCAGTTTGTTTTGTCAGTTTGAATCACTTTAGGCTGCAATTATTTGTTTTTAGGCACACTTCACTTTTCCTTTGTGCATGGACACGACACGGAATCGTTCGAGTGTGGGGTCAGTGTAATGTCATCTGGCTCTGTGGTCTTTGGAAGTACAGTCAATATGACCGTCAAAAAATCAACAGGTAAATAAAAGAGAAAAAAACCGTTTCCCTTTTCCCATAATGATTAGGAGTACACATTGAAGAAAGTGTTAGAGGAAAAGGTAGAAGAACATGTCTGATAAATCCCATGATAATGTTTCAATCTGTTTCGCAATGTGAAAAGAAAGACATTTCCAATGGGTTAAATAGGCCATATCATACCTTGTCGTTTCAAGACAATTACATAATTGTTCTCGTGTTTCAGGTGAAGAGATGGACAGGAAGCCAAAGGTGGTGTTTCACAGTGGCACCATCAAGAGTGAACTCGGAGAGGATGTACAACTGGAATGTATCTTCAGCGGCAGGTTTGTTGTCATATGTTGTCATGCAACGCTCATGTATCTGTTTTATCACAAGTGCTTACCCTGAACCTTGTCACACCGTGGACCCCAGTTCGACCCACAAGTTTGTACTTCTGTTTTGGTGTTGCTCTTAGTGATAGGGAATATTGCTAAAAGTAATGTAAAAACAACCAGACATCCATACTAAATAGTTCTTCCATTTGAAAACACATTACTTATGTACAGATCAGAATAACTAAAATGCAGCAAAGACCTCGAGGGTTTGGGTGATCCTGGCACAGTTAGGCTGGTTAGGATCATCATACAGTTCACCATACAGCCTTGGCATGAATGCTATCACAGTGGCACCAACTGACTGATTAGTCATCAACATCACATTAATATGAATGGTGAAATGTATACACACTTACTCGTCTTTGCAGACCTATACCAAAGATATCGTGGACACATTCTGACAAAACCATCAAGTCACGTGGCAGAGTTCTGGTCATCAAGAACGTGACTGAGGCTGACCACGGAGTATATACATGTACAGGAGAGAACATTGCAGGGTCTGAGTCTTCATCTGTTACTTTAGACGTATCAAGGACGAGTATCAGTAAGTCAAGCTATTTTTTACACTGTCATGTATTCCTCTCGGCTGAGATTCCAGATTACAGTTGTTCCCCAGCAACATATTCCTGTCGTAAGGGGGAACTCACTTGAATGGTTGGTCAGGCTAAGTGATTTGGTTCAACTTGATTCTTAGCCATCGTACTCCGACAGCTTGGGTTGTTGCAGACAATATCAATGACTGGTTTGTTACAATCGACCGGCCATAGTGTCACAATGTGTAGTATTAATGTTACTGAACGGGTTACAACTTTATTGCAGAATACATGACTTCTCGCACTTCTATTTCAACACATCTTCACTTCAGGATATTACCAGCGTCAACATATAGTCAAACATGGTGCGGTATGGCTTCATTAAAGATTACATGAATAATGTCTTTTGTAGTACGTCAACAAGATATTACGTTGTCAATGTTATAATTCTTCTGAAATCATAATAATATTTCCGACCCGACTCCGTTTTACCTCTTGCCTCAATCGCTTATATTGTAAATTATTATGGGAAGGCATGGTTTCATTGGCGAGGGGGCTCTCCTTGATGGAATTGTATTGTGCATTTTGGCACACATCATTTATTTTTTCGATACTCGTTTTGTGAAGCATGTTACGACTCATGATGGAAACAAGGTATTCCACAGTTTCTTAAACGAGCCAAGGATGTGGGACATAATCTCAAAGTCAATGTTGATTTTGTTGATGGTTCTGGATTGTTTCTGGACAGGACGGAAATGAGTGTCAACCAAACGTAGTGCCATTTCAAATCGGTCCAGATTCGGGGAGAGGCTTTCTACGCGACCACTGCATTGAGTCTATGTGCAGTGTGTTTGGGAGTATTCACATTCTCCCAACACGTTCTGCGTGGGTTCAACTAGGAAGCGCTTCCGGGGAGAAGTCCCTGTCTGGGCTGCGTGTAGAGGTTTTGGTTTGGTTTGTTGTTTAAAGCGACACTCTGGACCAGACAATCCAGTGATTGACATCATGAACATCGATCCTCGCAATTGGGATCGATGACATGCATCAACCAAGTCAGCGAGCCTGACCACCCGATCCCGTTAGTCGCCTTTTACGACAAGCATAGTCGCCTTTTACGGCAAGCATGGGTTTCTGAAAACCTAATAGGGGCAAGGACCCTGAGCTGATGATGAACATAACCAGCCTGACCGTGCCAGGATCACCCAAAATCTCTTTGATGCATTTTATTTTAAAAATACTGTAAATAATAATATTAATATTCGTTAATATAATTGTGACTAAAGAAAATATTTGAAAATACAGTACACCCTGAGACCTACTTTCTCATTATATGCAGTCCCACCAAACGCTAAGCAGTCCACTCCACCTTTTGAGCAGAATGATGACACCACAGCAGGCAAGTTATACATCATGCCATTTACATAACATCCCTTTAAATGTGTAGTGTTGGGGTTCTTTGATCACTCATTTAGTTACAAAGCAAACATGACTTAAGTATGTTTATAACAGTTCAGCAAACCCGAGTCATGGCTAACCTACAAATACAACTTGTAATTAAAACAGTAATATATATTAACCAAGTCAAAGCGTTACTTCCGAGATGTTCTCCTTTGCTTATGCGCTGTCCAATGTATGAGAGCCTGTACATCAACAGTCGAGCGTTGGTAAAGCCATTATCCAATTGTTTAAGTATCACTAACACAACATCAATAAGCTATTTCGAAGCATTTAAAAACATGGTTTGGGTAAAATGTATGAATCGAAACTTATGTAACCTTTCCTCATTTCAGCGTCGGCTGGTGGACCGTCCTCTGTTCTGGTCGCTACATCAGTGGTCGTGCTCATCGTGCTTGCACTGATTGGTACACTTGTGTGTAACAAGATATGGTATAAAGAATCACGTTTTTAATTTAATATACCTCATTATTAAAACTAACTGCAAAAACGGCCAAGATATTTCCCTATTTCACAATGATTATCTGAAAATGCAGTATACAAACATGGTGATGTAAATAATGAAATCGTGAATATTCACCATACAAACTTGGATATTGATTTTCTCTTTGACACAGTAATGTTATAATGGACCTCTATAAGCTAAAGTTCAATTTAGGTGAGGTGAGGTGAAATTGGGTTTAACGTCGCGTCCAAGATTATTGCACTTATATAGCGACATGCATGCACGTGTGTGTGTGTGTGTGTGTGTGTGTGTGTGTGTGTGTGTGTGTGTGTGTGTGTGTGTGTGTGTGTGTGTGGCTGCTTGTACTAGTCCGGACTGATGCCGATTTATAGGGCTAGCACACTGAGATACTATGCCACAGTTTACCATGAATACCTCACACAGACACAGTATACTGACTCCGAGCCGACCAGTCCTTGTTTTAGCCCCATAATGCCGAGCGCCAGGCAGGGTAACAACAAGTACCATCTTTTAACGTCATTTGGTATGACGCGGTCGGGGATCGAACCCCGGACCTACCGCTTTCCGGGCGGACACTCTACCACTAGAACACGGAGGCGGTCTACATATAAATAAATATAAATATTTCGTTTGTCTTTCTGATAAACAACATAAATAATCTAAAGGAATAACTGCTACATGATATGCGATAACCTGTCTGTTGTTTGTTAATGTGTTTCTCGTTTTTCGTTTGTGTTTCGTTTGTTTGTTGTTTACGGTCCGACTCAGCAATATTCCACCTACATGACGGCCGTCTGTAAATAATCGAATCGGGCAAGAAAATCCAGTGATTGACGTCATGAGCATCGATTCACATATATTCTTACGCGTAAGGTGTATAGCGACAATTTGCAAGAGTTATAACGTGCATTAAATATATGTCACATGTCAACATATTGTGAAACCTCCAACATACATGTACATGTTGCCATTGTTATTATAAGTATATGCTAATGATTTAACTTAACATACTTCGATTTCAGGCGCTTGAAGAAACAGAAGACAGACAACCGTACACCAACCTGCCGATATGACGATGGAGGGGTTTATGTTGGCTAGTAATCACCTCCCACCAGCAATCTTATGTTGTCATGTAGACATGTGTTACTTACGTTAACGTAAACTGTTAATGATATCGAAATGTATCATGTTTCTGGTATTTTCGCGTGATGCTTTTCTCTAGCAAAAGACTAATGAATAGTGTGTTAGTACACGTACATTATCTTGTTCCAGACTTTTGTAGACTGTAATTCAGTAATGTACAATATGCATATGGGTACAAGGCTCTAGCCACTCGAAGGTTGAGTGAGTGAGTGAGTGAGTAGGGTTTTACGCCGCTTTTAGCAATATTCCAGCAATATCACGGCGGGGGACACCAGAAATCCGCTTCACACATTGTACCCATGTCGGGAATCGAACCCGGGTCTTCGGCGTGACGAGCGAACGCTTTAACCACTAGGCTACCCGACCGCCTCTCGAAGGTTGAGACATCATTGCAATATAGCATAAATGTATTTATGTCATAGTGTTTGAACTGTCATAGTACCGCATAGTCTGATAACACACTTCCAGAAATTAATTTCAAACTGTCTGGTACACAATTCTGCATTACCATGTGCATGACTGTGCCTTTGTAAAAGTTCATATTAGAGTTTTGGTTCACCTGGTTACAATCAAGTTATTTTTAGTTTTACTGTTCACATGTGTTTCTCTTCAATGACAACGGGGTATCGCGTTTCCTTCTGTAATATTTTGCTCAAGAAAGCAATCAAGACGCATGCGCAATTTTCCTAATTTAACATAAAACTTTCACAAAACATTTGTATGATTGCAATCTGATTAATGTCATAATTCTATACATTAAAAAGGAACAACATTTGTCCTTACACATATCTCCATCTTTTGAAATACGTTCAAAAATATTTTTAAAATTTCAAAGCCCTCTAAACAATGATAATCAATGATATGTTATGACATGTACATGCCTTATTAAGTTTTTCATTAATGTCAGGTCACGCATCTACAAATGGGTTATCACGTTTTATTATCATCCCAATAAAGAAACAGGAGTGGTGGTGGATGTGTCAGGAGAGGGTGCTGGTGCTGGTGGTGGAATGTGCCGATGTTCAAGTACTTTTACTGCAACCACGCCGTCTTGCTCTTCTCCGTTTGTACCCGGGTCTTTTTTGTGAAAGGCATATCATCAGTCATGTAAATGCTTTTAATTTAGCACAGATGATCATATAGGTTCCGTACTGGAATCTACGCATGCTTTATGTGGTCATATAATTTATATCAAAGTTTTGGCCCAGACAAACCAGTGGTTAATATTATGAACCACGTCCCACGCCATCGAGGGACGATGAGACGCCGTCAACGAGCCTGAATCCTTATCCAGTTAAGTTGCCTCTTTGTCAAGTGCTAGGAACCAGTAATAACCCGGAGTCCTAGTTTGTAAAGGCATCGTATTATTATTGTCAGTTGGTACGTGGACAGTTCTGTGTTAAAAGGTTGTACAAAACCGCATAATGCCATTGCTATAATTGGTTCAGGCAACCCTCAACACACCCAGTTTCAATTATATATTTTTTAAATAATTCTGAATATAACCGGACATGTGGCCAGGACACTAACACATGTCACGTTACGCGTTACGCATGTGACTGTGAATGCATCATCACATACAGTGACTACAATAATGTTTGTCGGGTATTTCACACATATTATACGTGTACATGTACGTGTATGTTGCATTTTCACATGATTTATACCTTTAAGAAATTGCAATTTCATTTTTGTCATATTGCCTTAATAAATGTCACTTAACAAATTTCAGTGTCGTTGTATTTCTTTTTGTTTTATACACAATTTTACATTGTCAAACAAACAGTGAGTGTGTGAATGTTGTGTAAAGCCGCAGTCAACAATATTCCAGCTGTGCATCAGTAACAAACCATGCGTAGCTCCAGAGCAGTGCGCTGTCTAGGAGTTCTTGTAGCACTTCTTCAGTCATATCCAACTTGGATTCGAACCCGCGATCAGCGGATCCGGGACCGACTCCTGGACTGATAACGGCGACCTATACGGCTCGGCCTCCTATACCCCTGAAAGTATAAGCACCAGTCAATAAAAGCAGTACGAATAGGCCCAAATGTTCACAAAAGTGTGAAAGATCAATAAGCGATGCAACAAAGAAATATTAACGATCCCAATGTTACTTTATGCAGCATAAAGATGTTTATCCATTGGTAAGATTAAGGTGTAACAAATTCAGCAAAATGTTACATATTGTTTTGAAAAGGCGAAACTATGTTTTGTGTTTTGTTTTACCTTCTGAGACAGTCTAGAAAGACTTCTCTGTATTTATGCGGAAATCATCAGAATATCAATGCTGACAGCAAATTGTAAAGATTGCCTCCTTTGGGTCATGCTACACATATCTTATTAATTCTTTGTTTATAATTCGTTTTCGTTTCATTTCGTTAGAAAAGCAACACAGGGAAGCTTTTGTTGAAGAGAGATATAGCCCTAGATACGGAGACGTTAAGCATCACACGATGTCCCGTTCTGCAGTTGAACAGTATGTATGTATGTGTGTGTGTGTGTGTGTGTGTGTGTGTGTGTGTGTGTGTGTGTGTGTGTGTGTGTGTGTGTGTGTGTGTGTGTGTGTAACCACTATCTTTTATCGTCTTTTGGCCTGACGCGGCCGGGGATCTCCTCGGCGGAGGTTTATATCATTAAGAGCACAGTAGTATTTGCCTTGTATTCCATCGATGTATTGCTTTTTTCTGTTTCCTTGTCGTGGTTTCGCCCGAAGAGAAAATATGTAAATACAAAGACACAAGGCGTGTACAATAGTCAGTGGATACGGGTGGCCTAGACAGCTAAGGCGCCACAATGATCGTGGGTTCGAATCCCGGTTAGCCCCGATTTTGTTGTCTAGATTTGTCAGCACATACCCGTGCTCGTGGTTTCACCAAAATGGTTAAGGCCTAAGACCTGCAACATTTCGCTCTTTCCTCCAACGGTAAGCTTGCACGCCGTGATGTAACTGGAAAAATGTTTAAAGCTGAGTTATTAACTCACTCAATTATCCCCTCACTACTTTAGTTCATCATTCGGAATTTTGTCCTTTAAGAGTCAGAATATTATTGTAACCGCTATTTTGCCTTTTACGCCCAATGGAATCTGTTTCCGCGGAATAATTGAGATTGATTATCTGTCATTGAAGTTTCATATTTTGTTTTCGGTTTCAGTCTAGTCAGATGACCAACTCCTAGTTTTGCTGAGGCAGAAAAACAGGGGTACAGCTGCAATTATTCAACACGTCAACACGATTTCCTAATAACTCATTGAAGGTAAGGATTACTTTTCTCCGGCAACAAGTTGAACGTCAACCGAAGTTTTTAATCAACATTTATGTGATTGGTTCTTATATGATGTTTGGGTGTAAAGTTTCACACGTATTCGAATAATTTGAACCACGCGGAGAAAACAAGGAAATATAACATTGCATTAACACACCTGAATATTTGTTGAGCAACGAACCTTCAAGACTTCCTTTATTGGCCATGCAATTGAGGACTGTGAACTTTGTGTGTGATGTGTAGTCTTTTGGATGAAGGTACAGCATTGCATGAATGTATATTGACATAATCACAACCGCATATTTCCTTGTTGTAGGCCCGTGAGGACGCCGGGGTAGAATAACTCTTCCGCAACCCATGCTTGCCGTAAAGGGTGACTATGCTTGTCGTAAGAGGCGACTAACGGGATCGGGTGGTCAGGCTCGCTGACTTGGTTGATGCATGTCATCGATCTCAATTGCGTGGATCGATGCTCATGAATTAATTAATCACTGGATAGTCTGGTCCAGACTCGATTATTTACAGACCGCCGTCATATGCCTGGAATATTGCTGAGTGCGACAACAAACCAAAACCAAACCTCTGCATTTACTCAGTATCAAATGTCACAAAGGGAAGCTTGGAAACACCACAATTCCCAAATATACATGTAAATGGATGTTAAGATAACGGTACAACAAAAAGTCATGTATTCAATATAGAGTATGGAACACAGCATTTACACGAGAGAGGTGTACAGACTTGAGCAATGATGTCGTTGTTTTAATACAGTTGTACCTTGCATCCCTTTGGAACCTATCTAACAAACTTCATGTACATTTCTGAATGCGTCTGCGATTGTGACAGTAGTTCAATAATAATAATTGTTTTGTTTAATGTTTCAATGTTTGTTCACATCATAAAATCATCATACTACCTGAAATTCATGCTTTGTATTTGCAGTAATCAAACACAACATGTGGAAACTCAAACTCACGACACTGGTGATATTAGCTGTGAGGTGCTGTGCAGGTAAGAGATGCATGTTAATTTTCATCTGTTCCCTGGAATTCTGAAAATATCGCTCTCACTGTACAAAGTTAGATAAACTATGTTCTGTAATGCGACTTTATCATTCCCCCCAAAAGAGTACTCAATCAGATATACTGTCTTCTACTGAAACCTCGTTTTGGATATCTTGAGCATAACAATATTGCTACCCATTTTGAATATTATGGTGAATATTGTACTGATGAAAATAAGTTATATATAATATTTTACAAATTTCACTTGACTATTAAATGATAAAAGTTCATGTTGTAAGCGGTATCCCCTGAACCATCGTAAGTTTACATAACTATAAGTTAATTTACTTTATGTCATCTATGAATCGTGGTTTATTATACCAGTCCCTTCAACAGACATTGACGAAAATAACATTTCTTTTGGCCAAATTTATTATTTGTCTTTTTCATACAACAAAATATTTTTCATGACTGATGATTCCCAGCTGAATCAGCGTCATGGAGTGACCGGGCGCCACTAATCACACAGTATGGCTGTGAGGGACTGCCTCTATTCCTGACTTGCCGCAAACCTCCTCCTGGGAGAATCGGCTGGTTTAAAATGACTGACACAAAGAAACTTTCGCAAATCAAACCTGATGATAGGATGAAAATAGACGTGAAAGGTAAGCAGCAGTAACTCATGCAACAATCTACATATTTCTGTCAGACCATTGTTAGAACGATCTGAAAACTCAAATTCCACGAAGCATAACCTTGTCATAGAAAGATCCTACAGGTACCACAAGAATATAATTTCACTTGTGTATTTTGCAGGAACACTTCAGTTTTCTTCTGTGAATGTCAAGGATACTGCAGTGTATAAGTGCAGTGTCTCGGGTATCAGTACACTAACGCTTGGAAGTCAGGTCAACTTGAAAGTCATAAAAGGTAAATATTTCATACCATTGAGCATTTTGTGTTGATAGTTGAGAATAAGTATTCCAAACATCAGCAGTTTCTCACATGATGAAGCAAATACCCGTGTCATGTTATAGCCAAAATGATGATACTATCCAATATGTACTCGTGCTGTTGGGTTTGGTGAAACTACTGATGAGTAACGTTATGTATGTTTCTCAATGAGTAATACCAGAGCCAGTTCTAAATACCATTGCATCTCGGGAACAGCATGTTACAATATCGTGTTACTAATACCATCCACTACAATATTCCACCAAAACCCCCCTTCGAAGGACAAGCTGTACAGAGTTGTTAGTTTGGTTCCATTGTTTTTCCAGTTGACACCTCGTTCTGCGATGATGAGATCACCAAAACGGTCACACAATCAAATCATTCCAGAACCATCAAGACTCTGTCTGAGAAGGATCTATCCGCCGGCAAGTATATTGTTGTATCAGCCACAGATGTTGACACGTTACATGCAAAAGTACATTTGGCTATAAATACTGAAGTATCATGACATCATATTCCTGCATTACAAAAAATAACAACAATGTGTGTAAGAATATTCATCGATAAACAGTATATAACCTACACCTTCGAAAACAAACGGACTGTAGTTTGAAGGTCAAAGGCCCTCGTTTTGAAATATGAAATGTAAAACAAACCTGTTGTTCTGATAGTATTAGGTTTAGACATCGTGCAATGTGAGCAGCAGTGTGACCAGAGGTAACAAGACTACAGACATCTCACTTTCGACAATCACTGGCTTCTTCAGTGACGTATGTCCATCATGACAGTACAGGTCATTTCTTAATATAAGCTTTGTGCTGTGATAACTGTTAACAGGATGAACACTGGCTGCAACAAGATTATGTTTGTTTATTTGTTGTTTAACGCCGCACTCAGCAATATTCCAGCTGTAGGACGGCGGTCTGAAAATAATCTAGTCTGGACCAGACAATCCAGTGAGTAATATCATGAGCATCGATCTACACAATTCGGATACGATGTTATGTATCAACCAAGTCAGCGAGCCTGACCACCTATCCCGTGAGTCGCCTCTGACGACAAGCATAGTTGCTGAAGACCTATTCTAACCCCGATCTTCACACGAGCTCGTGGTGCAACATCATATGTAATGTACGTGTACGATAAGAATAATTTATTTATTTTTTGCTATGAATTTTAATCATTTTTGTGCTGCGATCAGGTTCATCCGTTCAATGGTTCTTCTTGTGGCTGTATTCTATATATACAGCTACTAATGTTAGCACTGGATATAATTTGTATCGTATTCATATTATATGAAGTTTGTGATTTGTGTCAAAGGTAACATTTCACCCGACATATATCACAAGTTTTCTTAGATATGGGTTTGAAAGAAAAGTATCACACCAGGATGTTGCATAATCCGTGTGTCCATTATCACAAAAGGGACAATGTCATACAGTTGCAAAAAATATCAGTTTCTGCTTATTGTAGACAAAACCCTGAAAAAAACTAAGTTTCAATTTATTTACAGGCCAGGCAATCGGTACGCAGTCCATTTCATCTGTGGAGAAGGGCGATGACGTTCCAGGCAAGACATGCATAATTTTACTATAACTGTTTTACCCCAGCAGTACTAGTGTATCTATTAACTGATTTTGTAAAGACGACAGTTATACACGTTAACAGTACAGAAACCAATGTCTTTACACAAGCGTCACTGTTACACGGCATCTGAACTCATAAATCATACCTCAAGTTTAGCTCATCGGTAATTTCGATTGTTTGCACTATTTACAACAGCATGAGTGGTAGGAGTTCATATGTAATTAAACAGTACCGTTGATAGTTTGTGGTTCCCGTATGCGAAATTTTATAATTAAAGTTTATGAATTCTTGAATCGAACTTAGAACTTTCAAAGCGAAAATTGAAGTAACTGTAAAGTTATTAAATTCTTATCATTTAAAGTGTGATATCACTTCATTATTTCAGCGTCCGTTGTACTGATTGGGTCGTTAGTGGGTGCATTCATCGCCCTTGCCCTGCTAGGTGCAGTCGGGATTGTCATTATACGGTACGAATCAGTTGTCATTTGATAACTTTCAGCTAAAACGTTATGATATGGATCTTTACGATGCTGATTTTAACTTCCTCATGGTTAAATTTTTGTGACAGACAGTTGATAGAAAAAACGCGTTTTACACATTTGTCAATAGTTTTGTGGACGTACACGGATAAGCAAAAGCGACTATTAACGGAAAAAGGAAATAATGTTTTTTTAACATAGTGATATTTTTGGCACACTTTACATAGTGTTCCATGTCGGGCATGACCCATGACCCATAATTTCAAGGACAAAACTCAAGTTTTAATGAGGCCAAGGGTCCTGAGTTAGAGTCGGTAGGAATGTATAAATATGGATCGGCTGTATAACTAGACTCAACGTCGCGTCAGAATGAATTATTTGGTCATCCTTACACGATGTGACTGATCATCACTCAAATCCAGGAGCACGGTGGCTCATTTGTCTCAGGCGTGCCAGAATTCTGATCAATGATTTTAGTTCTTGTAATTGGTTTGATCATACCATGCAAGTACCCATGCGCATAGGTCCCAGGACGGCGAAGATACCCGGACAACCTTGGGCGTTACGTCCGACGTTGTGCTGACAAGCCGTGGTATGACGCGGTTGCCGTGGTGCTGAACCCACCTCACTAATATTCTTCTCAAGAGCAATACCACAGCATGGGACACCAGAAACTGGATTTACACTTTGAACCCATGTTGGGAATCGAACTCGAGTCTTCGGCGTGACGAGCGAACGCTTAACAACTAGGCTACCCCGCTGCCCTATCATGAAAAGCATGTTGGAGGTTTACTGAGTCTAGTGCAGTTACTTAGTTTGTAAATTAGGTTAGTACCGACATGTGTTTGTACCTGAATGTATCAATTATTTTCTATCTAGCAGTAGTACAAAATCGATTTCAGACGTATGCAGATAGAAAATGACAACCCTCCATCTTACTTGTCTGGAACGAAGGATGGAGACGTGGACGCCTGTAGAGGACATGCGGTATTTTACAGAAGACATCCCATATATGGCGTACAAGTTCTGCAATTATGAATGTATTATTTGAGGCGGAATGTTCCTTCGGGATTGACCATTTATTTTTCTAGTGTTATAAAATAACTATTATATGCATAACCTTCGCATATGTGAAGCTAAGGCTGCAAAACAAATGTTTCTCGAACACATTTATTTCTCAAAAGTCAGGAGGAATAATGATTTTTATATTTTTTATTGAACACTTTTAATTTTCTTCCAATAATGGATGCCACGGGTGGCCCAGTCATCTAAGGCGCAGCGATTCGCTGTGCAGAGTTGCGTCTCTTGGGCACGCCAGAAACCTCGGATTGTGGGTTCGAATCCCGGTTCGCCGATTCCCGATTATGTTTCTAGGTTTGTCAGCAACATACCCGTGCTCGTGGGTTTCACCGAAGTGGTAAACGTCTGAGACCTGCATCACTTCGGGCTTTCCTCCCACATAAAGTTGACACGCCGCGATATAGTGAGTGAGTTAGTGAGTATGGTTTTACGCCGCTTTTAGCAATATTCCAGCAATATCACGGCGGAGAAACCAGAAATGGGCTTCACACATTGTACCCATGTCGGGAATCGAACCCGGGCCTTCGGCGTGACGAGAAAACGCTTTAACCTCTAGGCTACCCGACCGCCCAGCGCCGTGATATAACTGGAATAATGTTAAAAGCGGCGTTAAACCCAACTCACTCACTCACTCAAAAGTGAGGTGCCGCAGCTGAGGAACTTTTTTAGCCGAAACCAATGTCATTACATAAACGTCCCTGTTACACGGCATCTGAATTTGAAACCCTTTTCAGTTTGCAGCACCTGAAATACATGTTTTCTGGCAATGTCATTAATATCGTATACCTCCATTGAACAGAAAGCAGTCGTGAATTGTAAATTCCATTAACCAAAAATATTTCTGTCCCGATTTTATTTTACGATTTTATAATATTTTTACATGCACGTATTTTCATAAGAAGGTAGATTTTCATATTTTGTCATGATAATATGAACACCTACTATCGTTCCACGTTAAATTGTATGTAAACAGTTACCCTGAAACAGGTACACTGCACTTGATATGGTCACAGGTATAACTGAATCACGACACCATACACGTCAGCACTTTCAACGCGTGTTCTTATGAAGACGGGGGCACCGGTGGCCCAGTCGTCTAATGCGCCGCGATTCGCTGTGCAGAGTTGCGTCCCTTGGGCACGCCAGAAACCTGTGGGTTCGAATCTCGGTTCGCCCCGATTATGTTTCTAGGTTTGTCAGCACCATACCCGTGCTCGTGGGTTTCACCGATGTGGTCAACGTCTAAGACCTGCATCACTTGGGGCTTTCCTCCCACATTAAGCTGACACAGCGTGATATAACTGGAATACTGTTAAAAGCGGCGTTAAACCCAACTCACCCACTCACTCTTATGAAGACAAAATATTCTGTTAATATGCCTGGACATCTTTCGAAAGTGTTCAGACACTTAGGACCTAGTTTGTTGCATGCTGTTTTTACACATTTTAATACAATCAACTTCAACAATAATTATGTATGCCCATTACGGGTTTCTCATGAAATACCCGGGAAGCGGAAGGATCCAGGGTTTCATCCCGGGCCGCGTCATACCAAAAGACGTTAACAGACGTTAACGCTACCCCATTTCACCGGCCCACCATCTCATATAATATTCATGTCGTACCTATGAAGTATGTTTATATCAATAAATTTCACCTAGTATTGTATTGCAACTAGCATTGGACTCATAGTCATAACCTTGTCTTTCCATTTGTAATCACATGTATATATCTTTCGACCATATTTCGATAGATTGTTCATATTTTGCCTTATTAAAACCTGTTTGAAAACGGTAAACCTGTCATGTTATAATTTGTCCCTGTATCATATCATCAAACGGTTTAAAATAAAGAAACTCTTCATTTATCTACGTCCGTTTGTTATAATACATATGTAGTGGTCGTATTACGTAATTAGACCAGTAACGTGTTCAACATATGAAAATTCTTTCCAATTCGTCAACAAATTTCATGACTCGTTTGCAATGGGTTTCAATGATACTAATTAAACACAGTGCGTGATAAGTTGAGTCCAACAGTAATATTGTGTCTATTTAAGTAATAGCTTTAATTTGGAGAACAAGTTTGAACTTGGTTTCAGTTTCATTTGTGATGGCACGTAAGTAGCAAACAAGGAAATTCTACTTATATTTTTTGATTTAATTAATAACTGCTTTATCAAACGATAATCTGTGTACATGTGACAATGGTAACGACTCAGGATAGGCAAGCACACACACACACACACACACACACACATACACACACACACACACACACACACACACACACACACACGCACCACCACCACAACCACAACGGTTTCTACTCTAGATTTTGGCTTGATATATATCCTCGTATGACAACGTGAGTCCGGTTACAATGTTTGGTTACACTTACGAAACGCGTGAAATTAATAAATAAAGTGTGACATGACGCTCATTATTAATTATTTAACTTGCAATTCTTGACTTCCTCATTGATAACATTTGTGTGAAACTTGGGGGGGGGGAAGACATTTAAGCAACATGTAGGCATCCCCATGGGCACCAATTTTCCTCAGCTTCCTGCTGATCTGTTTCTTTATGCATGTATCGGAACCTCCGCTCAGATTGACAAGATCAAAACAAATTAATTTGGCCAAGACGTTTAACTTACGCTTCATGTATATAATATTAATGATCTGATATCGTTCAATAATGGTCAAATAACCACTTCCCTTCTAATGATAAACCCACCTGAACGACAAATAAAAGAGATCAGTGAGACCGGCTTAGATGTTTTGTATTCAGATCTATGCATAGAGATATCAGAGTGACAAAATTATCCACAACACTGTATGACAAGAGGGATGACTTCAACGTGCCCTTTATGTCGAGGAATATTGCAGCAGCACCAGCCCTTGGTGTCAACATTTCACAACTTTTGAGGAACATCCGAGCATGCTCTTTCCATCAAGATGTCAAAGAGCGTCATACGACGATTGCTCAGAAGTTCCTTCTAAGTTCAAATAAACAACATTCAAGGCCCAGCTAAGCTATTTAAAAGAACTTTTTTATGGCAGACATTTGACGCACAAGTGAGAAAAACATGTATAATGCCCGATACAATTTCATGTTTTAACTTGTACCATATGTTCCCGTTATTTTTCGGGTAAACATTTGACTTGTCTTTGCATGTGTTTGTGACAGATGCCGTCGTTAGGGCAGGATACTTCCAGCGTTTTCGTATCATCACTCTTTGCTAGTGACACATAAACACATGGTGTTTTATTCAGTGTTTTGTAGGCTATCGGTCCATGTACAATTTACAATAGTTGGATTTGGTCAAGATAAATCCGACACTTTGTTTCCTTTTGTCGCTGTGTGGGACATCTGACTTCATTTCGTAATGATATGACAATGTATAACCAGGAAGACTTAAAACAAGACATCTCATAGGCTTGAGTAGCTACCCTTGAAATGGGCACTAACTCTAGCGTACATCTGTATTCTTGCAAACGACGATCACTGAGAAGGTTTTAGGTTTTAAACCACTGTCTAAAAAACAAGTTGCAGTTGGTACTATATTTCTAATCACTCATCTTGTGATGTTATATATTAATGCGCACATCCAAGAGTTGGTTTCGTTTTAGGTACCGTTTGTGAAAGCGTTTGTTCTCCTGGTAACCTCCTTTTGTCGCTGTGTGGGACATCTGACTTCTTTTCGTAATGTTATGACAATGTATAACCAGGAAGACTTAAAACAAACGTGACATCTCATAGACGTGAGCAGCTACCCTTGAAATGGGCACTAACTCTAGCGTACATCTGTATTCTTGCAAACGACGATCACTGAGAAGGTTTTAGGGTCATTTAAAAACTTACCTATATGGTAGTTAAACCACTGTCTAAAAACAAGTTTCAGTTGGTACTATATTTCTAATCACTCATCTTGTGATGTAATATATTAATGCGCACATCCCAGAAAAACAAGAGTTGGTTTCGTTTTAGGTACCGTTTGTGAAAGCGTTTGTTCGCCTGGTAACCTCCATATATTACATGTACATTGGATCTGATATATCTGACGTGTTCATTTAGAGCTACGCATTTGTTTTCGCTTTTCCCTTTTCAAATCATGAGTTAAGTATATTCTATTCATATCACAATGTCCCCGTTACACTGACACAACAGCCCCGTGAAGATCCGGGGTAGAATATATTTTCAGCAACCAATGCTTACCGTATGCTTGTAATAAGAGGCATCTAAGGGGATCGGGTGGTCAGACTCGCTGACTTAGTTGATGCATGTCATCGTATCCCAATTGCGTGGTTCGATGCTCATGATATCAATCACTGCATTGTCTGGTCCAGACTCGATTTTTTACAGACCGCCGTCATATAGCTGGAATAAGTGTGGCGTTAAACAAAAAATAAACAAACGAACAAATAAAATCACTGACACAACAACATCGTGATGTTAAATAAGAAATGCAGTTCCGCGAAGAAATTATTCACTTATTCACAATGTTACAAACAGGAAGTAGTACGTTCAAAGGTTGATAGTACTAATGACATGTACGTGTACTTTGATAACAAATGGATATATTTCCGCATAGCTAATGACCCCGTATTTTATTCAACAAGGTATGGCAAGACGGGTTGCTGTCGTTCTGGCGTCCATTTCGTTGTTTTTTAGACATGCAGGTGTGTGTATTTGTTTCAAATGTAGCTTGAAATACTGACACTACGAGTTTATTCACGTATTTGATAAAGTAGTTTTCTAATATGAAATGAGGCTGTATAAACTAAAAGGGGCATGTCAATATATACATACAGGAAATATTACCACATTGATTCTTCAATGATCATATATATGTACGTGGCGTCTTCAACGAACCTGCATTTCACTAAAGGAATGTCTCATCCTAGTAGGCACCCTTTAACTGCTGGGTGAACAGAGCACATTTCGAGGAAAGTCACTTGACAACACATGTAATATGTGTTCAGGCACACCAGATCGCTGTCATTGTTTCTCTATACACATTCGTTCCTCCCTCCGGCAAACACTTCCAGCACCTTTCTATCCACAGATATGGATGCGGCCTGGGATGTTCGAGCTCCGGTCCTACAGCTGACTGTACCCGCAGGGGAACCAGCGTCACTCATCTGCCGGGAACCACCCCCAGGGAAGATAGGCTGGTTCAAAACGCGTGGAAAGGCATTCCCTTCTCAAATCAAGAACACCAATAGAACAACGATAGATTCGGACGGTACATGACTACGATACTTATTATTTAATAGATATATCCCTCATACAGAATAAATGTGTTTTGGTTCTGTAACATGACTGTATGCATAATAATAAGATGTACCTTAGTTATGTTTATAAAACATCATGCCATCTAGCATATTGGTGAATGACAGGCTTTGTGGTCTAAAGTCACAGCTAACAGCTGTGTGGATCTGCGTTCCGCAGCCATGCCTGGATCCGATGATCCATGCCTGGCCCCGATTATGGCCCTGGCTTACTATGTCACCAGTTACGTGTCTCACCAAAGTACACCTCTAAAGACCGCCGTCAAATAGCTAGAATATTTCTGCGTGCGGCGTTAAACTACAAACAAACAAAACACTTCTACAACCTGTGTCAATTGCTCCACATCAGGCTGACACGCCCTGGCATAAATACCGTTCAGTTTGTTTTGTCAGTTTGAATCACTTTAGGCTGCAATTATTTGTTTTTAGGCACACTTCACTTTTCCTTTGTGCATGGACACGACACGGGATCGTTCGAGTGTGGGGTCAGTGTAATGTCATCTGGCTCTGTGGTCTTTGGAAGTACAGTCAATATGACCGTCAAAAAATCAACAGGTAAATAAAAGAGACAAAAACCTTCCCCTTTTCCCATAACGATTAGGAGTACACATTGAAGAAGGTGTTAGAGGAAAAGGTAGAAGAAATGATAAATTCCATGATAATGTTTCAATCTGTT
This sequence comes from Haliotis rufescens, assembly GCF_023055435.1. NCBI lineage: Eukaryota > Metazoa > Mollusca > Gastropoda > Lepetellida > Haliotidae > Haliotis > Haliotis rufescens. The sequence goes on from NW_025963779.1 coordinate 17,838,527, forward strand.
TCGCAATGTGAAAAGAAAGACATTTCCAGTGGGTCAAACAGGCCATATCATACGTTGTCATTTCAAGACAGTTACATACTTGTTCTCGTGTTTCAGGTGAAGTGATGGACATGAAGCCAAAGGTGATGTTTCACAGCGGCACCATCAAGAGTGAACTCGGAGAGGATGTACAACTGGAATGTATCTTCAGCGGCAGGTCTGTTGTCATATGTTGTCATGCAACGCTCTTGTATCTGTTTTATCACAAGTGCTTACCTTGAACTTGTCACACCGTGGACCCGGTTCGACCCACAAGTTTGAACTTCTGTTTTGGTGTTGCTCTTAGTGATATGGAATATTGCTAAAAGTAATGTAAAAACAACCAGACATCCATACTAAATAGTTCTTCCATTTGAAAACACATTACTTATGTACAGATTAGAATAACTAAAATGCAGCAAAGAGGGTTTGGGTGATCCCGGCACAGTTAGGCTGGTGAGGATCATCATCAGCTCAGGGCCATACAGTTCACCATACAGCCTTGGCATGAATGCTATCACAGTGGCACCAACTGACTGATTAGTCATCAAAATCACATTAATATGAATGGTGAAATGTATACACACTTACTCGTCTTTGCAGACCTACACCAAAGATATCGTGGACACATTCTGACAAAACCATCAAGTCACGTGGCAGAGTTCTGGTCTCTCACGGATTTGTGGTCATCAAGAACGTGACTGAGGCTGACCACGGAGTATATACATGTACAGGAGAGAACATCGCAGGGTCTGAGTCTTCATCTGTTACTTTAGACGTATCAAGGAGGAGTATCAGTAAGTCAAGCTATTTTTCACACTGTCATGTATTCCTCTCGGCTGAGATTCCAGATTACAGTTGGTCCCCAGCAACATATTCCTGTCGTAAGAGGAAACTCGCGTGAATGGTTGGTCAGGCTCAGTGATTTGGTTCAACTTGATTCTTTGCCAACGTACTCCGACAGCTTGGGTTGTTGCAGACAATATCAATGACTGGTTTGTTACAATCCACCGGCCATAGTGCCACTGTGTGCAGTAGTAATGTTACTGAACGGGTTACAACTTTATTGCAGAATACATGACTTCTCGCACTTCTATTCTAACACATCTTCAGTTCAGGATATTAACAGCGTCAACATATAGTCAAACATGGTGCGGTATGGCTAGCATTACATGAATAATGTTTTTTGTAGTACATCAACAAGATATTTCGTTGTCAATGTTATAATTCTTCTGAAATCATAATAATATTTCCGACCCGACTCCATTTTAGCTCTTGCCTCAATCGCTTATATTGTAAGTTACTATGGGAAGGCATGGTTTCATTGGCGAGGGGGCTCTCCTTGATGGAATTGTATTGTGCATTTTTGCACACATCATTTATTTTTTCGAAGAATGTATTCCACAGTTTCTTAAACGAGCTAAGGATGTGGGACATAATCTCAAAGTCAATTTTGATTTTGTTGATGGTTCTGGATGGTTTCTGGACAGTACGGAAATGAGTGTCAACCAAACGTAGTGCCATTTCAAATCGGTCCAGACTCGGGGAGAGGCTTTCTACGCGACCACTGCATTGAGTCTGTGTGCAGTGTGTTTGGGAGTATTCACATTCTCCGAAAACGTTCTGCGTGGGTTCGACTAGAAAGCGCTTCCGGGGAGAAGTCCCTTTCGTTGTCTGGGCTGCGTGTAGAGGTTTTGGTTAGGTTTGTTGTTTAACGCCACACTCAGCAATATTTCAGCTATATGACGGTGGTCTGTAAATAATCGAGTCTGGACCAGACAATCCAGTGATTCACATCATGAGCATCGATCCACGCAATTGAGATACGATGACATGCATAAACCAAGTCAGCGAGCCTGACCACCCGATCCGGTTAGCCGTATTTTACGACAAGCATAGTCGCCTTTTACGGCAAGCATGGGTTGCTGAAAACCTAGTAGGGGCAAGGGTCCTGCGCTGATGATGAACATAACCTGCCTGACTGTGCCAGGATCACCCAAAACCTCTTTGATGCATTTTTTTTTTAAAATTCTGTAAATAATAATATTAATATTCGTTAATACAATTGTGACTAAAGAAAATATTTGAAAATACAGTACACCCTGAGACCTACTTTCTCATTATATGCAGTCCCACCAAACGCTAAGCATTCCACTCCATCCGATGAGCAGAATGATGACACCACAGCAGGCAAAATATGCATCATGCCATTTACAAAACATCCCTTTAAATGTGCAGTGTTAGGGTTCTTTGATCACTAATTTAGTTACAAAGCAAACATGACTTAACTATGTTTTATAACAGCTCAGCAAACCAGCGTCATAGCTAACCTACCCATGCAACCTGTAATTGAAACAGTGATTTATATTAACCAAGTCAAAGCGTTACTTCCGAGATGTTCTCCTTTGCTGAGGCGTTGTGCAATGTATGGGAGCCTGTACATCAACAGTCGAGCGTTGGTAAAGCCATTATCCAATTGTTTAAGTATCACTAACACAACATCAATAAGCTATTTCGAAGCATTTAAAAACATGGTTTGGGTAAAATGTATGAATCGAAACTTATGAAACCTCTCCTCATTTCAGCGTCGGCTGGTGGACCGTCCTCTATTCTGGTCGCTACATCAGTGATCGTGCTTATCGTGCTTGCACTGATTGGTACACTTGTGTGTAACAAGATATGGTATAAAGAATCACGTTTTTAATTTAATATACCTCATTATTAAAACTTACTGCAAAACGGCCAAGATATTTCCCTATTTCACAATGATTATCTGAAAATGCAGTATACAAACATGGTGATGTAAATAATGAAATCGTGAATATTCACCATACAAAATTGGATATTGATTTTCTCTTTGACCCATTAATGTTATAATGGACCTCTATGAGCTAAAGTTCAGTTTACATATAAATAGGTGAGGTGAGGTGAAATTGGGTTTAACGTCGCGTCCAAGATTATTGCACTCGTGTGTGTGTGTGTGTGTGTGGCTGCTTGTACTAGTCTGGACTGATGCCGATTTATAGTGCTAGCACACTGAGATACCATGCCGCAATTTAACATGAATACCCCACTCAGACACAGTATACTGACTCCGAGCCGACCAGTCCTTGTTTTAGCCCCTTAATGCCGAGCGCCAGGCAGGGTAACAACAAGTACCATCTTTAAACGTCTTTTTGTATGACGCGGCCGGGGATCGAACCTATATATACATATAAATAAATATAAATAATTCGTTTGTCTTTCTGATAAGCAACATAAATAATCTAAGGTAATAACTGCAATATGATATGCGATAACCTGTCTGTTGTTTACTAATGTGTTTATGGTTTTTCGCTTGTGTTTCGTTTGTTTGTTGTTTAACGTCGCACTCAGCAATATTCCACCTACATGACGGCCTTCTGTAAATAATCGAATCGGGCCAGAAAATCCAGTGATTGACGTCATGAGCATCGATTCACATATATTCCTACGCGTAAGGTGTATAGCGATATTTTGCAAGAGTTTTTATTGTGTGTAAAACCTCCAACATACATGTACCTGTTGCCATTGTTAAGTATATGCTAATGATTTAATTTAACATACTTCGATTTCAGGCGCTTGAAGAAACAGAAGACAGACAACCGTACATCAACCTGCCAATATGACGCTGTGGGAGTTAATGTTGGCTAGTAATAACACACTTTCAGAAATTAATTTCAAACTGTCTGTTGCAAAATTCTGCTTTACCATGTTCATGACTGTCGATATTAGAGTTTTATTTCACCTGGGTACAATCAATTTTGTTTTATTTTTACTGTTCACATGTGTTTCTCTTCAATGACAACGGAGTATCGCGTTCACAAATGGGTTATCACGTGTTTTGTTATCATCCCAATAAAGAAACAGGACCGGTGGTGGAATGTAGCAGGGTAGGTGCTGGTGGTGGGATGTGTCAGGGTAGGTGCTGGTGGTGGGATGTGTCAGGGTAGGTGCTGGTGGTGGGATGTGTCAGGGTAGGTGCTGGTGGTGGGATGTGTCAGGGTAGGTGCTGGTGGTGGATGTGGCAGGGTAGGTGCTGGTGGTGGAATGTGTCAGGGTAGGTGCTGGCTTGTGGAATGTGGCAGGGTAGGTGCTGGCTGGTGGAATGTGTCAGGGTAGGTGCTGGTGGTGGAATGTGTCAGGGTAGGTGCTGGTGGTGGATGTGTCAGGGTAGGTGCTGGTGGAGGGATGTGTCAGGGTAGGTGCTGGCTGGTGGAATGTGTCAGGGTAGGTGCTTGTGGTGGAATGTGTCAGGGTAGGTGCTGGCAGGTGGAATGTGGCAGGGTAGGTGCTGGTGGTGGGATGTGTCAGGCTAGGTGCTGGTGGTGGAATGTGTCAGGGTAGGTGCTGGTGGTGGGATGTGGCGGGGTAGGTGCTGGTGGTGGAATGTGGCAGGGTAGGTGCTGGTGGTGGGATGTGGCAGGGTAGGTGCTGGGATGTGGCAGGGTAGGTGCTGGTGGAGGAATGTGTCAGGGTAGGTGCTGGCTGGTGGAATGTGTCAGGGTAGGTGCTGGTGGAGGGATGTGGCAGGGTAGGTGCTGGTGGTGGAATGTGGCAGGGTAGGTGCTGGTGGTGGAATGTGTCAGGGTAGGTGCTGGCTGGTGGAATGTGGCAGGGTAGGTGCTGGTGGTGGAATGTATCAGGGTAGGTGCTGGTGGTGGGATGTGGCAGGGTAGGTGCTGGTGGTGGAATGTGGCAGGGTAGGTGCTGGTGGTGGATGTGTCAGGGTAGGTGCTGGTGGAGGGATGTGTCAGGGTAGGTGCTGGCTGGTGGAATGTGTCAGGGTAGGTGCTGGTGGTGGAATGTGTCAGGGTAGGTGCTGGCTGGTGGAATGTGGCAGGGTAGGTGCTGGTGGTGGGATGTGTCAGGCTAGGTGCTGGTGGTGGAATGTGGCAGGGTAGGTGCTGGTGGAGGGATGTGGCAGGGTAGGTGCTGGTGGTGGAATGTGGCAGGGTAGGTGCTGGTGGTGGATGTGTCAGGGTAGGTGCTGGTGGAGGGATGTGTCAGGGTAGGTGCTGGCTGGTGGAATGTGTCAGGGTAGGTGCTTGTGGTGGAATGTGTCAGGGTATGTGCTGGCTGGTGGAATGTGGCAGGGTAGGTGCTGGTGGTGGGATGTGTCAGGCTAGGTGCTGGTGGTGGAATGTGGCAGGGTAGGTGCTGGTGGTGGGATGTGGCAGGATAGGTGCTGGTGGTGGGATATGGCAGGATAGGTGCTGGTGGTGGGATGTGTCAGGGTAGGTGCTGGTGGTGGAATGTGGCAGGGTAGGTGCTGGTGGTGGGATGTGTCAGGGTAGGTGCTGGTGGTGGAATGTGGCAGGATAGGTGCTGGTGGAGGGATGTGTCAGGGTAGGTGCTGGCTGTTGGAATTTGGGAGGGTAGGTGCTGGCTGGAGGGATGTGTCAGGGTAGGTGCTGGCTGGTGGAATGTGTCAGGGTAGGTGCTTGTGGTGGAATGTGTCAGGGTAGGTGCTGGCTGGTGGAATGTGGCAGGGTAGGTGCTGGTGGTGGGATGTGTCAGGCTAGGTGCTGGTGGAGGGATGTGTCAGGGTAGGTGCTGGCTGGTGGAATGTGTCAGGGTAGGTGCTGGTGGTGGAATGTGGCAGGGTAGGTGCTGGTGGTGGAATGTGGCAGGATAGGTGCTGGTGGTGGAATGTGGCAGGGTAGGTCGCTGGTGGTGGGATGTGCCAGGGTAGGTGCTGGTGGTGGGATGTGTCAGGGTAGGTGCTGATGTTCAAGTACTTTTACTTCTACAACGCCGTCTTGTTCTTCTCCGTTTGTACCCGGGTCTATTTTGTGAAAGGCATTTCATCAGTCATGTAAATGTTGTTAATTAAGCACGGATGATCATATAGGTTCCGTACTGGCATCTACGCATGCTTCATGTGGTCATATAATTTATATCAATGTTTTGGCCGAGACAAACCAGTGGTTAAAATTATGAACCACGTCCCACGCCATCGAGGTACGATGAGACGCCGTCAACGAGCCTGAATCCTTATCCAGTTAAGATGCCTCTTTGTCAAGTGCTAGGAACCCATAATAACCGGGAGTCCTAGTTAGTAAAGGCATCGTATCATTTATGTCAGTTGGTACGTGGACAGTTCTGTGTTAAAGAGGTTGTACAAAACCGCATAATGCCATTGCTATAATTGGTTCAGGCAACCCTCAACACACCCAGTTTCAATTATATTTTTTTTAAATAATTCTGAATATAACCGGACATGTGGCCAGGACACTAACACATGTCACGTTACGCGTTACGTATTTGACTTTAAATGCATCATGACATACAGTGACTACAATAATGATTGTCGGGTATTTCACACATATTATACATGTACATGTACCTGTATGTAGCATTTTCACATGATTTATACCTTTAAGAAATTGCAATTTCATTTTTGTCATATTGCCTTAATAAATGTCACTTGGCACAACTTAAGTGTGGTTGTATTTGTTTTTGTTTTATTTACACAATTTTACATTGTCAAACATACAGTGAGTGTGTGAATGTTATGTAAAGCCGCAGTCAACAATATTCCAGCTGTGCATCAGTAACAAACCATGCGTAGCTCCAGTGCAGTCAATGTCTGGGAGTTCTTTTAGCAGTTCTTCAGTAATATCGAACTTGGATTCCAACTCGCGATCAGCGGATCCGGTACTGCCAAATGCACGGATTACGGCGACCTATACGGCTCGGCCTCCCATGCCCCTGAAAGTGTAAGAACCAGTCAATAAACGCAATACGAATACCCCCAAATGTACACAAAAGTGTGAAAGATCAATAAGCGATGCAACAAAGAAATATTAACGATCACAATGGCGGAGGCGGTCTTTATGCAGCAAAAAGATGTATATCCATTGGTATGATTAAGGTGTTTTGAAAAGGTGAAACTATGTTTTTTGTTTTGTTTTCTCTTCAAAGACAGTCTGGAAAGTCCGCTGTATTTATGCGGAAATCATTAGAATATCAATGCTGACAGCAAATTGTAAAGATTGCCTCTTTTGGGTCATGCTACACATATCTTATTAATTCTTTGTTCATAATTCGTTTTCGTTTCATTTCGTCAGAATAGCAACACAGGGAAGATTTTGCTGAAGAGTATGTGTGTATGTATGTATGTATGTATGTATGTATGTATGTATGTATGTACTTCTAGTTTCATTCCGGTAATGCAGATTGAGAGTCAGGCAGGATCACAACAAGCACCATCTTTTAACGTCTTTTGGCCTGACGCGGCCGGGGATCTCACCACCGACCTACCGGTCTCCGAGAAGACGCTTTATCCACAAGACCTTGTCGGAGGTTAATATCATTAAGAGCACAGTAGTATTTGCCTTCTATTCTATCGGTGTATTGCTTTTTTTCTGTTTCCTTGTCGTGGTTTCGTCCGAAGAGAAAATATGTAAATACAAAGACACAAGGCGTGTACAATAGTCAGTGGATACGGGTGGCCAAGTCATCTAAGGCGCCACAATTCGCTGTGCAGAGTTGCTTCCCTTGGGCACGCCAGAAACTTATGATCGTGGGTTCGAATCCCGGTTAGCCCCGATTTTGTGTCTAGGTTTGTCAGCACATACCCGTGCTCGTGGTTTCACCAAAATGGTAAAGGTCTAAGACCCGCAACATTTCGCTCTTTCCTCCCACGGTAAGCTTACACGCCGTGGTGTTACTGGAATAATGTTTAAAGCTGAGTTAAAACTTATTAACTCACCCAATTATCCCCTCACTACTTTAGTTCATCATTGCTTTTTCGCTCATTCGGATTTTTTTTCCTTTTTTCTTTTAAGAGTCAGAGCATTATTGTAACCGCTATTTTGCCTTTTACGCCCAATGGTATCTGTTTTCGCGGAATACTTGAGACTGATTATTCTCTGTCATTGAAGTTTCATATTTTGTTTTCGGTTTCAGTCTCGTCAGATCTCCTAGTTTTGATGAGGCAGATACAGGGGTACAGCTGCAATAATTCAACACGGATTTCCTCATAACTCATTGAAGGTAAGGATTACTTTTTTCCGGCAACGAGTTGAACGTCAACCGAAGTTTTTAATCAACATTTATGTTATTAGTTCTTATATGATGTTTGGGTGTAAAATTTCACATGTATTCGAATAACGTGAACCACGCGGAGAAAACAAGGAAATATAACATTGCACTAACACACCTGAATATTTGTTGAGCAATGAACCCTCAAGACTTCCTGTATTGGCCATGCAATTAAGGACTGTGAACTTTGTGTGTGATGAGCAGTCTTTTGGATAGAGGTACTGGTATACGGGCATGGCATGAATGTATATGGACATAATCACAACCGTATATTTCCTTGTTGTAGATCTGTCATCAACTTCAGGGCAGTAAAAACAACAAACAACAAAAAACAAAAACAAACGTAATGACAGTACGTGTACATAATTAAACATCCCCCTGTTAATGCAAATTCCTTATCGTTATGTTTTCTCAAAATTTGACACCCGCCGCCAATCTAAGGTGTGTCATATCAAGTATATTACTGTTAGGTTCAATTATACCAAGTGTCCAGAACATTCTCATGGTCATAGGATCCCAAAATAATCTACAACGGCCAATTCCATGAAAACATTTCCGTATGCAAATGGGGCTTGGTACATGTTACCCTTAGGGCGGGGCCGAGTCGTGAGTTATCTTGTGTTAGAGTTGTACTTCATTAGACACATGTTTTCCCAAACTGGAACTGGAACAAACATCAGCGATGTCATGAAATTGGAAATGGTGTCGTGTGGCATCATTAGAGTGGATATGCATTGATGTTCCTCATTATTAAAGCGGAAGGCAAGGTAATCACGTTTGAGACTGTAGGAGGTATGCAATTGATCAAAACCGAAAGTAAAGACACCGCACTGGAAAATGTGTAATGGTATTACCGGGGCCTTCTAGAGATGTAAGTGATGAGATTGATTTGCAAGGTATTGCTGACACCTTTCTCGTCGGTCTCTTCGTTTACTGACCCGTGAAGATCCGGGGTAGAATAGCTCTTCATCAACCCAAGCTTGCTGTAAAAGGCGACTATGCTTGTCGTAAGAGGCAACTAACGGGATCGGGTGGTCAGTCTCGCTGACTTGGTTGATGCATGTCATGGATCCCAATTGCGTGGATCAATGCTCATGGTATCAGTCACTGGATTGTCTGGTCCAGACTAGAGTATTTACAGACCGCCGTCATATAGCTGGAATAATGCTTAGTACGGCGTTAAACAACCAACCAAAATCAAACCTCTGCATTTACTCAGTATCAAATGTCACAAAAGGGAAGCTTGGAAACACCACAGTTCCCAAATAAATACAAGTCATGTATTCAATATATAGTGTGGAGCACAGCAATTTACACATTTACACGAAAGAGGTGTACAGACTAGAGCAATGATGTCGTTGTTATAATACAGTTGTACCTTTCAAACCCGTGGAACCTATCTAACAAACTTCATGTACATTTCTGAATGTGTCTGTGATTGTGACAGTAGTTCAATAATAATAATAATTGTTTTGTTTAATGTTTCAATGTTTGTTCAAATCATACAATCATCATTCAACCTGAAATTCATGCTTTGTATTTGCAGTAATCAAACACAACATGTGGAAACTCAAACTCACGATACTGGTGATATTAGCTGTGAGGTGCTGTGCAGGTTAGAGATGCATGTTAATTTTCATCTGTTCCCTGGATTTCTGAAAATCTCGCTCTCACTGTACAAAGTTAGATGAACTATGTTATGTAACGCGACTTTATCATTCCTCCAAAAAGAGTACTCAGTCAGATATACTGTATTCTATACTGAAACCTCGTTTTGGATATCTTGAGCATAACAATATTGCTGCCTATTTTGAATATTATAGTGAATATTTTACTGATGAAAATTGATTCTAGACATACAGGTGTTGGAATTGATCCTTTGTTTATGTAATGCATCTCTACAAAGTTATATATATTATTTTACAAATTCTACTTGACTATTAGATGATAACAATTCATGTTGTAAGCGGTATCGTCTGAACCAGCGTAAGTTTACATAGATTTAAGTTCATTTACTTTATGTCATCTATGAATCGTGGTTTATTATACCAGTCCCTTCAACAGACATTGACGAAAATAACATTTCGTTTGGCCTAATTTATTATTTGTCAAAATAATTTTCATGACTGATGATTCCCAGCTGAATCAGCGTCATGGAGTGACCGAGCGCCACTGATCACAAAGTATTGCTATGGGGGACTGCCTCTATCCCTGACTTGCCGCAAACCTCCTCCTGGGATAATCGGCTGGTTTAAAATGACTGACACAAAGGAACTTCTGCAAATCACACCTGATCACAGGATAAAAATAGACGTGAAAGGTAAGCAGCAGTAAGTCATGCAACAATCTACATATTTCTGTCAGACCATTGTTAGAACGATCTTAAAACTCAAATTCCACGAAGCATAACCTTGTCATAGAAAGGTCCTACAGGTACAAGAAGAATATAATTTCATTTGTGTATTTTGCAGGAACACTTCAGTTTTCTTGTGTGGATGTCACGGATACATCAGTATATAAGTGCAGTGTCTCGGGTAGCAATAATTTCGCGCTTGGAAGTCCGGTCCACTTGAAAGTCATAAAAGGTAAATATTTCATACCATTGAGCATTTTGTGTTGATAGTTGACAATAAGTGTTCCAAACATTAGCAGTTTCTCACATGATGAAGCAAATACCCGTGTCATGTTATAACCAAAATGATGATACTATTCAATATGCACTCGTACTGTTGGGTTCGGGGAAACTACTGATGAGTAAGGAAAATGTAATCTATGAATAAGTAATTCGATTACACCCCGGAGCAATTTCTAAATACCATCTCGATAATATGTTACAATATCCTGTTTCTTATAACATATGCTACGACGCCCTGCCAAAATGACAAGTCAAATATAGCAGGTACAGAGTGGGTATTGTGTATGTTTCTAAATGAGTAATACCAGAGCCAGTTCTAAATACCATTGCATCTCCGGAACAGCATGTTACAATATCGTGTTTCTAATACCATCCACTACAATATTCCATCAAAATCACCAGTCGAAGGACAAGCTGTACAGAGTTGTTATTTTGGTTCCATTGTTTTTCCAGTTGACACCTCGTTCAACAAAACGGTCACACAATCAAATCCTTCCAGAACCATCAAGACCATGTCTGAGAAGGATCTATGTGCCGGCAAGTATATTGTCGTATCAGCCACTGATGTTGACACGTTGCATGCAAAAGTACATTTGGCTACAAATACTGAAGTATCATGACATCATATTCCTGCATTACAAAAAATAACAACAATGTGTGTAAGAATATTCATCGAGAAACAGTATATAACCTACACCTTCGAAAACGAACGGACTGTATTTGTAGTTTGAAGGTCAAAGGCCCTCGTTTATGAATATGAAATGTAAAACAACCTGTTGTTCTGGTAATATTAGGTTTAGACATCGTGCAATGTGAGCAGCGGTTTGACCAGAGGTAACGTGACAACAACATCTCACTTTCGACAATCACTGGCTTCTTCAGTGACGTATGTCCATCATGACAGTACAGGTCATTTCTAAATATAAGCTTCGTGCTGTGATGACTGTTAACAGGTTGAACACTGGTTGCATCATGATCATGTTTGTTTGTTTGTTGTATAACGCCGCACTTAGCAATATTCCAGCTGTATGACGGCGATCTGAAAATAATCGAGTCAGGACCAGATAATCCAGTGAGTAATATCATGAGCATCGATCAACGCAATTCGGATACGATGTTATGTATCAACCAAGTCAGCGAGCCTGACCACCTATCCCGTTAGTCGCCTCTTACGACAAGCATAGTTGCTGAAGACCTATTCTAACCCCGATCTTCACATTAGCTCGTGGTGCCACATCATAATAATTATGTAATGCACGTGTACGATTAGTATAATTTATTTATTTTTTGCTGTGAATATTACTCATTTGTTTGCCACGATCAGGTTGATCCGTTCAATGGTTCTTCTTGTGACTGTATTCCAAATATGCAGCTACTCATGTTAGCACTGGATATAATTTGTATCATATTCATATTATATGAAGTTTGTGATTTGAGTCAAAGGTAACATTTCACCCGACATATATCACAAGTTTCCTAAGATATGGGTTTGAAAGAGTCTCACACCAGGATGTGGCATAATCCGTGTGTCCATTATCTCAAAAGGGACAATGTCATACAGTTGCAAAAACATATCTGCTTATTGTAGACAAAACCCTGAAAAAACTAATTTTCAATATATTTACAGGCCAGGAAAACGCTACGCAGTCCACTTCATCTATGGAGAAGGACGATGACGTTCCAGGCAAGATATGCATTTACCATAACTGTTTTACCTCATCAGTGTATTTATTTACTGATTTTGTAAAGACGATAATTATACACGTTAACAGTACAGAAACCAATGTCTTTACACAAGCGTCCCTGTTACACGGCATCTGAACTCATAAATCATACCTCAAGTTTAGCTCATCGGTTATTTCGATTGTTTGCACTATTTACAACAGCATGAGTGGTAGGAGATCATATGTAATTAAACAGTAACGTGGATAGTTTGTGGTTCCCGTATGCTATTTCTTTGAGTATCATAACCTCAAAACTAATTGCTTGCCTAATTCGAAATCTAAAATTTTATAATTAAAGTTTATGAATTTTTGAATCGAACTTAGAACTTTCAAAGCGAAAATTGAAGTAACTGTAAAGCTATTAAATGCTTATCATTTAAAGTGTGATATCCCTTCATTATTTCAGCGTCCCTTGTACTGATTGGTTCGTTAGTGGGTGTATTCATCGCCCTTGTCCTGCTAGGTGCAGTCGGGGTTGTCATGATACGGTAAGAATCAGTTGTCATTTGATAACTTTCTGCTAAACCGTTATGATATGGATCTTTGCGATGCTGCTTTTAACTTCCTCATGGTTAAATTTTTGTGACAGGCAGTTGATAGCAAAAAAGGCGTTTTACACATTTGTCAATAGTTTTGTGGGTGTACACGGAAACCATGTAAGATAAGCAAAAGCGACTATTAACGGAAAAAGGAAGTAATGGGTTTTTTAACAAAGTGATATTTTTGGCACACTTTACATAGTGTTCCATGTCGGGCATGACCCATGACCCATAATTTCAAGGACAAAACTCGAGTTTTAATGAGGCCAAGGGCCCTAAGTTAGAGTCGGTAGGAATGTACACATATAGATCGGCTGTAAAACTAGACTCAACGTCGAGCATTGTCAGAATGAATTATTTGGTTATCCTTATACGATGTGACTGATTATCACTCAAATCCAGGAGCACGGTGGTTCATATGTTTCAGGCGTGTCAGAATTCTGATCAATGATTTTATTTCTTGTAATTGGTTTGATTATACCATGCAAGTACCCATGCGCATAGGTCCCAGGATGGCGAAGATAACTGGACAACCTTGGGCGTTACGTCCGACGTTGTGCTGACAAGCCGTGGTATGACGTGGTAGCCGTTTTGCTTAACCCACCTCACTAATATTCTTCTCAAGAGCAAATCATGTATGGAGTGACGAAGTATACATTTGTATAAGTGACGTACACACTAAATCAGGGTTACATTTAGCTGTCTTTCATGCAAAGTGAGTGAGTGGGTATGGTTTTACGCCGCTTTTAGCAATACCACAGCGGGGGACACCAGAAACTGGATTCACACATTGAACCCATGTTGGGAATCGAACTCGAGTCTTCGGGCGTGACGAGCGAACGCTTAACAACTAGTAAGACATGTTCTATGGATGAACAACTTCTTTATTACAATTAGTGCGACGTTTCGGTGTAGATCCTAACACCTTTATCAAGCAAGTGATGGATAGTACTAAACAACATAGGTATATATACTTTTTAACATCAATTGTAATAAATAAGTTGTTCATCCATAGAACTTGTCTCACTTCATCACACCAACTTCTAAATGCCACTTAAAGAAGCTTAACAACTAGGCTACCCCGCTGCCCTATCATGAAAAGCCGGTTGGAGGTTTACTGATTGTAGTGCAGTTACTTAGTTTGTAAATTAGGTAAGTACCGACATGTGTTTGTACCTGAATGTAAAAATTTATTTGTATCTAGCAGTAGTACAAAATCGATTTCAGATGTATGCTGAAAGAAAATGACAACCATCCATGGTACTGGTCTGGAATGAAGGATGGAGATGTGGACGCCTATAGAGGACATGCGGTATTTTACAGAAGACATCCCATATATGGCATATAAATGTAATGTTTGAGGCGGAATGTTCCTTAGGGATCGACCATTAATTTTTCTAGTGTTAATAAAATAACTATTATATGCATAACCTGCGCATATGTGAAGCTAAGGCTGCAAACAAATGTTTCTCGATCACATTTTCTTCTCAAACAGGAGGAATAATGATTTTTCTACTTTTTATTGAGCATTTTACATTTTCTTCCAACCAAGAATGCCAACGAACACCACTGGGTCCACATTAAGCTCCACCCTATCATACAAAGTCACTTGTTAAACATATCATTTTATGAAGAGGGGTACCGAAGCCGAGGAACGTTTCCTTGTTCAGCCAAAACCAATGTCATTACATAAACGTCCCTGTTACACGGCATCTGAATTCGAAACCCGTATCAGTTTGCAACACCTGAATACATGTTTTCTGGCCATGTCATTATATCGTATACCTCCATTGAACAGAAAGCAGTCGTGAATTATAAATTCCATTCACCAAAAATATTTCTGTCCCGATTTTATTTTACGATTTTATAATATTTTTACATGCACGTATTTTCATAAGAAGGTAGATTTTCATATTTTGTCATGATGATATGAACACCTACTATCGTTCCACGTTAAATTGTATGTAAACAGTTACCCTGAAACAGGTACACTGCACTTGATATGGTCATAGGTACAACTAAATCACGACACCATATACGTCAGCACTTTCAACGCGTGTACTTATGAAGACAAAATATTCTGTTTATATGACATATTTCGAAAGTGTTCAGATACTTGATGCTAGTTTGTTGCATGCTGTTTTTACACATTTTAATACAATCAACTTCAACAATAATTATGTGTGCCCATTACAGGTTTCTCATGAAATACCCGGGGAGGGGAATAATCCGGGTTTGATCCCGGGCAACGTCATACCAAAAGACGTTAACAGACGTTAACGCTACCCCATTTCACCGGCCCACCATCTCATATAATATTCATGTCGTACCTATGAAATATGTATATATCAATAGATTTCACCTAGTATTGTATTGCAACTAGCATTGTGCTCATAGTCATAACTTGTCTTTCCATTTGTAATCACATGTATATATCATTCGACCATATTTCGATAGTTTGTTTTATTTTGCCTTATTAAAACCTTTTTGAAAACGGTAAACCTGTCATGTTATAATTTGTTCCTGTATCATATCATCAAACGGTTTAAAATAAAGAAACTCTTCATTCATCTACGTCCGTTTGTCATAATACATATGTAGTCGTCGTATTACGTAATTAGACCAGTAACGTTCTCAACATATGAAAATTCTTTCGATGGGTTTGCAATAATTGGTTTCAATGATACTGATTAAACACAGCGCGTGATAAATTAAAGTTGAGTCCAACAGTAATATTGTGACTATTTTAGCAATTATAGCTTTTATTTGGACAACATTTTCATTTGTGATGGCACGTAAGTAGGAAACAGGGAAATTCTACTTATATTTTCTGATAAAATAAATTACTGCTTAATCAAACGATAATATATGTACATGTGACAATAGTCACGACTCGGGATAGGCAAGCACACACACACACACACACACACACACACACACACACACACACACACACACACACACACCTCAACGGTTTCTACTCTAGATACCAGGGACTCGGCTTGACATAAATGTATATCCTCGCATGACAACGTGAGTCCCGTTACAATGTCCCGTTACACAACCGAAACGCGTGGAATTAATAAATAGAGTGTGACATGACGCACATTCTTATAGACGTTTATTCATTTACAATATATAGAATTATTTAACTTGCAATTCTGGACTTCCTCATTGATAACATTTATGTAAAACTTGGGGGTAACTCATTTAAGCAACATGTAGGCATCCCCATGGGCACCAATTGTGCTCACCTTCCTGCTGATCTGTTTCTTTATGCATGTATCGGAACTTCCCCTCAGATTGACAAAATCAAAACAAATTAATATGGACAAGACGTTTAACTTACGCTTCATGTATATTAATGATCTGATATCGTTCAATATTGGTCAAATAACCACGTCCCTTCTAATGATAAACCCACCAGAACGACAAATAAAAGAGATCAGTGAGACCGGCTTACCTGTTTTGTATTCAGATCTGTGCATAGAGATATCAGAATGACAGAATTATCCACAAGACTGTATGACAAGAGGGATGACTTCAACGTTCCCATTGAATCAAAGAATATTGCTGCAGCACCAGCCCTTGTTGTCAACATTTGAGGAACATCCGAGCATGCTCTTTCCACCAAGATTTCAAAGAGCGTCAAACGACAATTGCTTAGAAGTTCTTAGGTCAAGTATACAACATTCAAGGCCCAGTGAAGCTATTTTAAAGTACTTTTTATGGCAGACATTTGACGCAGAAGTGAGAAATATAATGTATTCTTGCAAACGACGGTCACTGGCAAGGTTTTAGGGTCATTTAAAAAGTTACCTATATGGTAGTTAAACCACTGTCTTAAATACAAGTTTCAGTTGGTACTATATTTCTAATCACTCATCTTGTGATGTAATATATTAATGCGCACATCCCAGAAAAACAAGAGTTGGTTTCTTTTTAGGTACCGTTCGTGAAAGCGTTTGTTCACCTGGTAACCTCCATATATTACATGTACACTGGATCTGATATATCTGACGTGTTCATTTAGAGCTACGCATTTGTTTTCACTTTTCACTTTTCAAATCATGAGTTAATGAGTATATTCTATTCATATCACAATGTCCGGGTTACACTGACACAACAGACCCGTAAAGATCCGGGGTAGAATAGATTTTCAGCAACCAACGCTTACCATAAAAGGTCTGCTTGTCGTAAGAGGCGACTAACGGGATCGGGTGGTCTGGCTCGCTGACTTGGTTGATGCATGTCATCGTATCCCAATTGCGTGGTTCGATGCTCATGATATCAATCACTGCATTGTCTGGTCCAGACTCGATTTTTTACAGACCGCCGTCATATAGCTGGAATGAGTGTGGCGTTAAACAAAAAATAAACAAACGAACAAATAAAATCACTGACACAACAACATCGTGATGTTAAATAAGAAATGCAGTTCCGCGAAGAAATTATTCACTTATTCACAATGTTACAAACAGGAAGTAGTACGTTCAAAGGTTGATAGTACTTATGACATGTACGTGTACTTTGATAACAAATGGATATATTTCCGCATAGCTAATGACCCCGTATGTTATTCAACAAGGTATGGCAAGACGGGTTGCTGTCGTTCTGGCGACCATTTCGTTGTTTTTTAGACATGCAGGTATGTGTATTTGTTTCAAATGTAGCTTGAAATACTGACACAACGAGTTTATTCACGTATTGGATAAAGTAGTTTTCTAATATGAAATGAGATTGTATAAACTAAAAGGGGCATGTCAATATATACATACAGGAAATATTACCACATTGATTCTTCAATGATCATATATGTACGTGGCGTCTTCAACGAACCTGCATTTCACTCAAGGAATATCTCATCCTAGTAGGTACCCTTTAACTGCTAGGTGAACAGAGCACATTTCGAGGAAAGTCACTTTGACAACACATGTAATATGTGTGAGTGTCTGAAACGTTCGAGAGTCGAGCTTGCCGAACCCTGTCATCTGCTGTCAGCTTATCTTGACCTAATTTATTGCCTATGCGCTGTACACAGACTTGACAACGTTGTAAGGATCTATACCGAAACGTCGCATTTACAGTAATTAAAGAAGTGCCGCTAGTGTTTCTGTCATTATCGTGTGCATTATATATTATTTGGCATTCCCCAAACATGATGCTGACACGTCGTGACGTAACTGTAATTATTACTGTTCCAAGAGGCAGTAAACCAAAACTCGCTCACCCGATCGCTGTCATTGTTTCTCTATAAACATACAGTCCTCTCTCCGGCAAACACAAGCACTCTTCTTTCCTCAGATATGGATGCGGCCTGGGATGTTCGAGCTCCGGACCTACAGCTGACTGTACCCGCAGGGGAACCAGCGTCACTCATCTGCCGGGAACCACCCCATGGGAAGATAGGCTGGTACAGAAAGCGTGGAAATGCATTCCCTTCTCAAATCAAGGACACCAATAGAACAACGATAGATTCGGACGGTACATGACTACGATACTTATTATTTAATAGATATATCCCTCATACAGAATAAATGTGTTTTGGTTGTGTAACATGACTGTATGCATAATAATGAGATGTACCTTAGTTATGTTTATAAAACATCCCTGCCATTTAGCATATTGGTGAATGACTGGCTTTGTGGTCTAAAGTGACAGCTAACAGCTATGTGGATCTGCGTTTCGCAGCCATGCCTGGATCCGATGATCCATGCCTGGACCCGATTATGGCCCTGGCTTACTATGTCACCAGTTACGTGTCTCACCAAAGTACACCTCTGCAGTCCTCCGTCAAATAGCTAGAATATTGCTGCGTGCGGCGTTAAACTACAAACAAACAAAACACTTCAACAACCTGTGTCACTTGCTCCACATCAGGCTGACACGCCCTGGCTTAAATACTGTTCAGTTTGTTTTGTCAGTTTGAATAACTTTAGGCTGCATTTTTTTGTTTTTAGGCACACTTCACTATTCCTTTGTGCATGGACACGACACGGGATCGTTCGAGTGTGGGGTCAGTGTAATGTCATCTGGCTCTGTGGTCTTTGGAAGTACAGTCAATATGACCGTCAAAAAATCAACAGGTAAATAAAAGAGACAAAAACCTTTTTCCTTTTCCCATAATGATTAGGAGTACACATTGAAGAAAGTGTTAGAGGAAAAGGTAGAAGAACATGTCTGATAAATCCCATGATAATGTTTCAATCTGTTTCGCAATGTGAAAAGGAAAACATTTCCAGTGGGTTAAACAGGCCATATCATACCTTGTCGTTTCAAGACAATTACATAATTGTTCTCGTGTTTCAGGTGAAGAGATGGACAGGAAGCCAAAGGTGGTGTTTCACAGTGGCACCATCAAGAGTGAACTCGGAGAGGATGTACAAGTGGAATGTATCTTCAGCGGCAGGTCTGTTGTCATATGTTGTCATGCAACGCTCTTGTATCTGTTTTATCACAAGTGCTTACCCTGAACCTTGTCACACCGTGGACCCCGGTTCGACCCACAAGTTTGAACTTCTGTTTTGGTGTTGCTCTTAGTGATAAGGAATATTGCTAAAAGTAATGTAAAAACAACCAGACATCCATACTAAATAGGTCTTCCATTTGAAAACACATTACTTATGTGCAGATTAGAATAACTTAAATGCAGCAAAGAGGGTTTTGGTGATCCTGGCACAGTTAGGCTGGTGAGGATCATCATCAGCTCAGGGCCATACAGTTCACCATACAGCCTTGGCATGAATGCTATCACAGTGGCACCAACTGACTGATTGGTCATCAAAATCACATTAATATGAATGGTGAAATATATACAGACTTACTCGTCTTTGCAGACCTATACCAAAGATATCGTGGACACATTCTGACGAGGTCCTCAAATCACGTGGCAGAGTTCTGGTCTCTCACGGATTTGTGGTCATCAAGAACGTGACTGAGGCTGACCACGGCGTATATACATGCACAGGAGAGAACATAGCGGGGTCTGAGACTTCATCTGTTACTTTAGACGTACCACTGACGAGCAGCCGTAAGTCGATGGTTTTTTCCAGATCGTTATTAAACCTCCTCGTTGGGATCCAGGTTAGAATTGGTCCCCATCAGCATATTCCTCTTGTAAGAGGTTGCTAACTTGTATCTGTGATTTAGTTATGGTGTGCCATCGTACTCCGGCGTGATCGTTGCAGACAATATCAGTCACTAGTTTATATGGTCAATTATTTACAGGCAGCCGTCATGAAATGTCTTAGTGTGTCGTTATTGATTTTACTGAAGGAATTGGAGCACGGATGGTTCAGTCGTCTTTGCTGTGCAGGGTTGCGTCCCGTGGGAACGCCAGAAACCTATTATTGTGTGTTTGAATCCCGGTTCGCCCCGATTGTTTCCAGGTTTGTCAGCACCATACCCGTGTGGATTTCACCTAAATGGTAAACGCCTAAAACTGCAATACTAATAAAAGCGGCGTTAAACACAACTCACACACTAAAGGTGTTACAACTTGATCGCAGAATACATGCATTTTGCCACATCTGTGTTAACACATCTTCAGATCTACATTAAAAACCGTATTGGGAGTCAGATTAATCATTGTCAAATATGACGTCATTACGTGAGCAATGTGGTTGTGGCACGTCAACAATGGTATTTACATTACGTTGTTAATAACTATAATGATTGTGAAATCATTAATTATAAACATTTAAACCATAGTCGAATATTTTGTGACCAATTCGACGATGACATTCATAAACACAACAAACAGGACCTTCAGTATCGCCATGTTAGGAAAGACATTAATGACAAACTGAAAGTAAAACTATAACGACTACATACTACCAGTAATCCAGTCGTACTATCACACCTGACTACATTTCTCAGCCGATGTCTCCGCCATCCTCGGGGCCGTCAAAGTAGCTATTCCAGTTGTGGTCGTCATCGTCATGGTGCTTTCCGGTTTCATCTTGGGTCTTGCGATTTGGTAAGTATCATTATTATTATACTCTTCAAACAACGGAGGGGATCACGAAACATAAATGTTGATACAAAGTTTTAGACTAATGATTAATGCTGATGACAAACATCCTCTTCAAGAACGTTTATGTCTGCCGAACTTCACACCAACACACATCCTATAGTTTGCACGTGCCTCACGCAGTATCGCCACACACGTGCTAAGGCTGTCATTCCTGCTTTTGACACTTTCAAGGAATGTCGATTAATGTCCGTGGCCCATTACTTCTGTCCATCTCATTGATTCTGCTTCTCACACAGTTGTGACTTACTTGGTTTCCTTCATTGTCTGTGTATGAACTATCGATGCGCGCAGCGCCTATGGGCTTTTGGCTTCTTGGAATCTTGCCATGGGCAATGCGTTCAATGCTACACAGTCTGTGATTAACAGACTGTTGAAAAGTACCAACAAACCCAAACAAACAAACCCGTTGGCGGTGGATCGGTTATGGTGTGGGATGGTATCACTATGACTGAGCAATTTCCCTCTCCATGGAAGGAAGGGTAATCGGACAGTGCTATAGGGACAACACACTGACACCCTTTGCTGCCCCGTTTGCAAGGCGTGTTGGTCGACGTTTTATCTGTCTGTTTGTTTTTGTCTTCTCACTGTGCACGAATCGTCAATGCTCGGCTCCGGCAGCACAACATCCAAAAAATGTCATGGCCAGCAATGAGCCCAGAACTTTCCCTTATTGAACACGTCTAGGACATGATAGGGAGACACGTGAAGAATCGCAATTGGGAGATTCAAACGTAGTTTGACTCGTCGAGTGAATGAATGTTGACAAACTGTTACGGTAATACGCACTACTGATCCAAAACGTCAAGTTTGAAATTTCCCATCTTACCCTATCTTCCCGAGGCAAGAACATTCCACTAGCCTTTTTATCAAAGTCTTGTTTCCTCCCTTGCCACATCAAGCCCACTTCCCTGTGCTAAATATGATTGGACTATCGCACATATCGATAGTCCAATCAGAATTGGTTTCACAAAATGAACATCCACGACTGGTACACCTTCGTATGAAAGTGATTAACCACTGTCTCTCTTTGTTGACACGTCTTTTTCATCGTTTAAACTCCCAACCATTTGCCTACGTTTTTGTGTCAGGGGTGAAATCGCGAATGGTTTTGTTATGTGTTCGACGAGGTCTTTGCCTATGGTCATCGACAATTTTGTGAAGCTCTACGACATAAGACCAGCGATCTGATTGGATATCGCATTTTCATTACAAGGGGCACAACTCGTGATCTACGCCAAGTGGCGCCATGGTCGAGCCAAGAAAGGTAACCTTGATGTGGAAGGGTAGGCACTAGACTTTGATATAGGCTAGTGGACACGCGTGTCTCGGAAAGACCGTACCCCTGTCGTCCTTTAAGATCTTTGGCGGTCACAACATCTACTGTCATACTTCACTTCCGGTTGTAATGGGTTCCTAACCCAAACCAACGCATTAATACTATGATACAACTTTTACTGGAACTAATATCTCTTAGAAGTTTGGAAGTTTTAAGTTGTTCCGCGTATCCTCTACTAGGCCGCGACAAACTGCATACAATAGGATCAGATAAAACGGCATTAACATGCGTCTGTTGTCGGCAATCTCAACTACATATCAGTATGAACTATGAGAAAGCAAAATTCATGTTTGTGTTGGATTACCACGTATTTAATGGGTTTAAAGTCGTCAGGCAACAAACGAACATTTACTTCTTTCAACAAATTGTGTGTGTGGCGGGTGGTACCAGAAGGGTAGGACATGCTTACCCTTTTCACGAAGACCCGGTGGGTAGGACCTGCTTACCCTTTTCACAAAGATCCGGTGGGTAGGACATGCTTACCCTTTTCACGAAAACCTTTCATACAATTGTCACAGTTATTTTGCGTTTTACGCCCATTGGAAATTGTTTCGGTGAATAATCGAGAATATCTTGTCTCTGGCGTTTTATATTTTGTTACCTATCTTGTCCCCATGACTTAATGTTAAGATATGGGTTTTCGTACGTACATGAAAAATATGCTTGTTATTTTCACAAAGTGAGTCAGTGAGAAAATATTAGCGTCCCTTTTAACAACAGTCGGGGGCGGGGTGATATGGACCAGTAATGGGCTTGAACTATGACACACATGTTGTCAATGGAAACCCGGGTCTCCGAGGTGACTTATTACAAATACCCTCCGATGCTGTAGAAAATGTCATATCAGGTGAACAGTTCATAAACACATTATGACACGTATTGTTTATGTGAATAATTTCCTTCAGGCGCAAGAAGAGAACAGAAAAGAAACAAGAAAATGGCCTTTCAACAGTTCAAATAAGGGAAATTGAAGATTTTGTGATTAAGCATGACTGGGAATGATATAAATACATACACGAGTGTGTGTGTGAGAATGTACGGCGTACGTTTACTCCTACATACACATCCGTTGCCATTATTGGTCAGTAATAACTCGTCTGGTGCAATTGGAACAATGAATGTTCGTTCCAAATCATCCCGAACAGTATATGTTAGTACTTCAAAACACCTCGTAGGGTGACAAATCGATTCGTTCGTTTCTTCCGGGTTCATAACTTAAAACCAAGCATATACTTTCAATCTAAATAGTTTGCGTACGTAAAGATAAGAAGGTTGGAAGTAAAGACATAAGGGGGATAAACATATCCTCGATAAATTTTTGAAGGCCGGAGCAACTTCAGCATCAGGCAACTTTACTGTAGAAGGAGTTTGCCAAGTCTATGTCCAAGCGACCTGTTGATGTCTGATACAAAATGCGACACTGTACATAGCTACTATTCTCCAGCCAGCCGAACGCATTTTGTCAATACTCCTGTCGTACAATGGACTCTACAATGATTTCGTATGGTTATGGAGTTTTTTAATCATTTTTTTCATATACCTGTCTTTTTGTCCATCATTATGCATACTTATATAATATTTAAGACGGATGGGTTGACATCGTGAAAGTGTTTCCTTTAAAGCTGACATTTTAATGTAAACACTTCCCCCAGAGTGAAGTCAAAATGATATGCGACATTTTCACTTTCAACTCGCAAAAGCTTAAATTATCATTTTATGACAGGAAACGAATAGCAAATTAGATCATATATGTTAATAGGTTGTCTTATTATTATTGATTCTAAATAAATGTGCGGACGAAATACATGTGTCATGTGTGCTTGTCCTGAAATACTATCAAATAAAGTGTTTGTAAATATGTTCCTCAAGTTGATATCTATATTCTATGCTTATAGTTTTTTTTATATATTATTTGTGTATAATATTGCCTCAGGGAAGTTTCATATACCCATACATTTCCATAGATAAACGGGAATTATGAAAACTCCTTTTCACATGAAGTAATGTATATGAAATGTACTAAAGTAAATATACTTAGATTACACAAGACATTAATTATTCAGTCTAACTGTGTTTGTATTAAACCGGAAATTGAAGTTGATAAATAGAGTGAAAACATCCAAAACATTTTCATGATGGTAAGGACAAATGTGATGTCAATTATTACAAATCAAGACCGGAGAAGCGGGGATGTCGTTTTAGTCCGTTCAAGGGAAAAGCAAATCAAACCTAAATTTCCGCCTTTCAAACTGCAAGGTAACCGACGTCTCACTATTGCTCCTGTAAAAATAATTACTGAGCAGAATTTTATATTTGGTATTTTTAAAAGCATACATAACTCCTTATATCCTTCAAATGAGCTTCTCGTTGGGATTCCAGATTGAATAAATGACCAGTAACCTATACTGGTCAAAAGACGCGACAAGATGGATGGGGTGGTCACTCGGTTGCTATCGTGTCAACGTGCCTCGATTGCGTGGATCTTTGCACGTTAGATTAATCACTGGATTGTCCGGTTCAGACTATTACTTGCAGGCCGCTGTCATTAGCTGGAATAGTGACACGCACGCACGCAACACAGCGTCCATAAGGCGCATTTTCAGCCCAAAACAATATCAGTGATTTATGTGTGTCGAAAAGAAAAGGATCACTGTTTATTCTGGGGTTTCTCTTTCCCGTCGAAAGTTCCCACATTGAACATCACAAGCCAGCATCGCGTGTAGCAGTGAAGCGCCCTGTAAATATTACATCAATCGGCTAACCAACGGCAGTCAATGTCCATGTAACGCGTCTTACTTACAAAGTCAACAACAGTCAGGTTAATAATCTCGCGACTTGAGGTTGACACGATGTATTGCTATCGGACGAGAGACTGGCCAGACGTGACCGCCAATTAATGTTCACATTAAAGCGTATGAGGTGAGATGAAATTGGGTATGAGGCCGCGTTCAAGATTACTGCACTTATATAGCGACGTGCATGCATACATTTTATTAGGTAGAATAGGTCTTCAGCAGCCCATGCTTGCAGTAAAAGGTGACAGGTTCGCTGACTTGGTTGATACATGTCATCGTATCCCAATTGCGTGGATTGATGCTCATGATGTCAATCACTGGATTGCCTGGTCCAGACTCGATTATTTACAGTAGGGGTGACTATTGGTCTGGAAATCACTATTGCGATAACTATTGATATTGAGAGAAACTATTTCGATTACTATTGAAATTGCAAGCAACTATTGCGATAAATATCGATAGTTTTCAGTGTATCGTTTAGATGGATTTTAGAGTTGAATTAAACCTTGGAACTGAAGTTTCCTTTGAATGTTGTAACCATAACAACAAATAAAACGTAAAGTTTGAGATATGACTGATTTGTTTTTTCTTTACCCCAATAATTTAAGAAAAAGAAACTTCCACATTACCATGTGTTAATTGGTACCACTCGTGATCAAAAGAAAAACAAATATGAACAGCATTGCATATATTTTATTGACACGGTAAATACAATCGAAACTATCGATGTTCCTAAATGAAATCGATAATATATATATATATATATATATATATATATATATATATATATATATATATATATATATTGATCGGAAATTGATTTAACAATCGATTTATTGACTTTAAATGCTTACCAATAGCGATATAGCGATATTTCGATTATCGTGACACCCCTAATTTACAGACAGCCGCCATATAGTTGGACTATTGCTGAGTGCGGCGTTAAACAACAAACAAACAAACAACATTTAATTCAAGTTTTCAAAATGGCCGACACGATCAACGTGAAAAGGGAGATTTGTGGCGTTAGTTATGCACCAGTTGTGACTCTCCCATTCTCCAGTCATAGATAATGCCCATTTCTGGTACAGTAAACTACGGTTATAACGAACACGCTTATAACGAACTGACGGATATAACGAACTTACTTTTTGGTCCCGACTATTTGCTGTAGTTATGCTGTATATATGTTTATAACGAACTTCGGTTATAACGAACTAAAATTAGTAGTCCCTTTGAGTTCGTTATAACCGTACTTTACTGTATATCCATTCGAAAAGGTTTCTCAGAAAGTCGGAATTCAGGTACCGCCAGAGGAAAGAATTGCAGAAATACATGTTGCGTAGACAATTGTTTGCAAACGGTTTTCCGCAGTTTCTGAAAAGATGAATTTACGCCATTGAACATTCAAATATATCCACTGAAATAAACATCATTTCCCACAAAACATGAACACTCTACTACAACGTCATATAAAAGTAACTGTATTTCATATAAAGTTCGGAGCGGTGGGGTAGCCTAGTTGTTAAAGCGTTCGCTCCTCACACCATAGACCCCGGTTCGATTCCCCTCATAGGTACAATGTGTGAAGCTCATTTCTGGTATCCCAGATATATTGCCGTGGTATTGCTGGATTATTGCTAAAAGCGGCGTAAAACCATACCCACTCACTCACTCATATAAAGTTCAATTACAATAACATTTCTTGCACGCAGCAATATTCCAGAAATAAAACGGAGTCAAAACCAAATTTTCACCTCCGTCTGACATAAAGTGGATGCTGGTGGACCAACGTCTTTATTTGGCTTTGTAAAACCAGTGTCTGAATTAAAAGCAACAAAAGGGCAAAAGATTTATTTGCAATTTAGTATCTGATATTACCATAAAATAATTATAGTTGCTGACAAGTAAGTATTCTTTTATCCCCCCTATTTAGTGAATGGAAAAGTAACTATTCCCCCATTTTCAATTTTGATGGGGGACCTCCTCCTCTATGTTGATATCCTAGATTATTCTCTGAGTCTGGACCAGATTATACAGTGATTGATATCATGAGCATCGATCCACACAATTAGGTCACGGTGACATGCAATAAGCCGAGTCACTGATCCTAACCACCCGATTCACTGAGTCGCCTCTTACGACAAGCATATTAGGTTGCTGGAGACCTGACGTCACACCCAGAATCCCCTCGTTCTTAACAAAACGCAAGTAACAGCACGATGGGTCTCTGTAGAAAAGAGTTACCAGGTTCGGAAAATTAATTAGTTAAGTTCAAATATATAGTCATTTATTCATATTGCAAATACACATGTAGTCAAAATATGACGGTACCTCATACACATGCAGCGATAGAACTATTAACGATAATATAACACGACCCGTAAAGATCCTGGGTAGCATAGGTCTTCAGCAAACCATGCTTGCCGTAAAAGCGACTATGCTTGTCGTAAGAGGTGACCAATAGGATCGGGTGGTCAGGCTCGCTGACTTGGTTGATGAATGTCATTGTATCCAAATAGCGTGGATTGTCTGGTCCAGACTCGATTATGAACAGACCGCCGTCATATGGCTGTAATATTGCTGAGTGCGGCGTTAAACAACAAACAAACAAACAAATATAATACAACACTGAGCAAAATCTTAATGCCTTAAAACTTCACAAATTACACGCATTATAATAACATCGTTAAACAAAGTCGTTAACTCAAACTCGTTAACTTGAGATAAATCTAAAGTTAATTTAATTTGATTATCACAATGCTTGTCTCGAGGTGCGGCTGCCGCCATATGTTTTCGATGGGCCCCATGGCAACGAATTAACGCGGTTCACTGTGATTGCGGTTAACTGAGATAAGTAGGTTGAGGAAATCATTATACACCCTTATTCCCATGGCGGCCAGTCATTGCAAGGCAAAGGCTGTAGCCTGACATGACATTGTTAATGGGGGTGTCTCTGACGAGGATGGTCCTAGGATATCCTTCATCTCAGCATGTGGGATGTTTCTTATCATCCAATATGTCGTCAGTACCATAAGCAGACGATACCTTCCGGCTATGACGTCAGCATACTAGCCTACGTGACCTTTAGTCCTGAGGGTGGAGTTTGGACACCATAAACCTTGTATTGTTTAAATCTGAATTTCCTGTAAATAGTGTCCTTGAATGAAAAAAAAACATAATCCCAAACAAGAGCTAATTTAGGGCTTCACACGAATGACTACAGCTGGCTGTTTCACATGCTAATCTCACAGAGCAATAACACCAAGTCAACTATGTGTCTTGTTAATCTTCTCATCTGACGATGCCCTTATCACACCTGTTTCAAGTGTGTTGGTTGCTGATAGGCTGTAGAAATGACATAGAGTTATCACCCTTGAGTGACTACACTACACATCCTGGGGCTATGTAAACACGTGCTGACAGTCAACTAGAAGAAAACATTATTTGATAGCCCGGGAATTGTTCAAGCTGTGAATGAATTTAAAGACGTGTCGAAAACTTAACGTTGCTTGGCGAGGAAGGTTCGTCTTGTACGAGACTGAGCACAGGAGTCTCTGTACACCGGAATTGTGGATGAAGGTGGCTCCCGATTAATCTATCTTTCCATGGTGAGGTAGAGAAGTGGATGAGTCTGAAGTGATTTAGATACAGGAGACTGGTTTTATGAGTCAATTCCAGCGGACATTACTATTTATCTCCATTTAAATTGTCAAATGGATTTGTTTGGATTTGCAATCTAATCCTTGACAAATCGGTGACACTTAACTTGAGGAAATTGAAAGAGCGTCATATGTATTATAAGGCTTAACCTTACCTTTATTTAGACAGCTTGGTGATTATATGAATTTTCTAACAATCTGATTACTGGGAGATAGAGAAATGGAAACTGATAACACGGCTAAAGGTGACAACACGAATGGTTGCGTAGTGACGGATGACGGAAACTGTGAGGGTAATATGTTGGATGGTCGATCTCGATGTCACTTGCTGAAACGATCTGAGAGCTTGCGGACGAGAAGACTTGGGCGGATTGCTGTCCCCACGATCACTGTCCAGGGAGCCGACGATAGCAATGTTGAGCCGAAGTGCGTGAGTAAATTTACCAAATCACATTCTCTAGATGAGGGCATGGAGGAAAGTTTCAAACCCGGCCTAGAGTTCAACATTGTTGTTTCTCCCAAAAAACTTGTCTCCTTGTCGAAAACCACTTTTGGGAAAAACTTGAAAAAGGCCGAAATGTTGACCAGTGTTAAAATCAATGGCGTAGGAATTTCCCATCTGGATGAAGTAGATGGAACCAAAAATCAAATGATGAAAGATGTTGATTCAGACCAGGAAAATGTTCCAAATGGGAGGAAAGTTATGCTTGATTTAGCTGATAAACTCCCAGAGAGGAGGACTTCAGTTCCAAGAGCAAGAAAGACCTCCGCTCAGTCGATCGCTCCAGTCAGACGCTTGTCGCCAGTTCCAAAACGTGTCCCAGATGCTGCAGAGCGGAAGCAGTCCTTAACGAATCTGATGGACTCTGGGAAGAAACGTCGTGATTCGGTTGCCGCTTTGCCGTCAGCTAAATCCTTCATCCCGCCATCCACAAAACATCGTCGGCTGAGTTTAGCTCCAACTCCGTCGATACCACGACGACGAAGCAGCGTCAAAGACACACTTTCATCTTATGTTGGACCGTCCGGGAAGGATGGACATACGAAGCGCGTGCGTGAACTGTTAACAAACAATGGCTTACCGTTCGGACTTGATCAGGAAGAACTTAAAAATATTCAGATTGTGAAAGATCAAATAGACGTGTCCATCCCTATTTTCAACGTCACTGAAACTAAAATCTGCTTCACTGACATCAAGACCATTGAGGATGCCATCAGGCATCTCCGACCGGATGTCACGGTACTCAAATCTCCCCCGACAAATGACGATGGGAAGGGGAAAAATGATCATCATGGTGCTCTGCCCATGCAAGGTAAGAAACTACAGACGAAGCAGGCATTTCAGTGAAATAAAGTGTATACGTCTTAGATGGAACATTGTATCCATAGGGGACTCGAACCCGGGCCCTTTCGCGGGACGAGCCAACACTTTAAACACTAAGCTACCCCACCATTCCGGGTGTAAAGGTTAATGTTTGTTTTTTAATGCCGCACTCCGCTCTATTCCAGCAAAGTGACGACGGTCTGTAAATAATCGAGTCTGGGCCAGACAATCCAGTGATTGACAGCATGAATATTGATCCACGCAATTGGGATACGATGACATGCATCAAACCAAGTCAGCGAGCCTGACAACCCGATCCCGTTAATCGCCTCGACAAGCTCCGGTTGCTGAAAACGTTCCGATTTAGAGCTATGGAGTAACGAAGTGGTTAAACATTCCCTCGTCACACTGAAGGCCCGGGTTCGATTCCCAAAATGGGTACAATGTGTGAAGCCCATTTATGGGGACCCGAGCCCTGATATTGCTGAAATATTGTTAAAAGCAACGTCATCATTTTGTCGGGTTGTCTCTGACCGATGACCTAGCACTGATCAGATAACCTTCATATATGTAAGCAGAGTGATTTTGTGCTTAACCATTCGCAGCTGTTAATAGTACCTGTTTTGTAAATTTATCAACAGAGTGTTTTTATCAGTACTGTCGTGGATGAACCGATTGACAGATGAATGATACATTGTAAATTGACTCGGATCATCCGACGTAACAGATTCCATTGTGCGTAAGATACAAACTAGCGGTGGAGGTGAGGTGAGGTGAAATTGGGTTTAACGTCGCGTCCAAGATTATTGCACTTATATAGCGACATGCATGTACGTGGGGATGTTTGTGTGGCTGCTTGTACTAGCCCGGACTAATGCCGATTTATAGTGCTAGCTCACTGAGATACCATGCCGCAGTTTAACATGAATACCCCACTCAGACACAGTATACTGACTCCGAGCCGACCAGTCCTTGTTTTAGCCCCTTAATGCCGAGCGCCAGACAGGGTAACAACAAGTACCATCTTTTAACGTCTTTTGGTATGACGCGGCCGGGGATCGAACCCCGGACCTTCCCTTCGGGCGGACGCTCTACCACCAGACCACGGAGGCGGTCACTAGCGGTGGAAGATGAATGGATCACTGAAAATCAATGTCACGCACTGGAATTATCTGAAATCATCTATGAACAGCGTATTGATAACACTAGAGGCCTACGTGCCGAAATACTACAAGTCCATTGACAATGGTCATGAGATTGTTACAGACTGTTGTTGTGGACTTTGGTTTGTTGATCGTCCCTGCCCCTCTATGATAACCCTTCCCTCGTCAAGTGGGCAGCGGCGACACGATAGGGCCCCTTGATAACTCTATCACGCGAAGATTTCATTCATGTGTATTGTGTATGGCATGGATATTTCATTCTCATAGCTAAAATAACAGGGGTTCCCTGCAATATTGTTCCTCGTATATAATGGAAACCATACCTCTCAGTTGATTTTCTCTTTTTTTTTAATTTTCAGTGTAAAATATATTAAGTTATATCCAAATTGTACTGGTCCTAAGTCGTCATTCAAAGAATACTTGTACATGGTTTTAATTTTAACATTCAAAAATTCAAAAATAATAAGCGCAGAATAACTGCTCAGGTTAAGAGGGGTGTCTTAGACATCTTATCTCTGAAAATAATAAATTTGCTCTTTTTTGACAAATGTACAGCATGTCAAACATGGCAGGGGTCATGTGGATGCAAACTCATTTCTTACCCCAGTCTTCTTTGAACCAATTTATTTTTTTCATAAAACTACCCAGCCACAGATTACTTATGAAAAACTGTTGCAGGAATGAGTGATGGTTAAAAAGACATAATCAAATTTAACAACAGTAACTGTTCTTTCAGTTTTCATTAAAAAAACCCAACTCATTATACTTTCGTTTGCCCCTGAGTTTTGTCTATTATGGTCAGCTTTGTTAAGGGTTGAGACAAAGATTTATGACAAATCAACTTAACAGAGACAAGGGCTAAACTAACACTGACACGAACCTCACCTACAAAGACAATGGTGTTACCATGGTGACTCAGAAATAGGTGTGCACAATTGTGACATCAGTAGGGAAAACACAGGATCAATGAATAATCAATAAATTATATTAAAAAAACAGTCAGTGACTGAAATAACCCACGCAAGGGTTACATTATAACATAGACATTTAATGAAGTAAACGTCACCGATGAGTGATACACGAAGATCAAAGGCGCCTGTATCTTTAGCAGGGCGTGACTTGTGACCTGAAGGCCACGGTAATACAAGCGTATATCAGATAGATGTGCAGGTTATCATTGATACAGTTCGACACAGAAAGCCGTCTCCATTTAGTGACGTCATCAGTCTAAGTCCGTATCAGTATAAAGCACTGAAGGACAGACCTGATCTGTCTCCGAGAACCAAGAAAATAAGTTAAATAATGACTCCTACACAAGTCTAGAATAAATTGGCAAGTCTAGATTGGTTCAGCTCTTGAAGACCCGTGAAGGTCCGGGGTAGAATAGCTCTTCAGCAACCCATGCTTGCCGTAAAAGGCGACCATGCTTGTCGTAAAAGACGACTAACGGGATCGGGTGGTCAGGCTCGCTGACTTGGTTGATGCATGTCATCGATCCCAATTGCGTGGATCGATATTCATGATGTCAATCACTGGATTGTCTGGTCCAGACTCGATTATTTACAGACCGCCGTCATATAGCTGGAATATTGCTGAGTGCGGCGTAAAACAACAAACCAACCAACCAATCACTTCTTGAAGGCCTGAAATTGAGCCTTGTTCTGTCCTCCGTTTTGATTTTATGGCATATATATATTTTTAAATAAGATAACTATATTTCTGAGTCTAAATACGAGTCTAGGACCGACCATACTAACACGATTGGCTATTTGTCTAGGGGTCTGTGGGTAAATGGCATAAGAACAATCATCACCAAGTGACAAACATCTATTAGTGTAAAGTGTTTCAGTTATGTTAACATGTACATGTACGTATATAAGGTCATATTGTGTAAGGTTCGTGTTACCATAGGTTCGCGTTAAGCCTAATTCTAATAATATATACTACACTGACGAGAGACAAAATATAACGAAATCGAATTTATTAGACATTGAATTTTCCGAAATAAATAAGTTAAATATTTTTCATTAAAAGCATTAATTATGCAGAAATGCAACAAACACAAGTGCAACTGCAAATCTTACTTTAGTTCACTGAATTCCGTGTAAAATGACTTTATTCACTATAAAATATAGAAAGGCATGTGCAGCATGATCACAGCATATAAAGGTATAAAAACAGCGCACGATATTTGACAACGAAATTGGAGTTAGAAATCAACATCAAGCTGCCACGTTCATCGGCAGAAGTGAGAAACAGAATCATTGGTATGTTGCATTTGGGAGCCAGACATGACACCGTCGTTAGACACCAGGTGCTCCAACGCTACCGGTGGGCAGGACAGACCAAAGACAGGACGACCACCGCGCCCGAAGAAGATCGTTTGTTGCGTGTTCTTCATTTGAGGAATAGCTGCCCATCAGGACATGCCTGCCACGTCATACATTTAAATTCCATCCATGCAGAATGACTTCAATCTGAACCATATTGTGTTTACAGTGAGGCCAGACTGACTCAAGTCTGATATAGCGATTGGTATAGTTTATTTTGCTCGTCGGTGTATTATAAGATGATCAAACGTGTAAGATGTACGTAAACGGCATAGAATAACCAGTTTTGAATATTCGATGAACAGATTCCATTAGGGATGAAAGGCTAAATAGCAGTGAAAATTATATGAATGGATCACTGAAATTCAACGATGACACAAGATGTTCGCGAAAAGGGTAAGCATGTCATGTCCTACCGGGCCCCCCCCCCCCCCCCCCCCACACACACACACACACACACTCCAAGACATCTTGATCAGCCATATTGAGCAACAACTCTTAAAAAATCAAAACAAATGTCACAACTCAGTTTGACCCGGTCGTAAATGTGTGTCAATTTGGTAGAGTTTTAGCCTAGTGTGAGGAGGTTCGTTTCGGTGCCTTTTCCTGTGTATGTTTTTTAATTAGAGGATTACCAGCAAGGCGTCATGGGCGTTGTACGTTTTCACGGAAATAACCGACAACCAATCGGAGGGATCGGCATTCCTCTCCTTTGGAGGTCACGTGGTGTAAAGGGTGTTATTGAATCTTCGTAGGTGACCTTACATGTTTATCATTTTGATTCGTCACCGATAAAAGTCACAAACGGTTTTATGATCCAGTGTGTGTTCAAAACAGGAGGGGCCACGTGATCTTTTCCACACACAACACATTATTTTTCAGAAATAGAATGTCCAGTTAACACATATTTGGGGCGTTTAAACCTGAAGGCAAATTGTTTTATTAAAAAGCATTTTCGGGAACAGATTGGTTTAGGGTAAATATCCGCCAGATCACCACATCATGGCTGGTTGGTTGGTTGGTTTGAACATTAAAGCTGGTGTGGTTTACACAAAGGTCACATACGGTTGGTTTTAACGGGGTAACTGATACAGACATGTGTATAACTTATGACGCATGGTGTATCGTAATATTTATAAAAAAGAATAAAATGCACTGTAAACACATACAATGCATGTTTAGATCTGAATATGTTTGGGGTCTAAACACATGAAATGAACTATCTTCTCACAGACTAAAAAATACACCTAGACACAACATCCCCATAATCTAAACATGTTTGGAATTTATACGTGTTTACCACATGGCTAGAAAATATACATGTTTACGACAAAGTGCATATCATTGTGTATTTCCCTGATAGTCTTAACAGTTTTAAATTTTAAAATGTTTAAATAAAGCGAATATCATTGGTAATTCATTCAAATAAGGATACCATGTATTATATTATTGAAATTAGATGTGCAATCAGATTTACAGGGAACACTTGCATAACACATGGACCACCGACACTTTTACCGAAGTTTGTGTTCTGTTAACATTGTAATGTAGAAATGAACCAGACCCGTGAAGATCCGGGGTAGAGTAGGTCTTTAGTAAACAATGCTTACTGTAAGAAGTGACTGACGGGATCGGGTTGTCAGGCTCGCTGACTTGGTTGATGCATGTCATCGATCCCAATTGCGTGGATCGATGCTCATGATATCAATCGATTATTTACAGCCCCCGTCATATAGCTGGAATATTGCGGCGTTAAACAAACAAACAAATAAATAAATAAACCAAGCTAAGATAATGATGACTAGAAACATTGTGACGTCAACAATCACCGAAGCACAGGTGGTAGCGTGAAGTACTCCTAATCAAGAGGTTGCAATTTCGTATCCCGCGAGTATTGAACTTTCTTGTGTTCATAACGTTGTTCTTGACATGTGACTACTATTTGAACAACAAAGTAGAAACACTTACATCACCTTCATTAACAAAATAGATATATTACATATTGCCTACATCTATACACTGTATATTCTCACCAATACTACCTTATAAGTAACATATACATACAAACACTCAATGAATGAATGGATAACGATCACTTGACAGAATACAACTTATTTATTTTTAACTTTAGTTTGTGACTACAGGTATTTTTTTTATACAAGAACCGGAAGCTGACAATGAAAGTATGTCTGATTACAACGATAAAACGCCAACTTTCAAATTTACCCCCGAACTTCTATATCCCCATTACACGCAAAAAGTACAACATAGAAAGCGCCCACTTATAAATTTACCTACAATGAATTTCAAGAAGGGCCGGGCTTGGGGCGCGTTAGGGGTGGTATAGTCACGGGTCTTTCCCACATTTAGACCCTAAACACGTTTAGCTGTCAAACACAATCCAAAACATGTTTAGACCCTAATCGCGTCAACATTATAGGACAAGGAATGCGCTTTTAAAAAACAGGAAAACAATAAATTGTCAAAGTCAAAATAAAAAACTAAAAATAGTGAACCGCACGTATTCCATATATATTGTCGTTAATGTTTTAATTACAACTTGGATACAGAACGATGTACATACTGACTTCTTAAACCTAAGAACAACGGAAACTGATCTTACGCAACTGGGATAGTTGGAGTCAGCAAAAAAACGTTTCCTGACAACTAAAACAGTTTGTGTTAGGAATTATGATATATTTGTGGAAAATGATATTTTTTCAAAGGGCGCGTGTTTCCTGTTTGAAAGTTGTGCGTTTACATAACCACGTACGTATGTAACATATTGCCAAACCAGGAATATTTTTTTTTCACAAACAGGCGTTAACTTATTATGTAGAGATAAAGATATTGACATCAGACCTATTTATTGTCACTCTCAGTCTCACTTAAGATAATAGTACACCAGGTTTTTTATCATCAAGAGATAAAGCAGCACAGATGTGCATTGTGCCCCATGTAATTATCTTCGTAATACGTAAACATACTTTATCTCTCCACCTGTGTTTGTTGGGGGCACGGGTGACCCAGCTTCTA
The DNA here is from genome assembly GCF_023055435.1 of Haliotis rufescens. NCBI lineage: Eukaryota > Metazoa > Mollusca > Gastropoda > Lepetellida > Haliotidae > Haliotis > Haliotis rufescens. The sequence goes on from NW_025963779.1 coordinate 17,875,191, forward strand.
AGGCGCCGTCATTCGCTGTGCAGAGTTGCGTCCCTTGATCACGCCAGAAAGATTGTGGGTTCGAATCCCGGTTCGCCTCGATTATGTTTCTAGATTTGTCAGTACCATACCCGTGCTCGTGGGTTTCACCGAAGTGGTAAACGTCTGAGACCTGCATCACTTCGGGCTTTCCTCCCACATTAAGCTGACACGCCGTGATATGACTGGAATACTGTTAAAAGCGGCGTTAAGCCCAACTCACTCACTCTGCGTTTGTATTTTACATCTACACCTGTTTGGTGGACTAAGAGTGGAAGCTAATTGGGTAAACGTAAAACATAATGTTCGATACATTATGTTGTGTGGATATAATCGTTTTAAACTGTCGGGGAAACGAAAGTATACACTTGAAAATTGGATTTGACAAAAACATTACAAACGTTATCAAAACGGTACTAGCCTGACAAACGCGGCCTAAACACTACAATTTTGAGGTCCAAAACACAACTAGGATAACCGCATCAAATACATCACATCACAACAACCATTTCTTGTTTGTTTACTTTGAGCCACCATCAAACATGGGTGTAAACATTCTTTTGTCCGGCAGTTTACATTGAACCACGCGTACGATTATATCGAGGAATATATATGGCATGGTGTATATCAAGTAGAGCGAGGAATATTCTTTATTACAAGGAACATCTCATTTTAATGTTTATAATTATATTATAGTGTGCATGTCATCCGTCCTTGACATTGATGCTTTGCGACAATTGTGTAAATTGTGTAAACACGTCGACGAAAACCTTTTCGGGAATGGATCGAAATGAGCTAACTTTCATCAGTAAATGAGAATTTTGCATGTCTATATAGAATGCATTTATCATATAATGCGAATATTTCTCGACACGATAAGGCCAACGGATTAAAACGGGGCCACTGGGGTAATTTTCCGATTAGTATGTAAAACGTCATGGTTACGAACAAACATGGGGTCGACCTTGTCCGTCGGCGATGGAGACAGGATTGACCATCGGGGATCTAGAAAAATAAGTGGGATAATAGAAGTTCAATTGAAAAGTCATTTTGGTTCGTATCAATGGGACTGATTATGAAATACAACCTGAACGACAACATCGTTTACCTAAGATATACCCTTTCCTATTTTGCGAACTAACGTGCGGGAAATTGTTGCGTAACATTGTTATTTATGCGGACAGTCCTGTGTGTCCTTGTACAAAGCGCACTTAGGTGATCGTAACTCCCATACCTTAACTTAGACTTACGACAGTCGTAGTGCTAAGGTTGGTTTGTACAACGGCACCCTTGCAATGGTTAGGCGCCGTTTGTTTCCTGTAATGGAAATATGCATTAAGTATTCAGCTCGCCAAGGTTCAACTGGCCAAACCACAACTCTATATATCCTTTGTGTTTAAGTGTTATCATGTATATGTTGCGTCACTTAGGCACGCCAGAAACCACTGATCATTTTTTCCATTGGCCCTGATCATGTTTCTAGGATTTGTAGCAGTATACTCGTGCTAGTAGGTCTGACCAGTATGGAATTTTCATGGAAAAGTATGGAAAAGTCAAACTGACATGTCATGATATGACTGAAATACAGTTCAAAGCAAGGTTAATCCAAACTGACACACTTTAGTAAGAAAGATGTTATATGACATATATAGCACCATCTTCCCGAGGCAAGGACGTTAACTGACTATAAAAGTCCAGTTTCCCGACGCAAGGAAGTTAACTGACTATAAAAGTCCAGTTTCCCGAGGCAAGGAAGTTAACTGACTATAAAAGTCCAGTTTCCCGAGGCAAGGAAGTTAACTAATTATAAAAGTCCAGTTTCCACCCCTGCCGAACTTGGTGGAATTCCAGAGTTACGGTTTGGCTGGACAAACGAGTATATGCAAAGTCCAATCAAAATCGCGAAAATAACTAGACATCGTGTTTGTAAACAACATGTATTTCAAAGTGCAGATTTCGGTCGACTGCCATCTTCCCGTGGCAAGTGAGTAAACTGACTATAAAAGTCCAGTTTCCACCCTTGACGAACTAGGCTGGTATTATGGAGTTACATTTTGGCTGGACTAACGAGTCTATGCATAGTCCAATCAAAATCGCGCACCAAAATCGAAATCAGGTTCGTAAAGTATCATGCAGATTTCGGTCGACTGCAGGATTTGCAAAGCATGTGCACCGCTAACTCGTTGTCAACAGATATTTTCTAAATCTGTTCATCAAGGTGCTCACGTGATTTGATGCACTTCGCGATGTAAGACTCGTTTTATCACATTATAGATCTTGATTATCAATCAGATCGTCTTGACTGGGCGCCACCGTTTTGTTTGAAGCAAATGCAGGTAATACAAGAGGTTGAATCTGATTGGTCAATAGGAGAGGCAAAGAAAGGACATAACTCGTAATAGCCACTGGTGGCGCTACGATCGAGCCCAGGAATTCCAGCCTAGTTCGGCAAGGGTGGAAACTGGACTTTTAAAAGTCAGTTAACTCTCTTGCCTCGGGAAGATGGTCGACTGCACGAATTGCAGAGCATGTGTACCGTCAACTTGGCGTGGACTGATGTTTTCCAAATATTTTAATGTTTTTGATCAAGCGGCGCACCTGATTTGATGCGCAGTAAGAACCGTTATATTATAATATATATCTTGATCATCGATCATATCGTCTTGTCCGAGCGTCTCTAGTTTGTTTGAAGCAAATGCAAGTGATATGAGAGATTGAATCTGATTGGTCAATCGGGGGAAAGTAGAAGGAATTTAACTCGTAATAGCCATTGGTGGCGCTACTATCGAGCCACGAAATTCAAGACTAGTTCGGCAAGGGTGGAAACTGGACTTTTATAGTCAGTTAACGTCCTTGCCTCGGGAAACTGGACTTTTATAGTCAGTTAACGTCCTTGCCTCGGGAAGATGATATCGCAGCGGGTTGCAAGTTGCCTACTGAAGGCACGGCATATATTTATGCAGCGTTTCACCGCCAAGCAGTACGATGATCAGTTGGTCGTGGGTTCGAATACGAGATTTGCCCTGACCATTGCCTGACACGCCGTGATATAACTGCAATACCATGCAAAGTGGCCTCAACCCTAAACACTGATCCATGTGGCATCCTGTAGTGCTGGTTTCCTATCAACGACACAGTGTGAACATACATATGTACATGTACATTAGGCTTGTCTGTGTTGAAAACCATATTGCATGTTGGTCCGTACATTCCCCGAGACCCGTGAAGATCCGGGGTAGAATAGGTCTTCAGCATCCCAAGCTTGCCGTAAAAGGCGACTATGCTTGTCGTAAAAAACGACTAACGGGATCGGGTGGTCTCGCTGACTTGGTTGATGCATGTCATCGATCCCAATTGCGTGGATCGATGCTCATGATATCAATCACCGGATTGTCTGGTCCAGACTCGATTATTTACAGACCGCCGTCATATAGCTGGAATATTGCTGAGTGCGGCGTTAAACAACAAACCAACCAACCAACCAACATCCCCCTACAATCACATCAGAGTGAGCAGTAGTTGAACGCGACGATTAGTAAACTCTGTTTTATTTAAACAGACCATGACCCATGACAAGTTTGTGAATGTTGGAAACGATGTACTCACATTTTGTAACACGCGAGTAATTTGTGTTTACACCCAATAAATATAAATGAATAATTAACCTCTATTTGCTAAGTACATGTGCCCAAAATTAGAAATTGCCCAGACGGTTCTTCTCCTATTTCTGGTTTCCGTCTGTAGAATAATTAACCCACATCGCCCAAGCTTGCTTCAGTGAATATATGTTTTAATTAAACACATAAGCATATTTATGATTAATCCCATACCTGTTTTTGAGTAATTTAGGATAAAATTATAAGATTTATTTTAGTTATTTGTGCGGATGAATAATGATCTCGAAATAACGTAATTATGAGATTATCCAACGGTATAAAACAGATATCAACGTATCCGATTTATTGCACGGTTTAGGTGTAAATGGTTATGCGCCTTTACTCCATGTCTGATAACATTACGTTGATAGAACCACTTCAGTGTAAAACATACCATTTGACAAGTTAAGGAACAATCGTGTATTTTAGATATCTGGACCATTTGCAGGGTCAAAGTTGTTTCTCCTTTTTAACCGAAGTGTAAATTCCGCATTCTATATATGTCGACTGTGTGTTTGGGATCATTAGAACGAATATCAGATAATATAATGTGACAGAAGGGGGAGGATACCGCTTTTTGAAAAGAAAATACACTTGTATTATTGAAATACAGATGGATTCGGATTCCCGGGTGACGTCTGTTAGCCTGGTATGTACCACCACACCCCACGCCACCCCACCCCACCCCACCTTCAACCTACACTCACGCCACACCACAACACCCACGCCGTGACAAATTCTCACATGCACCCTTTCATTTATAAACGCATAGTTGCTTCCATTAGGCGTTCCATAAATCTAGGATCAAGGTTCGAGTACCCGATACCCGCGCTCGTGGGTTTCGCCTAGGTGATAAATTTCATTACTTCGGGCTTTCCTCCCAGATTACACACCATGATATAATAAAGTTGTTCAGTGTTGAGTTAAGCCCATCTCACTCACTCACTCACTCTTCCCTCTACAACAAAGGAAGTAGACATTTCCTGCTCGGGGCCCTGATATCCTTGTTGACAAGTCACGTAGACATCTGTAAATAACGGTTCCTTCCTTTCGTTTTACTATTTATATCTACACTAATCTCACTTCCTAGGTGTTCTAGGTTATGGTGCGGCGGAAGCGTTAGTGTACGGAGGATATTGGATTGTTGTCCAGGGGAACGGTCATTACGGAATGCTAAATATGGAGAGTACATATACCGCTATCAGATTCTCTGAAATCAACATCTAATGAACAGCGGAAATATGAAATTGTAAAAACACGCTGGACGCCGTTATGTATCACGTGTACATGACTGGAGGCAGTAAGTTGTTTACCACCGCTACATCACTGATGATATCAGTAGCGTCATAAGCACAATTATTATGAACGTGGGAACTATCCTTTTAGGCTTTCGATTAGAAGGGATTCTGGAGAGATATAATGAATGCATGTAAAAATATTAAAAATATTTTTTAAAAATTAAAAAGCTAAAATGAGACAGACATGTTGGGACATAAAAAAATATTGATTACTTTTATTATTGCAATATTCCAAAATGTGCTACTACTGTATCGTTATCAAACTTCTAGGGGGCACGCGTGGCCCCGTCGTCTAAGGCGCCGCGATTCGCTGTGCAGAGTTGCGTCCCTTGGGCACGCCAGAAACCTATGATTGTGTGTTCGAATCCCGGTTCGCCCCGATTATGTTTCTAGGTTTGTCAACACCATACCCGTGCTCGTTGGTTTCACCGAAGTGGTAAACGTCTGAGACCTGCATCACTTCGGACTTTCCTCCCACATTAAGCTTACACGGCGTGATATAACTGAAATACTGTTAAAAGTGGCGTTAAACCCAACTCACTCACTCACTATCAAAATTCTATCAAGAATAGGGCCTCAGTATTCTACCCTGGTCTATAGGTCGACTTAATGGATCCAGTAGTCTGAGTAGGTGACTTGGTTAATATGTGGATCGTTGCTCATAATATCAATCACTGGATGGCGGGGTCTGGAACTGTGCAGCTCTATTAATGTATTCTTAATGATATATTATCAAAACATATAAATTATGAAATAAGCGACAACTAGTAGGTCTCATTAGGCCAGGTTCACACAGTGCCGATTATGGCTCCCGTTTGAGATCAGAAAGCGCTACGACACGAATTACTATCCTCAATGATCTGGAATATCCTATCATTGTCTGAACGCAGTCGTATACGTTCGTAACCGAGTCCTACGGAAAGGTCCAGAGAGGTCGCTCAAGCACTTCCGACAGTATGGTGCGTCCCGTAACATTCGGGAAACTCAGCCGATTTTGTCTAGTCGGATTACAATCGTGACTATGTCGTGACAGATTCTGCTGTATCGGATCAAAATCGTAACAATGTCCTGTGTTGTCTGGACGATATCCTGTGGATCGGGACGTTGTCGTGATGAACGGGCATGAATTGTTCATTGCCGTTTCTTGTCGATTGAGTCCAGATTGCATCCACATCTTGCCGAATGCGAATCGTCTTTGTCGGTTCACTGTCCGGTCACTGTCTGATCTCTGTCGGATCGCATCGGGATGCTGTCGGGACATATTCGGTCGTTTTTTTACCATGCGGAAGCGGGAAGATACAAATCGGATCACATTCGGATTGAGAACGGTAGTATCGGAACAAATTCGGCTGGAAACGACTGCATCAGGACGCTTCCTGAACAATATCTGATTGTTTGTGAATTTCCCGCCACGAATCACAGGATCTTGATCTGACTTTTCACAAATTATAATCGTGAATGGTCCTATCAAGAACGGCAGTAAAAATCCAGAATGTGTGAGTGAGCCCTTAGTGAGGTTATTTCAATCGTGTGTAGATATTTATACTTGCATGATGACATTCATTAGATACGTACATGTTATATATGCATATGTAGGTATAATTACCTATTGTTTTGCCTTTAACGAAGACGGTAAGCATTGGTCTATTACAAGATAATTGAGTTTCTTACACATTATATCCTAATCTCATATAGAAAACAACCTCAAGCAAAATGATAAGAAATGTGTATAAATTCTAAACGAAACACATTTGGTGTGTTCTTTCTAAACGCATGAGCTATCGTCTCACAGCCTAAACACCACCTAAACACAACACCCGCCCCTAATCTAAACATGTTCCGAATTTAAACACGTTTATATCTTAAACATGTTTAAAGTTTGAATAAACAACGTTCAGAGATTTGAACATAAAATAAAATAAAAATAAAATAATGTAAATAAATAAATAAAAATAAAAAAAAATACTCACGTCTGTATCCCTCAAAATTTAGAAAGCATCCCTTTTATAATTTACCTACGATGAATTTCAAGAGGGAATACACACCAGAACCTAAACACGTTTTGCTGTTAAACGCAATCCTAAACATGTTAAGACCTAAACATGTCAAAATTACGTGATAACGAACGTGATTAAGTTTGTGTTAGGGATCTAAAGACATGTTTACAGTGTATAACTTTCAATCGTCTCGTGTGTGTGTAATAGTAAAAGAAATGTCTTTGGTTTGAATTGGCACTGATCATTAACAAATGTAAACACAAACATACGTTCATGAAGAAGAGTTTTGTTGTTGTTTGTACTTCCAGTAGAAGATGGTTAATTTTGATCTGTAAGAGAAAGGTCTGACTATTTCAATATTTCTACAATCGGCTTACGTCAGAGCAAAACATGTTTGACATAAAGCAACTGAAAAGCAGCGCGACCGTCAAGTTCAGAACAAATTACTCATTTCACTGACTAGAACCACTCACGAACCACTCACCTATCCCATTTCAGAAACATGTGTCATCGTTGATAGCATGAACATCCTGATTTATATCTCGTCATCACTGTGTGGGATGTTCAAGACCATATAAATAGGATTTTGTGGAATGTGATGTTGGTAATTGGAATCAAATTATGAACGCAATTTCATTAATCATGCAATTTTCCCCGTCATAATCAAATTAAAAATTAATACATGATGAATACAGGATTGAATCGAGGGCTATAAGAATACCTGAACGTTCTTAATGAAATTTTGAGATCGAGTGCGTAATATGCTGATTCAAGAGGTATATACGAATAGTAGCATATACTTTACTTAGAAGTTTTCTGAAGGAACAGAGCAAACGCCAATATACTAACATCTCCCGATTATGATCCCTGGAGTGCCAGATTAATATTGTTGTGGGTTCGCACTGATGACGATCCCTTGAATCCTAGATTCCTATGGTCGTGGGTTCGCACTGATGACGATCCCTTGAATCCTAGATTCCTATGGTCGTGGTTCGCATTGATGACGACCCCTTGAGTGCTAGATTCAAATGGTCGTGGGTTCGCATTGATGACGACCCCTTGAGTGCTAGATTCAAATGGTCGTGGGTTCGGACTGATGACGACCCCTTGAGTGCTAGATTCCTATGGTCGTGGATTCGCACTGATGACCCTCCCTTGATTGCTAGATTCAAATGGTCGTGGGTTCGCACTGATGACGATCCCCTTGGGTGCCAGATTCCTATGGTCGGTGGTTAGCATTGATGACGACCCCTTGAGTGCTAGATTCCTATGGTCGTGGGTTCACACTGATGACGACCCCTGGAGTGCTAGATCCAAATGGTCGTGGGTTCACACTGGAGTGCCAGGATCCTGTAATTGTGGTTTCACCCTGATTGTGACCCTTGGTGTCATCAACGTGGTACATGTCAACGTCCTGCATCACTGTGGGCTTTCCTTCCACTTAAACGCTGAACAGATCAAAGCCGTACAAACCCAGCGTCTCTCACTGCCTCCGGATCAGCACAGGGGCGTTAACATGACGTCATTCTCAAAACGTGTCTTCCTGCACAAATCACGAGCAACACATCATCTGCAGAGTGGTGTTACTGACAGACAGATGTACATATCCATTTAGACAGCGTCATTGAAGTGCAGAACATCAGGTGTTAACAGTCAAGGGGAAATTCATTAAATCTGGATATATTTTTTCTCATCGAAAAAGGAGTCCATTGTCCCTTCAAGTGAAATAACGATACAAAGTGGAATGATACGAATGACTTACAAACAAGCACGAGAACCATAAATGCATTATTTTAGTACACATGCATAGTGCATCATTGACGGTGCCTCTCTCACAGCAACAGTGCGCGGTACATGAAGCCTATACAATTTTGCTGGTTAAAATACTTTATTTCATAACATCAAATAAATTTAGCACCCGCTGCATGGCGCTGATATTCCAAGTATTCAAAACTAACAGCCTTGAAGTCTGAATGAGAGAGAGAGGCATGTTGGCAATAGTAATGGCACTGAGACCGCTCTGTTTGCGACTTGGGGATGTATTCTCTCTGTGTGCCAGGAGTTCTCGGTATGAAGGTATGGTCAAGTCTACTCCATTACCACTAGGTTCTTCAATTTGTCATCATTCAGTACATTGTTACTTGCAGAATCTAGTGTGTTTGTTGTTTAACGCCGCATTCAGCAATGTTCCAGCTATATGACGGCGGTCTGTAACATAATCGAGTCTGGACCAGACAATCCAGTGATTGACATCATGAGCAATTGGGATCGATGACATGCATCAACCAAGTCAGCGAGCCTGACCACCCGATCCCGTTAGTCGCCTTTTACGGCAAGTATTGGTTGCTGAAGACCTATTCTGCCCCGGAATCTTCACGGGTCGCGGAATCTAGTAGAGGAGTGGGTATATGTGCTGGACAATTATGATACTGGATAAGCAAAGCTTAGAAGCTTTAACTGTAAACCTCATTCCATATTACATGTGGTATTTATGGTAGCCTTGAAAGTACTTCATGTAGGTGCGTGGACAACAATAACCACCATGCTATTTCTGATCGAATTATTTGTGTGTGATCTGATATTTAAAGTTGTATTGTCTTTGTTTTAAAGTCTTGAATGATCTAGGTTGTTTACTTGTGATAAAATGTCATGATAATACTTCGGCACGAGGTATTGTTGTGCAGTCATTGCATACGTTTCTCATTTCTGTTACAATAAGATCAAGATGCATGTTAACATAACATTCCATACATTCAATCGTCAAAGCCAGAGAGTACTTAGTATCGAAACTGATTCCACAGGGTGTAAGAGGCAAACTATTGATGAAAATATGAATGGGTCACTGAAAAGCAGTGATGACACCTGGTGTTCGCGAAAAGGGTAAGCATGTCCTACTCTACCGGTAGTACCCGCCACCCACAAACATTTCTGTATTCCCCATTTGGACTTGTTCCATATGTTGTCGTGCTGTTTTAGGTGAACAATTGACTTGCCTTTACATGTGTTTGTGACGGGTGCCACCGATGGGGCAGGATACGGTCACCTTTTCGCGAACACCTGGTATCATTACTATTTGATAGTGATTCATAAACACATGCTCATGATATAGTCGGAATCTATGCAGCGATTTCTATTGGATATGGAAAGGGTTTTGTCGCCTTATTTAAAACAAGTGTAAGTGCTGGTAAGGAGATGTTGAAGTATAAATGGCATAGTATGGGATACCATTGAGGTTCATATTGAGAAGGGCCGTGTCATATTCTGCAAATTTCTCGGAATGTCATCCGTATTATTTCAGGAATGACTTGACCAGACCTTTGCCTGTAAAGCCATAATTGAAAAGCGTAGCGAAATGTATCTTTCCGTGAAATTTAAAAAGAAAGTGAAGATCTGAAGTACCTATTTGGAACTGAGAAATGTAGACGCCATAAGCTGGCAGCCATTCGACATAAACACAATGACATGATCAGCGTGATGTGCAGAAATGATTTCCACATTCTTCAATGTGATATCCCAATGGACAACGCTTGACATAATCTTACTCCTGTACAAATACACTTTCGGGAGTCTGGGTCAGAATAATGTGGTTTTTTACTCCGACGGCGTAGCAACATTGCATTGTCTAGTTCAGACTCGACTATTTACAAGCCGCAGTCGTATAGTTGGAATATTGCTGTGTGCGGCGTTAAACTACAAACCCACATACATTATATACATGATGCTCATGCATACTGTCCAGGAATATACACGATACTGACTTCTGACAAGACATTTATGGTTGAAAACATACTTAGTCCCATCATGCCCTGGGAGGCATTGCAGGTGGCATTAAGCGTAAACATTCTGGTGGCTCTGCCTTTTATGTCTAAGTTTGTTAATGTTTTTTTATAGCTCGTGTAGTTTGTGTTATGTTATGATGTACGTGTGTCACAATAACTTTGCTGAGTATATGGTTGATGCAAACGTGATTTCGAGATGTATATTTGTCTTTCACCTGTAGGGGGCACGGATGGCCCAGTCGTCTAAGGCGCCGCGATTCGCTGTGCAGAGTTGCGTCCCTTGGGCACGCCAGAAACCTATGATTGTGTGTTCGAATTCCGGTTCGCCCCGATTGTGTTTCAAAGTTTGTCAGCACCATACCCGTGCTCGTGGGTTTCACCGAAGTGGTTAACGTCTGAGACCTGCATCACTTCGGGCTTTCCTCCCACATTAAGCTGACACGCCGCGATTAAACTGGATTACTGTTAAAAGCGGCGTTAAACACAACATATTAATCACTCTTTCACCTGTAATCCATATTTGGTAGTCGCATGAACACATTACCGCTATTAGTCAGTGTTAATGTACAAAGAATACATTGCCTCGCCCCCAACAGTGTAACTGTACAACCCTGACAGGTATGCTGGAATTCCATGCAGCAACAAATGCTTACTTCCGTGTGGGGAGCAGAAAATATCCGTGCAAGCTCTTACGAGCTACCGCTCACTCACGCGAGGATGCTGCACCCTACGCCCGTTGGTTTAAAGGAGGTGACATGGGCTATTAGCATATGACCTCGGCAATATATTTGTAGTCGTATTAATAGCCTCCCCATTCATTAATGAACAGACTCTTGTAACAGCCACTTCAGTCAAGTAAAAGAAGTGTGTTTAGCTAGGCCAGTAGTAAATACTGACGAGCTGTAAGGATTTGGTCTTGTTTGAAACTACTTCCAGGGTGAGTCTTTCTGTGTCCTTTTATAATATATGCATATATGGCAGTTTACCTTTGTGGTGCTTTGTAATATTGAATTTTCACAGTGTTACCTCTGTTTGTTTTTTATTAGTCTATACGAACTTGTAGTTTTATCAATGCTGTATATACATCGATGGTGATTTATGCTGGACTAGCATTTAGTCTTTGAAATGAAGATATATATTTTGTTGAATTGTCTTTTGATTTATAATAGAATCTTTTGATATATAATATAAAGGACCCAGAAACATCTCTCCTCATCTCTTTATGGCCTAAATTTTGAAGGTAGGAATTTCGGAAATTGTGCTTCAGGATCTGTAGAAGAGACTAGGTCAATATCAATATATTTTCTTTGATATAATGATAATTGGACTGTGTAATTGAAGCGTGTATATTTGTAAATGAAAGGAAGCCTAGGGTTCGCCAGCACCGTGAACAAAAGGTTATACTACGGCACTAAAAATGTCATGAAACAAGACACTCCATGATCATACACAAAACTATAGTGAGTGGTGTTTTGCCAGTAGAAGCAGGTCATTGAAGAAAGCCTTAGTCAGCAATATTCAGCGAGCTGTAAATACGTCAGTCTCTGCGAGGCAAACCAGTTCATGATAGTATGACGACAATTAACACCGTCGGGTTACGATGACGCGCAGTCCGCCACTTCTTACCTCACATTCGTCACCACTCGCCCCTTTCCGTAACCTGCAAGAAGACTCGTCCCCCTATCGATGAATGTTATGTGCGAAAATACGACAAACCAATCAGAATGCGCGTATGATTTCATGTTCTTCGTCAAAGAATCCCTCAGAAATATTTTTTGATTTGACATATGTCTTGCATCTAAAAATATACCCAAGACAAGGTTAAATGTGCTCATTCATACTGTATAATTCCGCATGTCCAGATGTGCTTTAAATTGCATATATAATATATGGCGAAATGTATGTGAACCATTACGCAACGAGTTGACAATTATTTTAGGTATGCCCGTTTGCGCTAAGACTGAACCCGGTCGCAAAAATGGCCATGAGAGGGGCACGAGTCGCTATTCGGCTTGTCCCGGAATAACACGAGTTGGTCACGAATGCTTACCTCAAACATGGGGTACTGGAGATAACCATGACGTACTGTTGTGTCCACGGGGAGTACCATTTAATATCACAAACCTCATTGACTCCAGCTTATTTATCTCGACATGTTGTTGGTGAGTGAGTGAGTGAGTATAGTTTTACGCCGCTTTTAGCAATATTCCAGCAATATCACGGCGGGGGACACCAGAAATGGGCTTCACACATTGTACCCATGTCGGGAATCGAACCCGGGTCTTCAGCGTGACGAGCGAACGCTTTAACCACTAGGCTACCCGACCGCCCCTCATGTTGTTGGTGTATTGGCACATAGTCTAATACCATTTCTTGTGCATATGGATGACTCGGTGTTTTTTATCTAAGGTCTGGTGTTCATGGACACCACGAGGTTTCATATTGAACAATACAATCAATGGAGGTAAACTTCTTTCATCATAATTCAAAATAAGTTGCACTTCCACCTCGTTTAACCTTGTCCTGTATCAACACACAGAGTTGAATAATTTACTAGTTGTTCAACGCCGCTCTCAAAAAAGATAATAGATCGAGTTATCTTTAGTTGGAGACTTATGCCGATATTAGGCTGAAATGGTACTAAGAATTCTCCTTGGACCATAAGATATTGAGTTCAAAGTATTGAGTTTCACTGTACTATATTCTATAAAATTTCACTCCTGGCCTAGTCAAATTACTTTAACTTAAATTTAAAAGGAAACACAAGTTATGATTATGAATAAGTTTATAGAGAGTAAGTGAGGTGTGACGCCGCTTTTAGCAATATTCAAGTAATATCATACAGGGGACTCCAGAAATGGTCTTCACACATGGTGCCCATGCTGTGAGCCCTCTTTTCGTCATATATTTGCATACATGGTTAATGAGAAATCGTGATGGTAAGCGTGTCAAACAGCCTCAAGTGATCAAACGTCAAATGGATACTTCATTCAAACCAACACCCATGCATGATTCAGCGTTGTCTTATGACAATGACATCAGGTGTTCGGGAAACGGCAAGCCTAGCCTGCTCTACCGGTAACGCCTGTGGTGAGTAAAGGTCGAGATCACGACACAGTCATGTGCCCCAACAAAAGCAAGGAATCTATGTGTTACGATGTGCAGACTATTTAAACGTACTGGACGTAATATGTGGTCACCGGTATTGGTTGGGCCCGATACGCTCACCTTTTCGCAAACAGTGAAATCTCGTTGACTCAAACTCATTGAACTCGACGTATCGTCGATATACTGGAACAACGATCTAATGTTGGTCCCTTTCATATCGACCCCCGCCATCTCATGTGGCTGGCTCGGTGTTTTTACCTGGCCTGTTGGTCATGGACACGAGGTTTTACCTTCTACACCACAAAACAAAACAAAACAAAACAAAACAAAACAAAACAAAAAAAATAAAATAAAATAAAATAAAATAAAATAAAATAAAATAAAATAAAATAAAATAAAATAAAATAAAATAAAATAAAATAAAATAAAATAAAATATGTTTAAAGTAATAAATAAATAAATAAATAAAAATAAAAAATACACGGAGGTAAATTACTTTCATCAATATTCAAAACATTTTGCACCTCGCGATCGAGAACAATATTGATGTAACAATCATCGACATTCCTTCATCAGATACTGACCAATGTTTCAGACAAACCAGACAAAATGCACGAAAAGATGCCAGGGATGGGCCTGGCCGCTATCACGGAGGCAGAACCATCTACAACCAGAGATGAGGCTACCCACAGCAGTAAGTTATCCGTCTATCTCGTTTAGCCTTGCTGTATCAACACGCAGTAGTTGATGTGTTTGTTTGTTGTTTAACGCCGCACTCAGCAATACTCAAGCTTCATGGCGGCGGTCTGTCAATAATCGAATCTCGGCCAGGCAATACAGTGATTGACATCATGAGCCTCGATCCACGCAATTGGGATACGATGACATGCATCAACCAAGTCAGCGAGCCTGACCAACCGATCCCGCAAGTCGTCTTTTACGACAAGCATGGGTTGCTGAACACGGGTCTTCACGGGTCGAAAGAGTTGATGGTGAATGTGTTTCATTGAATAGATATTTTCAAAATTACTGTACGTTTTTTTCAGTATGTATACCAAACATTGTTCGTCCAATTCTATACCATAGTTGCATTGTGATTGTTAAGATGGTTTCTACGTTATATTTTGTATAACATAAGAACTTTTAGAAATAAGCATGAGGGAAAGGGCGTTTTTCAAATGACATGTTTTGCAAACACAGTCGTTCATGGAAAACAATTCACGGAAGTTGAATTTTATACACTACATCTGTGTTTAATTAACTGAAAATGGCCACAACGATTTATTTTGCTGTTTTCTGAAACAAATACACACTAAATATGATATGATAATAGTTCATTTATCAAGTAACGTTTAATCATCGTTACAGTGAAATGCAGGATACCTTCGAAAATGGATTGTTATTAGACTGAAATGTCAATAAGGATCCCGCTGGGAACATGAAAATAATGATTGAATGGAGTTCAAAGTATCGAGTTTCACTGTAGCATTTTCTGTAAAATTTTACTCCTGGTCTGTACATCAAATAAATTCAACTTAAATGGAAAGACACGTAAGGATTTATAAAATATACTTATATAGTGAGTGAGTTGGGTAGTACGCCACTTTCATCAATATTCAAGTAATATGGCGACAGGGGTCTCCAGAAATGGCCTCCACACATTGTACCCATACCCTGAGTGAGTGAGTGAGTTGGGTTTAACGCCGCTTTTAACAATATTCCAGTTGTATCGCGGCGTGTCAGCTTAATGTGGGAGGAAAGCTCGAAGTGATGCAGGTCTTAGACGTTTACCAGTTCGGTGAAACCCACGAGCACGGGTATGGTGCTGACAAACCTAGAAACATAATTGGGGCGAACCGGGATTCCAACCCACAATCATAGGTTTCTGGCCTTAGACGACTGTACCACCCGTGCCCTGAACCCTACCGCCCAATATATATCCTTATTGAGACTGCTTTCGTCATATATATGCATACATTGTTCATGAGAAATCGTGATGGTAAGCGTGTCAAACAGCCTCAAGTGATCAAAAGCCAAATGGATACTTCATTCAAACCAACACCCATGCATGATTCAGCGTTGTCTTATGACAATGACATCAGGTGTTCGCGAAACGACATGTCTAGCCTGCTCTACCGGTAACGCCCGTGGTGAGTGAGTGAGTGAGTGAGTGAGTTGGGTTTAACACCACTTTTAACAGTATTCCAGTTATATCACGCCGTGTAAGCTTAATGTGGGAGGAAAGCCCGAAGTGACGCAGGCCTCAGACGTTTACCACTTCGGTGAAACCCACGAGCACGGGTATGGTGCTGACAAACCTAGAAACATAATTGGGGTTAACTGGGATTCCAACCCACAATCATAGGTTTCTGGCGTGCCCAAGCGACGCAACTCTTCACAACGAATCGTGTCGCCTTAGACAACTTGGCTACGCGCACCCCTCTGTGGTGACCCAACAAGAGTTAGTAATCTATGTGTTACGATGTGCAAACTATTTAAACGTACTGAACGTAATATATTGTATTGGTAGAGAAGGATACGCTCACACATCCTTATATATCGTCGGAATCGTACAATGGAGATTTCTTGTGATTATTGAAATGTTTTTGTTGCTTTATGTGTCATATCATCATTATATAAACAACTTAATTTGAGGGCATATTTTACATCAACTGCGCAAACCACATGCTATAGACACCGGTTTATTTAAATCAAATGGCGTTACCTCTAAATCAGTTATATAATTATAACAATTTAATATATAATTTGTGAATACGTGTCGACACACAGGTTTTCACATTGTCAATTTAAATTTATTACATGTTAAGCGTATATTTTATGTCTCTAAACGGTTTGAAGATGATCAAATTATCCAATGACGGTTTATAGCAGTTTAGCGCGTCATTACGATGTGCCGCTTCACTGCACCACTTGTGTAATAAACGAATAACTCTGCACACTTTGTCAAATCATCACAGTTCAAAGGAACTGGCACATTAAGGGCAGTAGAACATACGTGCTGATACGTTTATCATATCTTGGCTTATATACTTATCTCATGACGACCACTTCACATCAAACAGTCAATTATCTAATGTATAATAGATCTCACTGTACGTTTATCTTATTCCAACGTCGATCTTGACCTTTAAAATGACCCCCAGGTCAGGTTGATCACAATGGTAGTTGATAAGCAATGCATGATCCCACATCGGTCAATGTCAAGCTTACATGTAGAGTTTTGTGTCACTTGTATATTTCAGACAGTCCAGACAACATGCTCGACAAGATCCCCGGACAAGGCTTGACGGTTATTACCGAGGACCAGCCAAAACGGTCGAGAAAAGATTCAACAAATGACGGTATGTATTCATTGAGAAATGTCAGTTGTTTTGCTTGTGATGTAATTTCATTGGAGAAATTTCGATCCTCTCAGTACATAGATAGCGTATAAATAATTGTTCGTGATACTTTCATATATATGATTGGTTTATGATTTTTTTATTTATTGCATTTTCAAAGAATCCAGTTCATTATTGTCAAATTGTCGGGAATCAGTGTCACTCAGTACTGTCCATTACCATAAGAGGAAATGATATGATGATGCTACAGATATGTTCATGTTTTATTCCGTTCATGTGGTTTGCATGGCGAGTGAAATGCATATTCATATTTGTTTGTAACTAATCTTTCAGAACTTAATACAAATGAGCGCAAGTTTTCAATCCGGACATGTGTGAAGCGCATGCGTGAGGATACGGAGGACTACGAGCGGCAGTTGCTGGGATGTAAAAGTGTTGGGACATATGCCAGCATGGGTATGTATACAGTGTGAGCCACCATAGCTATCAGTCTGTTATAACAGGCGCTGTCTCCGTTGACAATACGCCACTTGGCTGTGAGTAAAACTTCAACCCCGTATCGGACGTATTTCAGACATGTTGATATATCCAAAACATTGCCAACTTTCTTGCTGTTTAGGATCATAATACTATAATATTTATTATTTGATAACTCTATCTGCTTTGCAAAGTTTACCATTTAATGATGAAGGAACATCAACTGTACAGCGTTGCGTGTCAAATCTTTGCAAGGATACTCTGATTGTGTTCGAATCCACGATACGGCCTTACAAAATGTATGTTCCTTTGGTAGCACCATACTTGCTTGGGGGTTTGACCAGTGTGGTAATCGTCTGCAATCTGCGTCATTATTAAAGATGGCCCGTGGTGACATCAGAGAACAGTTCAAATATTGTTGCATCCCATACCTTCAGTGCTTATAGGGGCGGTCGGGTAGCCTAGTGGTTAAAGCGTTCGCTCGTCACGCTGAAGACCCGGGTTCGATTCCCCACATGGGTACAATGTGTGAGGCCCATTTCTGGTGTCCCCCGCCGTGATATTGCTGGAATATTGCTAAAAGCGGCGTAAAACAATACTCACTCACTCATTGCTGATGATGTTTCAGAGACGCTGCATGTGCTGTTATCCAAACAGGACGCCATCCGCTGTGTGCTGGAGGCGATGAACACGTTTCCTGACAAGGCGGAACTGCAGTTCAGCGCATGCGCATCACTCCTACAAATGGCATCGGCGTCAGGTATGAGGACAGTGTAGTCAGGGTCGGCTACTTTGAAAACATAAAAAAAATCTTGTTGTGGCAAATGAATTTCCAAAATGAGTTATATTAATGCGGTGATCTGAGGATCTGATTATTGCGTTTGATCATTACCCTAACAAAGTTCATCGTGTGGTTACATAACCGTGCTGGTTTTTTATATTTTCAGAGGCCAATTGTTACATCATCCAGCAGAATCAAGGCATCCCTGTGCTGCTGACGGTAATGAAGAGCTACTCGGAGAATGTCCGCCTCATCCGGATCCTGCTCAACATCATCGGCTATATCTCCTCAAGTGGTAATGATGATAATATGCCGTATTTTCTGCAGCAGTATCAATTTTACATCAACTGTCCATCCGAAGGTATAACCTGCTACTTGCAGACACACTACGCTTGATCTGTACGCATAAATGACATGCATCTGCAAGATGTTAGATAACGTCAAGTCAGATTACGTCAAAGATCGAAATGGACACACACTAAACCCAGTTAGTCGAAAAACCCTGGATGAATATTTTAACGTCTCAATATACACAAAGGGGCATCACTTCATGCCAATAAAATGTTAATCCGGACATTTTTTAAGCCGGGTGATTTATGTATTAACGGGATTTGTACTGTATTTGATTCCTTTTTGTAACAATTGTGCGTTATTCTGTCTGCAGATGAATTGTCCGTGCAGCTGCTACAATACGGCTGTCACTCGCAAGTCCTGGGGGCCATGTCGCAACATGCTGATGACAACTCTATTATAAAACAATGCCTCTTTATTCTTGGCAACCTTGTCACAACAGGTGAGCTTCATCATTTATTAGTGGTTAAAGGCGTAGTTGGCAAATATCCGATATATATGAAAGCCATTTGGGTTTTTTATTTTGGTCTTGAAATTTCAAGATACTAAGTTGAAATTACAAGAAATTATAAGATTATAACTTGAAATTTCAACTTATCATCTGGAGATTTCAATTTATTATCTGGAAATTATCAAATGCTAAGTTGAAATTTGAAGATTCTTATTGAAATTTGAAGATGTATCAGTTGAACATAACATCTTCAAATTTCAAGTTAGTATCTTGAAATTTCAACTTATGTATCTTAAAATTTCAAGAAAAACCCATAAAACAAACATCCCTCAAAGGCTTCCGTAGACATGTGATCCTTGTCGTTGTTTGTTGTTGGATCAAAAAGTGGTATTCATCTCTCCTCTCTCTATCTGAAATGCAGTAATGTAATCCCCTTCCATCCTTCCTATCTCCGTCTTTAGTATTCATCAGCAACATATATGGATATTCTCCTCCCATAAATGTGTTCCTCAGGCAAGGTTGCAATTCCAAGAAAATGTGGCTAAAGAGGGAAGTCACGAAACCTGTATTGACGTCAGTCTCACCTGGATCGTGCTATTTCTGCCTGGCTGGCTGCTAACGCTCGTTACATACGGGCATTATCATACATACTTCCCGGCCCCAGTATAGGTGTAACATAGTACCAGCTCGGGACATCCGCTTTGGAAATTATAAACTTTCTCTCATGACTCACGTTACTTAAATGAAGTGGGTCACCAACTAATCGCCTTCGTTGTCAAACCATTTCCCAAGACAATTTGGAACAGCTTTTGATTTGCACTATTTGACGGACATAACGACTACTTTTGTTGTTAACGTTTCGTTATTAATTATGTGGGGGGAAAGGGTCGCCGAGTCGTGTAAGGCGCCGTAATTTGCTGTGCATATTTGCGTCAACTTCGCTCGCCAGAAACTAAATTATTGGAATCCCGGTTCGCCCCGATTAAGTTTCTAGGTTTGTCAGCATAATACCCGTCCTTGTGTGTATTATGATAACCTCAGTCAATGCATCAGTGTGCACTAGAATGTCTCAGCTCCTTTAGGATCATACACCCGAAGCTGCATATGCGGCGCTGGAATGTTAACTTTAAGCAATATTCCTACAAAACCACGTGGGAATCCAGAAAAGGGCTTCATACACTGTACGTACCCATGGGAGGAATCGAAAATCCGTGTTTTCGGCGTGAATATGATTTAACCACCACTATGGTGGCTCTCTTGAAATCTGAGAATTAAGATAATGTTTAAAATTAAAAAAAAGATTCTGAAACATTTACAAAAATAACTCCCACAATATAATTTATTAATCTAAATTATTGCTAAATACATTAATTTTAACATCTTTTTTTAAATCATGTTGAGTTCCTTCTCCATACGTTCTTCCAAGCAATGGGCGGGAGGGTAACCCAATGTTTAGAGAGTCGCCTCAGTACGCCGAAAACCCGGGCTTCATTTCCTACAAGTGTAAAATGTAGTGATGTCCTCTATCGCCCCAATGGCGTGATATTGTTGCATTGCTCACGGGAGCGTATAACGAGATGTGAAGATCCGGGTTCGAATAGGTCTTCAGCAACCCATGCTGGTCGTAAGAGTCGACTAACGGGATCGGGTGGTCAGGCTCGCTGACTTGGTTGATCGTATCCCAATTGCGTAGATTGATGCTGATAATGTGAATCACTGGATTGTCTCGTCCAGACTCGATTATTTACAGACCGCCGTCATGTAGCTTGAATATTGCTGAATGCGGCGTTAAACAACAAACAAACAAACAAACAAATAAAACATACATCATGACTAAGTGTGGGTAAACGATGATGCCCAAGATATCCACGAACACCTTCATATCATCTTGCCAACCAACTGATTTTATCATATCAGGACGCATACTGCTGTGACACGGCTTTTTGTAACATGGTGACTTTAGGTCAGCGTGAACCCCAATGATATCGTGAATAGCATCACATCTGCCCGTGATCTGAATACGTCTCCTATATATTCATAACCTCGGGATATACATAATTTCCTGTTTTTATTCTTCTGAGCGAAAACAGTGAACTGGTCTGATTGTAGCCATTGTACTTAATGCCTATAGTTCTTGTATGTTACAGTTGAAACCGCCAAGCAGATCATGCTTGTGGGCGGGGTTCACACCGTCATTGACATGATGGAAACATTCCCGGATGATGTCGACATCTTGGAAAATGGCTGTCGTGCCTTGGGGAGCTTTGCGGCTTATGGTAATTACAAACATTTACAAATCGAATTTATTTGTTATGCAGGGTTTAACGCCGACCAACAGCTTATCGCGAAGAGCGGTAGTGTTGTTGAAATCACTGACCCAAGGATCGAAAAAGGGAGCATTTTGAACAGCGAAATTGGGCAGCTAATAAGGGTTCTTGGTGCCGTTGTACGAAACGATCTTAGCGCTGATGTGATCGTCTCTGCCATACCTTAACATAGATTGACGACAGTCGTAGGGCTGAAGTTGTTTTGTACAACGGCGCCCTGCACAAGCGCATCATTGTGCTGAGAGACCAAACTAATAATTGCAGCGTTAATTATGAAGGCGAAACAGATCTTAAAAAATCATGTCCATGAAAGTTATGTCATTATCTTGTCTGAAGGTACGCATACAAAGTCTCAATAATCGATTATGTCTCAATCAAGGGGAGTTTAAGCAAAGCAATAAGATGGCACATGAAGTTGATGATGATATGAACATTGTGTGTGTTTTCTAGATGATACATGTCTGGACGTTGGTCAGGCCGGAGGCACCAGATCGGTCTTGGACGCTATGACGTCATCACCGGACAATGTTTGTGTCCTTGAGTGTGGCTGCTGGGCACTTGCTTGTCTCTCTACCATGGGTAAGGATTTGATACAGAAATAGTCCATGAAATGAGTTAGATATCGAAATGTGACTGGTAAAGTTGCTGGCACTAACCGTACATTGTGCAGTGGCATTGTGTTTAGGTGCTCTGTTCCATTTGTGTCGGTAAAATCGCTCCTAATTTACACACGTGTCGTTTATGTTTGAGTGAGTTGAACAACGTGTCGGGTTAAGA
Source organism: Haliotis rufescens (assembly GCF_023055435.1). Classification (NCBI taxonomy): domain Eukaryota; kingdom Metazoa; phylum Mollusca; class Gastropoda; order Lepetellida; family Haliotidae; genus Haliotis; species Haliotis rufescens. The sequence continues at coordinate 17,897,573 of NW_025963779.1, forward strand.
TTCGTTTTGTTTTGTTTGTTTGTTGTTTAACGCCGCTATCAGCAATATTCAAGCTATATGACGGCGGTCTGTAAATAATCGAGTCTGGGTCGGGCAATACAGAGATTGACATCATGAGCATCGATCCACGCAATTGAGATACGATGACATGCATCAACCAAGTCAGCGAGCCTGACCAACCGATCCCGCAAGTCGTCTTTTACGACAAGCATGGGTTGCTGAACACTGATCTTCCCGGGTCGAAAAAGTTGATGGTAAATGTGCTGCGTTGTGTAGATATTTTTAAAAGTACTGGGTCAGACAATCCTGTGATTAATATCATGAGCATCGTTCCATGCAATTGATGACATTCATCAACCAAGTCAGCGAGCTTGACCACCCGCTCCCGTTAGTCACCTTTTACGGCAAGCATGGGTTGCTGAAGACCTATTCTACCCCGGCTCTCAACGGGTCTTAAGATTAGTAGAAATACCAAACAGATGCAGTTCTACGAAATTTACCAAATTGTTATTGGTTGAACCGACATGTATACATGTAGTGCTGATGAACCAAGAATTAGGTTTGATCCCAGGACTGGCGGATCCTGGCCCGGATAAGGGATGCAACACGAGTTGCGAGGCCACAAACACATAACGACCATTGCCCCTGTGATCCTGTCATCATGTTATTGTCACAGTGTGTATCTCTGTCCCCAGCCGACTCCTGTGAGGAGATGCATCAGCTGGACGGGGTGTACGCCCTACTGGCCACCCTGGAGGAACACCCGGAGGAGGAGAGCCTGCAGGAGTATGGGGTCAGAACCATCTGTAACCTGGCGGCGCTCGGTACGTAGGACATGGGTGTTCATGTTTAAGCAGTACACGTGGGTCAAAACAAATAGTGCAAGTTTCTGTGATCCATAATTAGGACTGGTTCATATCTGCCATACACCGAAAACTGTTTTACAATCTATAGAAGGTGCCCCAATCTACTGAAAATGTATATCTAATCCAGTCGCTTCGCTGTGAATTCTTATCTTTTTGTGCTTCAAAGAGAAATTTGCAAAACGTACCCGGAGATGTTTCGGAGGTTTGAATTTAACAATATCGTCCTATCGTTCTGTAAAGGAGACAAAGCTTGGGGAAGATTGAAAGTCATGTTACATACACTTTGCTTGTTTGCTCACTGACATGTTATCATCCTAACCGAACACACAGAAACAGTTTCATAGCTTGCAAAACGTACAATATCTAGACCTACATTAGAAATTAACACCAGGATGTGGAGAAGTACCTTTCGTGTTTGGTGTTTCCATCACCACCAGAGAACTCCCATGCATCATAAATTGAAGCATGTTTTGACATTTTGTGTATTCCCGAAGTTACCTTCGTTTGGTGAGGTGAAATGGGGTTAAACGTCGTGTCCAAGATTATAGCACTTACATAGCGACGTACATGCACGTGTTTGTGTGGCTGCTTGTACTAGTCCGGACTGATGCCGATTTTATAATGCTAGCCCACTGAGATACCATGCCGCAGTTTAACATTAATACCTCACTCACACACAGAATATTGACTCCGAGCTGACCAGTCCTTGTTTTGGCCCCTCAATGCCGAGCGCCAGACTGGGTAACAACAAGTATCATCTTTTAATGTCTTTTGGTATGACACGGCCGGTGATCGTTTGGTTGTATGTCAAACTATTTTCATGACGTGAATACAACTTACACAAACCTCCGCCATTACAGAGACGACGATACAGTCGGTGTCGACTGAGAGGGTGTTGTCGATCTTACAGCGGCTCATGTCACAGTTCTCCGACAACGTGGAGCTTCAGGGTCAAGTCATGTTCGCCCTCAGCCAGATTGCGATGTGTGGAGGTAAATATTCGTCATGATTTAAAGAAATATGAAGGACTCATATCTCCCTAAAATGATCTGACACTTACAGGTTGTTTATCGTTGAGTTTTACATGGAATCCTTTCTTGTATTCATCCACTGGGGGATTATTGAAGGTTGGACGGTAGGCTGCCGCTGAAAGACGTTAGCTAGAAGCTCCGAATTCCCAAATTGAATTATACCTCACTCGCTGTCATACTACAGAAGATCCGGGGTAGAATAGGTCTTCAGCAACCCATGCTTGCCGTAAAAGGTGACAATGCTTGTCGTAAGAGGCGACTCACTGGATCGGGCGGTCAGGCTCGCTGACTTGATGTATGTCATCGTATCCCAATTGCGTGGATTGATGTTCATGATGTCAGTCACTGGATTGTCTGGTCCAGACTCGATTATTGACAGACTGCCGTCATGAAGCTTGAATATTGCTGAGTGCGGCGTTTAATACGAAACAAAACAGAACAGAAACATGCCTGTGAGTTTGAAAGTCACATTAACTGTGTTGCATTCTTGTTCACTTGATCTTTATCTTGTTCACTTGATCTTAATCTTGTTCACTTGATCTGTATCCACATCTTCTGCTTTACAGATGAAATGCAGCATTGTATCCTGAGGAAGGGAGGTGTGCGGTCAGTCGTGACCATCATGGACGTACACCCAGAGGACATTGCCATTCAAGAGCATGGTTGTAGAATCCTGGGGAATTTGGCTGTCAATGGTAAGTGTTGCTGCAAATAGGTTCTATTAGTCGTTCTAACCATACAGTAGTATCATCATAGTAATCCTCACGGTAGAATCAAGCTCCACTATCTTTTTCCAAAAGTGTCTTTAGCCCTCACTCACTCAACATCTCTACTGCTGATCAACAGAAACCATCAGACGTCAAACGGAAGAAGAGGGCGCCTCTCGCGTGGTGATCGCCGCCATGTTGGCTCTTGACACGTGCGAGGATATACAGGAATATGGCTGCATGGCGCTGATGAACCTCACTGCTGACAGTGAGTATATCATACGCAGAGGAACCCCGTTAATACGGACACCGTAGTCGGGGAGTTCCGTTTTCCGGTGATAGGTGTAGAGTAATTATTATAATTAAAAGAGCATTTCGAACATATATTTCGATAGTAATGTGTTATTCGTCGTTTTCACGGGAATGTGACGTCAGATTGATGGGCATCTCTTTACCAGTGTCATGGTCAGTTAATTGTAACTTCAAATCATGTACAGTAAAAGTACGGTTAACTCGAAGGGACCACTTACTTTAGTTTCTTATAACCGTAGTTCGTTATAAGCATATATACAGCATATCTATAGCAAATAGTCGGGACTAAAAAACAGTGCGTTATATCCGTCAGTTCGTTATAAGCGTGTTCGTTATAAATGTACTTTACTGTATGTGAATTGATATTACCAGCATTGGGGTTTTTTTTAATATAAATACTTGCAATGGTGTTTGTGATAACATTTATAATTAATATTGTAGACATTAATGTTGAACATTTTCATTGCAGTTAAAGTCAACAAAATCCGTGTTAAGAATAATGGCGGTGTCCTTGCGCTTCTGAGTTCTCTCAAAAATTTTGACAGTCGTCCAAACATCATCTTGTCGTCACTGAAGACACTGGGCAACATCGTCGAACTTGGTGAGTTCAACATATTATGTTGTGCTTTTCATATCAAAACTGCATATCATTAAAAGGATATTGAACAATAATAATCTCCCTAGTTGCACTCACTCATTGACTTGAAGAAGGCGATTAAATGATCCAGCAATTTGGCAGCCAGATAACGGGATGGACACCAAAAATTATACTAAAATCTAGTGTCTGAAATGAACATATTTTACAGAAAAAAACAGTTGTTAAATTATAGTTATAAAAAATAATACAAAAGAGCCAAGAGTCTTTCTTCATTTTCATACTGCAGTAATCTAGACTTGCCAAACTTAATAGACTTGCATGGGCTGTTTTGGATATATTTGTTTCAGGATCTGTATGACAGAAGTTACAGTGTAGATATGGGGACAGAAACTCACGATGTTCGATGTGCGAACACAAAAGCCGCTGTGCTACCTCACTAGGATGTTATTGTTACGTACCTGTTTTCACATGGTCGTGTTTTGTATAACTGACCCCTCTGTTTCGTTACAGACGAGGTATGCCGGCTTGTGATGGACGAACGTGGACTGCGGACAGTGGTGGACATAGCACGTGGTCACAGCGTCGATCATGACATTCAGGTGTTTGCCGCCATGGTGCTTTGTGGGCTCTCGCGACTGAAAAGTAAGCAGACCCTCTAAACAGTGAAACCCCGTTAATACAGACGGTACATTGTTACACAACAGTGGACTGTATATGTATGTGTGAAGGACTTACAAAAATACTTATCCTCAAAGCGGAGGTTCCGACCCATGACGTCCGGAGACTCCGTACTAAAGAAGTTTCACTTTCCGTTATTAAGGAATGTTAAAAATGGTTCAGCTTCTTACGGCTTTTGGTTCAATTTTTAGCATTTTCTGGACGAAAATGGTAAATCTTCCTCATTTGTGAAAATGAACATAAGGAGTTTTCAATTTCGCCTTTTACCTTGTAGGGAGGTTCTATTCACGGTGTTATTTCAGTATGTAAGCAACATTATTTTAAAATTAGTGAGTGAGTGGGTTTGGTTTATCGCTGCTTTGAATGGTACTTCATGAATTTCACAGCGTGTCAGTTTGCTGTGTGACGACAACTCCGATTAATGCAGGTCTTTGAGGGATACCATGAAACACAGTTCAGCAGCCCTTCTTATGTTTCTTGTGGACTATTAATCGTGTATCTATACTGTTGCAAAGTGTCTTCATTAACATTAATGGTTGTATTGTAGATCTGAGCACAGAGGAGGTTGAGATGATTGACAGGACGATGACGAGGATGTTGTCACTGCCGTCGCTGGACGCTGACATCACGTTGTTCGTTTGTCAGACGTTCGAGAACCTTCTAAATACAGGTACATTGAGAGAACGAAACTTTACGAAAAGTAGCCCTACGCCACGGCTGGGGAATTTATATCTTTGTAAAAAAAACATATTATTTTTTACTAAAAGATTTAACGTCAAAGCTAGCCTAGATAAAAAATAAATAAACCACGTCTAATTTCCTTGATTTCTCAGCAGTGGAGGAAAATAATTACAATTATTTAAAAGATATGTCTTTATAGACACAGTTTTAGTCTATATGCAGAGCTCTATGGAAACTGGTTCTCAGTACACCATATCTTAATAAGAGACGTTAGTGTGGACATAACGATGGACCTTGCTCATTGCTTGTCAATGTAATACTGTCTGGCACGATAGATAAAGCTGAAATGGTGACGTAAAACATTCTCAATCTATAATTTTTTTGTATAGCTAATCATATTTTGATTTGATGCGTTCCAGAGCGCGGTATGCACGTGTTTATGTCCGGGAAGAGACTCGATGTGATACTGACCACGATGCAGAAATTCAGTGCCCACCCCGAGATCCTTCAGTGCGGCTGTAAAATCATCGCTGTTGTAGCACTGGGTAAGTGCGCGGCATTTTTGGTACACACAATGGTCAGGAGAGATGTATTTCCTTTTGGGGTTTTATAACGAAAATACACCGTGTATTTATTGTTTACTGCCTAAGTGTGCGACTTAAAATCTTCTGTCCATTTGCAGATGTCCGCCATGAAATGACAACAGACGCTGTAAGGAGTGTACTTCACGCAATGAAAACATACAGCGACTCCAAGGATTTGCAGATTGTGGGATGTGGAGCTCTGTCATGCATCAGTGAAAACAATGGTATGTGGAAATTGGCTTCAGATGAAACATTGGAAGGGGTGTGTGTGTCGGGGGGGGGGGGGGCACCCCTCCCACTCCCCGGCTCCCCCTTCATCACCCTTTTTGAAGCATTCTAGTCCTGTTAATGTATTAAAAAACGTATAACTGACCAATGTTGGCATGCAAAATTAATTATTGGCATTCACAAAGCTGTTGCCCGCTTGGTGTAGGCTATATATTATGGTGTTGTTTGAAGGTTACCAATTAAGAGTCATACTTAAGGGTGTGCCTTAAAGAATCTTAGATACTCGCTTTTGTTGAGACAACTTAGATACTGGACCAGTTGGCCAGACGCTGTCACTGCACGTCATCGTACCAGATAACGCGGGTCGTTGTTCCTGCTCTCTGTCACCAGTCTTTCCTCCCAGACTGGAGAGGCCACGTGATATAACTGGAATATTGCTGACTGCGGCATTAAGCAGCATTCACTCACATGTTTTCCATATGAATTATTGACCACTGTTATCTATAGGATCACTGGCGGCGTTCGTGCTAGAAAACGATGGAGTGCTGCGCATCTCAGACGCTTTAGATCTGCACCCAGGGGAAGATCGCCTCCACGCTGTGGCACTCATGGCTCTCGCTAACCTCTCGCCCGTCGGTAGGTCAAGTGTTTCACTCTCCTGTCTCTGTCGAACCATAATCGATATATATTATTTACTTCCGATACTGTATTCGTTCATGTCTGTATTATTAATAACTCCCCTTGTGTACCGAGGCTGAGCCTCCCGCACGGCAGTGGGCTAGCCTAGTGGTTAAAGTGTTCGCTAGTCGCCTCGACGGCCGGGCTCGATACCCCACATGAGCACAATGTGTGAACCCCATTTCTTGTTTCCTCCCGCGTGGTATTGCTAAAAGCGGCGTAAAACCATGTTCACTCACTGACTATTGCTTTATATTATGTAAGAATAAATCAGATTGAGTGATCATACGATGACTTAGCTGGGTCCATGTCACAGTACCCAGTGGCACGAGACACAGCTCATACATATAAACCTATGGGTTTTTTTCTGGCCCAGACTCGATTATATATTTTCAGGCCGCCATGATATGGCTGGACTATATTGTTGACTGTGGCTTAAAACAACAAAGGGATCTCTAAACATTCCAAATATGAATGGCGGCATTACTTTGTATGTTACTTGCTTGATGCTTGTCACCGTTTCCAAATTGCGTGGATCGATGCTCACGATGTCAATCACTGGACTGTCTGGTCCAGACTCGATTATTTACAAACCGCTGTCAAATTGCTGGAATATTTCTGAGTGCGGCATTAAACAACAAACAAACAAACAAACCTTGTAGCATTGAACTTTTCTATGCCTGTCACGTGAGTTAGTAAGTTGAAGTTTGTATCAGTAACCTCGTGTTGCAGGGACGCCATCTTGGAAACAGCCTCGTGACGTTGTATTGGTCATACTTATACCATGACTTTGTATTTTTAAGATTTTTATTCTGTTTCTTTTAAGTACTGTTATATTGTTGCAGAATCATCTCGAAACCCAGCTTTGTTTCATACAATCCAAGATCTCGTCTACGGCGCGATGGCGAGATTTCCCGAGAATTTAGAGATTCAAATCTGTGCCTGCAGCGCCATCGCTCAGTGTAACCCCACAGGTTGGTTACGATTTTCGTTTAATCGGAAAACTGAAGGCAGAGTTTACATATGTATTTCTATTTCTATATATTCCTATGCTCGACCGCCTCCGTGGTCTAGTGGTAGAGCGTCCGCCCGGAGAGCGGAAGGTTCGGGGTTCGATCCTCTGCCTCGTCATACCTAAAGACGTTAAAAGATGGTACTTGTTGTTACCCTGTCTGGTGCTCTGCATTAAGGGGCTAAAACAAGTCTGCTCGCAGTCAGTATACTGTGTCTGAGTGGGGTATTCATGTTAAACTGCGGCATGGTATCTCAGTGAGCTAGCACAATATATCGGCATCAGTCCAGACGAGTACCAGCAGCCACACACAGACACACACACACATGCATGCATGTCGCTATATAAGTGCAATAATCTTTGGATGCGACGCAAAACTACATTTCTCCACCTCGGTGCAGGTGCTAATATCGTTATTAAGCCTTCTTGCGACTGTTAGGTACAGGGGCTTATATTGTTATTAGACCCTCATGCGACGTTTCGGTACAAGTGCAAATGCCGTTATTAAGCCTTCATGCGACTGTTAGGTACAGGGGCTTATATTGTTATTAGACCCTTATGCGACGTTTCGGTACAAGTGCAAATGCCGTTATGAAGCCGTCATGGGACGTTTCGATACAGGTGTCAATACCGTTATTAAGCCATCATACGACAGGTGATTGATAAAAGTACTAGAACTTGTACGGAAATATCCCTTTGAAAAAAACCCAAAGACATTATCTGGATATTAGGGCTTCAAAAATGCCACTTAAAGTTATTAAACCGTCATGTTTGTTTTTAATTTGGATCTTGGTATTGCAACAAAGACTTGCTTGTGTTCAATATAGTTAATTCAAATATTTTCATTCTCCTTATGATTGAGTATTAAGTCCAGTGGTGAAATAAGAAAAAACCTTGTTCTTGAGCAAATGAAGAACTCTGATCCCGTTGATATGTTCTTAGTAACCTCTTATAAAGAATGATCCTACTTTACCCATCTAGCCAGGTGACACAGAACGCCACGGGGCGCGCCATTGACATGTACTGTACCTTTATATGGTGTGTGCTATATTTCAGCGGGCAACAAATCGTCTGAGTTCCTGGAGGCTCTCAAATACACGATGAGGAGACACGGCGGGAAGGAGGAGATTCACATCCCCCTGGCTAAGGCTCTCAAGTGCTTCTGGCGAGGTGAATATAAGCTGCTCAGCCTTTATAAGGACACTGAGGCAGGTTGTACTGCTGCTTGAGCTGGGTGGTTAACGCCGCTATTAACATATATTCAGTTTTATCACGGCGTGTCGACTTGATGCTAGGAAAGGTTTACAGGTCTCAGACGTTTACCACATCAGGGCGAATCTGGGATTCAAACCCACTATTATCAGATTCTGGCACGCCTAAGGGACGGAACTCTGCACAGCGAATTCCTGCGCCTTAGACGCCTTGGCCACTCCTGCTGCTATGTAACGTCCATCGTGATAAAAACTAGATATGTAACGGAGAATCATTAGGCAAATGAACTCGTGCATTCAGAAATATAGTTAAGGCACATATATCAGCGAATTAACCAACGATCTCTAAATAAATTCATTTCGTTTTTTTCTCCTTTTCACAGGCGGACAAAAAGGTGTTATCACGAAAATACTGGACACAAACCCAGTTTTCCAAAACGTATTCACTGCAGAACTACAGGAAGCGGAAGTGGTCTGCGTTAGGTAAAAGTGACAGAGTGAGGAGGATGAGAAACTGTAAAAAAGGTAGAAGATCTACGAACTGAATCAGGATATGATGCTTGAAAACACTGGGTGTGAATCCGGCGTACATCTTCACATCTTGTTTTTAACGTTTCTACCCGCATTAAAGATGATTATCTTCAGTCAGTCAATACAAAGTAACGATCGGGTTATAGCTGATCTCACAAGACATTTTCTGTACATTTTCATAATAGGAAACAACTTGACAGTGTTGCATTGTAGTTAGTGTTGAGCAGTGTTGTGCAGTGTTGAGCAGTGTTGAGCAGTGTTGGATAGTGTTAGGTGGACAACTCAACACAGATTAGGAGAAAACAATACGGCTGTACTTTGTTCTCGTGTACATACTCGCGGAAAAAAGAAAGCGTGCATGTGTCTTACCCCCAGTGCATTATCGAAACTTCATTGTTTCAAAGAATCATGTTTTAATTGTGTTTAGAAGCTTAGTTAAGGATGTTTAGTTTTCAATTTCACGTGATGCCTCACAGTTTTGGTGTTTCATGCACATTTCATGGTTACATTTATGTTATTTCAATTCACTTGTGTTCCTAAACATTGACGTGAAGCGACAAAAACCAAAGACGACGACTTCTACTGACGCTAGTGTGTGTTGTACACAGATCAGTCTTGATAGCAATAAAATACTTTTAACCAAAATCACAATAGCTGCTATTACCTTAATATGATAACGGTTAGGCGTTTGCTGATATATATTGTATTCGTACGGTGATAATCGTCGTAATCCGGACGATACCTTTCTCAGTGAAGTTATCTGGATTTAACAGTAATGAATAACAAATCTAGATAACTACTCGTGTACGAAGAATGTTCCTTTCAATAGTGTATAGACGCATATAAGGCACACAAAATGCGTTATAGCGAAGTTGATGAAGACCAAAATATATTAAAATGTGAAAACTGTGATTATATGGTTATCAAAGAGAATACAGTTTTCTTCTGGTTTGCCCTCATTATACAGAAAGTAGAAATAAGTATCCCGAATTATCACAACTACCCCTGGAAGGTGGTTTTATGGACCAACAGTGTCCGGATTAACGAGGTTTTACTGTAGAGGAAAGGTTTAGTACTTTTGATTTGCTTGCCGTGAAATGCGACTATGCTTGGAAGAGGCGACTAACGGGATCGGGTAGTCAGGCTCGCTGTCTTGGCTGATGCATGTCATCGAATCCAAATGGCGTGGATCGATGATCATGATGTCAATCACTGGATTGTCTGGTCCAGACTCGATTATTTACAAACCGCCGTCATATAGCTGGAATATTGCTGAGTGTGGCGTTAAACAATAAACAAACAAAACACTTACATTGACTGATGAAAATCATTATAGTTAGATTCTTACGTGGGTATTATGTTTTAAGCATGTTGTACACAGTTCTTCTAAGAATACTTTTATTACAATACAAATGCATATCTTGGGTGACGACTGTAACTTGTTACATGATGGTGACAGTGACAATGCATGATCAGATATTGCCATATATGTATGATTGATGGAGATGCATATTTTCAGTTGCTTAATATATTTGCCTGGTTGATATCAACACTTGTTTCTCTGCCGTCCACTAGAACATTGTGATAGACTAATAAACTATGTCGACTAGTGCATGTGTTCCTGTTGTATGTGAAAGTCTGGCTGGGTTGGGTATTGGGTCGAATCAAGGTTTCTTAAGATCCTGGAAACCAGAAACTGTTAAGTAGTATTAATCCAATGGCATTATAATGTATTCCGTTACTATGGACAGTATCGTGTCCAATGAAAAACGTCCAGTCGACAGATCCAATCCAACAATGAAAATAATGATATTTACAAGTGATGATTCCAAAATGAAATTAAAATGTGGTGCCCCTATGATTGTGTGGAAGTAAATCGTCGTTCTAAAATAACATATTTTGAACATTATACAAATAAATATTTTTTTCATTTTTCACATTTTCGCATTAGATTTTATTTGAGCAAAGTTAATTACTATGAATCAAAAATAAATCATAAACATAATAACCGTTACGTCTGCTCAAATTTAAATGGTCTGTGTTTTAATCATAACGGCGGTGTACAAGCACACTGATTTACACTGACGAATTTTCCCACTGTGTTTACTAGAAACGTACAGGCCCACTGTGTTTACACTGACGTACAGGCCCGTTGTGTTTACACTGACGTACAGGCCCATTGTGTTTACACTGAGGTACAAGGCCATTGTGTTTACGACGTACAGGCCCATTGTGTTTACCATAACGTACAGGCCCACTGTGTTTACACTGAGGTACAGGCCCGTGGTGTTTACACTTAGGTACAGGCCCATTGTGTTTACACTGAGGTACAGACCCATTGTGTTTACACAGAGGTACAGGGCCGTTGTGTTTACACTTACGTACAGCCTCATTGTGTTTACACTTACTTACAGCCTCATTGTGTTTACACTTACGTACAGCCTCATTGTGTTTACACTTACGTACAGCCTCATTGTGTTTACACTTACGTACAGCCTCATTGTGTTTACATTTACGTACAGCCTCATTGTGTTTACACTTACGTACAGACTCATTGTGTTTACATTGACGTTCTGGCCCATTGTGTTTACAATGAGGTACAGGCCCATTGTGTTTACAATGACGTACTGGCCCATTGTGTTTACACATACGTACAGCCTCATTGTTTTTACACTGAAGTACAGGCCCATTATATTTACCATGACGTACTGGCCCATTGTGTTTACACTTACGTACATCCTCATTGTGTTTACACTGAGGTACAGGCCCGTTGTCTTTACACTGAGTACAGCCTCATTGTGTTTACACTGAGTACAGACCCATTGTGTTTACACTGAGGTACAGGCCCATTGTGTTTACACTGGGGTACAGGCCCATTGTGTTTACACTGAGGTACAGGCCCGATGTGTTTACACTGACGTACAGGGCCGTTGTGTTTACACTTACGTACAGCCTCATTGTGTTTACATTTACGTACAGCCTCATTGTGTTTACACTTACGTACAGCCTCATTGTGTTTACACTTACGTACAGACTCATTGTGTTTACATTGACGTTCTGGCCCATTGTGTTTACCCTGAGGTAAAGGCCCATTATATTTACCATGACGTACTGGCCCATTGTGTTTACACTTACGTACATCCTCATTGTGTTTACACTGAGGTACAGGCCCGTTGTCTTTACACTGAGTACAGCCTCATTGTGTTTACACTGAGTACAGACCCATTGTGTTTACACTGAGGTACAGGCCCATTGTGTTTACACTGGGGTACAGGCCCATTGTGTTTACACTGAGGTACAGGCCCGATGTGTTTACACTGACGTACAGGGCCGTTGTGTTTACACTTACGTACAGCCTCATTGTGTTTACATTTACGTACAGCCTCATTGTGTTTACACTTACGTACAGCCTCATTGTGTTTACACTTACGTACAGACTCATTGTGTTTACATTGACGTTCTGGCCCATTGTGTTTACCCTGAGGTAAAGGCCCATTGTGTTTACAATGACGTACTGGCCCATTGTGTTTACACTTACGTACATCCTCATTGTGTTTACACTGAGGTACAGGCCCGTTGTCTTTACACTGAGTACAGCCTCATTGTGTTTACACTGAGTACAGACCCATTGTGTTTACACTGAGGTACAGGCCCATTGTGTTTACACTGGGGTACAGGTCCGTTGTGTTTACAGTGACATTCCAAGCGCAAGGTATGGTATCTAGGCTAGAGAGGTTCCACTATTGACACAGAAGAGCTGTAAATGATTCCTAAGCTCAACCATGTCACCAGTCAAATTCACTTTACCCCCACAACATGTAAGAGAATATGTTTTTAACGATATTTTTTTATATTTCAGTTTTAAAAGAATATGAGCATAAGTGAATGTACCTGTCAAACTACACATTACACGGACCATGGGTTTGGTCGCGGTCCAGTGAACAATGTATGTAAACACAGACAGGTTTATCTACAATGATCTATGTACAGGAATTCTAGCGTTTCTAGGACTCTTAAGGAGCTAACGCGTTCAAGTGGACAATCAGTCAAAAATCAATCAGTTTGATAATTAGTATAGAGCGTGTTTCTAGGCGAGCCATGACAGAAGATCAATCATTGGTGTTCAATACGAATCAAGGGGCCATGTCATAAACGAAAAGGTGATATTGTGTTGGTTTGACATGTGCATTTTAAAAAGTTGTTCAAAACACACTTTTGGAAATGGAATAAGCTTCTTAAACACATATGGTACAGTTTCTGATAACTGAGTCCTATTGAATTGATATTTCAGATAGTTTCTGTTGACACCGCAGCCAATATACCATTTCAATATGTGTCTACATGTTATTGATGAAAAAGATACCTTGTATCTTATCGCGTGCCGATCAGGTTAAACAGATAATTTCAAGATCAAAGTACGTCGGAAACAGCTGTTTATCTCGTACCAACCTTTCGAAAAAAAATCCCTTTCTAAGAAATACGATACGATAATTCTTTAACAACAATGAAACAAGGTGTAACCAAATTATGAAAGAATATGAAGCTTGTCCAAGACTTACGCCCCAGATGAAATTACGACAATACGTAAAGTGTAACTGTAGTGTCGCGATAACAAGCTGCGTAACTAATGCGCAAATAGAGTGTATTCACCCAGTGGATTTAGACCATGTTCTCTATCCGGACTTAGAGATCCTATCTGCGATTATGGCCCTCGAGTGACACATGAGTATAGAACGTGGCGGGGTTACGCGGGTTGTATAGTCGACCGTAGCGACAATAAACTGTATCACGACAACCACAAACGAGTCTCACACCTGTACGGCTGTAATGTCCGTTGGAAGGGCGTAGCTTGAACTACAGTGCATTGGGGCTTGCGTGTTATAGAGTTATGTAATGGGGCGTGTATGGGGTTAGATGGTGAGCCTTTATGTAATTGTCTCGTAAGGCAATTAAAAAGACATTAATTTGTTTTGAAGAGTCGTTTGTGCGTGACTATATACGACTGTGTGTATGCATGTTTTATATTATTATTTAAGCTGAAATACGCGGCAGTCATGTATACTGTCAGTGAAAAGAAACGCATTTTCAAAACACGACTACTGCTGACGTAACTGTCGATTCGTAAATGTCATATAATTATAATTATATCTTTATACAATTACAATTATACAATTCCACGTCAAAATCCAACCGGGCCCGTGAAGATCCGGGGTAGAATAGGTCTTTAGCAACCCAGGCTTGCCGTAAAAAGCGGCTTAGCTTGTCGTAAGAGGCGACTAACGTGATCGGATTGTCAGGCTCGCTGACTTCGTTGATGCATGTCTTCGTATCCGAATTGCGTAGATCGATGCTCATGTTATCAATCACTGGATTGTCTGGTCCAGATTCGATTATTTACAGAAAACCGTCATATAGCTGGAGCATTGTTGTGTGCGGCGTTAAACAACAAACATCATCTGGCTTCAGTCCATGTTGGAATCCGGGTAACAGTGTCCATACCACTGAGTTGGTTCAATAGACGTTTGGTTTTACAGACTGTACATTAAACTTGTGCTTTAAGCATCTATGTTTGACAACACCTGTCAAACTTATCAAAGTCTAGATCGGGAACAAGGATCGGATAATCCTCAAGCGGAAACCATTTAACCCGTTCGCCATTTCTCGACTGAGCCACTCTCCAAGGATAAAGAAACGCTCTATAGTTTATACCTCAGATTAACTGTTTCCGGGTGATGCTAAAAGTGGGATTTCCGGTCGAAATAAAGGAGCTTTGTAGGTAGCACACTTACGTCAAACATCCCCATCTCAAAGATCGTTATCGCATTGATTAACCTCTGTGCATACTTCACAGACCTGTGAAAGTTCCGGGTAAGAATAGGTCTACAGCAACCCATGCTTACCGTTAAAGGCGACTAGCGAGATCGGGTGGTCAGGCTCGCTGACTTGGTTGATGCATTGTCATCGTATCCCAATTGCGTTGATCGATGCTCATGATGTCAATCACTGGATTGTCTGGTCCAGACTCGATTAATTACAGACTGCAGTCATATAGCTGGAATATTGCTGAATGCGGCGTTAAACAACAAACAAACACGACACATACACACGCGTACATGCACGTCGCTATATAAGTGCAATAACCTTATACTCAACGTTTAACCCCCTTTTTATTTCGAAAAAAATCTTTATTTCTGTATAAATTACCACCAAAGACAATAAATAGATCTTAATTGATCACCCCCCCCCCCCCCCCCCCCCTTTTAAAAAAAGCAGTATCCGGCCATGTACACATATAGGACGGTTTACTAGAAAGTATAGCAGCAGTGAGCACGACGACTTTGCTGGGCAAATTGGACATATTTTTTTTTCTTCATATTTTTGTCTCCTTATCTGTAGAGATACAAGTATGGATATATCAAATGTAATACCGATGTGTTATTTTACTGTACGACATGTTAAGTGCTGAGTTAGTATTGCTAAAAGTATTTTACACAAACAGGTATGAAGCAACGAACGTAACACAAAGTTATCAACATGTTTACATAACTTGACCAATTATACGTCTTATCAAGGCAGGGGCGGCCGGGTAGCCCAGTGTTTAAAGCGTTCGCTCGTCACGACGAAGACCCGGGTTCGATTCCAGACATGGGTACAATGTGTGAAGCCCATTTCTGGTCGTGATATTGCTGGAATATTGCTAAAAGCGGCGTAAAATCAAACTCACTTACTTACTCTTATCAAGGCAAGTTTCACAGGTTTAGTCTTTAGAACCCACTTTCTACATGGCTTTAAAATTATGGTACACGTGTACAGTGTTACAGTATAATTTATGGCATAATAGAACATTGCGGTTATGTAGCCTTTTACAGCGTTCCCGACACATTCTGTTAATGAATAATTTGTTGTTGTTTTTGTTTCTTGTTTTACTCAACATTGCACTCAGCAATATTCCAGCTATATGACGGCGGTCTGTAAATAATTCGAGGGTGGACCAGGCAATCCAGTGACGGACATCATGAGCATCGATCCACGCAATTGGGATACGATGTCATGTATCAACCATGTCAGCGAGCCTGACCACCCGATCCCTTTAGTCGCCTCTTACGACAAGCATAGTCGCCTCTTACGGCACGCATGGGTTGCTGAAGACATATTCTACCCCGGATATTCACGGGTCTAATGAATAATAGACTATTTGATGACGCTTTACGTATGTTTGTGACACGTGTTCCATGTATCTGGTAAGTACAAGGCTCAAATGATAACGTATTAGCATTTGACTATACCACATACCTATGATCAAGCTGATCTCAATAACAGCTTAACATGTTCAGCGCTGTTCAACGACGTTATAATATCATGTGTGTGACGTCGAAATCGGGTATTATATTCCTTGCGTTCTACATAAGTCATATCAGCTGTAGAATTACTGATATTCCCCTTACGATCGAGTAGATGTCATGCAGCAGTGCTCATAACTCTCGTCTCTGTTTGCCCGCGATGACAGCCGGCCCTGGCTCTGTGTACCTTGTTCTTGTGCAGTGTAATATTGGGTCACATTCACAAACGTATAACGTCGGTTGGCGGACCTTCTGTAGGTGATATGACACAGGACAAGAAGGCTGTTGTGGACACGAGTACTAGAGGGCACTTCACAGGATTCAAACTGAGAATTGTTCGTATAAGACATCTCGATTACGCAAACAGAATGGATTTGCCTTATTGTCAATGGTATCATTATTTATGGGTGTGCTACTTCTGAAAGAGGTTTAAAGAGCGTGTACGTCAATCGACGTTTTCACTCTTGGCAACATTTTAGTCATTACTGATTGAATTGGTCTTGGGGTTCGATTTCCACTTTATGAATGCCATCCAAATACACAGGCAGTAATGGCAAATATTTTAAGTTGGCCAGATAAGGTCTCTATTACCCTATACGTGTTGTAAGGATCGACTGAAGTGCGGATTTCATAATTTGTGATCTGGTTTATAATGTTCCATCGCGACAAGCCCCCATGGTTATTCCCTGTTTTAATAGGTCCTCGGCATGCTTGCTGAATGGGGCGTTTAAGTGGATCGGGTAGTCAGGCCTGGTCACTTTCTTGACTGTGTTGCTCACAATATCAATCACTGGTTTTAGACTCGTTTATTTACAGGCAGGTGTGAAAAAGCTGGGAAACGGCGGAAGCGGTGAACAATATAAACAAATTCTTAATTAGTGAATTAATGCTCATGGTATCAATGACTAATTTGCCTGCAGCAGATTCAACTGTTATCGGGACACGATGATATATAAATAATATTGATCTCGCAGACACGTCAATTATTATAATTTGGAAATCGAAAATATTCCTTTTTTCACACTAACACGTGACCCCGGTTCCTAATGTTGTAGTCGGGCGAATTACCGTTACATTACCAAGCGTTACTCCAGACTGGCATGTGTCTCTAAGTTTGAGTAATAAAGTTCGTTCTCATTAATAATAGCCATACAGGTGATGCTTCTGCTAAATAACTTCCCTATTTCCAAATTCTCACGAAAGAATCAGGTGACAGCTCACGAAGCTAATGTTAAATGAACGAATGTTGGATAGATTTAGGAGACAACACACGGGGTCGATAAATGCACACCGATGGAGGAGATTGATATATACACAAACATTAGACAGATACAGGAGACTTAAATATAAACATACGTGAAACCAATTGAAGAGACTGATATATACACAGCCATTAGACAGATTCAAGAGACTGATATATACCCAGCCATGAGACCGATTCAAGAGACTGATATATACATAGCCTTAGACCGATTCAAGGGACTGATAAATGCACAACCATTAAACCGATTCAAGAGGCTGATAAATACACGTCAAACATTAAATTCAAGAGACTGATATATGCACGTCAAACATTAGATTCAAGAGACTGATAAATACACAGCCATTAGACCGATTCAAGAGACTGATAAATACACAGACATTAGACCGATTCAAGGGACTGATAAATGCACAACCATTAAACCGATTCAAGAGACTGATAAATACACGTCAAACATTAAATTCAAGAGACTGATATATACACGTCAAACATTAGATTCAAGAGACTGATAAATACACAGCCATTAGACCGATTCAAGAGACTGATAAATACACGCCAAACAGTAGATTCAAGAGACTGATAAATCCACGTCAAACATTAGATTCAAGAGACTGATAAATCCACGTCAAACATTAGATTCAAAAGACTGATAAATCCACGTCAAACATTAGATTCAAGAGACTGATAAATCCACGTCAAACATTAGATTCAAGAGACTGATAAATACACGTCAAACATTAGATTCAAGAGACGATTGTTCTCACTCTCATCAGAGTTTAATAAGATTAGTGGCATGTCGCTAACCACGCGTGACCAGGGTAATACACACGTGTTTTCCACGTTAACACTTATTTATATGTATTTTGTCACTCTGCTGTGAAAGAAAATGATTTCTTATGTTCGTGAATAGCAACAATTTGAAAAGTATTAAGCACGGTTCAGTGACGCCCTGTCACAATGGCTGAACGAAGAGCCAGCCACACTGTGAACAAGCGTGCAAGGAAGGTACGACATCTGTATTTCAGATCTGTGACGCCTATCACACCATTGAGAACACATGGCCACCATTTTGACGTTGCTGCCATTTTACGCTTCACCTGTCACGTGATCGTGTGACGTTAGGCCGCCATGTTGCTAGGATGAAATAAAGATTTGATTACAAATGCTTGATACAAGACCTTTTGCTTTACACTGCCTCGGGACATAAATCCACAGACCTTTGAAAGGTGTTATCTTTTGGTCAATACACACCCGTTACTATCACAAAACAAACTCCCTCAAGTCACTTACGCCAATTTATATTTTTCCAATCTAGACATAACCAGGACAAGTGAGAAAGTGACTTGTTTGAGATTCCATGGGTCTTTACACTGCAGATAACGTCGCGTGTAGGAGTGTATTTCAGGCATACCCTAACGGCCTTAAGATTAATTTGGGCTTTGCCACTTCATGGCTATGACAATTGTTTTCCGCAAAAAAGTAGTTTGTGTATTAACACTTGGCAGTGTGGATTTTGATCAAGACAGCCAACATATCTTTAAGAAGATTCGGAGAAGGAACTGTCAGGATCGAAGTCAGGGTATCCAAATTTGCTCTTTGTGGCTTATGGTGGCTGCACGTTTGTTTGCAATGTCAAGGAAAACATTATGAAGTTTCATTCTCGAGGAATTGGTGTTTATTGTTTACGATTCAATGATTAATAACGACGATTATGTTTCATATGGCACTATGATTCAAAGCAATGTCAACCCAAAGAGCTGGAATAGTAAAAACTCCTATCAAGAACTGTTGGCATGTTTCGACGATTCTACATTCAAAGTAATGATCTTTCCTTAATGTTTGAAGGCATTCCTAGACGACCGATAAGTATGTCTCGAAGGTAATTTCAAGGAGCTTTGCATATTGAAGGTAGGCTAAAAAACTTATAATCTAATGCGTGTATGGAGTTTCAATAACACTTGGTCACGATTGCTTTTCTAGTTACTAGGCTCAAAGAGTATTTTGGAGGTGACTTTCTGTTGAACTACACATACATTGTATTGCAAATGGTTTCTTACAGATGATATTAAGAAACTGTCATTAATATGTTAGCAGAGAAATGAGTAATAACTCCACAAGAAATTTAATAAATGTCCCGGCAATAGCTTATTCCTTGCGAGTCTGACAGTTATGGAACATCATTTTCATATAAGTGTACATCCTTTGAATGACATTCTGCCAAGCTGATTATGCTCGCGTCCAGGCGTTGTACTAACTGACCCGTCGTTTATCCCCTCTTCACAATAACAAGTTTTCGTGTAGAGGAATATTAGGTATGTATCCGAGAGAAACTCAATGCGTTTAGCTTTGAAGTATGTACATTTTATCGTTGTGAGAGATACCATACCACCATACCATACCATACCATACCATACCACCATACCATACCATACCATACCATACCATACCATACCATACCATACCATACCATACCATACCATCCCATCCCATACCATACCACCATACTATACCATACGAGTAGCATACCATTTCTGTGGTTTTAGATATGAGAATGTGTTTAGAGTATTGTACAATGGTAAGAACAGGTCCTATTTGAAAGCATGGCACTGTATATGTTTTATTTACATTCTTCCTTGATTGTATTGTCATGTATTGTCATGTTCGCACTCATGACCCTACACGGTGTTAATGACACCACACCATGATTAGGAAGACCACAAACTATTTCATACCATGTATTGGCTACACAGCGAACTATATCCCTTGTACATGTGAGTTAACGTGACTCCTGTAGGTTCACTCACACGGACACAATCAATGCATTTTCTCACCTGCACTGTGTTTCACACTGAGGTTTGTATGCGGGTCATGTGCTGGTGTGATATAGGCAATCGTGTCTGTGTGCCGCCGACTATAATCCTTCTCGTGTAATACACGGCACAAACACGGCGATTAAAGTAAGCGTAAGCTCTGCCGACTAATCTCTGTATTCACCTCATAAGCTGCAGGTTACAAATTACAGGTGCAGAGCGTAACCTCTAGGACTAGAACAGGACCGCAAAGTAAAGGCATTTTTCGTTATACTTACTGAAAAACGTTCAATTTCAAAGGCGATTAGCTATAACGTGTGCATGTTCTCTGAGACCTAACCGCCGGGCAAAAGAAAGTATACACTTGAAAATTGGATTTGACCAAGCAATTACAAACCTTATCGAAACGTTACTAGGCTGAGAAACCCTTCAGACTAATGGTCCAAAACCCAACCCGTATCACATACATTAAAGTAGGATATATATATTCGTGTTTGTTTAATGTAAAGCCACCACCAAACACGAGTGTATACTTTCGTTTCCCTGTGGATTATTAATAGGTTTTTATTTTCCTTATTAAGGTTTCGGTACGTTACTTTTTATATCTTGTTTGTTTGCTTGTTTGTTGTTTAATGCCGCACTCAGCAATATTCCAGCTATTTGACGGCGGTCTGTAAATAATCGAGTCTGGACCAGACAATCTAGTGATTGATATCATGAGCATCGATCCACGCAATTGGGATACGATGACATGCATCTACCAAGTCAGCGAGCCTGACCACCCGATCCCGTTAGCCGCCTCTTACGACAAGTGCTGTGTACATCTGGAGTGATATAGAGGCTGCAGCGTATCATCACTGTTATATAAGTTGCATATGAAATATAATGAAAGCAAGCAAAGAAGCTTGTATGTAACGCTTTCGAAGTACAATATCAACAGCCTAACTGCAAGTAACATTTTTGGTTTTACAAATATAAGAGACACTTTAAATCTACTAAAGCTTTAGTCTTTAGCTTAAG
Organism: Haliotis rufescens; assembly: GCF_023055435.1. NCBI lineage: Eukaryota > Metazoa > Mollusca > Gastropoda > Lepetellida > Haliotidae > Haliotis > Haliotis rufescens. The sequence continues at coordinate 17,919,121 of NW_025963779.1, forward strand.
TCTACCAAAGCATATTTCTTAGACGTTGCTCTGTATTTGTGAGCAACATAATCATTGCACTTGTGCGCAGCAGACGTAATTAAAATGAACGTACCGTTTTTTGTTGCAACAAAAACAGTAAATGCGCTTTAGTGTCACTTGATTGTCTAGTTTAGACTCGATGGTCGCATGGCAGGAGCACCGATGTATGGTGTCAGTTTTTATGCAAACTGTTGAGTGGCGGGTGCTACGTATAGCATCACTACGGTGGCCCATAAGGGACATGGAGTCTGTTTTTCAATATTTTGATGTTTAACTTACTTTTATCTTAACCTTTTGCAAATTAACAGAATCTGCCATACAAATATGTGATAAATCATGTATAAAAACATCCGAAAACATAGAAAATGTACTTTTAGTAGCTTTTGAGTCGCTGAAATGTGAAGTGAAAATGTCAAAAACTAAAATGGAAATGTCAAAAACCAAAACGAAAAGGTCAAAAACTAAAATGAAAATACAGAAAACCATTTCCAACGCGGTGATAATATTTCCACCGAGGTGAAAACTATTTCCACCGCGGTGATAATATTTACACCGCGGTGGAAATAGTTTTCTGTATTTTCATTTTAGTTTTTGACATTTTCGTTTTGTGTTTTTGACATTTTCATTTTAGTTTTTGACATTTTCGTTTCATTTTTCAGCGACTCAATATCTTCTTTACTCATGATTTATCACATATTTGTAAGACAAATCGTGTTAATTTGCGAAAGGTTACGATAAATGTAAGTGAAATATCAAAATATGGAAAAACAGACTCCATGTCCCTTATTGGCCACCGTACATCACTGAACAGTGCATTTAATTTTCACCATTATGTTGCGTTTTACGCCCGATGGAACCTGTTTAGCCGGATAATCGAGACTCACTTTTCTCTAAGATTTACGTAATATAGTTACATACGAGTGTAAAATGCTTTCCTTTGCAAACTCAGGTCAGAGGTCACAATACACCATAAGTAAGATGAAACCTCGATAACTAGAACTCAGTTACTCGACATGTATAAGACGATGTAACTTTATTGAACCGATATAAACCGTATCGGCACTTGATCCTATACCGCCACTCCGTTTGTCTAGAAGTACGGATAACTCGAAGTACTGCCAGAACTTCTAATGCCTGCGGTTTCACTCACAAATCTGACGTATTGTAAACATTTAAAACTTCTTCTCAAAGCATTTCGTTTGCCTAATAATAATTTAACATTAACTATTGTCACATACACAATATATGACCTATTACAACTGACCTATTTGCTGGTGATTATAAACCCCGTTGAAGTTAGCGTATACTGAGAATTTTTTTATCGACATAAAAGATAAGAAACAAATAAATTGATCAAAGGTATTATACTTTGTTCTTACGAACAGAGACTTTTCATGCTGAATTAATAGCGACGGGGGATCAATATTGATACATCTTTGTAGATGGATGCAAAGTAACAAAGTTACGCCATATATATCATAAATAATAATATTGTTTGTGACCGAACACCTCGTGCCACCACTGAATTTCAGTGATCCATTCGTATTTTGTGCTTCACTGTTTGTCTCTTACGCCAAGTATGTTTGGGCAGATAATCGAGACCTGTTATTCTCTGTCGTTGACGTTTTATATTCCATTGACACATGGCCTATTTCCATTGGCACATGGCCTATTTCCATTGGCACATGGGCTATTTAAATTGGCATATGGACTATTTCCATTGGCAAATGGCCTGTTTCCAATGTCACGTGGACTATTTCCATTGGCACATGGCCTATTTCCATTGGCACGTGGACTATTTCCATTGGCACATGGACTATTTCCATTGGCACATGGGCTATTTCCATTGGCACATGGACTATTTCCATTGGCACATGGGCTATTTCCATTGGCACGTGGACTATTTCCATTGGCACGTGGACTATTTCCATTGGCACATGGGCTATTTCCATTGGCATATGGACTATTTCCATTGGCACGTGGACTATTTCCATCGGCACATGGACTATTTCCATTGGCACATGGGCTATTTCCATTGGCACGTGGACTATTTCCATTGGCACATGGACTATTTCCATTGGCACATGGCCTATTTCCATTGGCACGTGGACTATTTCCATTGGCACGTGGACTATTTCCATTGGCACATGTGCTATTTCCATTGGCACGTGGGCTATTTCCATTGGCACGTGGACTATTTCCATTGGCACATGGACTATTTCCATTGGCACATGGGCTATTTCCATTGGCACATGGACTATTTCCATTGGCACATGGGCTATTTCCATTGGCACGTGGACTATTTCAATTGGCATATGGCCTATTTATTTTAAGGAACAATGCCGAAGTGGTTTAACAAATGCATTCACTTGTACAATAAACTACCGTTAATATGAATTCAAAGGGCCAACTAACCTTTGTTCGTTATGAGCATATATACAGCAAATGGCCAGGACAACAAGAAAAATTCGTTCTATCCGACTGTTCGTTATAAGCGTGTTCGTTATAAACGTAGTTTACTGTACATAAAATCCCACTTTTGAAAACACAAACAGAATGAACGGTGATAAGATCTACGTAACAAAGTCTATGTATGTCAGACGTGGATCCCTGAGTTGCGTCCCCTAGCTGTATCGCGATCCGCAGGCTTCAAATCCAGGATGCGCGCTGACTATGTTTGTTGATACCCATAGGTATCACGGAAAACAAACACTGACGCCTGCCTTCTACCTGCACTTTGGGCTTTCCTCCCAGTATGGGCTGAAACGGCGTGATATAACGAAAGTAAACTGCCGGGCAAAAGAAAGTGTTCACTTGAAAATTTGATTTGACAAAACAATTATTACATTTTTTATCAAAACGTCACAGGGCTGAAAACAGTCGCCGTAACGCTGCCAACTTAAGATCCAAAATACAACTATGATACCAGTACCAAATACCATCGAATAACCATTTCTTGTTTGTTTTATTCTTACCACCATCAAACATGGGTATATACTTTCTTTTTCCCAGGAGATATAAAGGCAGATGACAAATGAGCTTCACATATTGTACCTATTGGGGAATTGAACCAGGGTCTTCGCCGTGACGAGCGAACGCTTTAACCACTCAGCTACCCCACAGCCCCTCACACACTCATAGAGTGACAAGAGATTGTTCTACAGAAACAGAATGTTTCTTACAGCATGAACGTAACACTAGAGGTGGTACACCCGCCAAGTGTTCGCGCTCACCGCACTCATAACCCTGAGGTTCGTGACGTTGTATGATATCCTCATATGTCCTCTTAAAGCTGAGTGCACTCAACAGCTGCTGTAGTACAACAAGGGGCAGACAAGGGGGACATTATATTTGCTCTGGCATTAATCATTACTGGGTGTCCCATTATGAAGCCTGCATGGCCCTTGTCCTCAATATGGGGACAAGTCGTGACAGTATCGCTGTCGGCGAATTACTTTTTAACAATATTCCAATAGCAGATTTCGATTCGAATAGTCTTACGATATCAATGATGATTAATTTCGAGTAGAGTTTGCACGAGGTTAAAATACATATAAACAGTAAAATAATGAACGCTGTATAGATACACAATCGATATTTATGGACGAATTTTGTTTTAATGTAGCATGCCCTAAAGTTTTTCAGGATCATAAAAGACGGTGCCATTTTTCAGTATGGGGAGAGACGTTGTAATCAGTGCCTGGCAATGTCGCTGTGTAATTAGTGTAATCAATTAACAGTTCAGCATTGAATGTCAGTTTCCTCTCAGACACTGCAGTCACCTTTCCTCTAAGGCACTACAGCCACGTTTCTTCTTAGACACTGCAGTCACCTTTCTTCTAAGGCACTACAGCCACGTTTCTTCTTAGACACTGCAATCCTTTCTTCTAATGCACTACAGCCACTTGTCTTCTGAGACACTGCAGTCACCTTTCTTCTAAGGCACTACAGCCACGTTTCCTCTCAGACACTGCAGTCACCATTCTTCTAAGGCACCACGGCCACGTTTCTTTTAAGACACTGCAGTCACGTTTCTTATCAGACACTGCAGTTACGTTTCTTCTCAGACACTGCAGTTACGTTTCTTCTGAGCTATTGCAATCACGTTTCTTCTTAGCTATTGCAGACACGTTTATTCTTAGATATTGCAGTCACGTTTCTTTTTAGCTATTGGAATCACATTTCTCCTAAGACACTACAGCCACGTTTCTTCTCAGATACTACAGTAACGTTTCATCTCAGACACTGCAGTAACGTTTCGTCTCAGACACTACAGTAACGTTTCGTCTCAGACACTGCAGTAACGTTTCGTCTCAGACACTACAGTAACGTTTCGTCTCAGACAATGCAGTAACGTTTCGTCTCAGACACTGCAGTAACGTTTCGTCTCAGACACTACAGTAACGTTTCGTCTAAGACACTGCAGTAACGTTTCATCTCAGACACTGCAGTAACATTTCGTCTCAGACACTACAGTAACGTTTCCTCTCAGACACTGCAGTAACGTTTCGTCTCAGACACTGCAGTAACGTTCCTTTCAGACACTGCAGTAATAACGTTTCTTCTCGGACATTTCAAAAGGTTCCCTGAAACTCATGATAGCTAAAAGAATTATAATTGTGTAGAAAAAAACAAAAAACAGATTGGTCGTTTCAGCTGGAACTGCTAATTAATTTTTTTAACTTTTTGTGGCAATGCTTAATAGTATAAAGCCGCGAAGTAGCCCTATAGATTACTTGACACACGTCTAGCTTAGCGATAGGACTTATACCAATCGATCTCCATAATTGATCGCGTTAACTGGGTCAAATACCACTTAAACACAATCTATGGAAATAAGTGTTTTGATGGAGATAAGGCTTTTATATACTCTCGTTTCCATGTAACAATGCACAACACCAAGAGAATGTTAATCAGAGATTTTATCCCTGAGTGTGTCAGCCTCATTTCATACTCCACATACAACAGGTGGTTAACGGTCAGCACAGGTTCCAACCATAAACAGTTATATGTAGATATCGTGACGGAAAATGAAAATAATGTCAACAAAAGTTTAAAATATGACTTCCTATAAATATCATGCCTTATCAAGACGACAAGCTTAAATATCCGGGACGCACAGATAAGAGCTTGAATGTAGTAAGGTTGTGTTCTAAAACCGGATTTAGCTACACAGCCAAATGTAAAAATGGTTAAGGAGAAATATATCGAGTTTTGTCATTTCATGAAAAACAATATTCAGATCAATATCCTATTGACTTAACCCAATACAACCTTGCAGTATGGAGGTATACCGTATTCGACGTTATAAGCGCCCAGGGCGCTCTCAAAATTATAAATAGGAGGCTCTTATTAGAATATCACTTTGGTGAAAAAAACAGAGTTGAAAGATAGATTTCGTGGTTTATGCTGACAGCCTGAAATGTTTATATACGACAGATATATTTTTCCAGAATTTAATTGCCCATAATTGAGGGTGCATATTACACACGAGTGCGTATTATACACGAATACATAGGTCTTGTGTACATTGATCAATCGGAAGGGGTGCTTATTTGGATTGTTCACTAGCCAATATATTAGCAAATATCGCCGTGGGCGCTTATTAGAGCGAGGCGCTTATTACGTCGAATACGGTATGTGACCACTTGGCTCTGTTCTGGTTTCTATCTATTACCCAAGCCTCTAGCCTCTTGTAAGACAGTTTGACGAACATGAACCTTCCCGCAGACGGTCCCTACCGATGGTAGCACTGTAAGAGTGAGCTGTCACTTTCACCAATTGACTCGGCAAATATTGCTCGCCTTGACTTCAACACGAAATATATAAGGACTTTTGTATACATGGTTGGACCACAACTAGGCATATCAATGCAGGGCGTAGGTTCCAACATGGACGGTAGACCGGTGGCAGCACACGCTTGTTGGTAGGTAGGGCCTATTATATTCGTGTATTTATTGTGTTATCGATTGGTTTGCATATTGAATACATATTTATCTTCTGTTTATATCTCTCAATTTAAAATAGAGGCTTGTGAAGAATGAGGTATGTACGTCATGCTGTCACGAGCCTTAAGGAACATGATATCACTTTGTAAGATGCTATATTATAGCGGTTTGTAAACACATGTTGATTATTGTTTAGATTTCATGAAATGGGGACATATATGAACATAGTGAGGGTCATTGTTTGCACGTATTCATAATCACATCAGGCGGTGTAATCTTAGTTAATATTCTCACGTGTGAAGACAATTCCACAATTGAATGATCAAGTTATGACACTGAACATGTGGAAATGGAATAACAAGACAGCAGGTATATTCATACATACGTACATACATACGTACGTACGTATTTCATGATAAACTGATCAATATGATAAACTGATGAATATGATAAACTGATACACATCAATGATGTGTGGAGAAGAATGTAACGATGTTGTACTGCACCAGTTAATAAACTGCGACAGTCTAGTGCAAGAAGGAAATATCCTCTATCAGAAACTGTTTGATTTACTGTGCCTTAACCAATATCTTAAAATAGAAGATTGTACAGACAACGAAGTGAGAGTTGTGACACTACTTGGGGGCATTACGCATCGTGTAGGGGAGATGACACTCGGTACAGGGGCTCAATTCGTAAGCATAGTCAGCCAAGAAATAAGCTCATGGCAGCTTACGTCTATTCTCTATCTGTAGGCTGATTATAAACATATCTGTTATCATGCATGTACATACTGATTAATTAATTTCCATGTTTGTACTCTCCGATACTAATGGAGGAAATAAAAATCATTCATACATAAACACACACACACACACACAAACACACACACACACACACACACACACACACACACACACACACACACACACTCGCTTGACGAAAGGATCTACAGTTGAAACGAAATAGACGAAAGGATAACATATATGAACTTTTAATAATTATTTGACTGGAAATGCTTCGACGAAGAGGCAGATTTTCAACATTCTCCGGAATGATTCTAAGATCTCTGCACATTTGAGTTCCTGTGGATTAGCATTCCATAATAAAGGGGCAGAGATTTAGAACGCCCTGTCACCCGATTGAGATTGTGATATTGGTATAACTAGCTGGTGTTGTCATCAGATCGCAGGCTTCTCGGTGGTATGTAAATATCAATCAACAATCAACAGCATTCGTTTTGTGACACGAATCCGTATCTAATTGAAATCATTTACATTGACTCGCTTCTTATCCAATGAAAACATGACATGATTGCAAATACATGTACAAGTATGTACACAGGTGTCTATCCATGGTTAAATACAACGCTGGCAATGCATACTATGCATTCAATACAAAAGGTCCTTTTTCAATGTTTTAACTAGTATCCACTTACGTATACGGTCAACATATTACAATGTCGGTGACAGTTTAACACATAAGGATATGAGAATTAAAAGTTACATTTTGTAACCATGTCACTATCACGTAATGTAATATTCAAACACCGCTTTACAAGGAGCTCGTACATATATTTCTGATTCTTTGCGTGATCGTACAAACAGAGAACCAATGCATTTCGCTGTTGAGTGTCTGAGCTTGAAACCAGTACATTACGAGATCAAAGTGAAGCTGTTTGTTGGGGTCGGCCCTCTGATATAGGTTATATTGATATAAGTAAATAGTTACTTTGTTCACATAGAACCCTTTTTACATACGAGTTATAAGATTACGTTAAGTGCTTTCTAATAAAGTAGTATATATCGGAGTTTTGACAGACAGCGAGTAAATAAAAATTTTCTTTAACAGCTTTTGACTGGCACGCAAAGTTTTAATGGACACTTCAAAAGCGTATATGTTGAAGATAGATACTCCGAGTCATTTCACAAGAACAAAAACCCTGTTTAGCCCTTGTTACCACAATGAGTGCGTAGATGACAAGTATGATGAACCAAATGGAATTCTCGATAGCAACAATAAAAAGATAAAAAGATCATCATTTGATATAAAAAAATTGCAGTTGTAATCATTTATGTGAGTAAATATTCTCTTGTTGAAAGGGGCGTCGGGTAGCCCAGTGGTTAACGCATTCGTCGTCACGCCGAAGACCCGGGTTCGATTCCCGACGTGGGTACAATGTGTGAAGCCCATTTCTGGTGTCCCCCGCCGTGATGTTGCTGGAATATTGCTAAAAGCGGCGTAAAACTAAACTCACTTACTCACTCATTCTTGGTGAAAGCTAGACATTGGTGAAAGGAACAATACATGAACGAGGATGTTTTCTTGGCGCGACAGAAGGGATCGTTCTCTTTGGAAATCTTGTAGCTGTGGGGTAGTCTAGTGGTGAATGCGTTCGCTCGTCAAGCCGCATAACCAGCTCGATTCCCAACATGGTTAAACTGTTTGAAGCTGATTGCTGGTGTCGACCGCCGTGACATTACTGCGATATGACTAAAAGCGGCGTAAAACTATACCCGCTCACTCTTGCAGTTATACATTCAAGGAATGGCAGTGACTTCTAAATGACAATTCACCCATATGGTCAGCTGTTAGTCCGTAATGGTAGATGCAATATATACTCAAAGATGACGTGTTTCAGGAAATGTTGACAGATATGGTATCGTACACGTACTATGTCCAACAACAACGTAAAGATGTGGCTGAAATTAACTATTTAATAAATTATAAATAATAATCAATTATGGAGCAAAAAATCTGCTCAAGGTAAACATGCAAACAAAAGTTGTGTGAGTGTAGTTATCACATTGGTGAAACCCACGAGAACAGGTATGGTGCTAGAAAAAACTAGACTCTCAATCAGGGCGAACCGGGATTCGAACCGATAACCAACGATTTCTGGCACGTCTGAGGGATGCAACTCTGCAGAGCGAACTGTGGGCCTCAGACGACTTTTCCACCTGTATCCCGTTCTGTTCGATGAGTGAGTAAGTGTTTTATAGCACTGTTGGATTCACGAACACAGTAACTAACGAGCGTGAATATATATGGTCCTACAAAACCAAGGATCATAATCAGGGCGAACTTGGCAATCGAAAAAAGGAACATTATCCTAGCAAAACTAAGGGACGCAACTGTATAATATTATTCAAATGATCGAAGGAAACATTGTCAGAACAGACAGCCTAGGAATGCTTAATTTTAAGTGATGTTGTGAGACAAATAGTTGATTAGTTTCTGTATACAAAACATAGCTATTTAACTTCTCAATGTCGTGTTGTGCTATTAACGACACAGATATTAGCCGGCAGCGTTTACCAAACAACTCCTCAAAAGCAACGAATATCGTCTTATCGCAGCATACCACTGGTACAAAGTGTACATACACGTCCAACAAACACGGCATTATTAGTTTCAATGTTAATGCGTTACTTTTCTATTTACCAGCGTTTGACAAAAGAATGTTTGTTGTCTACGCGAATAACTGACGCTGGGATACGGGGATATGTGTATTGCATTATAATACATGCTGATCCCTTGTAGCTGTGGCAGGGCGCCGTGTTCGTGTATATTATGTGAGGTACAAGTTTCGCCGATGTACAGCGTGACCTTGACGGGCGTGCGTGTCATCATTGTTCAAATATTCTACCGTCTCTGAATATATGACTTTTAGCTGCATACAAGAAGCCATTTCATTACCTGCCCTTAATCGGTTTGGCTATAATCCCTTGGATTTCCGATTCATTTAGATCTTATCACAGTCACCCAAGATAAAGTTTTGAATAGGTGTTAGCTGGAATACGTTGCATAAAAGACCGCTAGTGTACATTAAAACGTATAGATATGACATTAAGTAATTGTTAAATGCAAAAATACTCCAAAGTAAAATATGATAAAAAAATTATATAAGGTACAAGATTGATATTGATATATATATATATATATATATATATATATATATATATATATATATATATATATAGCGGAATGCCAAAATGTGTTATTTTCACGACAACTCTTTTTTTGTGGTCTTTGTTTGATATAAATAATTCAACGCCGACCAAGAGCCGGCGCGTAGACACAGCCAACAACACCTGTGTAGATATGAAACAGGCGGTTGCACGTGCAGTCCGAGATGCCATGTGCACCACACGTGACGCACATGATGAAGGAATCACTCACAATGGAATAGTTTATGTTTATATGCGGGTTTCAGTTATTAGACTGAAACTGTTTGTGGGAAATCACGGTTCCAACAATAGAGTGATGTTATAAAAAAATTATTTATGATCCTTTAGACACTTAAATCTTGAACTCAATGTTTATTGTATTCATTGGAAAAATCTGAATTTATATGGTTGCATTGGTTCTCTAAGCTTGTACTTTAGGGTGAGATCAAGGTATTTGAAGTATATTCTTAATATATTTAGACTTAAACGTTTCCTGGAGGTTATGGTAGGAGGCATTTATGATTATATCTATGTTATTATTAATATAATAACCCACTCAAAATATTTCTTTCTATAATACTCAAAACTGATTCTCATAAATATATCCACCCGTGAAGGCCTTTAGCAACCCATGTTTGTCGTAAGAGGCGACTAACGGGATCGGGTGGTCAGGCTCGCTGACTTGGTTGATGCATGTCCTCGTTTCCCTTAGATAGATGCGCATGATGTCAAGCCATCGATTGTCTTGTTCTGACTCTATTATTTACAGACCGCCGTCACATCGCTGGAATACTGCTGGGTGTGGCATTAAACAAACATCAATGATATGTCAAGCGTATATTTAAATCGAATGACATATCTGACTTTCCCTATCCAACGTTGAGTGGTCAGTTTTTGTTTAATTGAAACACAATGGCCTGGATACTAGACTGAGTTATTTCAATTACTGGTGGGTTTCGTCCTGGGGATACATCGCTTGCTGCAAAAAACAACAACGTAAACGTTGCTTTAGTGAGTGAGTGAGTTGGGTTTAACGCCGCTTTTAACAGTATTACAGTCAAATCACGGCGTGTCAGCTTAATGTGGGAGGAAAACCCGAAGTGATGAAGGTCTCAGACGTTTACCACTTTGGTGAAACCCACGAGCACGGGTATGGTGCTGACAAACCTAGAAACATAATCGGGGCGAACCGGGATTCGAACCCACAATGATAGGTTTCTGGCGTGCCCAAGGGACGCAACTGTGCACAGCGAATCGCGGCGCCTTAGGCGACTGGGCCACCCGTGCCCCCAAACGTTGCTTTAAATATGTTTGATGTAAGAGATACAAGTTCATACAACTAATTAATACAAAATTAACTCGATAAGAGTGAGCACGGGTGGCCCAGTCGCCTTAGCCGCTGCAATTTGCTGTGCAGAGTTGTGTCCTTTGGACACTTTAGAAACCTGTGATTGTGGGTTCGAATCCCGGTTGGGCCCGATTATGTTTCCCGGTTTGTCAGCACCATACTCGTGCTCTTAAGTTTCACCAAATTGGTAAACGTCTGAGACCTGCATCACTTCGGGCTTTCTTCCCACATTAAGCTGACAGGCCGCGATATAACTGATATACTCTCCAAAGCGGCTTTAAACCGAATTCACTAATTCACTCACTGTGGATAAGGATAGGCGTTTCTTATGGGGATCATATGATCTACACTGTGGACTGTAGCGGTTACTATGGCAACATGTGGGATGTATACAGCCAAGAAGCAAATTTGCAATCATTTGTGAAATCATTACTCTGAAACATGCGGCTAATATATTTGCTGGTGTCCTTTCCTGTAATTTAGACATAATAAATATCACGCTAATGTGTTTAGTTTCTATCTTTGGGTTATGCAAGCAGTAATTGGGTGATCCTTCACCGTGTGTCCGGCTATAGCAAATCTTGTAACACCGTTGACCTTCTCGTGGTTGGCTATATTTCTCCAAGTCATGGAACACACGATGATAAAACGTCATATGAACTGGCAGTATTGTCAGTGATCCATGTTTCCAATGTCTGTGCAATGTCAAAAAGATAAAAACTATCATTCATCACTCAACATATAAGAAATCAGAACGCCATTTCGTCATATTGCATGCGGCGCTCGATCTGAACGAAGCTAATAAAGCGTAGCTGCATAAAGAACAGAGCTGTGCTGTGTTAACTCTATGCCTGTCGAGAAATGATCGAACTCTGTTATCGACCGACTTATTTTCGGTGGGATATTTTTACCAAGAGTGTAGCATATCGTTCGAAAGCTGTTTTTTCCCATTGCAAGATGGATACCAACCTTACGGGATATAGTGAAAAGAAAAATATTTCATTCCCATCAGTCGGCCATGGCGTTCTTGGTGGTTTGGACATACAAGAGTTAACAATGTTGTTGTCAATGACTGTCAGACGGCAGTTAAGTCTTCAATCACACTCGTAACCGGCTAAGCAGACGCGGGGAGAGGTGCCTCTCGAAGCTGTCAAATACTACCTTGTGTCATAACCCAAGCATGTATACTGGCCAGTTAAAGGGTACATTTCATCTGGGGAGATAGGTCACGATGGACACGCAACAAATTAGGAGGTATGTGTTTTACCCACTTCCTTGACTCGGTGCTGTTAGTGTTGATCTTGTATCGGTATATCTTGCTATGGCTTCATGCCTCAGGCATATCTCAAAAGACATAATCGTCTCATCACAAAACGGTGCGTGCCATTAATTTGCAGCACTTTAGTTTTTATGATAACGACAGCTTGACGTGACTTTGGGAAATTTTTAGGATTATTTTCGAAACAAAACAAAACTGATAAAAACATAAGCGATGTTGTTGAAGATAAGTATCATTATGGATTATTATTGAAGCGAAAATCATTCTTTCCTATCAAGGTTGTTTTTTTTAAAAAGACTATTAGTCAAGGTTTTAATGTTAAACCCTTAATTGTGTTCATGATAAGGATAGGAAATATTATGATTGTTTACCAGATATGTTATAACCATGCTAGTTATTATATTGTCGTTTATTTATATTGATTTAGTTATAAGGGAGAAATGGAAATACAAAAGTAGTTAAGGGTGTGTTTAGTTGTAAAGCAGGTAATAGAGGTAAGGTAAGTCAACAATTTTCTATGGAAGAAATATATTATTGGATGACATTATAAAAAGATCAATATTATCATTCGTTCATTCATTCATTCATCGACAGGATTAATAGTATCCCAATGCATATATCGTTAGGGTAAATGTTTTCTGAATGTATATATGGTTAGGGTCAATATTATCTGAATACATATATGGTTAGGATCAATATTATCTGAATAGATATATCGTTAGGATCAATATTATCTGAATACATATATGGTTAGGATCAATATTATCTGAATAGATATATCGTTATTATCAATATTATCTGAATATATATATGGTTAGGATCAATATTATCTGAATGCATGTAAGGTTACGATCAATATATCTGAATGTATATATCGTTAGTATCAATGCATATACCTTATATACATTAAAAGGGGTTAGGGGTATATCGAATTTACTACTTTGGTCCTTGTATTTGTAAATTATATTTGTATTGAGTACTATACTCAAACCAACAGTTGATTAACCATTGTCCTTTTGAATGACCCTTAAGCCGGAGGTCATTTTGTCTTTTCGTTTGTCCCCTGGGGAATCGTACCACGGTCTTGTGTGAGTAGCGGACGCCTTAACCAATAAGCTACACGACAAACCTCTCAACCTTTCAGTTTTGTATATAATCTCTAACATGATATATTGAGTAACTCGTTTCATACTGAACAAAAAGGTTTATGATTCATGAGTGAGTGAGTGAGTGAGTGAGTTGGGTTTAACACCACTTTTAACAGTATTCCAGTTATATCGCGGCGTGTCAGCTTAATGTGGGAGGAAAACCAGAAGTGATGCATGTCTCAGACGTTTACCACTTCGGTGAAACCCACGAGCACGGGTATGGTGCTGACAAACCTAGAAACATAATCGGGGCGAACCGGGAATCGAACCTACAATCATAGGTTTCTGGCGTACCCAAGGGACGCAACTCTGCACAGCGTATCGCGGCGCCGCAGACGACTGGACCACCCATGCCCCCTGATTCATGAATATTTTGAGGGATTTGTAAAACATATCCTCAAAATAGCCATGATCTCTAACATCTTTGTTCAGTATATACTACTCAAAAGAAGTTAAGGATCACCGGATTCTTTCATATTACTATAGGTAATCTCTCATGTCATGACAGATTTATTTTACCATTATGAAAGAATCGGGTGATCCTTAACTTCTTTTGAGTAGTATATATTCCGATTCGGTATACCCTTCTTTTAAGCTTCAATATGATTCTACTCTCGGAACAAGTAAGGTCCAGAGCCTGAGCGGCATTGAACCTCGGTTCGTCGGCTTCAAACTGTGCTCGTGGGTTTCACAGCTTACTGACTCCGAGACGATCAGCCCGTGTTTTATCTCCTTAATTCTGAACGACAGGCAGGGTAACAACAAGTACCATTTTTAACTTCATTTGGTAAAACGCGGCTAGAGGATCGAACAGACGCTCTCTGGGACGACGCCCTGTTCACTATCCCCTACACCGCGGAGGTGGTAATAACATCATTAACGTTAATGGTGAAATTGCTGAGCACAATCTACCATTATATAGTGCCTCCAGATATCCCATTACTATAAGAGACCCGTGAAGATCCGGCATGAATAGGTCTTCACCAACCAATGCTTGCCGTAAAAGGTGACTATGCTTGTCGTAAAAGGCGACTAAAGGGATCGGGTGGTCAGGCCCGCTGACTTCACTGCGTGTTATCGTGCCCCGACGGTGTGGGGGTTGCTCATGATATCAATCACTGGTCAAAACAATTTACAGGTGAAAACGTTATACCTGTAATACCGCTGATGGCGACTTTAAACAACAAACAAACAAACAAACAAGCTTAAATGTATGATTGTATCGTAATGACGCCCAGTACAAGTATTGTGTACCCGTGAAGATTCCGGGGTAGAATAGGTCTTCAGCAACCCATGCTTGCCGTAAAAGGCGACTATGCTTGTCGTAAAAGGCGACTAACGGGATCGGATGGTCAGGCTCGCTGACTCGGTTGATGCATGTCATCGATCCCAATTGCGTGGATCGATGCTCATGATATTAATCACTGGATTGTCTGGTCCAGACTCGATTATTTACAGACCGCCGTCATATAGCTGGAATATTGCTGAGTGCGGCGTAAAACAACAAAACAACCAACCAACCATTACTATAAGAACACTTATCAGTTATCCAGACACACATTCCACGACACTATTACAGTTATGTTATCACGACCCGCAAATCTTTCGTGGTAATCTGTTGATAGGAGGCAATAGAGTAACAACTGATATGTTAATTCATACTATGATCCACTGCCAGAATATTCCAGCAATGGCTCTGATTTATGCTAAATAGATTTTACGTCGGACAAAAAGGCATAACTGGCGATTTATTGGTTGTTGTATGAATAATATTATACATTGAATACAACACTGCTGGTTCACCACTATACCGCAGTTATTTCCCTGCGATTAAATGGCCGAATACGGCTGTTAATAAATGTTTATCTCTGGCAAACAGAACGAACCAAATGTTATAGATTCTTGACTGCCAAGGTTTCTCTATCAACGAGAGCAGTGGGGATTCCAGTAAGACCCTGTCCCCAGCAACATATGTAAGAGGCGACTAAATAAATCGGGTGGTCAGGGTCGGAGGTTGGTTGCATACCACCACACCCCAATTGCGTGGATCGGTGCGCACTGGTTTGTCTGGTCCAAACTCGATTATTTACAGACCGCCGTCATACAGCTGGAATATTGCTGAGTGCGGCGTTAAACAACAGATAAAAGAAATCTATCAGTTAACCTCTCTCACAGGAATAGGAAATTGCAGAAAAAGCTTGCATGCTTGCATACTCCGTGAAGACAGGACGTAAAGACCGTCAATGTCTGTAATAACGACGTATGAAAAGGTTATCTTCGGAAACACACCGTGTATAGAGTATGTTACATCAAGCATCCAGTCAGTATCATTGGTAATTAAATAAATTCATGTACATGAGATTCATACCTGCTCACAAACAATACGACCCGTGAAGATCCGGGGTAGAAAACGTCTACAGCAACCCATGCGTACTGTAAAAGGCGAATCTGCTTGTCGTAAGAGGCAACTAACGGGATCAGGTGGTCAGGCTCGCTGACTTGGTTGACGCATGTCACCTCACCCCAATTGCGTGGATCGATGCTCATGATGTCAATCACTGGCTTGTGTGGTCCAGACTTGAGTATTTAGAGACCGCCGTCATATAGCTGGAATATCGCTGAGTGCGGCGTTAAACAACAAATAAACAAACAAACACAGACCATACCATATCAATGAAAAGGAAGCGTGTGAAACAGTAACTAGCTAGTCCGTAGAGTTTAGCAACTCATGTCAGGCTCTTCCATCGATATAAGTTATCAGATAACCATTGCAGCCAGATTATATATGAAAGGGGTGTTGAAGTGCATATTTAAATGCACATGAAATTTAAGGACATGTGTGTTTATCGATGCTGTCATCTGTATTAAAGCTACATCAAACTGGTATGTACGAAATCAGTTCCGATCCAGACCAGCCGTGCTCTGTAGTCGAGGTGCGATGACAAATAATGAGATCATACATGATTTCAGTCGACCCTTACAAGCATGTGTTATTTCTTGCATGTCTGGTCTCGAACCCAGGTGTAATTCAATGTATACATAAAACATTCAGGTATATATCCGCATACAGCTGTATCAATAATACCAATACAACCATAATCCATAATCATAATCTATATACAACGTCAACACCAGTGAACACCAGTCTCGATTATCTGCCCAAACAGATTTCATCGGTGAGGTGAGGTGAAATTAGGTTTAACGTCGCGTCCAAGATTATTGCACTTATAAAGCGACGTGCATGCACGTGCGTGTGTGGCTGCTTGTACTCGTTCGGACAGATGCCGATTTAAAGTGCTAGCTCACAGAGATACTAGGCTACAGTTTAACTTGAATACCCCACTCAGACACAGTATACTGACTCCGACCCGACCAGTCCTTGGTTTAGCCCATTAATGCAGAGCGCCAGACAGGGTAACAACAAGTACAATCTTTTAACGTCTTTTGGTATTGGACCTTCCGCTCTCCGGGTGGACGCTCTACCACTAGACCACGGAAGCGGTCAGATTTCATCGGGAGAAAAAGGCAAGATAGCGTGTGACACTATATGACTGGATCAGTGAAAATCAGTGATGACATGAGATGGTTGCGAAAAGAAGGAAATAAGAAATCTCTGCTAAAGGCAGAGTCGATTGTGCGATTCCAGCATGATGCTGTGTTTATAAATCACTATCAATTTGTAAAAATATGTATTCGTGCATGAACACGTATACTTATAAATATGTATCTGTGTGTGTATAAGAATAAGAGATGGTTTCCTGTATATTGCTATAACTACTTTATCTTATACATGTAGATATAATATGATCCACAATGATATAAATATGTCTTTTGTACCCTTCGTGCGCCGTCATACAGGTATTGATAGTAATTCAAATCTTATCTATGAAATATTGTTTGCACGATTAATCACAGATGTTCTCCGGTGACGTTTATATGTTATTATCAGTATTGTAGCAAGGTTCGCTACTCGTTTGGAAATTAAATATATTCCTTTGTGTTGGGTACAATACGGGGTCGGCGGCACGAGGCGATGATGCGTCTTGAATATATCTGTTCCTATCAAACATCTGGCAGGGTAAATATTGTAATTCATAGGCAGCTTGTAACGCAGGACAAGAACGTGACTCGTGTCACGCACCAATATCAGGACTATGAGGTCCACGTTTCGAAGACTGAGCATGTAGTACATGTTCAAAAAACATTATTTCAGCATGTTCATGTTTTTGGTCTATAGTCAGTTGCAGATTGTTCTCAAATGCAATTTTTTATATGGGTAAGTGAGTATGGTTTTACGCCGCATTTAACAATATTCCAGCAGTATAACGACTGGTGACGCCAAAAATTGGCTGAAACGTGTACCGATGTGGGGAATTAAACTCAGGTACTCTGCCTGACGAGAGACGCTTTGACCACTGGGCTACCGACCGCACTAATTATCGATATCATAGATGGCAGTGAAAATGATTCTGTATAATACACTGGAACATTGATGTACTCTTTGGTATCTGTATTTAAAATTTCGCTGTGTAGAGTTGCATCCCTTAGGCATGCTAGGAACCTTTGATCTTGGGTTCGATTTCCGGTTCGTGCTGGTTGAGTTTCTAGGTTTGTCAGCACCATCAGTGAGTGAGTTTGGTTTTACGCCGCTTTTAGCAATATTCCAGCCATATCACGGCGGGGGACACCAGACATGGGCTTCACACATTGTACCCATGTCTGGAATCGAACCCGGGTCTTCGGCGTGACGAGCGAGCGCTTTAACCACTAGGCTACCCGACAGCCCCGTCAGCACCATACGTGTGCGTCGGTTTCAGCAAAGTGGAACTTAACGTCTCTCTTCCCACATCCAACTGACACGTCGTGATACTGTTCACTAGTATACTGTTCAATCCGGGGTTAAACCCAAGTCACTACCTGCTTGTAAATATCGAGTTTTACTCGATAACAAACCGTATTGAAAGGTGTATAATAAATACAGCGAATGTCTCGTGTTATAATTCACCAACTTCTTATCGCAAATGAAAACGTTTTAAAACATTTACAGTTTGGGGGGTGATAATTATACATCACACATGTTTATGCGATGAGCATATGTTCTTATGCATGCACATTAGCGTGTTAAAAACTGTTAATGTGCATCGATGTCGTTATCAAAGAACGTATGCATAAACTTGAACTGTCTCAAGAGTAATTCTAAATAATGTATAGTTATTACTATTAATAATATAGGTACAAAAATACATTATTGCCTTTTAGAATCTTTTATCTGATGCCTCCGGAAATGAATAATCAATTATCAAAACATGGACACATTGTTTAGCAAAATAAATTGTTATTTTACTATCTCCTCCAGCCGTGATCGCCCGAGCAGCGGGACAATCTGGACTTTGTATCAGGGTTTCTCTCATGTACGCCAATTATGACACACCTTCAATCCCGACTTAGCATTAAGGAGGACAGAGAAGGAAAAGGCTCGACGTTAATAACGCTATGTATTTGACGACTATTATTCAATCAATCAATGCCGATATCGATTATTGATACGAACAATAACATGGGAAATGCCGATTGTGACGTAGAACCATTTAGCCATTCTGTCTGTATATCAAGTTCCCTTTGACTAACGACCGCCTCCGTTTCCTTGTGGATAGCACCTCTGAAGGCTCTGACCAGGGTGCTTAAGGTCGGTGGTTCGATCCCCGGACGCGTCAAACCAAAAGAGGTTTAAAAGTGCTCTTGTTACCCCGCTTGGCGCGCGGCAATAAAGGGATAAAGCGAGGACTGGTCGGCTCGGAGTCAGTAGTCATGTTAAGTGGCGGCATTGTATCTCAATTGGCTAGCACTATAAAGTCCGGACTAGTACAAGCAGCCACACACACAAGTACATGCTCGTAATATATATACGATAAATAAATGCAATAATCTTGAATGCGACGTTAAAAAACATTTCACCCCACCACATCACCTTTGACTAACGTCTCCTTTTCTTTCAAAATTGTATTTTCAATCTGACTAGTACAGCAGGGGTACCGTGAAGATTCCGGGGTAGAATTAGTCTTCAGCAACCCATGCTTACCATAAAAGGCGACTATGCTTGTCGTAAAAGGCGACTAACGGGATCTGGTGGTCAGGCACGCTGACTTTGTTCATGCATGTCATCGTGTCCCAGTTGTTTGGATCGATGCTCATGATGTCAGTCACTGGATTGTCTGGTTCAGACTTGATTATTTACCGACCGACGTCATATAGCTGGAATATTGCTGAGTGCGGCGTTAAACAACAAACAAACAAACAACAACAAAGCACAGCAAAGGGACAAGTAGGGATGGCAAGGAGTGATGCTGTCAAACCATGTCTCATTCATTCTGAGATTTCATTGATACAGCATTCCCACTATTGTTTGACTGTATGACTTAAGACAACCTCCAGACGTGTCTCCATCTCGTAGTACGGTTACTTCACAAACACAGAGATTCTGTAATCGCATCTTGACTAAAGAAAAGGAACAGTCTCTCTTGAATAGGATGTCGTGTCTTTTAGTGTCTTTCGCATAGCCCGACTGGTATTTGAATGCCAAAACGAAAGAGAATAATCGTCGACTTATAAAAACTTTTGTTTACGAGTTGTGGCTTCCATTCTTTGTCTGCACAATACACAGGAATCGAATTCATCAGATCTCCGCAAAAAGTCGTACTCATAACTTCTAGTCTCTTTAAACAAATGTTCAAAGGGACATATTTGTTAGAATAATGGTCCATTTAAATGATGACATCACCTGTGATTTTATTTCTCTTTATGAAAAAGTTTTGTTCTCTTTTATATATTCTCATGCTATAACGTGTGTACACCTATAAGTACAGAACAAGTCTAGACGGTTTGTTTCCTGGACAATAGCACACGACAGATGTACACCCATCAACTTTACAGCTGACATGTGTAAAGAATCGCGGATGTATTGATACAGGAGGAGGTAGGATCACTTCCCCGTTTCGACTAACTGGAATCGTAGGAGCTATTATAATAGCCTTGTTTCTTTCTTACACTTGCAAGTTTTTACTTCTGACACAGTAAAATGAAGAAATATGTCTGAAATGATTGAAAACAATGTTCGTTCTTTAAAATCCAAATAAAAATGAGCAACTCCTTGACCAAACATGAATGTTTACCATATTTTTGTAACGGGTTTATGTACATCTGTTGATCAAAGACTAGCTCATGTTTAAATGTTGGAAGAAAAGGTTCATTAAACCTTTTAAAAATGCCTTTTTGACACACCTTTTACGCTTACCTATGTATTTATTGTTGTCATATATACAGTTGTTCAAAGGAACAAAGTTTAGTTCTCATTCATCGGATATCTTCCCTGGCACTTTCTACAGGTTTTGTCGTATACTCAAATTATGTAGATCTTGTGGCAGGGTACCTACCCTATACTACCTTGTCCACTCGCGGCTTTCGTTTAGTTTCAACGGAAGATTGTGAATGGGTTGGGATTTTCGCCGCCTTTAACAATGGGCTTAACACTTTGTACCCATGTGTGGAAGCAAACCAGGGCCTTCGGCGTAACGAGCGAACGCTTCAACCACCAGGCTACCCCTCCCCGCTACCGAAAGAGGGACCTTGGTCTCTTCCACTGTTGTTTGATCAGTGGGAACATAAACAAACAAGGTTTCTTATCCTTAGCATTAGGAACGTGATTACAAAACTATTTTTTTTAAATTTCGCATAACCAGCTAAAGTGTGAATGTATATTCATACTCAGCGTCCTTATTGACGGTTATATAGGTATACACGGTGTCAAACATGAACATATGCGTCTGAAGGTCTGAGTATATTGACAATGTGATTAACAGTTGAAGAACGTGTTGTATGCTTATGTCACGCTGATTGAATGTTATTTTTTTATAAAAATTGACGACTATTTAAAACATGGAAAGAACCAGACTGAAAGTGATAGAACAAAAACTGCCCAAAACACACGCCTTAACGCAATCAGTGGCTTAGATGCAGCTGAATTCTTGCAAGTTGAAAATGCGACGATTTATATCTTATTATCCAACCCCTCAACAATGACGCCCAGTGTACGTGTTTCCTAACCTCTAACAGTAAAGGTGTTCTCATTTCACATGAGCTGAATGTTTGAAAGACGATAATCATATTGAACACGTAGTGTACTGTTTTGAGTTAATACCTGTTGCGAGAGAAAAGCTATGTCATAGACATCAATAATCCCGTTAAATCCTGACATCGCACAAGCGTGTGGTTGAAGTTCTATTGTTTGACTTTAAGATATAGCAAGCGCATTACGTCAACGTCAGTAACTCTTGTGTTATGTGGCGATTTGCGGATGGCTGGTTGCACATGTAATATAGATCTGGACGTACACCACGTGCAGCTAATCCAGCTAATGTATGCTGGGATTAATGTCCTCCTGCTCTGTGTGTTACGTTGTACACACATAATCCTGAACAGGCGCGAGTGCTTATGTTTCAAGAACACTGTTCATATGAAATTGTTCTTGTGGGAGAGAAATACAATGACGGAAGAGAATGTGTCGATGTGATTGCAAGGTACGTCGCAAATAGACCCCTTGTGATTTTGTAGCATGTGAATGTCATAATGATATTTTCTTATATCCATCGTTTTAGGAAAAGGTTGAAGCGGTGTTACACCGTTCCTGACTAAAAGAACGAAATTGCTGGTTAGCTGTTGTGAAATAGCATAATTACTAAAACATGGTTTCTTTGATAGGCATTTAGAAGTTGGAGTACTAAGTAAGGATAGGAATTTATGGATGAACAACTTCTTCATTACAATTAAGACCGACGTTTCGGTGTAGGTTCTAACACCGTTATCAAGCAAGTGATCACGGTGTAGATATTGCTTGATCTCACCCTAGCGATATCTCCTGTGGGAGCCAGTTTTGGATGATAATACGTGTTTTTCATATACAAAAGAGTTTTTATTTTAGTTAACCGTGGATATTGGCGAAATAATCTCTTGGAAAACCGAAACTGATTTTTGATTAGCTATTACACAATTGAATTACTGAACCAGTTCATAGAGCATCCTTCTGGGCCGTCTTCAGCTGTCTTATAATTGCCATAACATATAAAATCAATAGTTCATGTGTTTGAAAACCTATTATACTAGAGTATCTGCTATGAGAAACAGCAAGGTTCTTAGAAAGCATTCAATACTACTACATGTATTCACAAAAGTGAATAAGAAGGTCTTGATTATATTTGCCACATGAAATAAATGGTATATGTAACGCTTATAGTAATAGTGTGAGTAATAATTATTTTGGATTTGGTGTAATATTGTACTTACAAAACAAAACTGAAACTAACAGTTTATTTGGCAAAAACACCCTTCCATTTGCAATCAACATTATGTCTTTACAAGGAACTTGGCATTGGTGGGTTATCTTCTGACCCAACATACAAAGCCAGTCATTTGTCTTAAAAGAACACGTGACAATCATGAAGTATTACAACCTTCTCGTGGATTTACTAAGAATAAATCCATTCCACCTTTATATTCTATTCCTCAGCTTCAACGAAATCCATTTGAAGAGATATATATTGCAGGGCCCAGCAAATGTTTCACCCAAATCCTTGTCATTAATTCTGACATAAATAAAGCAAGGCTTAATTCAACACTATCAGCAAATGCATGAGACAAGTGGATTTAATTACATGGGGATCTTGAAAAATTAAAAAGTTTTACTTGAAGTATAGAATTTTTCTCAGACCAGAACCAAATGTTCAAGCATAAAAATAATTCCACCTTTTACACAACTATCTCTCGTGATAAACAGAGAGAGAATTTACATTCTAAAACAGCATGGGTTTTGTTTTCAAGAAAGAAGTTAAGGAAATTTAATGCTACCACAATATTTAATGGACGTTGTCAAATTGTTGAAACAGAAAGTACCGCTACTCAGAAATACTCAGCTGCCCAAATATGTGAGTTGCTGGTTTCCTGATTGACAATACCTCTGTCCAATTTGGGCATAGCACATTTAGAAGGCATCCCTATGGGTATAGATTGTGCTCCTCTCAAATCTGATTTGTTTCTTTTTGCATACGAAAGTGAGTTTGTGACTTGAAAATATGTATCGAAATTCAGAGTGAGGGCAACCTAGGCTGTATGGAAAGATGGATGATTTCGATTTTCCCATCCCGAAATTCTCCTTCATGTCGAGCAAGACAGCATCTCCATTACCCATGTTGCCTACAGCTAAGCCATTATTCAATCAAGGCTTCGCCATCAAAGGACTGGTTAAGTCATTCCAGATCGTTTATGGTGGACATTCCGAAGACAAAATATAACACGATACATAGGAAAATATTTTCCTATGATAAGAGTATCTGTTCATAAGTTGAAAATTGAAATTGGAAGGTGTACAAATATCGATAGAGATTCTAGATATTGTTACTTTTGTAAGCTAGTTAAAATTGCGGCTATTGAAGATGAATATCATTTTTTAATATGTCCAAAATTAAAGAATTACAGAATTAAATATATTGCTAAATATTACAACAAAACTCCATGTTATTTTAAATTGCATCTGTTACTTAGCTGTTACAGTAAAACCGTGATAATGTACATCGCAAAACATATAAAATCATGTTTGTCATAAGAGGTATTATTGTTGATCTCCCTCCGCCTTTTATACATGTTTCGGGTTTTTTGTTTTAGTCTTTATAGTTTGTAAATGTAAAACATGGATCAGTAGCCCAAGCCTTTATAAATATACTTCTGTTCTGTT
This sequence comes from Haliotis rufescens, assembly GCF_023055435.1. NCBI lineage: Eukaryota > Metazoa > Mollusca > Gastropoda > Lepetellida > Haliotidae > Haliotis > Haliotis rufescens. Next base: position 17,943,595 of record NW_025963779.1, read on the forward strand.
TTTGCTCTCCCATGCTATAACGTGTATAGGTAAGTTACACACCTCCTTACTCACTGAGACTTACTTAAATGGATCGGATGGTCAGACTTGGTGACTTGGTCGACAGCGTGGTGTCGTACCCCAAGGACTTGGATCATTGCTCTCTGGATGGTCTGATTCAGACTCGATTGTTTACAGGCCGCCGTCTTATTGCAATGGTATTGCTGGGTGCGGCGGTAGGCAACAAACATGTTCTTGTTATGAAGAGCATGTGTTTGGCGGGTGCTACCGGTATAACAGACCACGCGTACCCTTGTTTGCGAACACCTGGTGTCATCACTGATTTTCTGTGATCCGTAAACTTTTCAACACTAATTTCCCTTTTACGTCAAGTGGAACACGTTTCGGTAGATAATCGAGACTGGTTATTCTCTGGCGTTGGCTTTCTAAATTCATATCTCTCAAGCCAAGTAAAGTAGAAGTTAAGCTTTAGGAAACAAAATCCTAAACAAAGCTTTATTAGCATACGCCTTGTCTCAAGATTATTTTCGAATATACATCATCATTGTGTTTCGAGCAGTTAGTTCGATGCCAGGCGTTTTATAATACGAACTTCATGAAGATGAAAACAAATGATTTATATGTTAATATCTAAACAGTAAGATGAATATAAAGATGACATTCGCATACGGGTGTTTCACCGTGTGTACAAGATTTCCAGGGACCGCCTCCTGCTTGTTTCGTACTTGATACCTTACAAACCTTATAAAAACATTATTATTTTATTTTGCTAAAAGTTTTGGCAAGTCTAGATGAAACTAAACCATTCAACATTTCCATAATTGTAGGAAATCTCTGTTAAAAGCAGAGTTCATTGTACCCTTCCGACTATGTACTATGTGTCCAGGAAACAATATCAAATAGAGATGATACCAGGTGTTCGCTAAAATTTGGGCGTATCCTGCTCCACCGGTGGCAACCGTCACAAACACACGCACATGCTAGTCAATCGTTCAACTTAAAATACATGGAAACATATGGTACGAATCAAAATAGGAAATTTCATCAGACATCATTTTGGCTAATGATGGTAAAATTATGAAATAGCCTCGACGCGTCTATGATAAAACGTTTTGAAAGTTTGACTTAAGCCTTGAATATTGTAACCTGTATCAAACAAATTTTGAGAAAGAATCATATGACGCTCTTCGAAAGAGCATGCTCGACTGTACCTCAAAGATTGTGAAATTTATACACCAATTGCAAAGGCTTGAGCTGTTGGAATATTGCTCGACATATTGCTCGGGAAATTTGAAGATTGGACGGTTGAAATCATTCCTCTTGGCATAAATGCCAGCGGATAGTGTTTGTTCATTCTGATTTTGTATGCATACATGTAGATCTAAATAAGAATTAGGAAAGCATTGCATTGTCATGTTTTCTGTGGTCGTTATATTAAATATTCTACCATAAGCCTATTGATTCGACATTATTACCGAATTATTCTCATTATGCTGTTTATTTTTCAGTGGTGGCGACCTAATAACAGGTCGTCACAATGGCACCCTCCGATGACGTCATAAGGTCAAGAGACACTTATCTCCAGATGACGTCACCAGAGATCTACAGTAGACGGTTTTCAGAATTTGTACGCCATTTTCATGGTGATGACTTTACCGACGCGTCTCAATTGAGAAGAAGATTTAGATACACGACAAGCTTCAAAGGCGAGCTGTCTAAGTTAAATAAACGCAGGGAGACCCGCCCGGGGGCGGAGCCGACCAAACGATACCGGAAGAGAATGGTACGTACCGGAAGTGAACCGTCGATCTTTCCACCAATCAGCATCACGCGTAGTGATATTGGGTATACTTCTCCCCCTGTGTTGACGATTCGGAGTGACATGTCCACTCCCCAAGCAACAAAAGACGACGCACCATCGCCAATACCAAAACGGGAAACTCAGAAATCTCGAAATACCAACTCCTTGTCCGTAGACGTCAGTAAGTCTCAAGAGATGGTCAGGTTGTCTCCAATTGCTTTCTCTGATCGGAAAAGCAAAACTGACGGCAAACAGGAAAAACATGTGAGTCTCACTCCTCGGGGAAGTATACCTAAAATTAACGCCAAAACAAATCTCATAGAATCTCAAAGGCACGAGAGGTCTAACAGTCTCACCGATTCACAAAATAGAAACGAGAAGTCAACCACCGACTCGCCGCATCGACACCGCGGAAGGGGAAAGCATTCCAAATCTAAAGTTACAGAAGAACCATTTTCTGTCCGGCGGAAGATAGAGCAGTACCGGAGATGGCACGAAGAACAGTACCTGCAGAAATTAAAACGTTTAAAGCAAGACACGGACAGTGAAAACGATACTCCAAAAACAGACGTTAATGGGAATAAAGAAATTGGAAAGAAGCCTGAAATTGATTTGGCTAAAATCCTTGAGGAAAAGTCTCTCGCTGTAACTGTTAAACCAGTCCGGAATAAACAATCCGGAGATGAAAATAACAATAACAGTGACGCCATAGAAACCACAGTAATACCAGACATTACTCCGCACAAACGTTCACGTAGACAAAAGTCGGGCTGCACGTGGAAAACGTGGCGTGACGTTAACGAATCCGACGCCTACTCAGACGTTAAAAAGTATATTGAAGACAACGAACTGATGAATTCAGAGAAAGAAAGTTGGATAAAGGCGTGGATTTGTGAAGTCGAGAGGGCTCTGTGCACGACAGACTCTCACAGTGAAACTGATTCTGTTTGATGAGGGCATTGCGGGCCACGTTGTGTCCGAGACTTGACGTTATTGACATGGTTCCCAGACACTACAAATTACACTTCAGTGAAACCCCGTTAACCGAAGCGTTGCTTGTGAAATCGTCCGGATTAAGGGAGTCACGGGTATGGAGTTATATCCAAGTTCCTATTTGTGCGTTCCGCTGGCCGAAACCGTCCGGAATATGGGTTTCCGGAATAACGAGGTTTCACTGAATTTGGGTGACACGAATTGTGTGCCGTTTTCTAGCATGGAGACACACATGTATTATGATCTCGTCCTGCAGAGGAGGTGACTAGAGGTGTTGAAAGTGATATTTTACGAGTATATATAAACTATATTATTTATTTTTAGTAAATGCGTGATGAATAGCGCGCATCCAATTCAAACGTATATGTTACTTAGACCACCCGGTTAAAAGTTTTTGGATAATCCTTCTTTGTCCCGGGTATGATGAAGGGATTACAAGAGGACGAATAGTTACGATAGTCCGGTATTATTCTTATGATAATACTGCTTGATTAGCTCCTCAAACTTGTGATTACAGTATCCAGGGTATGAAACTCCCCAAAATTTCAGCCAGACCACAGGACTGGCTAGTTGAAATACTTGCCAGCCCTGACCAAAACCTGCCTGCCCACTATAATCATATGTTTCTCAGGATAAGCTAACGGGGTTTCTTTTTGGTTACATTTTATCATTCATCTTTACATGTGAATTAATGCTTATCATTGGGAAATATTTAGAATATTTTCACATATGAAATATAACCTGACCGTCGGGCAGGGGGATTTGAAAATCTGGCAGCCCGAGTTGAAATCAACCCGTCTCGGACGGTCGGGCGAAGCGCCATGCAGTAAATGTCTTGAAATGGGATTTTCCTCACAGGTTAACACAAACACATTGTTTGCTTTGCTGATGTCTGAAAAAAAAGCAGTGACTTACAAAAAGCACAAATCTTCCACACGCCAATCCCCGAATGGGAATTGTCGATCCCATAGAAGCTGTACCAAGTTAAAACGAGGAGGAACAAGTGCTTAAGGCGCCTAATACTTCGTCGACGTTAATACCCTACTTCTAGCCTAGGGTATAACAAGGTATGAACTAAAATACTGATTACTCAGGACTTAAACGAGAAAAACACCATTAAAATCAGATCTTTTGCTCCGATGCCTCTCTGCGTGAAGATCTGAGGACGGTACGACTGAACGAAGCAATCCGAAAAGCATAATTGATTTCCGTATCTCGAAAACGAAGATAATCGATGAGTTCCGAATGCAAAAGACATGTTACGTTAATTGTTGTTGATATTTTATACACCATGTCGTTTTTGAGAGCGATTATATCTACACCAACAAGGGTATACTATGGAGGGGTTTTTTTTGTTCTGTGGTCGTTTTCTTCCAAATTTCGAAATTTCGGGACCACACGGTAACGAAATGAAGCCGAACTGTTTCAGAAAGCTGACATTTTGATTGGCTCAAGAACCCATGCATCCTTTTTTTTGATTGAACGGTTGAAGCTCTCGCATGGTCACCTGACTCGACCTTACAGGGTGGTGTCCATTCGTGACCAACTCGTGTTATTCCGGGACAAGCCGAATAGCTTCTTGCAGGTGACGGAAAGGGGCGAGTGGTGACGAATGGGTGGTGTCCCCACTTCTTGACGCAGGGAAGTGTCCTGTCGGAGAGTAAAATCTGATTTCAATAAGATTGCAAGCGAGAATGGATTATGGAGCTTTTTCTGTTCTATTGTACCATTTGTATAGAAACAATAAAACATCGACTCCAACGTATCAACCCGATTTCATTCTGAAGACGTGATGAATGTCATCTACGAAAATATGAAACGTAGTTGAGAGCTCAAAAACCCTTCCATAAACCATCGAAACATGTCTATAGAGCAGTTGAGATAAGGTGCAGTATGGTATCGGACTCGTTAGTGACAGAGTCTCTTATAAACCGATAAAGTTATCTCTGTATATAAAACCAGCTTCAAGAGACACAGCAGACACATCAAAAAGGTTCCTGAAAGCCGAGGTCAAGTGTAAAAGAGAGTTCCGCTTAATCAAAGTATGTTTTATTTCATGATAATTATAACAAATAAGACATTTTCATTTGTGACTTGCGTACTTGGTCAGAGTAGTTTTCGATCCTCTGGGTTAAATACGCTTGTTACTCCGACTGTTTCGAGACAGAGTGAGTCGGAGGGCAAGTGAACATCTGAGGAAAATACAGTCGTTTAAAGGCGTTGTAATGTTATTTTATTTATTTATTTATTTATTTTTTTTTATTTTTTTTTTTTTTGGGGGGGGGGGGGCATTTCATTAGAAAAAATGGTAAAGGAGAGTGCACTGTTGGCTTGTGAAACATGTAATTAATGGTCTAGATTACTTCTTTGGGTATCAAGTGTGGTCTTCCAATAATAATCATCATTTGGACTTTATTTTTACAGTTGTTTAGTTTTTTTAACGATTCTGTTTTATCAGGAATTGTTACGGAACTCGGTCTTCGGTGCAGGGGACGAGGGGTTATTATTTTTAAAAATTCTGGCCTCACAGATATCCAAATGCAGACATGAATTCCGATCCACCGATAGGACATTTTGAACAGTTTCTTTCACAGTACAAAACAATCACCAGTTAAATGTGATTCGTTAGTATTCATAAATTGTAAAATTAGTAACTAAGGTATGTGTGAATCTTACCAGATGTACTTAATAACTAGTTTATGAATGATTGACTTAGCCTTAATATTATCACCAGATATGTCAAACGGTTTGCCAATAATGTACAGACAAATTAATGCTACATGGAACCAGACTACACTTCCAGCCAACAGGTACCACTAGCATGACCCAGTAAAAGGCCATAGCGAACAAGCTACTTATTTACAGTGATCAGCTGTGCGGTAGGTGAGCTTTAACCGATCTGGTTTGGGACTAGTTAATGTGTCAGGTGTTGAGATGAAAATAAAAATTAAAACGTTCACCAAAATGCGTTTGTATTGTCATTTTCGTTATTGCTAACGTTTTTTTCTGTGGAAACATTTGACTTTGAGCCTTGGTCACACGTCCCCCAAAACAAGTTCTTGTTTCTTTAACAGCCATGAGGGAGGTACAGTCGTCTGAGGCGCCGCGATTCGCTGTGCAGAGTTGCGTCCCTTGATTGTGGGTTCGAATCCCTGTTCGACCCGATTATGTTTCTAGGTTTGTCAGCACCATACCCGTGCTCGTGGGTTTCACCGAAGTGGTAAACGTCTGAGACCTGCATCACTTCGGGCTTTCCTCCCACATTAAGCTGACACGCTGCGATATAACTGGAATACTGTTAAAAGCGGCGTTAAACCCAACTCACTTAACAGCCATCAGATGATGCAGTCATGCAAATATTTAAAGAATGAGTTGGTCGAATCTGGACCAGATACATTATGAGTCGACAGGGTGACGAACTATAATAAATGTCTGATTGAAATGCCGCATTCAGTCTTTGGTGCATTCATTAAAACTTGTGGTTTCATCTCTCCTCATACTCAGATGATGAGCGTCATTATTCGGACAGGAACTGGAACCAGGAACATTTCTGTTTCGGAATGATGGAAACGTACACTTAGGTTCGTAAGATATCATTACCACTTATGATTAAATATAAAATAGATATTACGCCGCTCAGAGCCATGTTTCAATTACGTTATTTCAAATTAATTTGGAACAGAGACCATATACCGGTATATATATATATATATATATATATATATATATATATATATATATCGGTATATGGTCTCTGTGTGGAAGAATAACCGAAGTGACGCCAATCATAAACGAGCGCAAGAATCAAGGGTGGCTCTGAGATGCGCACATACGAGCGGCAGATCCAGTCAGGGGACATAACTCGGGAGTTGTGGCGCCAAATGGCACTCGTTCGGTCATGGCCCCCTTCAAACGATTGGGGTATATTTAGATGAACGTGTGACAGAGACCCGGTCTTAACGCTTCGACTATCTTAATGCCTATAAATCAATGCAGGCTTAACTAGACGAAGATAGGATCGCTTGGCGGCACGAGACTCACGATTATATATCAACCAGCATCGCTACACATAGATAATCTTTCAAGAACTATTTTCATATATTTGAGGCTCTAGTGAGTGTATTTTGATGGTACATGTACATAATGACATTAATATTAATAGTAATAGTTCCATTTTTAAAGCGTCAAACTCCCCCAAAACATTCCTATAGCTTATAGAGATGTATTTTATGTAACCAACGTCATAATAGCGACTTTTCGTACAATTGCTAAGGTTTTGATAGTGCTTTGGGCGTGTGGTGTGCGTGTGCGTGTGCGTGTGCGTGTGCGTGTTTCTTCTTTAAGGTCTGTCCGCTATATTCCTGCCATATGGCGACGGTCTGGACCAAACAATCCAGCCACTGATATTATGAGCCACGTTCAACGCCGTCGATGTACGAGGACAGAGGACTATTCTAATCCGGAATCCCCAAAGTCATTAGGTGCTTTGGAATGCATGGATTACCATTTTATTATACATCCGCCTTGATGGTGCCAGGGGATATTCCACCAAATGTGCTGTTGCATGTTAAACAATTGCTGGTGTGAAGTAAGGTAATAAGACAGGCCGTGCCTTACATGCCCACTGTTATTCTGACAACACAGGTTTTGCACTGGTCCACTAACTGGTCAGAGACTCCAGATAGCCTCATTTGTAGTGTTTGTGTGTTGTTTAGTCCACATTCTATATTCCAGCTGTATGAGGGCTGCCTGAAAATAATCGAGTCAAGACCAGGGAATCAGTGAACGATTTAATGAGCACCGGTATGCCCTCGGTGTATGATAGACACCAATCATCACTGAGTCCCTAACCACCCAATTCATTAAGTCGCCTCTTACAAGCAGAGGTTGCTAGGAGCCTTTTCTAACACAGAACCCCATAGGATGGTTACCCTATGCCAGACAGCATGACAGGTGAAGCTTTATAATTGTGTATGGGTTGAAGAGTTATCTACCTTTGTCTGTTAAACCATTAAGTACTTACCTGCTCAATTACATGACTTGTATGACTTCTTTGCAATCCACTGGTGGTGTTGGGTACCTCAAGTAATGAGATTGCTTCATGGTCTGGTGCATGTCTAAGTCCTGGCTTTGCAATATGTGCTGTGAGAGATCAGTGATCTTTGTGAAATTAGGTAAATCAGAGACCATATACTGATAATTAACTGTAGAGACCAGTCCAGTCCAGTCCATACCATACCATACCATGACATACCATACCATACCATGACATACCATACCATACCATACCATACCATGACATACCATACCATACCATACCATACCATGAACTCTGTTCACAGCAAGCCTGACTAACATCATACATACTGAATCAGGGAGCAATCATTTGCTGTTTTTTGGGTTTGGTTTCTTTCGGGATGGGTGGGTGGGGGTATATATTCTAACCCTGTTTTACAAATACATTGCATTATAGGGGGAAAATAGCCTTGCTCCATGGCTCTACTGAAAGATAAGACCATGGATGTGTCGTAGCTCTATCCCCATATTAGGCTAGATAAGTGGACAGTACAGCCTCTTATATGGACAACTTGTTCTTATTTATTCAAGGATTGACTGTGTATTTTTTTTGGTTCATTGAGGTATGAATCGAAAAACTGATATGCAAACTGTATGTATCCGTGTAGCCGATTCTTACAAAAAGTTTGCACATTGGTTTTTCTATTCATACCTCTATGAACAGAAAAAAATAATATATTTGAGCACCTGTTCATGTTTAAAAAAATAATTGAGCTCCTAAACATAAAAAAAATGCTGATCTTAAACCAAACATTTCATCACCAGTTAGGTAGAATGCTCCATAACCCCATGCCAATGGGATCATCCAGACAATTATCATTTTCACAACACATTGTTCTAGGACATCCAGCATGCACACCCAACAGTGTTTTGTTTCTATTACAAATAGGAGGCCATATGTGTTTTTTCCAGTCTTTTCTGAAAAATGTTTTGTGTCTTTTTACATCATTCTACATTTGAAACACTGAAAGCTTATATTGAAACCCTTTACATACATACTTTCAAAGCATTCATGTAGAGAGTAGATGTTACAAGAATAGTGCTGGGTCAAAAGAGATCACAAACAGGACGATTTATTAACAATTTCTCAATTATATGACACATCGGATTTGAGAGGGTGTGGTTGTTCCAGGAAGTCAGCATTATCACAACTATGTGACTGTGAGACTTCATCAATCAAGACTGTTGAATACACTGCTAGGGAGGCTGTCTGATGTGTGTGAGTGAGTGAATGTTGTTTGATGCTGGAGTCAGCAATATTCCAGTAATAAGATGGCAGCCTGTCATAACCACTAGGACCAGGCAAACCACTGACTAAAGGTTCGAGCACCAACACCAAGCATGCTGATGTTTGTTTCTTTGTTGTTTAACGCCACACTCAGCATATGACAGCGGTTTGTATAAAATTGAATCTGGACCAGACAATCAAGTGGTTGACATCATAAACAGTGATCTGGGATAGGATGACATGCATCAACAAGTCAGCGAGTCTGACCACCTGATCCCGTTAGTCACCTCTCACGACAAGCATAGTCGGCTTTTACAGAAAGCATGGGTTGCTGAAGATCAGTTCTAACCCAGGTCTTCACAGTATGATGACACCGACTCATCCTAGTCACCGAACCTGACCATCCATCCCTTTAAGCAGCTCTCATGACAAACACAGGTTGCAGAGGGCAAAGAATACGACAAATTCAAAGTCACCATTCGACATTCAAAGTCGCTCTCATTCATTGTAAGCTTCCAAGTCAGAAAAGAAACAAGGTGTCCTTTTGTATGGCCTTTAATACAGAAATATACACAGTGAAGACACCATTTTGATAAACTTAATACATGTATACAAATGCAGACAAAGTAATGCCTCAGCCAGTATTCCCAAGCCAGGGTTATACTGAAGTCAGTGCCATGAAACCATGGTTCATGGTGATAGTCTGGTTTATACCTCAGTTAGAGCATGGCTGTCAGCTTGATGTGGGGGTAAACCCCAAAGTGATGCAGGTCTTAATATGTTACTACATGGGTATGGAGGTCACAAACCTGGAAACAATCATGGAAAAATCTAAGAGTCATTTGCAGTCAATGTGACTTTCTGGTATGACTGCGGGACGCAACTCTGCACAGTGTATTACAGCGATGACAAGGCCACTGTGACCCAAAATAGCATGAAAAATATATGAAAGTTTCCAATGGTGAACTGTGATCTCATAAGTGACACAAACAATTAATTCAGGTGAATCTGTACGCGTCAGTGCCACACACGTCTTAGTCCCCTTGCATGCTGTTAAGACCGGATCTCTCAACACACCTCATGGTTTGTGCTGAAGTTAGCATTATTCCAGCTGTCTCACAGCCTTGAACAGACCAAGTGAGCTGGCGTACCCCTTCCCTACACTGTGACATCTTCCTCTTCATATCCTTCTCAGTCTCTCCATCGATGGCCGCACTGCATGTTGCAGCACTTGTAGAACGTTGTCATCGGCTCATCTGCCGACCGGGTTTGTATCTGCATGAAGAATGCCCGAGGATGGTCACATTTTGGACATTTTTCTGAATAAAAAAAAGAGAAAACAAAACATTCAGTGGGAGGAAAGCCTGAGGTGTATCTTCCCGAGGCAAGAGTGTTAACTGACTATAAAAGTCCAGTTTCCACCCTTGCCGAACTAGGCTGGTATTATGGAGTTACATTTTGACTGGACTAACGAGTCTATACATAGTCCAATCAAAATCGCATACCGAAATCGAAATCCGGTTCGTAAACTGTCGTGCGGAAGCCACTGGTGCCACTACAATCGAGCCCAGTAATCCCAGCCTAGTTTGGCAAGGGTGGAAACTGGACTTTTAAAGACAGTTAACTCTCTTGCCTCGGGAAGATGCCCGAGGTGATGCAGGCCTCGGACATTTACCACTTCGGTGGAACCACGGATATGGTGCTGACAATCCTAGAAACATAATTGGGGCGAACCAGATTCGAACCCACAATCCTCATGATCATAGGTTTCTGGCAAAGCAACTCTTTGCGAATTGCGGCGCCTCAGATGACTGGGTCATCCATGCCCCCTCTATGATGTAGTCTGTTTACTAAGAGATAATGATCAGACATTACAGAATCAAAGACAAAATTCATATAAACAAAAAGGCCATGCAAATTAAACAAGTTTATACATTTTTCTGTTGACACTGTGCTTACAGGATTGGGCATATTCAACTATGAAAGCAGACGTTCACTGGAAGGGAGGTAACTCTATGGTTTCTGACAAAAACAAACTATTTTCTTTATCAAGCTTCTGTTAGGTATACAGCAAATAAGTATTAAAACTGTATGAGTCTTGTCCTGCCTTTAGAGATACATTGTTCTATGTAACATCACAATGGTCAACTGAAGATTCTAATTTCTATACAACTGACTACTTTACATCAATAATAAGGGAATAATAAAGTGTAATCAAGAAATACTAACTGGACGATATAACAAAACCATCACCAACTTTAATTATCTTTCAGGAGGCTTAAGTGTTTGGTATATTCATGGAAAAAGATTTACACAGACCTTAACATACATGCTTTGATTTGTATAGGTTCAAAAATCAATGAATGTTCCAACATGCACCTTATTCAGTGTAAGTGTAAGTAAGACGAGTTCTATGGATGAACAACTTCTTTATTACAATTAGTGCGATGTTATTGCAACTTCTAAATGCCACTCAAAGAAGGCATTCCTGTGATGTACATGATTTAAGAATTGACTTCAATATTTTTTGCACTTTTGGAGGTATAAACGTAAAAACTGGTCATGCAAAATGTGTAAATCTGCCTGGCGTGAGCCCAACAACATTTTGAAGTCAAATCTTATTAATTAATATGTCAACAATAGCTTCAGAGAAAGTTCATTTTAAACATTAAGAAACAAAAATGACAAAAAACATATACGATAATATGAAATCAGTAGCATCATTCAGTGCAATAATGTACTGAAAAAATTCTTTTATTTCAGCCAGGAAATGTATGAGTACACAATGCCATTTAGAAAGTGTAACAAATGTTATATTTGGGATAACACTTCTCTAGTAATGTACCCATTCTAGTACCTTAGGGGGTCGAGTCCCATCTGTGATTCAAACCCACACCCTTTGGGTGAGGCGCCTCATCGCCAGCACACAAAGTCAGTGATCTAACCCACTCAGCCACCGAGGCTTCCACAAAATGAAAGTCCGACAACTGACAGTCTAGATCACTCTGAGGGTGTGGGTTCGAATCTCAGATATAATATTTGTTACAGGGAACAGTAGTTTGCAAGTGGGCATGACCTATTGTTTTCCCCAGTTTATGGAAACATAACACAAAAGAAATTTCTTGGCTGGCAATCATATGTCATATAAATGTCAAATAACATGCAGAAAAAAATGTTCCTTCTGCAGAAATCTGCTTCATTTCAAACCTGTAAATAACTCTTGATTAAACATTATACTCCTACCCTGTTTAGACAAAACACTGAGTCGCAGTGGCAGAGGATTGGTGCCAGCAGTCCAGGCACGGCGCCGAGGTGTGCCATACTTTTCCTCAATAGAGGCCAGAAACTTGTCCATCAACTCTGACATTAGTGATGAGAAGAATTCACTCAGTTCAGTGGCAAAAACAATACACAGAAGTCTAGTCTCAAGTTGGACACCTCCTAAACACACTTCACGTCCTTCTCACTGTTGGATATCACTTTGCACAATCTTCATCAAAACTTAGCAGGACATTTTCTTTTGTAGCATTACCGCAGTGATCTCAAACAAACGTGAACCACCCTCAGTCAAACTCCAGGTTCAGCATAGGCACAGCAAACAGATTCCAGACTGGGAATAGCTATACAATCCAATACGCACCAGAATATATCATGAATTTCAGCTCCTCCATAAAGTTTTGCCCTTTAAGACCTATTTCTGCTGCTTCGTCATGAAAGCAATTCCTAGGCCAGTCCATACAACACGTTCCTCTGTTGTTTCCCCTTCTGAGCCAAGAGATATTCCATATATCAAATCACAATTCTCAATCTAAACGTCAAACGTATGAATACTTCCACAAAAACGTCAGCCACATTTAAATATCATATTACACATAATTGATCCGACTTCTATGTAGCCATTAAACAAATTCCCAACCACACGTCCTTTGTGTACTTGTAACAACGCTCAAAGAAACTGAAATTCTACGATATGCGAAACACTTTGTAGCATGGATCTGCTGTATTAGCCTTTAGTAGAGGGTATTTGTCCGGATTACACTGTTCGTAAACCTGCATTATCTACCTATTTCCCGTGAAATGTTAAGCCTATTGTAGTCCAAGTGATCGTGATCAATATAAAATTGACAAGTCCAATCAGTTAGCCATTACTCTGTCATCTGCTGAAAGGCCTCCATTGTGCCAGAATCTACAGACGTCTGCTTTTTCAGACGCTTCTCAGATTATACAAAGCAGCTTTGGAAATAATGAGTGACGTTTATGATCAATGATAATTCTTTTCTTACTATGTCTACCTACAAATCATCAACACACATACATGTGTGACCTCAAGCGTTAGCAGGCTACAGGTAGAGGTCATATGTTTCAGTTTAGCTCAGGCGATGTGCGAAATGCTCTTCAATAGAGTCTTGTAATCACGGAGTCCTGTTACATGCATCTCACCATCCCTGGATCTTGATAATACAGTCTGACCAACATGTCAAGTACGTCTTTCATAAAGACCATAGCCCACTTTAACAAACACATGCTTCAACTGATACAATGGGTGTGTCTTGATGTGGATGAATTACAACAAAGCTATGATGGTATCCCATTCTGACAACAATTGTTCAATGTACCACTTATTTAAAGATTAAAGTACACTGTAGCCATGTCATCCCAATGTCTAGAATGTAAGTTACTATTCAATCACTTCACTGCCAAATACTACACAGTCAGGTTATGACTAAACCCTTTATGTGCTTGTTTTGTTTCAATACATGTACAATAGACTTAACAACCTGTTTGAACACAGGGCTGATTCTAAATAAACTGTCAGCATTCCCGCTGGCTTTTGAAACTGCCAGTCCACAAGGACTGGCAACTCTAAATATTGCCAGTCCCCACTAATTTTTGCCAGTCCCAACTTTCAACAAATAAAAAAACGTATCAAAATTATTTGGTTTTAATTCTATAATTCTATACATCATTCATACACAGGGACTGGCAGTCACATGAATTACCAGTCCAAGCCTAATCGTTGTGGTAAAATACTGGTAATTACCGGTAAACGTGAACACTGACTGTACATTTAGACTGCCATCGCCTGCCACACCTCACACAGCTTTGATAAGGTAGTTCGAGTCAATTTCACAGACTGGTACAAACTAGTGAGACCAGAACAACTCATATCTTCATTTCCCTGCCTAAGAAAATTCAAAGATGTTCAACATGTTACTGTCGCTTGTAAAAAGATTCTGATATTCAACTTTAAATTTCAAAAGCATTTAACAGAAAGTCTACAAAATAAATAGGAAATATATCTGATGCACAAGTTCGTTCATGGGTTTCATTACACCACACATAGTAACATTGCCTAAATCATTTGTTGTCATTATTTATTTGCCGATCGGCAAAATTGAAAATGTAAATGAAACATGCTTCACGCAAAATGTCATGTTGCAGAAATTTGTAAATATCTGATAAAAGTTTGTGAAACTCATTTAATGAGGGTTTAGTGTTTCATAGAAGACAAAAATATGAACTGTAAGAAACATCAACTTTCTCTTAAAACTATTGGTTTATGTATTATGTTGAAAAGTTATGTTTTAAAGGGAAACATTCGTGATAAGACCAAACTTAAATAAGGAATTCTTTACTTACTATTGCCATTTGTTGCAACCATTAGCATGATTAAGACACAAAGAAATAACATAAATGACATATAATGTACTTATCCTTGCAAGAATGATTGAGGTGAATAAGTAAACATGTTACCATGGTTACAGAAATGTACATTACACAACTACCTCCAGAACTCATTAAACAGCTCTGTCTTAAGATCCCATGTGATCATGCATTTCCTGCCTTGGCTTTGGAAAAAGCAGGCAGTCCTTTGACGGTTATCGTTAAATTTCACACAAGATACCCACACATGCCTGGGCCCATTTGCACAAAGCTATCTTAGCACTAAGATGATCGTAACTCCCATACTTTGACATAAGCTTACGATAGTTTTAGCGCTAAGATCGGTTTGTGCATGTGGGCCCTGGTTGTTGGAAGAGGTAAATATTATTATTTCTTTTATGGCATTTATGTCCTGACATTTAATAATGTTGTAGATGTTTGAAATATGATCAGTTTATTCTTTGAAAGAACAAGTTCATTCACTTTACTTTTCCTGACCGTGTCATTACAGTCGAAACCTTCCAGGTACTTTACATGTGGTAACATATGGTGTTAACAAGAAGTAATGTTTCTTTAAACTTTGTTGATAATGCTAAACCATATGTGCATCAATTGTGCGTAATACCAAAGTTGTACAAGAAATAGCTTATATGCAATAAGTTAGTAATGATGTCTCTCAGAAACACTATTTAAGGCTAATATTGTTTATGTTTTAAAGTTGGTACACCAAGAAATTCTTACACTGAAGGCTGAAGCAAAAGGAAACAGTGAATGTTCGAAGGTCTAAATCATCAGATAGTAGTTCTTTAAATCATATTTCAGTTGCAGTTAAGATGAATCATTATAATATAGTGTTGTCTGAATGGTTTGGTCAGAGACCATATACCGAGGGACAGGCCTCAGGGCTAATTAGTAACTGATCACCGCCGCGCGAAACAAAGCGATGATTATCGCATGACTGTGCGAGATCTGCGAGATTTGAAGGCTCACGTGCGAGTGTATACGGACTTGATTTCATTCATCTATTTCATCCACGGTAAGTTATGTTACTTTTCCTGATTTTGTAAAGGACGACAATCATATATCAGTAATCTGTCAAACTTTATGTTGCTGATAATATCTTCTAAGGGACACTGAATCACGCACTGTCCCGATGCTCTTCATTGTACACATAGAAAATGGCGGCCCCCTCGAAATCTGGAAAATAGTCATTTTCCTAATGCATATAAGTCTAGTGAAATGTAGTGTATTAAAAGATATGTGATTCGTCTCAGTAGCTGTATAATTTTTTTCGTAGTGTGTTTTGGTACTGTGTCAAAAACGGCAATCACAATACATCAGTAATTGCAATTCTGTCATTTCATCATGCTGATCTCTTCATTGTGCTACATATTATGGTACACTTATTTCAGTAATTAATTGCTACCAGAAGATTTCACTTTAATTTATGCATTGAGCGCTATTTTGTGCATGTAATATGATAAAATATCATATTTTTCAATCTAACATTTGATTTTTTACGATGTTTTGAAAACCACGATAAATCAGAGCAGTAGCCAAACACGATGTTGAACGCCAGTTAGCAAAGTTCTTATGCCTAGAGTAACGCAATAATTTAAAATATCTGACGGAAATATAGTGTATATTTATTTTGTTTTATAATGTAATTTTCGTGCTTTTTCTCCTCTGTCACATCTTGTAGATCAGATGTTTTATAAACTCAATATTTCACTGTCCTTCTGGATAAAGCCAAACCCACTTACCATTCTATGGTTACTTCAGATAATTTTGCAATATGGACATTCAAATATTTGCTCAGAATTACAAGTGCATATTTGTCTTTTTTTCATTTGATTTTTTTATTATCCAGATGCCACGTTACAAAAAAGGGTGCATTAGAAGGCGATTTAAGCATTCTGGCAAGAAGTCTACAAGCCAAGATCAGCAGTCAACCATAAAGGATGAAACTGACACAACATGTCGGCCAAAAGAATTAAATGACAACATGTAAGTACTATGCGACTATCATATAAGTAATATTGTGTATTGTAAATGAATGCGTGAGTAAATGAACCCTGGCCTCAAGAGCATCATGAAAATAATGCTATAAGACCTGTTTGTGAACTCCGATCATGTAAAACTCATCAATTATTTGGACCCAAAATGTAGCCTTGTAACAAATACTGTATAAAGAAAATAATAAACTGTCATTAAATGGATAACCCATGACTGTAGACTTAATATTTCATGATACTGTATGGCAGAGAGCATATATATTGATGATAGTAAATGAGCAATAGTATGTATTCACCATCAACATCAACACTGTGCTGGATACTTTCACATTGTAGGTGGGCAGTGTTTGTATTGTGATTCTAATATTCTATTACAAGATTATGACAAGCTTGGTACATGGTTGCTAACTGTAACAACTGCGTAATTAACTTGTGTAAACAAGTTGACAACACTTAACGCAGGATGTGTGTTTGAAGTAGTGTCTAAATCTAGCACACACTTACATTGTTTATTGAGAGCTTTGTTAATTTTATGCCATTGTTTCTGCCCATGTGCACATGGTTCAGTGAATCTAACATGACAACAATCTTCATTCTGTCCATTAACAATAAACTTTGCTTATTGCTGGCAAGGCGATTCGCTGTGCAGAGTTGCGTCCCTTGGACACGCCAGAAACCTATGATTGTGGGTTCGAATCCCGGTTCGCCCCAATTATGTTTGTAGGTTTGTCAGCACCATACCCGTGCTCGTGGGTTTCACCGAAGTGGTAAACGTCTGAGACCTGCATCACTTCGGGCTTTCCTCCCACATTAAGCTGACACGCCGCGATATAACTGGAATATTGTTAAAAGCGGCGTTAAACCCGACACACTCACTCACTATTGCTGGCAAGAGTCACTCTAATGTGTCTCATTAATTTAATAGTTTATAGTATTTATTAAACATGAACTGTATAGTGTTGAAGAGACAAAAAATCAACGTGTACTGTCACTTTAGTTTTTGAAGACATATCTGTATATTTTCTTCCAGTGTAAGACAACTGCAGTGGGCTGTGGCTTGGGCAGCATTTTACATCGGCCCAGCTGAGTATCATCAAGAGCCAGAAGCGAGAGAACCCCACAGTCATAATGGATTCAAGGATTGACAACTGTTGGGCTGATGAGTTTTATGTTCTTGTGGGCGAGATGCACCAGTACAGTCCTGAAGACAATCTTGATGACGTTGTCAGGGGAATTCTTCATCATAGAAGGTACAAACAGTACTCATGTTTGAAAAAGACTTTGCTTGAGGGGTGTCACCAACTTAGAGACTTTACAGTCGTTCAAACAAAGGAGGATGCAATTAACCTGGTCCAAGTCTATGATGGTTCACAGTTAGCTGTGAAACTGTCAGTGTCAGTAACACCATCCCTACTTGCATCTGTCTCAGTCCACAGACAGTACATCGGACATGACAATGATTTTTGGATAGGCTTGCCTCATTTCTTTTCGACCCTCACAGATGTCAAGAAACTTTTATCAAAGTTGTCCTCTTACAATGTCTGCCTCGGAAATTACGAAGACAAATTTAGCCATCTGGTCCCAATAGGTGTTGGGTTGAGTCAGGCTGTTACTTCTGGCATCTCAGCCTACAGAGAAGGTGACTTTGGAATAAACACCAATGGCATTGAAATCAGATCAACCATCCGGTCAACAAGTTGTTCCCTGTTGGTATTTGGGAAAGGGAGATTTAGACATTGTTGTAGGTATCGGTCTACCCTGAGGAAACATCTGTCCAGGGATAGTTTATCTCCTAAACCATGTGAGCCACAGCCTCTTAAACTGTCTCATAAGACACATAAACACATGACAAAATTAGAACTTGTGCACAAATTTCAAACTATTAAAAGTCATAATCAGTCACTTCAGAGCGAGTTAGATCAACTGAAAAGGAAAGTGTCTGATATGATTAGAAGCAAAGGACTCATGCTAAATGACACTTGTGATGCAGACTTAAGAGACATGCTCGAAGAGTACAGTTCTGAGATACAGAAAAGCTATCCTGATGAACATTCTCTGCAAAGATTATTCTGGGAACAGCAAGTGAAGTATGCCAAGTTAAATGACAAACGGTCGATGAGATGGCATCCTATGGTCATTAAATGGTGTCTATATTTGCGGAGCAAAAGCAGAAAAGCCTATGATGCTGCATGGAATACAGGTTTCAAAAAGTTGCCAAGCAGGAGAACTCTCTTCGACTATTCTCATTCTTTGCCCAGCATTCTTGGATTCCATCCTCAGTATGCTAAGCACCTGATGACTGAAGCCAAGTCTTTAGGCATGCTGGAAAATGATGCCAAATCCTTTGTTGGTATATTGCAGGACGAAGTTAAGGTATCCGAAGGACTCATTTATGACAGGTCATCGGGTGAATTGGTTTGCTATGTGGACCTTGATCAAACGGGCAATGAACTTCTACGATTAGAAGAATTATTAAAGGACACACGACCTCAGTTGGCCCGTACAATGCTTGTCATTATGATTTTTGGGATTGTAGCAGACTTCAGGTATCCTTATGCCGCTTTTGCCACAAGAAATATTGAATCGGCATATCTATACTCCATATTGTGGGAAACTGTTTTGACCTTGGAAAACACTGGATTAAAGCCTATCTTCATCACATGTGATGGTGCTACCCCCAATAGAAAACTTTTCAATTTTCATCTTGTGCCACAATTGGGTAATACCTACTGAACATGGAATCCATATTCATTTCCAAAGAGGAAGTTATATTTTATTTCTGATGTGCCCCATCTGCTCAAAACAACAAGGAATTGTTTTGCCAACTCAGGCTCTCACAAGATGTCCAGAATGTTATGGAAAGATAACCATACAATAAGTTGGCTCCATATTGTGAGATTGTATGAAGAATTTGTTGAGAACTCTCTCTATTGTAAAACATACAAACTTACAAGGGACCACATTGATTTGACATCCTTTTCAACAATGAAAGTTCACCTAGCTGCAGAGGTTTTCAGTTCAACTGTAGCTAATGCTCTTGAGGAACAGTACGGAGACGAGGTGACAGAAACAGTTAAATTCTTAAGACATATGGACAAATTTTGACTGTCTAAATACAAGAAGCATAACAGAAGGAATCCTATCCAGAAATCAAAACAAGAAGGAGTACCGGGATATTAGTGATCCTCATTTGGATTATTTATTGAATGATTTCTTGAACTTTTTTAAATCATGGGAGGAGAGTGTCATGAGGCGTCCAGGTGACATTTCATTAGAGCAAAGGAGACGTATGATGCTCAGTCATCAGACATTGAAAGGACTACAAATATCTGTTCATTCAATAGTAGAATGTGTGAGGTTCTTGTTGACTAATGGTGCTGAATATGTGTTGACTCATAGATTTAATCAGGACCCACTTGAGGAGCAGTTTGGACAATATAGACAAAAGGGAGGTGCAAATGACAACCCATCAGTGTATGCCATAAAGCACATGTTTTCAGGGATGAAAGTTATAGGTTCATCTGCCCTTCAACCTATAAGAGGCAATATCTCTCAGAAGAGAGGTGCAGCAGTAGCCAGGGTAACTGTTGATGATTCACCTATGTCAAGAAAGAAACAAAAGCGTTTGAATTAAAACAATAACATGTCTTTATTTGTTCACTTCTATTTTAGTTTCCGGATTCCTTCAACGCACCCCTGAGAGATCGGCTCCTTTTAATGCCCTTGTGTTTCCTGCCACCCTTCATTTCCTTCTGTAGCTGACGTCTAGAGTATTTAGCAACAGCTCCCCCACGTACACGTAGGAACAAGTTCACAATAAACTCTAACATTTTCAGTTTCAATGAATCACCACAGGAGATTAATTGGTCCCAATAGTACGAAACCATGTAATTTGTCATTATGGTTTCTTTAAGTTTGTCACATAGGAGTGACGAGGCACACAACTGAGAAAGTTCAACCTTTTTCCTCATCTCGATCTCAAATGACCTCACGAGTAGGTAGAAATTGTTACTGGGGAATTTCAGACCACCTCTGCTCATTTTCTGTGTCCACTTACTAAATTTCTCATTGTACACCCTCTTTGAACTTTCATCAGAAGATGCAAACCATTCTCCCACGTGCATGTCTATGTCTGTACCACAGATCACCTTCTTCTTTAAGACAGCGTGCAAAATGTAGCCTGATACATAAAACAACACTGCTTGGTCATTGTCACTGATTGTGGATGCTGTTTGTTCAAAATCTTTCTTTTGTGCTTCTGAGATATATTTCAGAATATTTTGCATGATGCGGTCCATAAGACATTGGGCAAAGATATGAACAATCCTCGGCGACTCGCTTGTCACTTTCACCAAAATGCTGTGCAGGTCAGACTGCAATTCATCCTTGAGTCTCATCTGATGAAATTTCATCCACAGTTGTTCTCTATCAGCAGAAAGAGAACAGCCATGTCCAAACTTGTAAAAAAACTTCTTGAAATTCTGGGATAAGGACTGAAATAAGTTTTTCCTGAACTGTTTGATTGTCAATACATTCTTTGGCTATGGTAATGAGATGTGGGCCATTCACGGAACACGACGAGTCATTCATTGGATCCAAGATAACTGTAGATATTGACTTAGACAAGACAGCTTTCAGAGCATCCTGCATGTCTGCTTTCTTTGACATGGGAACTGGTGTGTTTGCTGTGCAGGTTGAATCTGGAGGGTTGCTTCCACCAGGAGAGTCTAGTCGATGTTCGTGTGCTAAAATGAAAATGGTATTGATTTATGACATATTCAAGTGACAAATATTGGTAGATGATAATTACTAAGAAATGTATTGACAATTAAGTAATTATGAACTGGTGACCTGATATATATTTGTTAAAACCAAACAACACACATTGACAGAAATAGTGCAATTATTTCAATAGTTAGCCCTCGTCTTGGTGCTGGGCAAACAAGTCTAATAAGGTAAATTTTGCCTTATATCTGTAACACAATAAAATATGGCAAGACTGATGTTTGACGTCTACAATAACGAAAACAGCTTCAAGTATTTGAATAGCATGTGTTGCGTACATTTGCAAACCAGCATGTTAATGCTGACCACCATCATAAAACTGTTTCACAGACAATGTGAAAATAGTGTAAATTTCTGATAAATTGTTTTGTTGAATAAAATGTGTTAATCATTGTTGTCGTTAATTTTAAAGATATATATAAAAGACCATTACAAAAAATTAACATATATTTATGCATGTATATGTACGTAGATTGAATAAACAGAACTCACCTTTAATATCTGATCTGTTGTGTTTCTTGGTAACATGACCACGGAAGCCCCTGATACTCATGTAAGTTTTTCGGCACAGTGGGCAAGCATATCTTGCTTTCTTGTTTTCCTTCTTGTGATCTTTTGCCTGTTTTGGTCCAGTAGTCCACGAAGCTTCGTCATAGACTGGACTGTCAGTGTAGTTGTCTCCATCGAAGCATTCGTCAGACAGTTGCTCTTTGTCATAATCAGTATAGTCGCCAAGGAGTAGGTCTAAATCTAAATCAGAATCGTCCCAGTGTATAAAGTCGCCCATATCGAAGGAAAATGAAAAATAACATGATCGAGTTTGCTTTATAAAAGGATATAAATCCTACAGCCGAAGCATTGTTTACGATACAGCCGGAAGTATTAGTATTCGACATCTGCGTCTGCGCGAAAACAAAGGGAATTAACTTATGACACTAAAGCGTTACATAATATGATTTGCCTGACAACGGAAGTCCTCCGATAAGAGCATGTGCGCATATGCCATGCATCTTGACCACAGCCGAGAGAAAAGCCACAGGGGTCCTCGGTGTATCGCTTACACTCATTACCGTGGCAGTGATCGTTAATGGTAATCTACTGCTGAGGCCTGTCCCTCGGTATATGGTTTCTGGTTTGGTTTTTGGGGAAAGAGGATTGAACATAAATTCATGTATTTATATCCTTACATTCCTGAAACATGACAGGTTGGTTATGCCACTTTCACATTAGTGGAAACAAAAATGTGTTTTCTTTTGAAAAGTACAACTTTTATCAAGAGAGACACAAGTTTACAATTTTACTGACACTAGAAACCATATTGTTAAAGTATTTAGTAATAATAACCCAACCCTTATTAAAAATGTTGCTTTTGCAGTAAGAAACATGTATTTTAAACATCAACTTTTCCTTCAAATGTTTCTCCCTCCATTTTGGTACTCTGTATGCAATATCAATATATATTGGCAGTGTTCAAAATTAGTGCTTGCCCGTGAGCCCGTGGCAGGTAGATCTCGTGTCGGGCCCATAAATCAAATTACTATGGGTCCTTATGGCCTGTAGTAAATTTACATATTGATTTACTTGTCACAATAAGTTAAAGTTTTATTGATGTGGGCCCGAACACTCTAGTCAGGACCTGCCACCTCTAAAGACTGTGGGTCCCGGTGGCAGCCTGATAATTCTTTTCAGATCAAACGCTAGGTGTATATGCTATTTAGCCAATGTTATAACAGTGTCCCATAAGCCAAGTTATGCCATTTTGTTCAACATATAGATATTTTATGATTTGCAGGTTAACTCTTGTATGTTTAACTTGTGACACTTTAATAAACTCTGCTTAACCACAGCATTGTCTTGGACATTTACTGTCAACCACCCTAAACAAACTATATATACCGTATTAGACGTAATAAGCGCCTAGGGCGCTCTCAAAATTAGAAATAGGGGGCTCGTATTAGAATATTATTTTGGTGAAAAAAGAGAGTTGAAACATAAATTTTGTGGTTTATGCTGACAGCCTGAAATGTTTATATACGACAGATATATTTTTCCAGAATTTAATTGCCCATAATAAAGGGTGCATATAACACACGAGTGTGTATTATACGCGAATAAATAAGTCTTTTGTACATTGATCAATCGGAAGGGGTGCTAATTGGGATTGTTCACTAGCCAATATATTAGCAAATATCGCCGTGGGCGCTTATTAGAGCGGGTATAAATCGAATACGGTATAAATCAGGAAAGCTTATGTTAATGATTTAATCCTGGTCATGTGTCCCCTCCGTGGCTACATTGGCCTTGGTCCAGATTGACGGTCACAGAGTCAGGTCTCACCCATAGCCATGGTAGATTTAGGCAAGGTGCTCCAGAGTATTGTCATATACTAAACTGACTAAACACACCAATACGTTGTTTCTAATAGCTGGCATGGAAAAGTGTGTTTCAAAGATACTAGAGTAAGCATGGTAAGTGAGTGAATATTGTAATGAGTTTGATTGAGTGCCACTTTGAATAGTATTTCAGCATCATCATTGCATGTCGGCTTGATGTGGGAGGAAGCCCAAAATGTCTTGGACATTTACAAAGAGAAAGCCATGAGCATGGGTATGGGACGGACAATTCAAGAAACATAATCAGGGCGAAAACTTGGATTCAAACCCACGATCATAGGTTTCTGGCATGCCTAAGGGCTGCAACTCTGCACAGAGAATGGTAGTGTCCTAGAAGACTGGGCCTCCATGCCCCCAGGGTTACATGAAGTTCTCTATCATAATCAGTTGTCAATGTGTCTTGACCAGACACACCAGTGAATGAAAGCATGATGAATTCCATGCTGTAAGTTTAACGGATCAGCTGAGACAGACCAACCAATCAGCTGAGTCAGACCACCAAATCAGCTGAGTCGGACCACCCAATCAGCCGAGTCGGACCACCCAATCAGCCGAGTCGGACCACCCAATCAGCCGAGTCGGACCACCCAATCAGCCGAGTAAGACCACCCAATCAGCCGAGTAAGACCACCCAATCAGCTGAGTCGGGTCAGCTGAGTCGGGTCAGCTAAGTCGGACCACCCAATCAGCCGAGTCGGACCACCCAATCAGCCGAGTCGGACCACCCAATCAGCCGAGTCAGGTCAGCTAAGTCGGACCACTCAATCAGCCGAGTCGGACCAACCAATCAGCCTAGTTGGACCGCCCAATCAGGCGAGTCGGACCACCCAATCAGCCGAGTCGGACCACCCAATCAGCCTAGTTGGACCGCCCACTCAGGCGAGTCGGACCACCCAATCAACCTCCTTTCGGCTGGTTCTTACAAGAAGCCTTAGATAATTGAGGTATAATCTCCCCAAGAATCTTCAAAGGGGAACAGATCTATTCTGGAAGAACTCCAAAGAAATCTTCGCAGTGGACAGAAGGTAATTTTTGTGGTTAAATAAATACCAACAAGAGTACATACAACAGACACATGTCCAAGATTATCAATGGTTCTTGTCTTTCTACACCTTCTGGCATTACGAGGAAGAATAGGTCCCCAGTTACCAATGACTGATTTAGAAGCAACTTAAAAGAGTTCTGAAGCATACCAAAGATGGAAACACAGCGCCCATGCACGCACGCACATACCCACGCACCCACACACCACTCCATCCACCAGTGATCACTTCTTTTTTCCAGAAAGCTGTACCCACACTTAATGAGGAATAGCGCCCACATGCAACAATTGTAACCCCCAACTTAAACATAGACTTACAATTGTCATAGCATGGAGATTGCTTTGTGCAAGTGGGCCCAGTAGTTGTCACAATGTGCACTCTGACTGCATGTGTGTCATCATTCCCCAATGATGTGAACCACTGCTCATGCTATCACCCACTGGTTGTCCTGGCCAAGACCTGAGTATTTGCAGGCTTCTGTGCTACAACTGTTATAATGTTGATGGTTGCATAACACTGCAAGATCATTCACCCAATCCTATCTCTGTGCAGACCATCTCTAGGGTCAAGTGGTAGAGTGTCCACCTGGAGAGCAGAAGGTCCAGTGTTTGATCCCCAGCCGTGTCATACGAAAAGACGTTAAAAGATGGTACTTGTTGTTACCCTGTCTGGTGATCGGTATTAAGGCGATAAAACTAAGACTGGTCAGCCCGGAGTCAGTTTACTGTGTCTGAGTGGGGCATTCATGTCAAACTGCCGCATTGAATCTCAGTGGGCTACCACCATAAAATAGGCATTAGTTCGGACTAGTACAATCAGCTACACATACATACACACATGCATGCACGTTGCAATAGAATAATAATCTTAGACACGACGTTAAACTACATTTCACCTCACCTCACCTATTTCTGTGTTTCATACCGATCTGCAATCCACTCTATCGTTACACAAACCTACTGTTTTATTCTTTAAACAATTTTTTCTGATGTAGTAAGCTCAGGCCCTCATGATACTTCAGGTTAAATCTCAACAACCGTATGTCAGACTACCCCCTTCAATACCCCTGAAATATTCCTTATCTCAAATACTGAACAACCTGACCAACTACTTTCAAATCTACTTAAAAGAAATGACTCACAGACCTTAGTGTTTGATACTGAAATGTTTTCATGCAATACGGTCATAAATATGGCATTCAATATCACATAGGCAATAAACACCATATTTACTACCACATTCAGGAAAGCCAAGCTTTAATTGCACATGACCCCAGTGTTAAGCGTTTGCATATGGGTGTGGCAACAGTACAGTGCTTATGGTGACAGCACTTGGTTTCACAAAGAGCTAGATATTTACACATGATGCCTATGTTAGACTGGGAAATATAGACATTATTAACTTAAATAACTTGTTTTTGATGCTGCTTTGAACAGAAAGTTAGTTACATATTGTGTGAGTGAGTGAGTTGGGTTTAACGCCGCTTTTAACATTATTCCAGTTATATCACGGCGTGTCAGCTGATGCAGGTCTCAGACGTTTACCACTTCTGTGAAATCCACGAGCATGGGTATGGTGCTGACAAACCTAGAAACATAATCGGGGTGAACCGGGATTCGAACCCACAATCATAGGTTTCTGGCGTGTCCAGGGGACACAACTCTGCACTGCGAATTGCGGCGCCTTAGACGACTGGGCCACCCGTGCCCCCTACATATCGTGTGAGCTCAAAGTGAGAGAGTAACCCAAGTGATGCAGTTCTTATTCACAGTTAGCATTCTGGGCAAAGTCACAAGCATGGTTTGGTGCTGACAAATCAAGGATCATAATCTGAATGAATATGAGATTCGAACCCATGATTAGTGTATCCAGACATGTCTAAGGGACATAATTCTGCACAGAACATTGCAGCTCTAGTGGACCCCTTGTGTCCCCCTTAACTTAACTGAACCTCAGCAACATGAAAATTATGCACTCACATAAAGGCAGTGACCCAGTTGGTCAGTCACAAGGCAATACTCACATATGTGTTTGTACTAGTTTACTCATATTGTTTTCAGAAAAGATATTCAATTTGTACACATGAAACTGTTTGCCTGGCCATGCTAAACATAGCTGATCTGTTATTATGCAGCAAGTCGCGGAGTTGTCCCACAGATGACATCCTTACTTTGTCAGCTTTGACGGGCTTAACCTTTTACTAAGAGTCTTAGCTCCTACCAACTGTGCGTCCAACCTCGGATCAGGTCTGACCACCTGATCCATTTAGTCGCCTCCTACAGGGTTATCATAGAACCTACGATCTTACGAGAGTGCCAGTGGCAGGACATGGTGATCAAGGATTAGAGTCAATGACCTGATTACCATCCATGGTCTGTCAGTCATGTGCAACACCTACAGATATAAACACTGGTACACAAATGTCGGTACTTAGAGCAAGTCCTTTATTGCCTTGGCTATTAAAGTATGTAGCATTGAATTGTTCATACCACAACACATACTGGGGTTTGCAGTGTATACTTAAATTCATATTTTACCAGGGTTCACTCTAGTAATTTTCAGACATGGGCGCTTTATGTGAAATTTCAAATATTCCAGAGGTACACCCACACTTGCCCATACAGCACAATGTTAAAATAAAATGCCCTCTTATATTTGAAAATGTTGGCCTTTTTGTCAAATTTAGGGGCTAAAAGAACAAGTCCCCACCCTAGAATTATCCCTGTTTTACACATGTTACAAAAGAAATAACCTCATTTCAGATGTTATCTCAATAAGTAACCTCATCAAACTTTGAAACGGTGATAATTTTTTTACTGTAAGCATTTTGTCATCTTGTTCATAAAGGAACTAATTTAAATCATTTTCAAATCAGTAAGATCTCTTCTATTAATTTTCTGTATAGAAACCATGGTAATGGCACCTGTTTATTATCTCTGACAAAACACAAACAGAAAGAAGGAAGAAATATGCCTAACCATGCGTGTGAAAGTGTGTGAGAGCTTAGTTGTCAAGAGTTATCTCCCTTATGCCTTCTATGCACAAATTTTGTTTTCCACTTTCTTCAAGAATATCATGCTGTGCTTCCTTCTTAAAAAGTACACTTGTCCTTGAATCGCAACACTACACTGAAGCATTCCTACAGAATTATAATGACCACAAAATGCACATCCTAAACCAGGCATTAAATTCAAAATACATCCCTATAAGTACTTCATCATGTTCATTTTTATATTTTGCATAAAGTTGTTTGGGGTGATTGGTTCAGAGTGTCAAATAAATGCTCATTCTGTTCAAGTGACAGCATGCTTACTGATGTTACAGTTATTTGTATTTATTAACTTATTTCAGAGAGGTTTTGTTCTGTTCATAAAGAGTGTGATTATACTTAAAAAGTTACTTGTTTGATTTATGTAGTTTATGTATATAGTGTCCAGTGATTAATGTTCACTACCAACAAGCCAAGCTGGCCGTTGACTCATATATACAACTAACCTGTCTTGACAGTAGCAGGCCCACATTTATATATATCTTCCACTGACACTTTGAAAAACTGTGAAAATACAGCCTGTCCCAGCTACCTAGCAACAATTTGATCCAAAAATAACATACTCTGACTGCAATATCACCATTTTGGTAGAGAGAATTCATCGATTGTAACCTCTACTACCATTGGTCAGCTTCGTGTGGATAACCAATCAGATGCTTACTTTAAGAGATTGTAAACAAGGAAGCTGAAAACCAGGCAATGTCAACACGACTCAAAATAAAATTCAGACAAGATTTACAATAAAGTAAATGTGGTATTTGTTACAGCAAATCTGAACGACTGAAAAATTATAACATGTGCTTAAATTTTCTACTGGACAGTGGGGCAAATTGAAAAAGAAATTCAACTTTCCTGACAGAAATGTTACCAGCCACAGGAGAGCAGGCAAGCAGCTATTTACATACCAGTAGTGTCTGTTTATTGTTCTAATCTATGAAAGCGTGGACCCTAAACATGCTAAATACAGACTAAGTATCAAGTGTCCATGATGAAAGTTCAAGCAGCCAGACAAACAAAATATACACTAGAGAAGTCTATTCAATTTTCAGGTTATGGTTTGTGGCTCCATTTGGTCAAACATGTAATAAAATAAATGAAAGATGTCCATCTGGTCAAACATGTAATAAAATAAATGAAAGATGTCCATTTGGTCAAACATGTAATAAAATAAATGAAAGATGTCCATCTGGTCAAACATGTAATATAATAAATGAAAGATGTCCATTTGGTCAAACATGTAATAAAATAAATGAAAGATGTCCATCTGGTCAAACATGTAATATAATAAATGAAAGATGTCCATTTGGTCAAACATGTAATAAAATAAATGAAAGGTGACAAAGTGTGGCCCACCTGCTGTAGAGTCAACATTCTCCCAGGCCTCTCCTCCACCAAGGACATCATCTACCTCCTTCAACTTGGGGTACTTCTTGTGAGATATCTGAAACACACGCAGGATAACATACACTACTAGTATCATTATCATCAGGTCAGAATAATACAACTTTCTACTTCTCATCACTCACATTGATCACTCACATTTGTCATGCTGAGCGCGAGTAAGTATGGTTTTACGCCGCTTTTAGAAATATTCCAGCAATTTCAAGGTGGGGGAACACCAGGAATGGGCTTCACACATTGTACCCATGTGTGGAATCAAACCCAGGTCTTCAGCGTGGCGAGCGAATGTTTTAACCACTAGGCTACCCGACTACCTTGTCATGCTGAAGATTTGGGGTTGATTCCCCACATGGGTAAATTTGTGAAGCCCATTCTTCAAGTTGGGTTCCCCTGTCACATATTGGGGTTCTTAGTGATGAACAAGGTTGTTGACAGTCATGACGAGGCTTCATTCATGAGTGACTTGATTATGAGCTCCAATGCATGCTGGCTTTTACTAAGGGACATAACTCTATCTAGCTTAGGTAGCAATCACAGGTAGTGCTTGAAACAATATTGTAGAACAAACTGGGTTTAAATCTCTTACATCCTCCCTTCCTACTCTGTTACTGTACTAACACAAACAGTAACAACTTTCTGCTTTTCTACAGTAGTTGATATTTCTTGATGATATCCTGTTGGTGATGGAGTTTTCGCTGCCAGTTTGGATTTGACATGAGTGACTAACCAATCGAGTGACTTTTATTGCGAGTTACGGCAACATCGTATCTTAAATTGTTCCAGTGTCAACTTTGAGTGTCACTAACCAAGTCACCAAGTCTGACCACCCGATCCCCAATTGTCGCTCTTATGACAAGTATAGTCGCCTTTTACAGCAAGCATGGGTGGCTGAAGACCCATCTTCACAGGTTATGTTCAACTGTAACATTTCATTTGTTTGATTACATAAAATGGGGAAACATTGGCCAG
The DNA here is from genome assembly GCF_023055435.1 of Haliotis rufescens. Lineage (NCBI taxonomy): Eukaryota > Metazoa > Mollusca > Gastropoda > Lepetellida > Haliotidae > Haliotis > Haliotis rufescens. The sequence continues at coordinate 17,974,012 of NW_025963779.1, forward strand.
TGTGGTAGGGCTATTTTAGACACCATCCTGGGGACAATTCCCCAAACCTGGTAGTTTTTTTAAATGCTGTTATGGCAATAACAGCTGATGAATGATGAAAGCTGAGGAGTGAATGAGAGAGTATGGTTTTACGCCTCTTGTAGCAATTAATATTCCAGCAATATCACAGCGGCGGACACCAGAAATGGGCTTCACATATTGTACCCATGTTGGGTCTCAAACCCAGTCTTCAGCGTGACGAGCGAACGCTTTAACCACTAGGCTACCCTATCTCCCCATGAATGCTGAGGAAAAATCAGCATATTGCATGGCGAGGGGACATAACTCTGCCAAGAATTGCGGTACAAAAGTACATAAAGACCACCATGCCTCCAATACACTTGACTGCAGACGCTGGACCTACTCTTATAGTTATAAGTGATATGTCGGCCTTTCGGGCCGACATTTCAATGTGTAATACCACACCTTTCTCGTGATATTCTGTATGTACGGACACGTATTGCACGCAAACCGCAAACACTTCGGTCCCTCTTCCACAACTAAAACGTTAGCACATATTGGACAAAATGTCAACATGTTGATAACTTGTTCCCTCAAATAATCCTGTTATGTTGTGACGAAATGTTCACATGGCATTGAGTAAACTGGAAGTAAACAGTACATCTCAGTACATGATAGGGTAATGAAGACTGTTTTTTTATGTGTGTAATGTCTGAGACTTGTTCGGAAATTATTTCTTCATTTGATACAAATACAATTTTAAATTATTACTCAATTAACATTTCAACCTTCAACTTATAATTAAGAGTCAAGAGTTTTCCGTACTTAATCACAAAGATGTCTTTATAATGCTAGATGAAGACAGTTGTTCCAATAATAGTAGTATCATGTCATGTGATTTCAAGATGGCAGCCCCCGTTGTAAACACACGAGAAAAAGGTCTGACAAGTGATTATTCTTTGCGTGTCTGAGATAATTGTTGTCGGAAACACGTTATTTCTGTCTTGAAAGTGAAGACATACCACGCGTAGTTGTCAAACAATGTGAGTATATTTGTTGTGATTGCTCTCTTAAATATTTCGGCCAATATCGCACTCTACTCTAGTTGGCAGGTTGAAGCTAAGCAAGGCTATTGAGTTAATCTAATTAGCCAACACCCTACCACGGGATAGGGTCGGGACGAGTCCCATGTTTACTACCCGGGTACCCAAGCCCCTATTACTTGACCCTACTGTAGGTCTCAAGAGATGCGTATAAACTGTTCATTTGGGAATTGTTTGACAAGAACGACCCAGGGTCTTCCCTAGCCTCTTAAAACTGGGGGTCTTTATGTATCCGTTGCTGTATTACAGAGAATCATATGTCTTTTGAAGGGGGTCATTTTAAGAAAATACTAACTGATGTTAGATTTCGTAATGAATTTAATCTTTATTTTAAAACATGTTATCTTTGTTTTTCTAATCAAGCTGTTTGGATCATGTTCTAAGTGTTCTAAGTATTCTATTAAGTATTCTACACAGTTGCTAATCTAATTACAGTGCTCCCTCACTAGTGCGGCCTTCAATATAGCGCTAACTCTGTTTTAGCCCACGGTAACACATGGCTTCCAAAATGTACTTACATTTTTAATGAACTCAAGTTTTACACTGACAGCTGATCACCGCAAGCATTAACAAATCCGAACTGAAGTACGCAATTCAATCCCATTATTATACTATCTGTTTGATTGTTTGATCGCACAAGTCACTGTTATTTATAGCTACCATGGTCAGATTACCTCTGTTGACACCTTGAAATAAACTTTGGTTGCCAGAGAATGGATACATATATATAAATGTATCATAAATGCCATACTTTAATTCGTTTAAGGTAATATTTGTGGTAATTTGACTATTCAATCGAAATACATATAGCTCTGGAAGTCGCTACATATAGCTTAGGAAGTCGATACAGTGACAGGTCAGTTGTTCCATATGTAAAAATATCCTGCAATTGCAATCAGCTGTACCAAAGTGCTATGCTTATGGTTCTCATAATTTTTAATATACATAGTGAAAGTAGACTAACAAATCGTCTCTGAAATGAATATATTTTACAGACAAAAACAATTGTTAAATTATAGTTATAAAATATAATAAAAAAGCGGCCCAGAGACTTTCTTCATTTTCAGACACTGCAGTAATCTAGACTTGCCAAACATTATAGACTTGCATGGGCTGTATTGGATATATATTTGTTTCAGGGTCTGTATGACAGACTAATACATGTAGTAAAAGCTGCAACTAGAACAACACAATATTGGAATATATTATTCCTGATAAAATAATAATTTCAGATAAAATTTCTTCCGACCATTGCATCCAAATTCATTGAAGTTGTACTTTTAACTGAATCAGTGGTAGATCAGGAGAAAACGTGTGTACAGCTGATTGGTTTACTTAGTTTACGAGAGAATACACACAGTAATCTTAATTTGTAATGTCCAATATTTGTTATTATATTTGCAGATAAATACAAATTACCATGACTACAGTGCTATAATCTCCACGAATTTCCCAAATGCTTCGTACAGGATTTTGAATGTAATGATCGTGAGAAATTTAACATGATGTCGAAATTTATCTTGAATAAAATGAATAATTATAGTTGCTGAGGTTATGATCCATATTCAACAGTTAAACAATCCTAAACAAACTATTGATTCGCTATTGTCAAACAGCAACGACTTTCATTTTGTCATTGATGTATCTATTTCTCACTTACTTGTAATCTAGGATAAGTTGAACCAACTCACAAAAAGTGTTTGAGACAAGTACGCGGTGTACAGAATTTGGAGAAATATATTTGGTTTGTAGGTAGAGAGGGTGTACGCATGTTGTGCATGATACCAGAATTCTCCACAAGCCGTTTGATCAAAGTTAATTACTAACAAATATACAGTCAAAGCTAGGTAAGCATATATATTCTCAGGCTCGAAAATTGGTCTATAATGTTATAAATTACATGAAGAAAGAATGAACAAATAAATCTCAAGCATTGTCAAAAGCTGGCATTGCCATTTACGCTAAGCGCATCAGAGCAGAAGGTATCACTCATGACAAAGGCGAGGGTAGTTTTTTTATCCCAATTATTTCAACCCGTGCGCTATTGAACTTGCCACTAGAACTCATTGTTAGCCGGGACAAGACACGCACATATCCATCGAAATACTTATCGCGGACCACCTTCTACTCCTTACTGGGGGCACGGGTGGCCCAGTTGTCTAAGGCGCCGCGATTCGCTGTGCAGAGTTGCGTCCCTTGGGCACACCAGAAACCTATGATTGTGGGTTCGAATCCCGGTTTGCCCCGATTATGTTTCTAGGTTTGTCAGCACCATACCCGTGCTCGTGGGTTTCACCGAAGTGGTAAACGTCTGAGACCTGCATCACTTCGGGCTTTCCTCCCACATTAAGCTGACACGCCCTGATATAACTGGAATAATGTTAAAAGCGGCGTTAAACCAAACTCACTCACTCTACTCCTTACTTCACAATGGTACATGCCTGTGGGCGGACCTCGTACATAGTCATACAGGGTTAACTGTCAGGCCACAACTCAACTTATCCTGGCTTACCAGAATGTTCACTTCAAGGCATCAACAGTGGTAATCTGATCATGGTTGCACTTTTAATAACCAGACATTGTAATAACAGGAGTAACTTGCATACATCGGTACAGATTGGTTGACATATGTCATTTCCTTATTGGTTATGTTCTCGCTTGGGGGAGGGGGGAAAGACTGCATTGACTAATTGTATAATATGCACACCGACACAACTGTTGTTTGGCAGAAAGAGCTCATTGTACAGAAAAAAATAGTGTTATTGATATGTTTATCCCATTTCATGACCTGACATTGTCACTCGTGGATTAACTTGTTATTTCACTCTAGGGAAATATTGATTTTATATTTGAAGATAATATTTCATAACTTGATACAGAATTAAATAAAATGCTAATTTTCCAAGCTATTGAAGTTAAACCTGATTTAAAGAGGTGGATAAAACTTTGAAATAAGATAATTTATGAAGTCATTCACCATTGGTTTACCGTGCTCTACCATGTCTACTGCACCTGAATATTATGAGGTGTGGAGTTTACAAATTACATCATCAGCTGATCATGGGTAATAAGACAATTTACTTGACATGATGAATTACAGATAATTTTTTTTAATTAATGGAGCATGGATAGACATAGGAAAGATAATTTTAATATTAAGAGGAAAGCAATATAGGAGTAGGTTTGTTACCTGTACATTTGAGGTTACTGAACTGAATTTGGGGCGAAATGTGCAGCTTGTTCCAATTGTGAAAGAAATTTGATTAAATGGCTATATATAGCGCCATGTTAGGCAAACTGGACTTAAAAGAAAGCTGTGGTGGTGAAGGAGTCAAGAGCATTTATTGTAGAGATGTATATAATACACTGCATGTTTTCAAAGAGGCATTGATGCCGTGATATAACTGTAATACTGTTAAAAGCGGCATTAAACCCAACTCACTAACTCAAAGAGGCATTGAACCCACCTCACTCAATCCCTCAAGGCTAAGAAATGTGGAACTTGTCTGTGTGGTGCAGAGGAGTGCTAGTACATAGGTTTGACCATTCATCATGTTCATATAATTAGATACTTGTTGTCTAATTGCAGATTTGTAAGCTTCCAAGATGAATGTCCAGTATGAGAGGCAGATTGACGAGATCACGACGGAGGAACTGCGACCCGATCTCTACTACCAGAGGGAGAGAAATCCTACTGGGCCAGAGAGAAGATGGCCTAAAGTTATTGGAATTGTGGAAATCATCAGTGGATTTGTTACAGCTTTCTTAGGTAAGCTTTGACATGTTAGACACTGTAAATAAAATTTAACTGATTGAAATCATACTCACAGTACCCAAAATATTTCCACCCGATCTTGAAGAGAGTTTGATAATTGGGTATCATGAATCGATTGATACAGTTTCATCAATCATTATCTTCATCATTTGGTCTTGAAAATACATTTCCAGATACTGTTATAAAGTTAAATTTTGTGCTTGCATGAAAAGATATTGTATTATAATTGGTTTAAATGTTTTGAGGATGCATCTGCAGAGTCTTATCTTGAAGTGTAAGCATCTGAACGTCTTGTTAATTAAAATTAATGGATTTACTAGCGTTTAATATCATGCATAACTGACCAATGTGTATGTCTAAGTGTTGGTTAATAAAGGCTGATCAAGCATGTCAACTGGTTTGAAAGAACGTATTGACCTTTCTTGCAACAGTATGTCAATTTCTCCATGGCTGATTGCCATATTTTTAGTCATATTCACCTTATGTTGTGATGGACAGAGAGATGTATCAAAATCATTTCTCTATGACTCGTAACTACATAAGAATTTTAACAATAATATTATCACACTGTTTCTAGATAGACTATTCATGTACATAATTAAACATCCGTTTTAATTTTTTTAAGAAAACAGCTCATTTCATATAGTATTATGTCATCTTCCCGAGGCAAGGGAGTTAACTGACTATAGAAGTTCAGTTTCCACACTTGCCGAACTAGGCTGGAATTATGGAGTTGTATTCTGGCTGAATTAACAAGTATATACATAGTCCAATCAAAATCACGTAATGAAATCAAACATCCAGTTCGTAAATAATATGGATTTCAACGTGCAGATTTAGGTCGACTGCAAGATTTGTAAAGGATGTGTACCATCAACTGGGCATCGTCAGATATTTTCCAGACCTTTTCATGTTTTTAATCAAGATGCTTACGTGATTTAATGCACTTCGCGAGGTAAGACCCGTTTTGTTACAATACAGATCATGTTCATCGATCATATCATACAAATGGAAATGATATGAGAGATGGAATTTGATTGGTCAATAGGTGGGACATTGAAGGGACATAACTCATAATAGCAACTGGTGGCGATACGACTGAGCCCAAAAATTTAAGCCTAGTTTGGCAAGGATGGAAAATGGTCTTTTACAGTCTGTTATCTCCCTTGCCTCGGGAAGATGGTATCATGTATACTACTCTAGAGAAGGTAAAGGACACCCATTCTTTCATATTACTCAAGTTCATATGTCATGGCATGACATACTAACTATGACTATTAGTAATATGAATGAAGCAGGAGTTCTTTAACTTCTTACATGGATGGGTTTTTTTACAAATGGCTACCGCTGAGAACCACCTTGTGTATCACAACACGTCCTACTGTGTACTTCCCTTCACTTTCATTGCCTGAATAATATTAACCCTAAGCGAAGCAGCTGATCGCTATTGCCGGTTATTATTTTTCACACGGAACCAGTCTGACAAGTCACCGTCAAGGCTCCCGCGCACGCGATCGTGTGATTGCGAGAACTACGTGTTGACATAGAATCGTCAAACTGTAACAAATATGACTTTTAACGAGTCAAAGTATGGCATTTAAGATATATGTATCCATTCTCTGTCAACTAAAGTTTGTTTCAAGGCTTCAATAGCGGTAATCTGACCGTGATTGCTGTTAATAACGGTGAGTTGTGCGATCGGAAGATCGCTTCACACACGATTTCGCCGAAATTAATTAAAACATTATTAAAAGGAAATTTGAATAAAATTAATGAAATAAGTTACAAACATAAGTCCAGATATACAAAGAAACTTTTTATAGCCAAACTGTGTAATTACATGATGATTTTGCGTACTTCAGTATGGATTTGTTGACATGGTATTTCTGGTGTTACATGCTCACGGTAATACCTTTCCATGGGGAAAAAAAACATCAAAACTCATTATTTCATGTATAATGCACACCCCCTTCTACACAGCTGTGCTTTTTGGAAAAAATGTGAGCACTGTACTCAAGAAAATATGGTACTGCATAGCAGCATCAAACTGTTTTCCACTGATGCAGGTCATGGTACTGTACGTGTTTGAGACATTCACAAAAGCCGGGGATTGAGCTGCTTCCATTTTGCAACTAATGTAACCACTAGTTACTCTGTGACGTCATACCAGGAATCTTATTATAGCATCTAACATAACTCTTTTATCATATATTGAATATGTTCGTTTGTTTGTTTCTTAATTGTTTAATGCCATACTCAACAATATTCCATCTATATGTCGTCGGTCTGTAAATAATATAATCAAGACCAGACAATACATTGATTGACATCATGAGCATCGATCTACGAACTTGTAATATGATGACATGCATCAACCAAGTCAGCCAGCCTGACCACCCGATCCCTTTAGTCACCTCTTATGACAAGCATAGTCACCTTTTACGACAAGCATGGGTTGCTGAAGCCCTATTCTACCCTGGGTCTTCACGGGTCTATTGAACATATAGAAGTATGAGAAGCAACTACAAAATTCATTGACAAGGTTGTGAGAATTAACTAATTTTCGGCATTCTGTTATTGAACTGAGTGATAAAATTATAGAATAATAAAAAAGATGCAGTATTGAGAAGCATTATAGGAACAGCATAACTTTGATGCCATGTTGAAATGTGTGAGTTATGATGCCACTGACCGCCTCCGTGGTCTAGTGGTAGAGGGTCTGCCCAGGGAGCGTAAGGTCCAGGGTTCGATCCCCGGCCGCGTCATACCAAAAGACGTTAAAAGATGGTACTTGTTGTTACCCTGTCTGGCGCTCGGCATTAAGGGGCTAAAACAAGGCAGAGCTCCAGATAAGCTTTTGGTGTTGTGGGTATTTTACCCATGCATTTTAAAATCATTGGGTATCAGTAATTCTATCTGCGTATTCAAATTTCTTTTACCCACTAGTTTTTACACATGTGGGTATTTAAGTTAAATATTTAAAAACACTATTCATCTAGTTCCCTGCAAACTGGTGTCGTGTGGGTTCGAGAGCTTTATAGGACTCAAAAATACCACGATACTTCCACAAGAAAGTGTGATGGCAAATGATGTAACTGTCATCGTGGAGTTTGGCAAGGTTGACGGAATGCCCGTTTATAATTTCAAAATAAGTTGCTGATTTGCTAATCGAATACGCAGGGTTACTTCACAATATTTTGATGATACACACAAGTTTTATTTTTGTAGCATATCTGTAATGTTCGTTGCGTATTTGATACGCTTGGATTATATTTTACTGTGTATTTCTGCATTTCTGATGCGTATTTCACGCAGATACGCAGCTTATCTGGAGCTCTGCAAGGACTGGTCGCCTCGGAGTCAGTATACTGTGTCTGAGTGGGGTATTCATGTTAAACTGTGGCATGGTATCTCAGTGGGCTAGCACTATAAATCGGCTTCAGTCCAGACTTGTACAAGCAGCCACACACACACTCACACGTACATGCACGTCATTATATAAGTGCAATAATCTTGGACGCAACGTTAAACCCCCTTTTACCTATGATGCCACTAGTGACATAGGACTGCAGCTGCTGCAGTTATGATAGCGATATGTTCCTAAAACAAGCATGTCGGTTATCGGTGGTTATCAGTGTTGACTTCAACTGAATTTGTCCACTGTACAGCAAGTCAGCCAGGGTTCAGACAGTGTGATGTAATTTGCAGATCAATGTCACACTGAACATGAGGAAGGGGAATATTTATCATGTGTCACTTTTATCATGTTTATGAATGATATCATCCAGATATCCATGATATCCATTCGTATTCTGTTGTAACTTTATGAACAGTTTGTCATAACACATTTGAAACTGTATCCTTAGTATCTGTCGACTCTGTTTCATTACGTTCAGAACTCTAGACTAATTTGCCAGCAGAGATTGTTTTCGGAAGTGACATCACTATCTCTCCTATCACTGACTTTGCGCAGAATTTTCTTCGCACATAGAATTATTTGATTGGATAGATTATTTCTTTCAAATTGAGCACAAGTTAAAGCTATGGTGGCAGAAGATATTATGTACTGGATAATGGAGGATGGTTAAATTGCTGTCCAGTGCGTGTGTATTCATGGGGATGCTGTCTTGCTATGACATGCAGTAGATCATGTATATCCTGGTATATACATGGTAAAGGTAAAATTATTCTATACATATTTGTAGTTACCATGCCATATGGAACTCTGGATTTATTAAAAACCCAACAGAATTTATTTAATATCCACAACAATATGATAATAGCACAGCTGTATAATTTTGCATTCAAAATATTCCCCATTATATTTGTTTTCATGATACAGAATACAGATCAGATATGCTTGTCTGAATGCTTTGCTCAAATGTACCATGGATTTTGAATCCTCAATGCCGATTAGTTGACTAGAAAGTTCACACGATGGGACCTGCTATGGTAGCAGAATATTTGATCTGATTTTATGAAAAAGGTCATAAGAATACAGAAAACAATGCAAGGTGTGTATCCTAGAAATGTTATAAAGAAAACATAGCCATGGCTGAACATGCTTAAGTTACCGTATATCGCTGTGTATAAGGCAAGTTTTTCGTACATAGAATTAGGGGGCTTTTGGGGAGGGGGGGGGGGGGGGGGGGTAGGGGTTTAACATGCTTAATATATAGACAGCGATATATTAGATATTTATGTGACTATTAATCTCAAGAATGTGACCATACATTCTACAATACAATTTCTACCAGCAATGTTCATCACTACATACGCATGATGTAGGACAACTGATACTGCGCCCTGTCCAATGGGCTGACACTGATGTAGTGTGCCATCATCAGCCCAAGTGAAACGGAAATGATGAAGTGTCATTTACTAGCCAAGCACAGGTCATGGTGTGATGATATGCCAGTCCAGTCACCATCAAGAGTCATGCACATGACCCCAGTGGGTGTCATACTAAGTAGCTGAAACTTGACACCTATAATAGGATACAGTTGCTTGTGCATGCATGCAGTGTCACAGTGACCCCTGTATACCGGCAGTATAGTGGATGCATGCAGTGTCACAGTGACCCCTGTATACTGGCAGTATAGTGGATGCATGCAGTGTCACAGTGACCCCTGTATACCGGCAGTATAGTGGATGCATGCAGTGTTACAGTGACCCCTGTATACCGGCAGTATAGTGGATGCATGCAGTGTCACAGTGACCTCTGTATACCGGCAGTATAGAGGACACATGCAGTGTCACAGTGACCCCTGTATACTGGCAGTATAGTGGATGCATGCAGTGTCACAGTGACCCCTGTATACTGGCAGTATAGTGGACACATACAGTGTCACAGTGACACCTGTATACCGGCAGTATAGAGGACACATGCAGTGTCACAGTGACACCTGTATACCGGCAGTATAGTGGATGCATGCAGTGTCACAGTGACCCCTGTATACTGGCAGTATAGAGGACACATACAGTGTCACAGTGACCCCTGTATACTGGCAGTATAGTGGATGCATGCAGTGTCACAGTGACCCCTGTATACTGGCAGTATAGTGGATGCATGCAGTGTCACAGTGACCCCTGTATACTGGCAGTATAGTGGATGCATGCAGTGTCACAGTGATCCCTGTATACTGGCAGTATAGTGGATGCATGCAGTGTCACAGTGACCCCTGTATACTGGCAGTATAGTGGATGCATGCAGTGTCACAGTGACCCCTGTATACTGGCAGTATAGTGGATGCATGCAGTGTCACAGTGACCCCTGTATACTGGCAGTATAGTGGATGCATGCAGTGTCACAGTGACCCCTGTATACTGGCAGTATAGTGGATGCATGCAGTGTCACAGTGATCCCTGTATACTGGCAGTATAGTGGATGCATGCAGTGTCACAGTGACCCCTGTATACTGGCAGTATAGTAGATGCATGCAGTGTCACAGTGACCCCTGTATACTGGCAGTATAGTGGATGCATGCAGTGTCACAGTGACCCCTGTATACTGGCAGTATAGTGGATGCATGCAGTGTCACAGTGACCCCTGTATACCAGCAGTATAGTGGATGCATGCAGTGTCACAGTGACCCCTGTATACTGGCAGTATAGTGGATGCATGCAGTGTCACAGTGACCCCCATATACTGGCAGTATAGTGGATGCATGCAGTGTCACAGTGACCCCTGTATACTGGCAGTATAGTGGATGCATGCAGTGTCACAGTGACCCCCATATACTGGCAGTATAGTGGATGCATGCAGTGTCACAGTGATCCCTGTATACCGGCAGTATAGTGGATGCATGCAGTGTCACAGCGACCCCTGTATACTGGCAGGATAGTGGATGCATGCAGTGTCACAGTGACCCCTGTATACTGGCAGTATAGTGGATGCATGCAGTGTCACAGTGACCCCTGTATACCGGCAGTATAGTGGATGCATGCAGTGTTACAGTGACCCCTGTATACTGGCAGTATAGTGGATGCATGCAGTGTCACAGTGATCCCTGTATACCGGCAGTATAGTGGATGCATGCAGTGTCACAGTGACCCCTGTATACTGGCAGTATAGTGGATGCATGCAGTGTCACAGTGATCCCTGTATACTGGCAGTATAGTGGATGCATGCAGTGTCACAGCGACCCCTGTATACCGGCAGTATAGTGGATGCATGCAGTGTCACAGTGACCCCTGTATACTGGCAGTATAGTGGATGCATGCAGTGTCACAGTGACCCCTGTATACTGGCAGTATAGTGAACACATACAGTGTCACAGTGACCCCTGTCCCGTGTTCACCACTAACCATGGACATGCTCAGTTGACAAAGTCTTCGCTTATCACTATTAACCTGTTGGACATGTGTACTGACAGCTTCTGATAAGCCTGTATCACAAGCACATCACTCTTGCCAGTCTCTGGGTGTGATGTGTCTGGTTTTAGTGAGTACACAAGCTACAGCGTGCTTTCATACAAATACTCTCACAGCAATTCAAGGCCATAACACATTCAGTGCAACTGTACTCTTACCTTACATGTCACCAATAGAGATTCAAGTTTAGAATAGGTCCACAGCAACCTATCCTGGCCATAACAGCCACTCAAAAGGATCGCGTGGTCAGGCTCAGTGACTTGGTTGATGCATGTCATAATAGCAGTAACCACAACGGTGTGGGACGTTGCTCACACTATCAATCACTTGTCTTGTCAAGACACAATTATTTTCAGGCCAACGTCAGGATGCTGCTCCACCTGAAGCTTTTAGTTGCCCAAGTCGTGATTACATATAAGGACCCTCATAAAAACACCTGAAATTATGCTGGGTCTTGTTCCACGAAGCGATCTTAGCCCAAAGACAATCATAGCTCGCATACTTTAATATAGACTTGCAACAATCGTAGCTCTGAGATCGTTTCGTGGAACGGGGCCCTGGCAGTTAAGACGCCTTTGACATTAGCTTAAACTGACACAGCCTGGCGTGCTACTGCAAAGTTCCATCCCTGAATGTACATATCTTAAATTTAGTGTCAAAAGTTTCAGTCAGTGTGCTGTATATCACCATGGAGATATGTCTAGCTCAAGTCTGTTATTTGCAATAAATGTAAACATAATAGCATATGTTTCTTCTCTTGCAGGGGCAATGGAGGTGTTTATAGTGCCATTGACGGACAACATCCAAGATACCAATGTAATTTACTTGAGTAAAACCAACTGCTTTGGTGCAGGCATTCTAGCAGGAATAATGGTAAGCTGTAACATATTCAAAGTAAGTATGGGATAAGGATTCCGAATAATGTTGGATGGATATGAATAAACAAGTCTCAATGGTCTGCACATGCAGCCTCCATTATCCAGTGTATTATGGCGCTGTGGGATTCCATGATAGATCGCCATGTCATAAGAGGTGCCGAAGTTCATCGGGTGGTCAGGCTTAGGGAATTGGTTGATGGATCCATTCACCACTAAAGCTTCATTTCAAAAGTGATGTCACAGTCTCATCTCTCTTATCACTAGTTAAGCACAGAATTTTCTCACTCATGAGTTTGAAATTAACACCCAATAAAAAGACACTTCTGAGTTCTGAAGAAGAGTTTGGCCTTGTACAAGCGAGCCAGTGATACATCTAAACTGGAAAAGAAGATCCTGTTTATTAACATGATCAAGAGGGGGTAAGGGAAGTCCTCATGGTATTAGCATTGCCGGTTGTATCTGAGACAGGATGCGACAAAGCAAAGCGAATACAGGAGTGATATTGGTGCATGTTTCACTGAAACAAACAGGGAAATTTGATTGGACATCTGTATTTAGCAACGTCGGCCGGAATCAGAACGAAGCTATATGTTGTGAATTTGTCCCGGATATATTTTACTAGAGGTGAATTATAAAGTTGAAAATTGAGTATGATAGACAAGATGAAACAAATGAAAACCTCTTGGTGATACTACAATACCCGTACCTGAACATGCTGAATTTAACAATACCTGAACATGCTGAACATAGTTCACTCACTTCTCCCAATCCTAGGATGGCATCCCATTAACTGTCTCATAGGGATCTCATCCACTGCTGGATTGCTAATTACATCAATTGTTGTAAACTATATTCAGGTATTCTGGTATCACCAAGAGGTTGGCATGCTTCACCTTGTCTATCATCCTCCGTTTCCTGCTGTATCATTCCTCCATTCTATTATGACAAATATCTTGGACTCATTAGCCACCGTAGCTTGGTTTTGTGGCCTGTTTGAATGCCACGATACTAAATATAGATGTCCAGCCAAATTACACTGTTCAATTTAAACAAGCATCGATATTACCAGAATTTTGCATTCCATCACAAATATTATTAGACAGTTTTGTTGTACTCTTTCTCTCCCCCCCCCCCTCCATCTTAGTATACCCCAGAAAACACATTATCCAGGTAAATTTGTTATAAGTCTTGTGATTCGTTTAAAGACTTGCTGGGACGTGGCTGCATGTAGATGTATGCAGAATTCACTTTCAGAAGGACCTGTGAACATCCGGGGAAGAATAGGTTTTCAGCAACCCATGCTTGCAAGCGACTTTTGCTTGGTTGAGTGGATCGATGGTCTTAATGTCAATCATAGGATTGTCTGGTTCAGACTCAATTAAGCTTGAATATTGCTGAGTGTGGATTTAAACAACAAACAAACAAACAAACAAACAAAACTTTCAGAAGAGGCATTTTGATTGGTTCTTCATTCAAGCTTGTAAGCAAGCGAAAGTCTGTGCTAAGTAATGGTGGTGGATGGGTCCAAGGGATTGGTTGTAATACAAAGGACATACAATACACTTAGTAATTGAGGATGTTTTATTCTCTCTGCTGGGATATACTTTCCACAAACTCCTTTACATGATCACTGGTCTCTTTCTCAAATATAGCAATGTGATAAGATCAAGTGAATTTCCATGAAAACATTTAGGAAACTCTTAAGAGTCTTTCTACTAAGGGGGGGGGCTTGGGTGGCCCAGTCGCCTAAGGTGCCATGATTTGCTGTACAGAGTTGCGTCCCTTGGGCACGCCAGAAACCTGTGATTGTGGGTTCGAATCCCTGTTCGCCCCGATTATGTTTCTAGGTTTGTCAGCACCACACCTGTGCTCGTGGGTTTCACCGAAGTGATAAACATCTGAGACCTGCGTCACTTCAGGCTTTTCTCCCACATTAAGCTGACACGCCGTGATATAACTAGAATACTGTTAAAAGCGGCGTTAAACCAAACTCACTCACTCACTCACTCACTCACTCACTCACTTTCTACTAAGCACAAGGCTGCTGATTGTTCATGCTGGTACATCTACTAGCACAATACAATCTACCATCCAAACAGCTGTTGTAAGTTCAATGGTCTCATCTCCCATTAAGAGTCAACATGGCATCAACTGAAATGTTGAGGCATTAATGCATTAATCAGATCTCTCCTAGTACTTTATTGCTATTATTGTTTTTCAGATTTGCAAACACTTTTTTTTGTAACATCTTCAACTTACGTATCAAAAAGAAGGAGGGGGGTTTATTGGTAAAACTCATTATCAGTTATCAGCTGTGCACGTAATAAACCTGATAGTGGAGGTGTTAGTTCCTGGAAGTGTTTCCTACCTACCAGTTAAATCCTCCCATGGGATATGTACCAAACATCTGCCAGTGCTGCAACATACTTGACATGTACATCTTCCCAAGGCAAGGGAGTTAACTGACCATAAAAGTTTAGTTTTCACCCTTATGTTATGGCTGGAATAACGAGTCTATGCATAGTCCAATCCAAATCACGTAATGAAATCGACAAATGGTTCGTAAACTGCTGTGCAGATTTCTGCCAATAGCAGGATTTGCAAAGCATGTGTACTGTCATTGTGCCAACTTGGTGTCAACAGATATTTTCCAAATCTTTTCATGTTTTAATCAAGGTGCTCATGTGATTTGATGCACTTTGCGAAGTAAGACCTGTATTTTTTACTATATAGACCTTGATCATCGATCAAATCGTCTCTACTGGGCACCGCCATTGATATGAGAGGTGGAATCTGATTGGTCAATAGTAGAGGCATAGAAGGGACATAACTCATAACAGCCACTGGTGGCACTACTATCGAGCGCAGAAATTCCAGCCTAATTCGTCAAGGGTGGAAACTGGACTTTTACAATCAGTTAACTCCCTTGCCTCTAGAAGATGGACATGTATGATAATTGCAAAGTTAATCATGTTGATGAAAGAAACTACACCATACTATACTGTACTATGTATACATGATATAGTGTTTAGTTCACTGATGTTTGTTCGCCGTTGTTTCAGATGATATTAACAGGAAGCACAGCAATACGAGCGTCCATCAGCAAACGAGCTTCAACAGTAAGGACTACTTTGAACTTGAATATTCATTGTCACTGTGTGTACAGTGGGAAGAATTTCAAAACAAATATTTCCCAGATTTGGGCAAACAGGAAATGTTATCCAGTTATGAAGAAAAAATCACAGACAAGTCAAAGTAAATTTATCTTTTATTCATAAACCTGAACAACGTAATTGATTAACAGGTTTTGAAACTACCGGGTTATCGTAAGTTCACCCATGGAAACCTGTAAAATTTCCTTGAGGACTGCCACTTTTACCATGAGGTGATGTCAACACAGCAGATCAGTCATGTGGACTTGTGACCATATAAATTAATGCCTAACCCAGTTGAATATGAATTTGAAAATGAAAGCCTCAAAAGGTTAATATGTGAGTTGATGTAATTAGCCGAGTGTGCTTCTGCAGGTTCAGTGTCATATGGGAGTAAACATTGTATTATTTATTATGCGAGCCTTCTCGTCTGAAGTGTGAAAATGTGTCATTGTAGAAAGGTGATATTTAAAACCTAACTTCACCAAACAAATTAACTTTAGAAACCATGTATGGACACAAAGCCAAAATGAACGACCCCAATTATCATATGGTGGTAAATGATTTGAAGCAATATGTGTGTACAGGTACACCCAAACATCAGGAAATATCTCTCTGAATTATTGGGAGTGTTGGAACATAGTTTATTGGTGCATCAATGCATGAAGTTTTAGTATCAAAATTTATTATAAAAGTAGTTCATGTGACAGTCTGTCTGTTGCATAAGGACACTGATGAATCATACATTTTGTAGAAGGGGCTTTTGAGAATTTTTTTATAAAATATCTTATTTTCAGGGCACGAGATACTTTTTGAACCACTGAGTTTTACTGACCTGTTATCATTCCCTTTGGGTTTTCTAGATATATTTGGGTTTTCTAGATATATTTGGGTTTTCAGTCGATATTTACTATCTCGGGTACAGTCCATTGGGTACTTTCAAACTGATAAGTGACCCTTCTTCAAGAATTGGGGCGGTCAGGTAGCCTAATGGTTAAAGCGTTCGCTCATCACGCTGAAGACCCGGGTTCGATTCCCGACATGGGTACAATGTTTGAACCCTCTTATGGTGTCTGCACTACACAGAAATAGATAAGCACGCTACGGGTTACAAACGCATATTACAGTGGTATTTCAGCTGTTCTTCCTCACAATAACACTTCTGATTTAACTAGTTTGCAGTGGAAAAATGTGTCTGTTTAGTATATTTTCTGATTGTAGTGTTTGGAACCAATCAGTCAAATCTGTAAACCAAATATAAGAAAATATCAATTCTAGATTAAATTATGCCATAGAACTTGCATTAGTATCTGAGTTGTAGGTATTACTGTGAACAGCTTAATACTCTATATACCATATTCGACGTAATAAGCGCCCCGCTCTAATAAGCGCTCACAGCGATATTTGCTAATATATTGGCAGGTGAACAATCCCAGTTAGCACCCCTTCTGATTAATCAATGTACACAAGACTTATTTATTCGTGTATAATATGCACACGTGTGTTATATACACCCTTAATTAAGGGGAATTAAATTCAGGAAAAATATATCTGTCGTATATAAACATTTCAGGCCGTCAGTATAAGCCACAAATTTAAATATTCTAATAAGAGCCCCCTATTTCTTTTTTTGAGAGCACCCTGGGCGCTTATTACGTTGTATATGGTAGTTTGTATGTTTCTCTTCTGCCAGGTATACCGCTTCTACAACCTGACCATGCTGACACTAGCTCTCTACGTGGCATTGACCATCTTCCTCATAACAGCCTACGGGCTGGGCTGGACAGTCAAGTCCAACTACCCAGTGAGTACTCAGCCACTTCATCCAGAGCAACACTCCTCAGAGCTCCAGATAAGCTGCGTATCTGGGTAAAAGACGCATCAGAAATGCAGAAATACGCAGTAAAATAAAATCCAAGCGTATCAAATACGCAACAAACATTACAGATACGCTACAAAAATAAAACTTGTGTGTATCATCAAAATATTGTGAAGTAACCCTGCGTATTCGATTAGCAAATCAGCAACTTATTTTGAAATTATAAACGGGCATTCCGTCAACCTTGCCAAACTCCATGATGACAGTTACATCATGATCATTTGCCATCACACTTTCTTGTGGAAGTATCGTGGTACTTTTGAGTCCTATAAAGCTCTCGAACCCAAACGAAACCATTTTGCAGGGACTATATGAATAGTGTTTTTAAATATTTAACTTAAATACCCACATGTGTAAAAACTAGTGGGTAACAGAAATTTGAATACCCAGATACAATTACTGATACCCAATGATTTTAAAATGCATGGGTAAAATACACACAACACCAAAACCTTATCTGGAGCTCTGCTTCTACGTGGAGACAGGCAAATGTACTATTATAGTAAATCATCAAGTCCAAACACTGCCAAAAGAAGAAAACAAATTAAAATAATACAGAGTGATCTCCCTTCGATTAATGAAAGATTTAGTCATTTTACGTTTGCCTATGCTTGTAATTACATGGTCCTTTTAGATATTGGACTTTGGTTGGTGGTGTTTCGCTGAATTGCAAGTTTTCATCTTTTTCAGCCAAATACCTTCCATGAAGTCCACATCATCTTGACAACTTTCATTGTTTCAGCCAAATATCGCTTCCATGAGGTCCACATCTCCTTGACAACTTTCATTGTTTCAGCCAAATATCGCTTCCATGAAGTCCACATCATCTTGACAACTTTCATTGTTTCAGCCAAATATCGCTTCCATGAAGTCCACATCATCTTGACAACTTTCATTGTTTCAGCCAAATATCGCTTCCATGAGGTCCACATCATCTTGACAACTTTCATTGTTTCAGCCAAATATCGCTTCCATGAGGTCCACATCTCCTTGACAACTTTCATTGTTTCAGCCAAATACCCCTTCCATGAAGTCCACATCTTCTTGACAACTTTCATTCTGTTTCAGCCAAATACTCACATCCATGAAGTCCACATCTTCATGACAATTAGCACAGTGCTGGGTCTGTTGTTTGTCACGTCAGCGTTTGTCAAGTACTATGACCTTGTGTTTTGTGGCGAGATGCAGCTCGGCAAGAAGTGGCTGGAGTGTCTATGTTGCTGCTTCAACAGGCGGGTACGTCAACGCTTCTTCCACAGGGCTCATCAAGACCCCTTGCACGGGGCACAGCAACACACCATCTACGGGGCACAGCAACACAACATGTACGGGGCACAGCAACACACCATCTACGGGGCACAGCAACACAACATCTACGGGGCACTTCAGCACACCATCCATGGGGCACATCAGTAACTGTTTCACGGGGCACTGTTGATCAGCTAATCCTTATTAACAAAAAACGGACTCAATCATGTCAAAGCTTGTTCATCAGTTGTGGACTTTCAAGTTCTGTGAAGTGCTGCTGTTATATTATATGGTTTATTATGTTTATGTCAATGTTCTGATATTTTCTATCATCGAACCATTAACAGAAAAATGTTCACATAAAACAATATACCCTAATTCCTATACTGAAAATGTTATGAATGTCTGGGACCGCCTCCGTGGTCTAGTGGTAGAGCGTCCAACCGGAGAACGGAAGGTCCGGGGTTCGATCCCCGACCGCGTCATACCAAAAGATGTTTAAAGATGGTACTTGTTGTTACCCTGTCTGGCGCTCGGCATTAAGGGGCTAAAACAAGGACTGGTTGGCTCGGAGTCAGTATACTGTGTCTGAGTGGGATATTCAAGTTAAACTGGGGCATGGTATCTCAGTGAGCTAGCACTATAAATCGGCATCAGTCCAGACTAGTACAAGCAGCCACACAAACACACACACATACATGCACATCGCTATATAAGTGCAATAATCTTGGACGCGACGTTAAACCCCATTTCACCTCACCTATGAATGTCCAGGGTGTGATTTTCCTATTTTTAGTTCCTACTGGTGCAGCTCAAATGTCATTTAAGATCAAGCATGTGTGTTCCATGCTTCTCAACAGGAACAGTGCATATGTGTCTGGCTTTGTAGGATGGTCAAATTTTTCTTCCACCGTCAAATCCAAATGAAATACTAGAATCAGGGCAACAAATACTCAGTGACCATAAAATAAAACAACACACAGCCGTGCCAATTTACATTTGTCAGAGGGGTACACAAAGAATATGATCTAGACTACCTGTTGTCGGACTTTCATTTTTGTGGAAGCCTTGGGGGCTGACTGGGTTTAGATCGCTGACTTTGTGTGTTTGCGATTAGGTGCCTCACTCTGAGAGTGTGGGTTTGAATCCCGGACGGCACTCAACCCAAACTATACTTTACTATGAAATTGCTTTCCCAAATATAACATTTGTATCACACACTATAGTTCCAGATTTACTGAAACTTGCCTTGAATATGTGATCTGTACTGCCTGTAGTTGTCTGATGAGGTTTGCTTTTGGAACAGGAAGTAAGATTGTGATTTATAGACAAATGTAGAAACACACATGTCCTATCTCACAGAGTAGGAAACCATTGTTAATAGGGTTGAAGTGAAAATCCACAATTTCAGTAATACCGTTTTCTCCCATCTAAAACTGCATTGTCCAGTTGTTTGAAGATAACCAAGTACTCTGCTGTAACTTGGAACATCATCTGGAGTATGTTTCCTGTTGTTTCTGTGCAGCAGCCATGTTGTTGTTGCAGCCTGGTTTGTTAAGATGCCTCCTGCAGGCTGAAATGAGACGACCGCCTCCGTGGGCTAGTTGTAGAGCGTCCGCCCGGAGAGCGTAAGGTCCGGGGTTCAATCCCTGGCTGTGTCATACCAAAAGATGTTAAAAGATGGTACTTGTTATTACCCTGTCTGGCGCTCGGCATTAAGGGGCTAAATCAAGGACTGGTCGGCTCGAAGTCAGTATACTGTGTCTGAGTGGGGTATTCATGTTAAACTGCGGCATGGTATCTCAGTGAGCTAGCACTATAAATCGGCATCAATCCGGACTTGTACAAGCAGCCACACACACAAACACGTACATGCACGTCACTATATAAGTGCAATAATCTTGGACGCGACGTTAAACCCAATTTCACCTCACCTCACCTGAAAAGAGACAAACTCACACTCTGCTTGTGTTGTATATATGATGACCTCTGTTTTTGTGGTTACTGTTGAATGTATTTTATATAGATTTTGCTTTTGACTGAAATGCTTTCATATATATATCCCAACATAACCCATGTTTATTGTGTGCATACAGTAAATGCATTGTGTTTATATTTCATGCCCTGCCACTATCCTTTAACTGGCACGACACCTCTACATAAAACCCACTGTCACACACATACAGTCTTCAAAATTCATGCTAGTCTACTAGCTCAAGACTACTGTAATTCAGGGATGGTGGATGGGGGGCAGGTTTGTTAATGCTAAAGGTATCCTAAGGGCTAGTTGAATTTCAAAAATGTTGGTGGATATTGCTCTATGTTTCACTATTTGAGCTAGCAGATATTCTTGGTTAATTTCCATTGCTGTACATTGTGTAAAAAATTGATGATGATATATTTAATTCTGAACCAGTTCTCAATGTTTAAATTGTTCTACATATTGGAAGTGAATAAAACGGAGAGAAAACAAAGTAAGCATGTTTGTCGTGTTCATGCAGGACTAGGTACGTATACACTCTGAGGACGAGCGACATGAGGTTTACACTTGTCCTCTGGACTTATCTCAAGACAGACACATTTCTAAGGCAGCACATACACATCCAAACACCACCTATCCAAACACCACCCATCCAAACACCACCCATCCAAACACCACCCAGCCAAAGACCACTCATCCAAACACTTACCATCTACCCACCCAGTGACTCCACACCCTCTCAGTGTGCTCAACCACTCAACCATTGCTCAGCTCCCATCTCTCAATCCAATTCGCTGGTCCAGTCCCAATTCATCCCCAGCTCACCCACACTTAGTGTACTGTTAGTGTTAGTGTAAGTTTTAGTGTTAGTGTTAGGTGTACTTATGTCCAGCATAGAGTCAGCACTGTACATGGATAAATAGACAGCAGCAAATGGTGATTACTTTCGTGAATGAGCACTTTGTTTTTGGTTAAAAGTACAAAAATACAATGTTTAAAAAACATAAACATTTTATAAACATAAAGGCTTATCTTGTCAGACTCACAGCACTTTAATTCAATGATGGGTAATATTACACTGTTCTGAGAGTTGTATTTACCACTGTTAACCTTTTCAACAGAAAATGTTTTCAACGATGTGTTTTATTGACTTCCTGCTTTTGCTAATATTTTGCAATGTGTTTTTCATGATTGCTACATTTTCCCCGTGTGTGAATGTCACAGCAAAATGACTTGAGTGATTAACTTCTGATATTTTAAAATAAGTTTGTATTATTAACACATAACTGAGCATGCTGAGTGAGATAAACAACAATATACCTAAACAGATTAATATTTTAAAGTGTCACATTTTCTATATGTTTTATATGCACTATTCGCACTGGTCCCTCTCAAAGTTTGCTTTACCTAACTTGCCTAATTTGCAAATGTTATATTGTATGACTGCAGATAATTATCAGTCTAGAATGTCATAAAAAGGCTGTTTATTTTACAGTTACTACCAACACAGTATCAACATTGATAGAAAGTTTTTTAGTAAGTAGCATTTTTTATGACAGTGCTTATAACACAGTTTAGCATTTTCCTTACTAGGCCATTGGATATAAAACGCTTTAGCCATACTAGGAGCTTTTGTTACGGAGGATATTTAACTAATACATGCACAACGCAAACACATTATCATTCTTATCACATTGCACTTATGTTCTTATGTTATAGTGATAATTATTATTGTGATTGTGGTAACATTACAAGAATAATAGTTTATGTATATATGTAACAGAACGTAGTTTTAACGAACACTGATATTGTGTGTGTACTAATGGCTATTTCAAGTAAGCTATTTCAAAAGTCCTGATTGCTTCACAATATATAGAGGATATTCCATTTTTCTCTCGAGTAACGGGGAGAGGAGATATTTTCACGATTGGTGTGCTGCACTCAGCAATACTCCAGCTTTGTGACAGCGGTCTGTGTATAATCGAGTTTGGACCAGACAATCTGATGATTGATGTTATGAGCATCGATATACGCAAATGGGATATGATGCCATGCATCAACCAAGTCAGCAAGCCTGACCACCTGCTCCCGTTAATCCCCTCTTCCGACAACATGAGTTGCTGAAGACCAATTCTAGCCCAGGTCTTTCGTTTTTTTTGTCTCAATTAGAATCTGATGTGAAATAGTACTGACACCAAATCGGCGACGCATCAACAATGTCACAGCTTTAGGATCTGTAGACGATCCACAGTAAGATCGTTGGTGCATGTTTGTTTTAGTTCCCCCTCACTAACCCTAAACTAGAACTCACATGAAAGCTGGTTAAGGGAAGCTACGATAGTAAATAGGAATCTGATAAAACAGTCAACATTCCTTGATGACATCCGACCTCCTGCGTGGTCAAATGGTAGAGAGTCTGCCCAGAGAGTGGAAGGTCCAGGTTTTATCCCCGGATGCATCATACAAAAAGACATCAAAAGATGGTACTTGTTGTTACCCTGTCTGTAGCATAAAGGGGCTAAAACAAGGACTGGTCATCTCAGTGTCAGTACACTGTGTCTGTGTGGTGTATTCATGATAAACTTTGGCATGGTATCTCAGTAGGCTACCAGTAGAAGCAGCCACACACACAGACAAATACACACATACATGCATTTCGCTATATGAGTGCAATAATCTTGGAAGCGTCAATCTCATTAAAATCTCATTAGTGATCGCTATTGCTGCACAAAGCTTTGTTCAGGATGAAGATGTAGAGTGTTATCTGACCACTTCATTTATAAATGACCATCTGTCTGGTGACAAGTGATTTAAAATGAGTTTGATATGGTTCACAGAAAATACAGAGTTAAGGTGTAAAGAATTATCGCTTAACCCAGCTTCTAACTTTGCCAGCAGGATGACTATTAAAATGCTTTGGAATCTTTCTCCATTTAGTTTCCTTTGAGGGTTTTAAAGGTAACATACTTCATTCAAGGGGAAGTAACTCTGGTAAAGCAAGGGACTTTTTTATTCTTTTCTGTATATACACAGTACCTGCTTAATACTAAGCCATGTAGAAACGGTGTCATGAATCATGAGAGGTGTTCGATCCAACCAGGCAGCCATTTCCTGTTATATTGAATAGGAGATTGAAAGTAAATTTAGGATCATGGATCCAGTGTTTTTTTGTGCATGTGCAACAGGGTATTATTATCTCATCTGGGCAGTTGCTGAAATGTTATTCTCACTTGTGGTGAATCCAATCTCATTAAAATCAGATCTTAGTTTTCGCTATCGCTAAACAAAGATCCAAGGACTTCCCATTAAGGGTCATGTCAGAACGACCTTTCTTCCAACCAATCAGAGCATCGCTTACCAGATCATGAAAGTGACAGCCGGAAT
This sequence comes from Haliotis rufescens, assembly GCF_023055435.1. NCBI lineage: Eukaryota > Metazoa > Mollusca > Gastropoda > Lepetellida > Haliotidae > Haliotis > Haliotis rufescens. The sequence continues at coordinate 17,998,285 of NW_025963779.1, forward strand.
GAGTTTCTAATCATGCAACCACGATTTATCTAACACGGGGTATTCCGAACGACAGGTACGGGTTTTATGATTATATCCATACAGTCTAGGCCATCTATAAGCCATACCAGAATGGTCTTCATATTAGTTTTAACATTTTTAATCCAGAATACGTCAAAATATGTTTCAAAGCGTAGTCGCCAGTTTGAAACTAGTGTCGTACAGCTCGAGAAAGCTGCCATCTGATTGGCCAATGTCAATTTCTTGTCGGTCATTTCATTGGTCGGTCAAAATTCGCAAAAGGTCGTTTTGTCGTGACCCGTAATGGGATGTCCTCAGATCTTTGTTTAGTGGTAGATTGTGGTGAATCCAGCGTAGAATTAGTGCCCACTAACACAAGCTTGTTGTGAGAGTTGACACAATGCAGTGGTAGTCAGACACTGTGATGTGGCTGATTGCTTGTCATGGTCCCCAGGTGATGTGGCTTATGTGGAGGCAACTGGATGAATATTTGTTTGTTGGTTTGTTGGTTTGTTGTTTAATGCCACATGCAGCACTATTGCAGCTTTCATGACAGCAGTTTGTCAATAATCAAGTCTGGACCAGACAGTCCAGTGATTGATATCATGAACAATCGATCCACGCAATTGGGATACGATGCCGGGCATCAACTAAGTCAGCGAGCCTGACCACCCGATCCTGTTAGTTGCCGCTTACGACAAGCATAGTCACCTTTTATAACAAGCATGGGCTGCTGAAGACCTACTCTACCCCGGATCTTCATGGGTGACTGGATTAATAACATACTGCCATGTGACCCGTGAAGATCCGTGGTAGAATAGATCTTCAGCAGCCCTTGCTTGACGTAAAAGGCGACTAACGGGATCGGTTGGTCAGGCACGCATTGATGTCATTGATCCTAATTGCGTGGATCGATGCTCATGATATCAATCACTGGATTGTCTGGTCCAGACTCAATTATTTACAGACTGCCGTCATATAGCTGGAATATTGCTGAGTGCCGTGTTAAACAACAAACCAACCAAACCAACCTAATACTGCCATGTTGAAACTAGGATATTGCAGACTGCACACATAATCATGTTAACCAACATTCACTCTCTAACATATTCGCGCAATGCTATACTCATGGTGTAGCACTCAGCACATTGCATAAAGGGAGATAACTATGTTACGAGAAATAAATAAGATGAGATAGTGATTTCGTCTGTCATATTTATTTGATGTTAGACTGCAAATGGGGAAATAGCCATACCTCAAGGGAAATAACCTTTATTTCTGTTCACAGCAAGGGTGGTCGCAAACACATTCCAGAATGGCTGCAAGAGGAAGCCAGCCTGCAGGCCTACCCATATAGATCCCCAGCACTCGGTCCTCCCGCTTCTGCTGTCTACGTGTCCACTGATGTGTTCTGTGCTCAAAGATACCATTCAGAACACAGATACACAATGAAGAGAGAGCAGAGTTATCTGCCCTTACTAATAGCTATTACATGTGATATGTTTGTTTCACGTTTGAGTCTTCCCTGGATGAAATATTCTTATGGGACTTGAAAAACTGTTTGGTATTATGTATGTTCATCATTACGAAAATAGATTCATACCTTTAGTTTCTATCAATCTCATTAAAATGGGATGTCCTCAGATCTTTGTTTAGCAGTAGCGAGAACTAAGATCTGATTTTGATGAGATTGAGTTTCTTTTGAATTGGACACTGTACACTAAAAAGAGACTGGGGGGAAACATTGTCAAGTGGGATTCAAATTATATTTTTTTTAGTTTTGTCAAACTTGTGTTTTAGTTCCAAGTTTGAAAAATGCACTTTCAGCAATGACATTTAATTGAAATTGAAACATTTGAAAAGAGATGTTTCATGTATGCTGTTTATCTATATCCAATCTTATTTAAGTTATAGAAATCAGTAAGTATTGTTATTTTTTATATCATGTTGTTTTATCCGTCAATCACACAAACAGTACAGATTGATACCTGTGACTGCCTTATATAGATACAAAACTAAACTAAATTTCCTGTCACTTTTCCTTCTGCTATGTGATACAGATCAGTGCTCATATTTTAGGTGGTTTCTGGGTCCTTAATGTTTGCTGCTATAGCATTTGAATGTGGGACACCTTAAATAACGGTTAACTTTAGGTTCTGACAATACCGCTTTAGTTTTACGCTGAATTTAGAACACTGCATGTCCACACACAAGGAAATCTCCACCGCCATAGAATGCAAAATGTTTATATGTTCTTGTACTGAGTACATGTATAAATGAATTTTGATAACTTAAAAAAAAATTTGTTGGACTGTTTTATATTTGTAAATTATTTCTCTTAGAAATGTTGAAAAATGAAGTTATGCATCTTCCAGTGGCAAAAGTGTTTACTTAATACCAGTAACCTTTGCCACGGGAAGATGGTAATTATGTATCTAACTTTAGTTCATCACACTTTGTGATATACTGTGGCATTTGATCATTTGTAATCTTTATTTATGTTTAACAACATCTGTCTAATGTTCTTATTAATTGTTTGCATCACATATATACATGCAATTATTTAGTTGTAGTTTGTTTACACTTATGTTTTTGTTTGTGTCCTGCACATGCAGCATTTGTATGTGTGATGTGACTGTCATGGTTCATGAAAATCAGGACTCTCATGGGCATTTCATGCTTGGAAGAGAAGTATTTGGAAGACAGCGTGATTACAACCTGTGATCTCACTGACTGTGTGTCATCATACTTTGATAGTGTCAATCCGTTTTCATGCTGTCTATCACTGTTACCCTGGCCCTGATTACTGAACCCAACTATGTGTATGGTGGTTTTCATAGGGATGTATCTAGGGTTCCAAATAATTGCCCTTTAACAGGCAAATTGGGAAAAAATTGGGATATTTTTCAATTTTGTTACTACAGACCCAGAAGATCTGGGGTAGAATAGGTCTTCAGCAACCCATGCTTGTCGTAAAAGCCGACTAAAGGGATCTGGTGATTAACAACAAACAAACAATCTTGTTACTCTTCTTATTTTTGAAAATTCTGAGGTACTGGACATTTTAATTCAAATTGGGAATTTTTACAGTCATTTGCTGACATGGGCTGAATGTCAACCTCTGTGCTGGTCTAGATAGCTCCTTGGATACTTGGATACAGTATGGTGTTTATAGGGTGTTTTGGTAAGAGATGAAAAGCATTAATTAATTTATTTGGCCCTGAGCAGGGATTGGATTCGGAATATAGCAGATGCATGACAATTATGTCATTCATGCCTTGTCAGTAATCCTTTTTGCATTCTTTGAGTATTACTATTCTTAAAAGAACTAATACAGCATTTCACACCCTCCACCCTGACATCAATTAATGAAACTTCTTTGGAGAGCCGTTCTTGAGTTATGTGATCTCAAAATGCCAGTCACTCAGATACGGTTGGCCTATTTTGCTAACGTCATATAATTGGGGAATAATAGAGTAAGGATATTGCACGAATTTACAATAAACCTTGTAATGCAAGATCTCCAAAAGGTGTATAGTTCATATTAGACTTCTCATTTTTTCGGACGGTGGGCTATTCTGTGCTCAACATAAATTATTTGTACACTTTGATTTGAAGATGAAATCAAATGAAAACAACTAGAATTTGTATATAGGTTTATGGCTGCAAGACTGCGTTATGCCTCGTGATAGTCACGTGCACGAAACGTTCCAATATGGATTCCTGTCATGTTTATGGCTGCAAGACTGCGTTATTCCTCGTGATAGTCACGTGCACGAAACGTTCCAATATGGATTTCTGTCATGTTTATGCCTGTAAGACTGCGTTATTCCTCGTGATAGTCACGTGCACGAAACGTTCCAATATGGATTCCTGTCATGTTTATGGCTGCAAGACTGCGTTATTCCTCGTGATAGTCACGTGCACGAAACGTTCCAATATGGATTTCTGTCATGTTTATGCCTGTAAGACTGCGTTATTCCTCATGATAGTCACGTGCACGAAACGTTCCAATATGGATTCCTGTCATGTTTATGGCTGCAAGACTGCGTTATTCCTCGTGATAGTCACGTGCACGAAACGTTCCAATATGGATTCCTGTCATGTTTATGCCTGTAAGACTGCGTTATTCCTCGTGATAGTCACGTGCACGAAACGTTCCAATATGGATTCCTGTCATGTTTATGGCTGCAAGACTGCGTTATTCCTCGTGATAGTCACGTGCACGAAACGTTCCAATATGGATTCCTGTCATGTTTATGCCTGTAAGACTGCGTTATTCCTCGTGATAGTCACGTGCACGAAACGTTCCAATATGGATTCCTGTCATGTTTATGCCTGTAAGACTGCGTTATTCCTCGTGATAGTCACGTGCACGAAACGTTCCAATATGGATTCCTGTCATGTTTATGCCTGTAAGACTGCGTTATTCCTCGTGATAGTCACGTGCACGAAACGTTCCAATATGGATTCCTGCCAGTGTTGGCTGAGGTCGTATTGTCGGGAAGAGGGGAGCTAGTATTATCTCAGTTTCCTCTCTTAAACTAGTTGATGATTTTACTGCTACACTTTGTTTTTGAAGTATCGCGTTGTCTAATCGTAAGTTTGGTCTGGAAGAAACATGTGTCTCTTTCAGACTCAGGGTTTCTAGTGAAACAATCGTGTGTATGCGTTGTTTTCACTTGACTTGTTACTGCTTGATTATCCAATGTAGTTCAGGAATTATTGTCAAGAAAATGACAGACAGGTAAACGGGTTGTGTGCTATTTTGTATGCTTGAATTACGTTTATGCATGATAATTTAGTTTAATAACATAGTCATTTATAATGCTATCAATTGTTTTTCAATCAGCATTAAACTTTAGTAGTATGACAATTCACGTGAAGCTAGAGATGTGAGAATAAGGTTACCAGTGTCGTTTTCAAACATATTTCTCTGAAATTAAACATGACTATCGGTGCCATAGATGATGCAGCAGCTGGAAACGACAAGCAGACATAGAATCACGGAAATCACGTAACTGTCATAGCCTTGGCACTCAGTTGTATATGAGATCAACTGACTTAATTTTTCAAAGTTTGTAAATGAAGTTATCAAATTGTTTTCAACACATTAGATTTTTCAGTGGCTTTTGTTTTGTATTCCATGTCACAAAGGTTTGTGTGAACAGACTTGTTTTGATGGTATACATGATGCTGCGAAAATAATATTGATTCGTGTACCAATCATTTATTCTTTTATGTTATCTTTTTTTGGTATTTTTTACTGACATATATAAGGTGTCCAGTTGGTTGATGTGCCCAGCAGTGTTGGCTCACCACGCGGAGAAGATGGGTTCCTTGTTGGGTGTTCATTGATGTGATATTGCTGGATTATTGCTAAACTATTTCCAGGGAGACATTAACCTCGACCCACTCACTCACTCACTCACGCACGCACGCACGCACGCACGCACGCACTCACTCACTCACTCACTCACTCACTCACTCACTCGAATGTGATCAATCTGGAACAAAATATTAATAAGTGAATCCAAGTCTTGATTATGCGTCCCTTGCCCAGTGTTGAAACTCATCCCGAACTGTGTCAATTTCGAACGCAAAACACAAGTTTCTCGCGACCACAATAGTTCTCGGCCTATAGTTACAACAATGTAGAGGCCGTATCTTTTTAAATCATTCAGATACGATTGCACCTTGTCAGATTATGATCATTTATTAAAAAAAACAACTTTTTATTTATCCCCTATTTCGGAAATGTTCCTAACTTTTCAAAAAGCATGACCTGATTTACGTTTCCCACTATGAACAATTTCCAAACCAAGACCATGAGTAACGTGATCAAGTGGAAAAGTTCATAGTAATCTGGACGGACGTCTTCAGAAAAGCAAACGTAGACAAGCATGTTGGTTTTGTAAAAATAACACAGAGAAGAAACAGGTGATTACAAAAATTGTAGCAACCCACCTTAGAGGTTACATCAGCCGAGAGCCCGATTGTGTCGCTCAGCCGAGGTGACTTAGGCTTCATCAAGCAAAGTTGAACCCGGCAATCCGCAATCTATCAACAATCTGGAACCTCCAATAACAATAGACGACGTAACATGTGGTTTCTAATTCCAGGTTAATAGGTGAAATGGGGTTTAAAGTTGTGTAAATTTCCTCGTAGCGACGTGCATGGACGTGGGTGTGTGGAGACTGTTACTTGTCCGGACTTATGCCGGTTTCATAGTGCTAACCCACTGAGATACCTCGCTGCAGTGTAGCATGGCTATCCCACGCAGACACAGTACACTGACTCTAAGTCTACGAGCATCACGCAGGGTAACAAGTAGCATCTTTGTACTTCTTTTGGTAGGACTCTGCCAGGGGATCGAACCACCGCCTTCAGCTCTAGTGTCTAATTCTAGAATATAAGGGTCGAAATAATGAATGTAATGTGTAATTTCTAGACGATATTTACCCGTGCAATTTAACAAGTAGTCCTGCACCATGACTGGAATATATTTATTTTATGAAAAAATAATAATCTAGAAACGCATACAAAAGCAAGTCTAGCCAGCTCTAGCTAGCTCTATTCCACAGTCATGTCTTTTTGGAGAGAGGACCGGTCGAAATAGCGACCGGTATTTAAGTCCCTTACTTATCATATCATGGAATCCATGTGGCGGGTGTTGTGGACAGATTGGTTGATACGGTGGTCAGAGAATGTGCATTAGAAAATTTATTTGGACACTTGTCGAATTTACATTTCAAGATTGCCCTGATAGGAAGGCTCTGAAAATGTTTATTCTATGAAATCAGCATAGGGATTTTTATTTTTAGTCAAGAAGGATATTAGGTAATATAAGATTTCAGAGACTGTTCAGATTGGTCTGTTCTAGCGTCACATGGTTCCATTGTTTGCAATCATGACCACGCAAAGGGAGTACGTTTCGTTTTCAGAACAGTGGTTGATGTTATGTGCTATTTCTTTGGAGGTTTGGCATTAAGAACGTTTATCTTCAATTTCTCTTTTCAAATAATCGGAAATGACAGAGATAATGGTGAATGATTGATGTAAATTCCCCGTCCAAGATACGCCGGTACGGCAAGCCGTTTTCACATTTATTAAGGAATAACAGATATCTTCAATTGTTTTAAAGATATCGGTATTTTATTTAAAGATATCAATAATGTTTTTAAGATATCAAAAATTAATTAAAGATATCTTAAATTCATTTCTGATATCCATAATATAATTACTGATATCTTAAAATGTTACGGTGATATCAACAAATTAGTTTGTGATATCTCTAAATGTATTTAAGATATCATATAACATTTACCATCCTACAGTACATAAATATATTAGAAATAAATTCAAGAAATCTTAAATTCAATTCAAGATATCTTGAAATAAGTTATACATATCCACAAATGCATTACATATATCTTTAATTCAATTAGAGATATCATTAATTCTGACCGTTACTGATATCAAAAATCCATTTAAAGATATCATTAATAATTTTGATGATATCTTTATATCAATTATTGATATCAGTTATCTAATTTAAGTAACATTATTAATGTAACATCTTTAATAATGGTACAATTGAAGATATCAATAATTAATTATTGATATCTGTATTTAGTTTCAAGATATCCGGAATTGAATGAATGACATCATAACAAAACATGACATTTTGATATCTTTAAATCATATTTTGATATCAATAATCGAATTTAAGATATCTTCAATTCTTTTCAAGATATCAGTAATACGCTTCACCATATCCTTAATTCATTTCGTGATATCTTAAATTTTATTGCAGATATCTACAACTATCTGCATTTAAGATATCTTCAATTCGATTCAAGATATCTTCAATTCAATTCAAGATATCTTTAAAACAATTCAAGATAACTGTAATTCCGTAATAAATGTGAAAACGGCTTGCCATACGCCGGGACTTAAACCATTCTTTCACCGGAGGCAGAAGTTAGATATGCCATTTAGCTCGTGGTCTCAGGAAACGTATGATACTAGGTTCGCGATCCTCGATTCTCACATATTGTTTGTAGGTTTGTCAGCAGCAGACCCGTGTAACGCCAATTCGGCTTAACATTTATTAGGTATAAAATAACATATATCTATCAGGTATAAACGTTGATTTGTGGAAAGAGCAAACGAGATGAACAGTTCACGAATACTGCCAGGCTGGGTTATGTCACAGTCACGTGTAGGCAAATATTTCCAACATGGCTTCCAGCAAGTGCTGGCCGAGGTCCCGTTGACCGAGTGGCCCATGATCACAGATCACTCACATATCACAGAAATATCTCAGGACACCTAAACCGAAGTCAATGTCAGTGTGTACGTGTGGGGAGTTTTATATATACATGTGTACACCATATATAAATAGACTCCCGGTGTGTGTCGCCACGGTCAGCTGATCGCACTGCTTGAAAAGACGTCCTACATTCAATGTTGATTCGTGAGTTGCGCCTCTTTGTGGAGGTAAAGTATTCATTATAATGAGGGAATAATGTATGTCCTCGAGTATACACCCATATACAATTAAGCTGTGTCAACGATTGCAAGTACACGTGTATTCTGCAACATAGGACTCCGTTTATCCGGGTTTCTTATTACATAGTTCTGAACAGAGACGTTTCTGTAAGGGTCTTGATTGTGCTGCAGTCACCCCACATAACTCCCAATCCCAGTACATCCTGTTCAAGAAAGATCTTATTACACTATGTTAGTACGCAGATCTTAGTATTATCTACGTTCAGATATACTATCATATATTTTCGGGGTCGGTCGGGTAGCCTTGTGGTTAAAGCGTTCTCGTCACGCCGATGACCCGGGTTCGATTCCCGCCATGGGCACAATGTGTGAAGCCCATTTCTGGTGTGCCCCGCCGTGATATTGCTGGAATATTGCTACAAGCGGCGTTAAATCATACTCACTCACTCATATATGGCTCGCTGACCAGGCATTTCTGTTGTACTGTAATTTGAGTTGAACAGAATTGCCGTTATACCACGGCGTGTCAGCTTGATGAGGGAGAAAGGATTGAACTTAAAGGTCGTAGACTTTACCACATTGGTGAAACCCACGAGCATGAACATGGTGCTGATGAACCAAGAAACATAATCAGGGAGAACCTGGATTCGAACTCACGACCATAGTATCTGGCACGCCTAAGTGATGTAAATACACACAGCGAACTGCGGCTGCATGGACGTAAGGGCCACCCGCGCCCTCCTTATAATTTGGAAATTAACCCTATCCTGTCGGAATCAGATATATTGGGGTCTCTTCAAGCTGTATGAGACATGGATGCTTGCCACATTAGTACAGTGCCATTCACAAGGGACAATCTGTCCATGGTAATCAAGAACTACAACACATGCACATTTCGCCATAAATATATTATTTCAGAACATAATTAACAACATTTAATGATGATTAGTTTATAAAATTAATATACATCAATCCGTCACTATACCATGTCTTAAACAATTCCACGTATGATAACATTTTCAGTCACTTTGCAGACCAGCTGCAGACACATTGAACACATGATGGCATGACATGGCCAGACACTCACACAGACCTGATGTCAAGATCGGACTAAAGTAGAGACAACATGTGAACAGTCACCGACAAGGGGTGGCAGTTTGTTTACGGGAGTTCCGGTGTTGAGAACCAAGGAAAGACACTGTGACACTCTAGTGAGTGAGTGAGTATGGTTTTACGCCGCTTTTACCAATATTCCAGCAATATCACGGCGGGGGACACCAGAAATGGGCTTCACACATTGTACCCATGTCGGGAATCGAACCCGGGTCTTCGGCGTGACGAGCGAACGCTTTAACCACTAGGCTACCCGACCGCCCCGACACTCTAGTACTGCGTATACAGTTTCATTATGAACGCTCAGTTTGCACCAACGTTAAGTGTTAAGTAAAAACAACAGGGATCAAGGAATTCATCCACACACTGAAAGCGAAGTCAGACTTCATCAGTTCATCTCACCCATTTGACCTTTGATTCTGTGCCCTGTGGAAGACAGTATCACAATGTTCTAATTATGTATTGTCAGGAGGTAGGGACTTGTATTGTTTTGATTGAGTGAAACGCTTCCAACTTGCTGAGGTTGACGATTGTCCAGTCGTTCCTGAATTCGTGAATTCTCCTTCCAAGACCATTGGTGCTGACAAATTTCCAATAACGAGATTAGCACCGTTTCATTGTCTGCCGCCTGATCACCTGATTGGACACCCGGTGTACTAAACGTACACTCTTAACAGTAAAAAAACCGTCCGGCTGCTTTCTGAGACGTTTTTAAATCGTTGTTTCTCGTAGCCAACATACGCCTCTGGAATGACGAGGCGGGGTTATTTCTTAAAGGTGAAGGTCATGCAGGACGTTCGGTTCATGGTGCGTATGGTGGGGGTGGTTCTGGTTTGTATGTCTCAGAGTAAGGAGGGAGTACAACCAGACCCGGAGACGATATAAAAAACACATTCTGTGACATTGGATCTGAATCTACCGGATATCCGGTTTCGCCCGGAAGTGAGTCACGCATAACAGTTTGTTGATAAACATGGCTTGCAATAGTCTGATTGGCGCGTCTCCTGCGTGCGCTGAGATGCCGTCTCTTATAGCGTCGCAGCATGAAACACACAATACAGGCAAATATGGAGAATATTGCAAAAAAGGCCACAATGTAAATCATAGCATCGCCGTTGACTTCCATGTTCTGAAATCAGAAAAGAACAGCCTTTGTTCAATGTATAAGCTTTGTTTGTTTGTTGTTTAACGCCGCACTCAGCAATATTCCAGCCATTTGACAGCGGTCTGTACATAAACGAGTCTGGACTAGACAGTCCAGTGATTGACATTATGAGCATCGATTTACGTAATTGAGATCCAATGATATGCATCAACCAAGTCACCGAGTCTGACCACCCGATCCTGCAATGAATATATGCTTTGTGTTAGACAAAAGGGCGGGATATATTAATGTTTCCGCATGACCGAGTAATTTGGTGCCTTTAGATATAAGTGGTGTGAACCTGGATTCGAACCTACGATCATACGTTATGTCGCACCCGAAGGACGCAACCATAAACACAGTCATGCAACCCTACACATGCTTTGAGTTTACGTCAATGGCAATCGACTTTCAGTGTGTGTTTTGTGTGAGGTATTTCTAATGTGACCGCCAGATGCTATTCTTTGTGGCAATGTATTTTTACTACACGCGTTATACATTGACGGACTTGACCTGTGGTTATCTAGGTCATGTATTGTGCATGGCTGGTTTGGGGAGATGACTCGACAAATGTTCTGCTCTGTTTACAGCTAACATAACCCGTCTGTAAAAAAATTGTAATACATTTCTGTCAAACATGTATACCCCATTTAGAAATAGTATATTGACTCAGAGACGACTAGTCCTTGTTTTTAGCCCCTTAATGCCGAACGCCAGGTAGGGTAACAAAAAGTACCACCCTATGGCGTACTTTGGTGTCACGCGGCTGAGGATCGATCCCCCAGCCTGCCGCTCTCCGGGCGCACACTCTACTTCCACTGGGCCACGGAGGCGGTCTTGTGATATACAAGACTTACATGAAACACATATATGAAGAGTTTACATACCTACGAATGGAGCCAGAGAGTTACATATTCACAGTTCTGTACAGTGCCCCTGACCTCGTGTATGTGACACGCCCCGTTTGTATATCATTCTTGATTGACTTGGCATCACACGGTCTAGAACTTTGTGGAGCAAATATATTGCTGACAGAGCTGAAGTCGTCACGTTTCTGTCTCGCACCCCTTGAGTCACGTGACAGGCCAAGCGAAAACTCACCGGGAAGAACATTTGGGGTAGGGGCGCTCTTTGTTACTATTTATAGAGAGCTTATCGGTGAATATGTTGGGTGCGCTGTGAAATTAGTTTTATTGTTTTGAATGTACGTGAGCATTAAAAGAAGAGACGTAATTATATAATCATAAACAAAATGTCATTAATTGATTGATTCGTTTGTTGATTGACTGGTTGGTTGGTTGGCTGATTGATTACACTGATATATTGATTCATTTATTCATTGATATCATATTTGGTCGCCGACTCCAGGAGAGTCCCTGTCCATTGACAAATGTTGGCAACTAATCTCTTGGATTGCTATGGTCTGGACAGTGACACATGTTGTCAACTCACCTCTAGGATCACTGTGGTCTGGACAGTGACACACGTTAGTACCTCACCTCTAGGATCACGATGGTCTGGACAATGATGCACGTTGTCTACTCGCCTCTTGGATTCCTATGGTCTGGACACTGACACGTGTTGGTGACTCACCTCTAGGATCACTTTGGTCTGGACAGTATCACATGTGGGCAACTCACCTCTAGGATCACTTTGGTCTGGACAGTGCCTCGTGTTCGCAACTCACCTCTAGGATCACTTTGGTCTGGACAGTGCCACGTGTTTGCAACTCACCCCTAGGATCTCTATGGTCTGGGCAGTGACACGTGTTGGCAACTTACCTCTAGGATCACGATGGTCTGGACAGTGTCACGTGTTGTCAACTCACCTCTAGGATCACGATGGTCTGGACAGTGGCACATGTTGGCAACTCACCTCTAGGATCACGATGGACTGGGCAGTGACACGTGTTGGCAACTTACCTCTAGGATCACGATGGTCTGGACAGTGGCACATGTTGGCAACTCACCTCTAGGATCACTTTGGTCTGGGCAGTGTCACGTGTTAATAACTCATCTCTTGGATCACTATGGTCTCGACAGTGGCACGTGTTGGTAACTCATCTTTTGCATCACTAGGGGCGGTCGGGTAGCCCAGTGGTTAAAGCGTTAGCTCGTCACGCCGAAGACCCGGGTTCGATTCCCGACATGGGTAAAATGTGTGAAGCCCATTTCTAGTGTCCCCCGCCGTGATATTGCTGGAATATTGGTAAAAGCGGCGTAAAACCATACTCACTCACTCACTCTTGCATCACTATGGTCTGGACAGTGACACATGTTGGCTACTCACTTCTAGGATCACTATGGTCTGGGCAGTGTCACGTGTTGATATCTCACCTCTTGGATCACTATGGTCTGGACAGTGACACATGTTGTCAACTCACTTCCAGGATCACTATGGTCTGGAGAGTGGCAAATGTTGGCAACTCACTTCTTGGATCACTATGGTCTGGACAGTGGTACATGATGGCTACTCGCAATTTTCGCTCTCATATATTGGCTAAATGACGTCATGAAAAGCTGGACCAATTTTGAGAATGACCTTTATAGCGTCACATTATTCTATTGTTTGCAGTCATGACCTCGCAAACGTTTCGTTATCAGAACAGTGGTTGATATTATTTGATATTTCTTTGGAGGTTTGGCATTAAGTACGTTTATCTTCAATTTGATGCTATTATGGTAAAATATTGCTGTAAATCCGCCGTCAAAGATACGGGGCTTCATTCATCTGAAGCGGAAGTTCGATATTCCACTCGACTCGCGGTCTCAGGATACCCATGATCGTAGGTTCGCGTTCCCCGATGTGTCCAAGTTCTGTCAGCACCACACACGTGTCCGTGGGTTCCACCAAAATGGCAAGCATGTAGAACCTGCATTACTTAGAGCTCTCCTCCTACATCAAGGTGACAATCCCTTAACCGACATACTGTTTAACCGCGTTAAACCCAGCTCACTTCTTGCGACTAAACCATAACTGTTCATCCATATCATACCGAGCATGTTTGTGTTAGAATTGTTAAACCGAACTCACTTACTCAATAAAGGCACATGTCTTTTGTGTATTTGCTATGTTATTTATCAAACTTGAACGCCTCCAAACACTTGGGTCCACGCGGCACTTTCCCTGCTACCTCATACCTACATAATGTATAGGACACAATGAACTGGTGACAACACTCGATTTCAGTGTAAACTGTAAATTTCGGTTTTTAACACAGGGTATTGTCTGCTTTACATTTATAAGATGTAAAGTTTTATTTAAAGCAAAGGGGAACATTATGAACAGTTCACGAATGCCAGGTTGTGTTATGTGATAGTCCTGCAAGTGCTGGCCGAGGTCCCTTGCCAGAGTGGCCCCAGATCACAGATCACAGATCACAGAAATATCCGAGGACATCTATGCCATTGTGCTGTTGTTGTTGTTGTTTTAAGTGTTGAAGAGGTCACCTTCTGCCTTAGCAATGTCTGCTGACCTGTCCCTCTTTGAGACTCATGTGTGTGAGAGATTATATATATACATGTGTACAATATATAGACTCCCGGTATGTGCCGCCAAGGTCAACTGATCGCACTGCTTGAAAAGGCGTCCTACATTCAATGTTGATTCGTGAGTCGCGTCTCTTTGTGGGGGTAAAGTATTCTTTATAATGAGGGAATAATGTATGTCCTCGAGTATACACCCATATACAATGAAGCTGTTTCAACGATTGCACATACACGCGATTCTGCAACATAGCACTATGTATGTCTTATCTCCTGAATTCTCATTAAATAGTTGTGAACAGAGACGTTTCTGTAAGGGTCTTGATTGTGCTGCAGACACGCCACATAACTCTCAGTCCCAGTACATCCTGTTCAAGAAAGATCTTTATTGGGCACGCCAGAAACCTATGATTGTGGATTCGAATCTCGGTTCGCCCCAATTATGTTTTTAGGTTTGTCAGCACCATACCCGTGCTCGTGGGTTTCACCGAAGTGGTAAACGTCTGAGACCTTCGGGCTTTCCTCCCACATAAAGCTGACACGCCGTGATATACCTGGAATACTGTTAAAAGCGGCGTTAAACCCAACTCACTTATTTATACTATCATATATTTTGGGCTTAAATATCATCATTCCTTAAATTGTAAACAAAACGTGAAGTGCGAATCCATTTGATTTATTATCCTGTGGGAATTTCGAATTAGAATTGGTCGTAAGAGATGAATTAATGCTGTTGGGGTCAGATAATTATTTTGGGGTCCCTACAGGCGGTATGAGACATGGAAACTTGCCACATAAATACAGTGCCATTCACAAGGGACAATCTGTCCATGGTAATCAAGAACTACAACACATGCACATTTCGCCATAAATATATTATTTCAGAACATAATTAACAACATTTAATGATGATTAGTTCATACAGTTAATATACATCAATCCGTCACTACACCAGGTCTTAAACAATTCCACGTATGATAACATTTTCAGTCACTTTGCAGACCAGCTGCAGACACATTGAACACATGATGGCATGACATGGCCAGACACTCACACAGACCTGATGTCAAGATCAGACACAAAAGTAGAGACAACATGTGAACAGTCACCGACAAGGGGTGGCAGTTTGTTTACGGGAGTTCCGATGTTGAGAACCAAGGAAAGACACTGTGACACTCTGTGTAAACAGCTTCCTTATGACTGCTCAGGCTGAACAAGTGTTAAGTGTAAAGAATATACAACCGGGATCCAAGGAATTCACCCACACACTGAAAGCGAAGTCAAGCTTCATCAATTTCTCTGTGACGTCAACACAAGGCTTTCAGTCGAAGGCTTCTTGCTAATATATCCCCACTAAATGGTTTATAGAATATCGTTTACAGTACATACATAACACTAACAAAATATATTTAATATACATTGTTTAAGGTATTATATAGGACCTTTTTCGGACACAGTCTGCCAATATTGTTTCAAAATCACGCCCTGGGGTCTGACTATGTTTAGTCAGGGATTTCCAGTGAGCATTTTCTTGTTACCTCAATTGATTTCCTCAGGACCAACTACAGTTTATACATGCTAGCATGTGAACAAATCGTTTATGTAACATACTTGTTCATTGTTAGTCCTTCACAAACGTAAAACTGACCATGTTTTGTAACTTAGTTCTAATGCACAGTGCCATGAAAGAAACTTTGCTTGTCTGTCATTTGAATTATTTTACTTTTTCAATTTGAGTTGGCAAAAAGGCCTCTTGTTATTGCTCATCATTAAACTGAACATCTTTAAATAATTTTTGTTCCATATTTTTCGTGCCAATGGAAAAGTTCATGGTGTGATACACATACCCATTTGACATTTGATTCTGTGCCGTGGGAGAGACAGTGTCGCTGTGTAATCAGCCAATTAATTATTGACAGGAAGTAGGGACTATTGTTTTGATTGTGTTGGAAAGATTCCAACTTGCTAAGGCTGACGATTGTCAGGTTATCGTTCCTGAATCCTCCAACCAAGACCACTTGTGACGACAAATTCCCAATGACGCCATTAACACCGTTTCATTGTCTGCCGCCTGATCACCCTTCACACAGTGCACATCAGCAAAAAGTGCACATCGCCCGGCTGCTTTCTGTGACGTTTTTAAATCATTGTTTCTCGTAGCCAAAATACGCCTCTGGAATGACGACGTTGGGTTATTTCGTAAAGGTGAAGGTCATGCAGGACGTTCGGTTCATGGTGCGTAAGGTGGGGGTGGTTCTGGTTTGTATGCCTCAGAGTAAGGAGGGAGTACAAGCAGACCCGGAGACGATATAAAAAATACATTCTGTGACAGTGGATCTGAATCTACCGGATATCCGGTTTCGCCCGGAAGTGAGTCACGCATAACATTTTGTTGATAAGCATGGCTTGCTGCAGTCTGATTGGTGCTTCTCCTGCGTGCACTATCTCGTCGTCTCTTATAGCATCGTAGCATGGACCACACTATACAGGCAAATATGGAGAATATTGCAAAAAGGGTCATAATAATACCCATGATGTAGGCGGCGCTCTCCATGTTCTGAATAAAAAAAAACAGCCGTTGTTAATGAATATGCTTTGTTTGTTTGTTTGTTGTGTAGACGAAGTTGTACAAGCATTATCGGATGATGTAGCAATATTTGCATATAGTGTTCTAAATTTACAGAATAAGACAGATATGTCCTAAACATATTTTGCTACGCAGGGAGCATCTGTAAATACTAACAAAACTAAAGTTGTTGTTTTCAAGAAATGAGGAAATATATCTAAACATGAGACATGGTTCTTCGGTCATGAAAGACTGGAAGTAATATCATACTACAAATATCTTGGCTTAACAATTTCATATCGAAATTTATTAGTTTATCATTAAATTTAGAAAAATACCTGTTGATTCGCTGTTTAGGATATTTGATGGTAAAATACAGCCAATCCCGGTGTACGGCTCGGAACTTATATCGCCATATTTAAACAAAATTTTATAAATTTGTTCTTGGCGTCGGCTACCGGTTACCAAATAAGGCAATTTTAGCAGAATGCGGAAGGCACCCGATATATATACACCACCAATGTAGGGTAATCTCATACTCGATACGTTTGCTCAGACAACTAGATACACGACACTCTAGACGATGCTATTACATGCTTAAGCGCCTTGGTGACTCTGGGGATATAAACTGGGCTTCAGCTGTTAGAGAAACTCTTTTTTCGCATGGATGTGCATACGCATGGATATCCCAGGATGTTGGAAATAAAATAATGTTCTTAACAATGTTTAAACAACGATGTAAAGAGATGTATTCTCAAGGCTGGTCAGCTGATATCAGATGTTCAAAATCGCTACATGCCTGTTCCATGTTTAAGATGGAAATAATACCATAAATGTATTTAACAAGTATTCGATCTTTATCTGTACGCAGCTGTTTAACGAAGTTCAGGTGTGGTATACATACCCTCAATATACAATTATACAGGCACTCCAAAGATAATGATGTTTTAACATCGATGTGTCCTTACTGCAAATTTTACCAAAAAGATGAATACTATGTTTTATTATTTGTCCAGTTTATGAAGATATAGGAATCAAATACCTGCCTAACTATTATTATACGTATCCATCACAAAGAAAATGTGTACAGTTAATGAACAACAAAAATAGCCACATTCTTCTTGTTTATAAGATATTTGAAAGAAGGATGATACATTGAATATTAATAAAACTGTGTACATCTATTCTGCTATGATATACACGTAGTACTCCACGACGAATTTTCCTAGTACAACAGAATGTCATTGTACTATTGGCCTCATGAACACACCTATACGATATAAATCTGTCTGTCTTATTCTGGATGTAGCCATTCAAATAAAACACACCCCAACGTGTTTGTTGTTTGTTCGCCACACTCAGCAATAGTCAAGCTATTGGACGGCGGTCTGTAAATAATCGAGTCTAGAGCAGACAAGCCAGTTATGACATGTTGAACATCGATCTACGCACTTGGGATATGCTGATATGCATCAACCAAGTCTTCGTGCATTTCTGAAATCCCGTGACACCACAGTTTGATGTCTAGGAACAATTACTCCCGTATGATACACTACAATGTCCTCCTACGTGTTCACAAAGAACATAACACATACCTAAAGTGTACTATTACTTGTTTTGTTCGATTGGCCACTTGAATGATATGATTCAATATTTATGGTGGAGTGTTCAATACATGTCAATATAGGTTGCACATCTTATATAATGCTTCTTAGCCTGTTATATGACACTTAAACACGTATGAATGTGTGAGATGTTTTTTCGCCACCTTTAGAAATATTCCAGCAATATCACGGCTAAAGGACACGGGGAATTTGCCATGTTGGGAGTAATCAAATCGTGACGCGCGAACGCTCCAACCACAAAGTCGACGTCTAGCCTACCCCAATCGCCACTCACAATAAGAATATAACTTTTCATACGTCACTTCCTTGTCTGTTTCATCAGAACATTTCAACCTATTTACCATGGTCACCTTGCCTACCCACACTTAAAACCCTTCAACCATGACACCCTTATGTGAACATACATTCTCAAAAGTCTTAACGCTATGATCAAGAGATCGCCGGACGGCGAGACCACAAAGAACCCTGACATGTCATACTCCCTCAGACAGATTATGACACAATGAATAAATATTTACCGATCTCCTTCCACGAACCACTAGAGGAAAACGATCAGGTTATAGATACATTGATAGTTAAGTACATATAGATGAGTCATGATGGGTGGTAAGCAGAGGCGACCTATATCGATTTTCAATTTGTGTGTTGTGTGAGGCATTTGGCAACCAAATGATACCCTATTCATGGAAGGACTTTACCTTCTAGGGCATTTTTGTGAATTGCTGGTTGCGCGAGATGACTCGACGGATGTTCTGCTCTGTTTACAGGGAACATTACCTGTCTGTAAACATTTTGTTTACTGTCTTTGTAATCCTGCTAAACACATGTCCAAATATGTCAGTGACGATTACTATGACGTGGATGTCCAAAGAAATATTGTTAGCATGGGCTTGTTTGGTAAAACATGCTTAATTGTTTTAATTGGTATTGAAGTCATTCAAAGGTTAATATATAGGTCGTGGTATACTCACATATATGAATAGTGTACATACCTACGAATGGAACCATAGAGTTACACAAGCAAGTCCCAGCTCTATGCAATGCTCCTAGCCTCGTGTATGTCACACGCCCCGTTTGTATATCATTCTTGATCCACTCAGCATCTCACGATCTTGAACTTTGTGGAGTAAATATCTTGCTGTCAGAGCTTAAGTAGTCACGTCGTCTCGCACCCTGTGTGTCACGTGACAGGCCAAGCGCAAACTAGCCGGGTGGAACATGTGAGGTAGGGGGCGCTCTTTGTTATCATGAAAAGAGATATCACAGGTACATGGGTTGGATGTTCTGTGAAATGAATGTTGATGTGTTGGAGTTATCTGAACCTTATAAGGGGTTTTACTTTTAAAGCCAATAACTCATTGCCATTGCTTTCTTGCTAAATGGATTAACTGCTTGATTGAACATGTTTTTCAGTCAGTAATTTTCAGTTTTATACTGATGTTGTTCGCAACGAATGATGAGCAAAGAGTTGTTATTTCACCTCATTATGTTTTTAATAAACATTTTCAACATACAGTATGTGATAATGAAGTCTTGAATTTGTGTCGCTACCACGTGTTGGTAACTGACCTCTTGGGTCACTTTGGTCTGGACAGTGCCACGTGTTGGTAACTGACCTCTTGGGTCACTTTGGTCTGGACAGTGCCACGTGTTGGTAACTGACCTCTTGGGTCACTTTGGTCTGGACAGTGCCACGTGTTGGTAACTCACCTCTAGGATCACTTTGGTCTGGGGAGTGTCACGTGTTGGTAACTCACGTCTAGGGTCACTATGGTCTTGACAGTGCCACGTGTTGGTAACTCACCTCTAGGATTACTATGATCTGGACAGTGCAACATGTTGGTAACTCACCTCTAGGATTACTATGATCTGGACAGTGCCACGTGTTGGTAACTCATCTCGAGGATCACTATGGTCTGGGGAGTGCCATGTTTTGGTAACTCACCTCTAGAGTCACCATGGTCTGGACAGTGTCACGAGTTGGTAAGTCACCTCTATTGTCACGATGATCTGGACTGTGGATCTCGCTACTTAACAGGTTTTTTAGTTAACCGTTATTGAATCATCTGTACGAACACTGATATGAGACACAAATAGTAACTAAAATAATAGTCATGAGGATTGCAATCTATATTTCATGTTCAAATGTAATGATACAATTCAAAGAAAAGACAAATTGCACCATGAACACATTGACTTAGAGTGAGTGAGTGAGTGAGTGAGTATGGTTTTACGCCGCTTTTGGCAATATTCCAGTAATATCACGGCGGGGGACACCAGAAATGGGCTTCAGATATTGTACCCATGTCGGGAATCGAACCCGGGTCTTCGGCGTGACGAGCGAACGCTTTAACCACTAGGCTACCCGACCGCCCCTTGACTTAGAAGGTCACTCCATAGACAATGACTTTAATTTTGCTCCTTTACCTTTGGTGGCACGGGGTCTTGTGTACAGCGCATAGGTCACAAATCAGGTGAAGTTTATCAACGTCGGCCGCGAAAAGTCCTTGGTTGGTTTTGGCAGCCTGGCGTCTGAGGCTTCGGCCCTGCCCCACACTGAAGCACATTTAACACATGTGGCGTCTCCTTGGGCAAGTGACTTTGTTCGAAATGAGCCTCTGTTCACCCATCAGTGAATAGGTACCCGGTAGGATGAGATGGCAACATTCTAGCTCCTAACAGGCAGAGTGGGTTGTATACTCCCCAGGGAGCTGGGAATGATTCTTGAGCGCACAATGATCCAGTGACCGGGGTAATAATAGCGCTTTGAGCTCGTTGGTCTAACTAAAGTGGTAAACGTCTGAGACCTGCATCACTTCGGGCTTTCCTCAGATTCAACTGACGCGCCGTGATATAACTTGTTATAATATTGTTCAAAGCGGCATTAAACATAACTCACTCACTCACCCTCAAACCGTGGACTTGTGTAAGAGTTCAATGGATGAGCACCTCTGACTTTGCGAACTTTCTTTTGCTGATAACCTTATATTTTCCAGTGTGTAGCATATATATAATTAGTATAAAAAGAGAAAATATTAACCGGCTAGCCAAAGTAACACAGAGGCTGTAAAACTGAGTGAGTGACTGAGTGAGTTTGGTTTAACGCCGCATTTAACAGTATTTCAGTTTTATCGCGGCGTGTCAGCTTAATGTAGGAGGAAAGCCCGAAGTGATGCAGGTCTCAGACGTTTACCACTTTGGTGAAACGCACGAGCACGGGTATGGTGCTGACAAACCTAGAAACATAATCGGGGCGAACCGGCTGTAAAACTGACGTTGTGTTTGGTTGTTATATTAATCAACCTTATGTCACCACTGTACTCCTACGTTGTACACCTTTCTCTTTTGTGTTTTTTATCAAGTTAATGTTATTCGTGTGCACGTATGCTCAATGTTGCCTTCTTCAGGGGTCAGTGGTTTAGAGCTTAGCTCATCTCTCGACGAACCGGGTTCAATGTAAAATGGGTACTGCTCTGTGCCAATGTCCCCCGTTGTGATATGGCGAAGTTATTGCTTAGGCGACTTGTGAAATTAAAATGCGTGTTATTTCGTAATGATTATACTATGTGTGGTTATGCAAGTTTTCTATTCGAGCTTATTCAATGGTGAACAAAATGTATTTATGTAACTCTAGTGAGTGAGTGTGGTTTTACGCCGCTTTCAGCAATAATCCAGCAATATTACGGCGGGGCTCACCAGAAATGGGCTTCACACATTGTACCCGTGTCGGGAATCTAACCCGGGCTTTAACCACTAGGCTACCCGACCACTCCTTGTAACTCTAGTGACCGCCTCCGTGGTCTAGTGGTAGAGCGTCCGCCCGGAGAGCGGAAGGTCCGGAGTTCGATCCCCGCCGTGTCATAGAAAAGACGTTAAAAGACGGTACTTGTTGTTACCCTGTCTGGCGCTCGGCATTAAGGGGCTAAAAGAAGGACTGGTCGGCTCGGAGTCAGTATACTGTGTCTGAGTGGGATATTTATGTTAAACTGCGGCATGGTATCTCAGTGAGCTAGCACTATACATCGGCATCAGTCCAGACTAGTACAAGCAGCCGCACAAACGCATACACGTACATGCATGTCGCTATATAAGTGCAATAATCTTGGACGCGGCGTTAAACCCCATTTCACCTCACACCACCTTGTAACTCGAGTAGTTAGGCCAGGTCTCGTTGGATTGCGTCATGCACTGTTTAACTTATGCGCATTGTCATAGACGTGTAAGCTGGAAATAATTATATTTGTTTTTCCGTGATGGGGGTGTTGTATGGAGACTTGGTGTTTTTGCAGCTCCATCTGCAAAACCAGATATATCTTTTAATTAAAACTATAAACCATGTTTTTGAGTGTATGTTTTGGGATAATTTAGCTTTGAACAGTATTACAATTCATACGATATGTCAAATTGATGTGTAAGGAAAGCTTGAACCCACAAGCATGGGCATGGTGCTGACAAACGAGTACAGATTTCTGCTACGCCTAAGGGACGCAACTCTGTCCAGACTAGAAGCTACTGTGCTATCCGTGCGTTCGTACCTGTTCAGTAATCTGGTATTTGTATGTTTTGTTGTTTAACGCCGCACTCAGCAATATTCCAGCTATATGACGGTGGTCTGTAAATCATGGCGTCAGTAAGAGAAATCATGAATATCGATCTGCGCAGTTGGGATACGATGACATGCACCAACCAAGCACCGAGCCTGGTTACCCGATCCCGTTAATCGCCTCAAACTTGAACATGAGCATGACTAATTCTAACCCGAGAGTACCAGCGTCTGTCCATGAGATTTGTTAATTTGGATTCGGAGTCGTTTTGTTGACACAGCTTCAGTGAACCTTGATTCGTACATTATGCAGTGCACTAGTGTGGTTGATAGTGTCGAATCCGGTTTGTATTTAACCTGGATATTTCCAAATTGGTGAGTGCGTGAGTTAAAACTTAACGTCACATCGGCACTATTTTCAAATTATGTTAGTTAACGAAACAGATACTTTTCAAATGAATAATCGACAGCTGATGTTGATAAAAAGACCAAATAAAACAAACACGCCGAGTTTTTCTTTAAATGACAAAGTTAAAAATTCAAAGATGTATTATGCGTTCTACTTGTCTAATTTGGATTATATGTTTTAAGAAGAACAAAATTACCCAAATGTAACAGTTGGGTTCGGCGGTTTTTGCAAGTCATGCATGTAAAAATGCAGTAAGCATGTAAAAATGTGTTTGTTTGTTTGTTTGTTTAACGCCGAACTCAGCATACTCCAGCTACATGACTGCGTCCTGTAAATACTCGAGTCTGGACCAGACAGTCCAGTGATAGACATCATGAGCAACGATCTACGGAGTTGGGATACGATGACATGGATCAACCAAGTCAGCGAGCCTGACAACCCGATCCCGTTAGTCGCCTCTAATGGCAAGCGTGGGTTGCTGAGGACCTATTCTAACCTGGATATTCACAGGTCGTACAGAATATTTAAGAAAATGCCCATAATGCGTGAAGGTATATATATATATGTGGGATGTCATTATAAACGTTGGACATATCAGTCATGAGACCAAAGTGCGAGTGTCCTGTCAACATTACCAAAATAGCTGACATCACGCATGCTCATCAGCCGGAAGAACTGTGTGGATTCAACATCCGGTCACAACCATTAGTCAGCAGTCGGGTGTTTCCGTCACTGCGAGCATGTCCGGAACATCAAGGTCACGGAATTCCATGTGATAGTCCTCACCACTTCTGTAGTCTATCTTTAGTTCTTTTTGAATCCGCATTTCTGCATACGTACAGACTAGCCTGCCTGTGGTGGACCGAAACAGGCTACGTGTAGGTCCCCCATACCTCTTGTTTTTCGTAGGGGAGATCGGGTAGCCAAGCGGTTAAAGCGTTCGATCGTCACGCCGAAGACATGAGTTCTAATGCCCACATGGGTACAATGTATGAAGCCCATATCTTGTTCTCCCGGTCGTGATATTGATGGGATATTGCTTAAAGGGACGTAAAACCATACTCACTCACTCCCTGCTTGCCGTAAGAGGGGACAACATGAGGATTGGGTGGGTACAATGTATGACGTGACGTGACGTGACGTAATTGTACCATCCGTACACCGACACGGTGAGTTATTGCTTGACTCTCAACCGCGTGTTTTCATGAAAAGAGTCGAATATTTACAGGCATCAATGAAAGAGTTCGAATATTGCCAACAACGGCGTAAAACAAGAGGCACCCAGGTGTATAAATCTTGGGAGCTCGCTGTGAGGCAAAACAAAAGTCATCAAAAATAGTTTATTCGTAGAAAATGAAAAATGGGTTTCAAAAGGTCATTATTAAGAGGTGTGTGTATAACTGATGAAAGAATACATTTCAACATGACGGCTATGTACATGACGGCTATGTACATGATGGCTATGTACATGATGGATATGAGGACACAATGTATCATGCGACAAAATGGGATGAAAAGATCAATGTCCAAGTAATGAGATGTACGTTGGAAGCCTTAAAGGCACACGGCCAAAGTTAACAGTTTCAGTTCAACAGACAGGGCTGTACATAATATTCCAATGGCGTTTATCACAGCAATGCCCGATGATGCCATGCAGACAGCATAGATAGGACAGTCCAAAGAATCTCTGCGACCCGTTAAACCAGACCTTCCTGCTGCCAGGGAAATTGACAGGGTAACACATGTCCGGATAAACGAAATATTCCTCAATATATAAACTTCCGGACAAGAGAAAGTTTACATCCACGTTTGAAGTTGGACAAAAAATAAACAAAAAAGAAGTAATTCGATGGGGATGCATTAGATACGGGTATCTTAGCTGTGTTTTGGACCTTACAGTGTTGCGGCGACTGCGTTCAAATGAATACTTTCTTTTGCCTGGCAGTTTATACATTCGTTCCCATCAAAAGCGTCCAGAATAAGGATTTTCCAGATTAACACGGGTCAGAACTAACAAGGTTCCACTGTATATGATGAAGTGGGACCTTCGAGGCCTGGCAGTTTATACATTCGTTCCCACCAAAAGCGTCCAGAATAAGGGTTTTCCAGATTAACACGGGTCCGGACTAAGAAGGTTCCACTGTATATGATGAAGTGGGACCTTCGAGGCCTGGCAGTTTATACATTCGTTCCAACCAAAAGCGTCCAGAATAAGGGTTTTCCAGATTAACACGGGTCCGGACTAAGAAGGTTCCACTGTACATGATGAAGTGGGACCTTCGAGGCTAATGAGAATAGACATACATATAGACCATATTATACGCATTGCAATGTTCATCTAAACATGTACCAGAGGTGATATAGAGGTTATATTATGATTTCTCGTTAGGTGGTGAAGCTTGATCATTCATTTCTACTTTTTAAAAGAATGTTTGCATTGTTATACAGTGATGTTAACACAATGACCTTCCCCTTGATGATAAGTGGTGAGTGTCAGCTCAGTACAATATAATGCTTTTGTTCAAATTGTTTGTGTAACACGGATACATAAACGTTGCACGCTGTCTGTTACCGACGCTTGTGACGTAGGTGACAGCGACGCAAAAGAAATCTACTAACTCACTCACTCACTCACTCACTCACTCACTCGCCTGGTTGGTTGAAACTTCAATCCCAATAATGGATAAACAAAGTCAGTTCGAGCAGCTTCATCTAACAGCAATTTGACCCTAATTATTTAGGAATATCATCTTCAAGGAAGCGAGATACAACCAACAAGCTCATACGGTGCACATACCGTACCTGAAGCCCTGTATCTGGACACTCCAGTATATCAAGGGACTTACGTCTGTCGGTAACCGATAAGAGTCAGACAGGTATAAATGGTTGGGGTGACAGGGCTGTAAATTACTCACAAAACAAATATTAACATTCAATTTGCTACCTCTACGCAGCTTATGAGTATTTGTCGAATACTCCACGGAGGATATTGTTGTTTGTTTGGTGTTAAACACCGCACTCAGCAATATTCCAGCTACATGACGACGGTCTGTATATAATCATGTCTGGAATAGACAACCCAGTGAAGGACATTATGACCATCGATCTAGGGAGTTTGGATACGATGACATGCATCAACCATGTCTGCGAGCCTGACCACCCGATCCCGTTAGTCGCTTCTTACGAGAAACATAGTTGCCTCTTAAAGCAAGTATTGGTTGCTGAAGACCTATTCTAAACCAGGATCTTCACGGGTCTGAGGTCATTGTAACTGTAGTCGTATAATTCGCAGGTGGGAGTCAATATTCCAGTTGTATCAGGTCAGATGTAAATTATCGAATCTGGACCAGGCAAGCCAGTGGTTGATAACCTGAGCAAACTTATAGAACCACGCCGTTTCGGAATGAAAACATACAATCGTGTTGTGGTCACGTTGAACTTCAGAGATCGGCACTTACGACATGCATGGGTCATGATGACCAGTTATGCTTCTAAGTTCCTCGGGGGTCACATTTCATCTGCAGATATTGACATGTCAGTTATTTTATGAAGCACAACACTCTGCAAACAATATGTTACATTTGCGGACTGCAACACAGCTGTGGAAACATCCGCATAACATCAGACACCAGTCGATCATGACCATTCTCTTGCATCCCTTATCTGGTTAGTAAGTTGCCGATTGGACAATACAGTCAATGATATGTCACGTAAACAGGAACCCATTACACCCGTCCATGCCGTTCACGGCGCATACGGCGGGGGAGGATCAGGCTGTGTCGACCTTGAATATGCAGGAGGGGAAGGAAACATGTTTTCAGCTGAAATAATAAACACATTTCCAGAGCATGCGTGATCGAAGTACGCAGCGGGATTTCGAGTCGATGAAATGTCTCCAGAGTTGAAATTTTGCCCACTTCCGGTTACAACCGGAAATGCGTCACTTTGCACATCCTGTTGGTATACGTGACTTGTGGGGGGTGATCCCGCTGGGTAACGTGGGGCAGGGGGAGGGGGGCGGTTTCTCCAGTCTCTTCGGGTCCATTTACCATCCCTCCACTGGCCGCATCGTCTTAGCATCGCCCAAAACATACAGCCTAACACAAAGATGGTCACTAGGATGGCCGTGGAAACCCCTCCAAAATAACCGTCGACCATTCTGAAAAATAACGGTGTTTTGTTTATATTTAATTTATTTTAAAAACGTGTAAAGCGTATCAAAACATTCCTTTTATGATATAATTACCATGTTTATCTATCACAACGTTAAAATGAATACCGATATAAGTTTGATATTTTTAAACTCCATCATATTTGAACAATGCATTTATAGCGTTTTAGATTACCAATGTTTTGCAGACTAACTACGCAATGTTTTTCTTTCCCAAAATACCTACGATGTAATATTATATAATAATCGAAATTAAACCGTTAAACATCTTTTGAAGCCGCAAATATTGAACCCTAGGGGCAACTGTCCAATTTACAGAGTCATCAATGACGTAATGTCGTATCAGCCTGTCGCCAGGTCACCCTACAGGGGGCTGTCCAACAAAGCGATCTTACCTGTACGGCGGCCGTAATCCCCATACTCTAAAATAGATTGCGGTGGTCTAAGGCTAACTACGCTTTGAGGAACGCGGCCCGGGCGCGACCCAGTGTCAAGCCTATATTATATCATATTGCGTTAAAGAGATTTCTCCACTGAAGACTGGCAAGAGGTCACGATTATCTGTTTGGAGTATACTCTGTGTTTGCGACGAACTTCATGGGTTGACTTGAACTAAAATCTGGTTGCACATCCATTTATGATGCGACTCTAATGCGAGTGTGACTGAGTGAGTTTACGCCGCTTTTAGCAATATTTCAGCAATATCACGGCGGGGGACACCAGAAATGGGCTTCACACATTGTACCCATGTCAGGAATCGAACCCGGGCCTTCGGCGTGATTAGCGAACGTTTTAACCACTAGGCTACCCGACTGCTCCTTACATAAGGACACAGCAATGTATTCATTTACATACACGTATAATATATGCATGGACTAATTATTTCGTATTAGTACTACAGAATATGGTAAGAATAACAAATTCAAAAATTTAACTTTAAATTACTGAAACAAATATTGATAATTCAAATTCAATTATTATTATAATCTCAATAATGGGGGGGGGGGGGGGGGGGGGTTATATCGTAATTTTGCTCCACGACTTAGTGATGATGTCAAATAGCAACTGAAGTCTGCTTTCGAACCTGATATTTTTTCATTCTACCAGTCAATTGCTCGATATATTCAAATATTATCTAAATATCTACATCTGCCAATACCTTCGCTACCGTCACACCATGTTCCCATTTAAATGCTGACCCAAAATACCTAAATGTAAATCACACTCGAAATCTCCTGACACCACTTTGTTTGAGCTCCGGGCCACCCTGATATCACATCGTATACCCATAAATATGGCACTCGACACACGGTGTCAAGACTGGTATGCAACTTGAAGCCAAGTATGCAGATGCAAGCAAGGGAAACCAAACACCGCGTGATTATGCATATATAAGACCTGTGCAATGCACAAACATGCACTGTTGATTATACACTACACAAACATGTTTACAACGAGAGAGATGTTTTGTTTATTTAACTCACCTGTCTCACCTTTGTCTATTTGACTCATCTATAGTACATATATATAAAAACAGGTAATTTGAGATGATAAAACACATCAAAATTACAATAAAATACTGAAATGATAAAAAAAACACCCGGAGGTTATTTGAGGCATTAAAGTCTTTTAGAGAATGCGTTAGAGAGAGAGAGAGAGAGAGAGAGAGAGAGAGAGAGAGAGAGAGAGAGAGAGAGAGAGAGAGAGAGGCGCAAACAGACAAATAGACATAAATAAATTCAAAATAGGTAAACGAAAACCGATACTTTTCATATGATAATAGTGTATATATCATGTCGTGACAGATTAAATATAGTCATATGAAAAAGTCGGGAGTTCTTCTACTTCATTTGAGTAGTATACCTAATATTCACGCAATTTTCTTTCAGAAAGACCCTTCTGGTATGAACAATACACCTAGTTCGTCCAAACATCCCCTCCCCGACACCTCGCCATATTCTTACCCAAGCTCACAATCGCCTGGGGGTGTTTACAAATCGATCTTTGACCCCCGGGGAAGTTAAAACTAGCCTTTTTTTCATGCGCTTCAAGTAAACACCTTGTCAAATATTTGAGAATGAAGTGTGGCCTTCGATTTCTGTTAACGACGACGTGACTGTCCCGTTACACAGCAAATATTTTTATCAGGCAACATGTCTCTGCCCAGACTGTCGTTCTGCACTGTTAAGTGCCAATACACGTTACAAACAAGGGCCGCTCCTGTTTACTTTGTACATTCACAGTACAGAAGTCGCGTGGTTGACCATGTAGAACGGATTCCATGTTGAAACCGACGTAAGACACATCACATACACTACAGTTGTGTATATTCAGAACTAAGGACAGTTCCTTTTTAAACAATATCTCAATTCACAAATAACTACTGATATCAACCGGGTCTAACACAGCATTTGCTCCACCGTATACCTTGTTGACGATGTTTTAAATATTACTTACCTGTATACAATCAAGATGAGGAATGAGTGTTGGAATGACCACAATTACCTGTGGGTCACGCGGTTTAAGACAGGTGAACGGTCATCCTTTGTCCACTGGTCTTATCTGGTCACGTAGACGCGTATTTTCTCTGCTGACCAGCGAGACGTTGATGGCCTTCCTAGTTGTTGAACCTGCAGGTCTGGGGTTGTCTCGCACCCTCGGGTCACGTGACATCTTGAAAAGATCCCCTCGGGTGGAACTTATGACGTAGGGGATTTCCTTGTCGCTATAATTAGATATTCCTACCCACCGTTCCACTTTGATAATCCACTTAAAGAAGTCAGGTACGTGACGCTGAGATTTGGTTATATCCCATTAGTTAGACGTCCCAATTGTTAGACATTTTTATTTAGGCAAAGAGGGAATATACCTACAGGTGTAATGGATCAGCCCTAATTAGATTAAAGTACTGCGTAGGGATAGGGGACTCACAGTTTAGGGAGTATATATGTTACAATTTCGTTTAATTAACCTAAATTACATTACTCTCAGCACAGGTTCAATAGGCATGAGATTCACTATGTAAACTATGGAGTAGCTTAATTGTCTTACTGTATGATCAGTTGAAGGAGTTTAGATTATCTACTTATCAAACAAATAAATATGAGATTTGGGTACGTATCATTATCAGTATCGATATGGCTGGTTTAAGGAAAGTAGAGTAAATCACCTCTCGGCGTGGAAGTAAGCAGTTGATATTAGATGGATATATATTTTTTTAAAAACCAGAAACCGCGAGAGGCAAACCTGCACACATTTGAGATGTGTCGTCAAGACGTGCAATGACAAATGTACGACTGTCGGTGATAAATAAACTGTAACAGTTATTAAATGTAAAGTGTACATTACCAAAAACTGTCACAAAGTGTTGTTACAAACTGTATAAAATTTATCAAATGTAAAGTGTCATTAAATGTTAAGTATAACATTAAAGTATCTATTTAAAGCTGCTTTGCTTTGTTTGTCAGATCTTATCTGGACTATTCCACTTTAAAGTCTGAGGTAACAAGCATAAGGATTAGTGTGCACTCAACCGTTTAAAGTAATGTTATAAGCTGTCTAACTATTGGGACGTCTAACTAATGGGAGGACACCTGAGATTTACCTGGATTACGTCATGGGCTGAGACGGCTAAAATGGAATTACAAAATTACAATTAAGCCCTACTACTCGGATTACAAGTGAGGTGTCGGGTATTTCACCACAGGTATTATCCAACTAACATACTGTTCTTTTAATATGCAACGTTACATTGTGTGACGTCATGCGTATCGTCCCTAATGCCCGACTCGGCACGTACTATAACGGCGCGAACAGTCACAACAATGGCACATTTGGTATGAATTAACCAATTGGGAGATTGACTATTTCCCCTTTTTATATTTATATATCAGTGTTGATTTGGTGCCTCGATATTAAGTTTGGCACTGAACTTGTTTAGATACATACATTACGCTAGGAACTATGTAAGCTAATGTTTTCAGTAGCCGATAAGAATGTCGTCGGACCATAGGTTTTCGGACGGCCATGTTTATCGCAATTACTCGCGCTGTGACGGGGAGGGGAGAGGGATTACACAGACATTGTAAATACTCAGATGATGGCTTGTTTATAAGAGTAGGTTGTTTTTTAAAAGTGAATGAGCTGTTTTACAGTTGTTCATGTGATCAGAGAGAAAACTACGACTGTTTCATAAGCGTCGGAAAACCCATAATAATGAGATAATTATTAAGCATGATAGTCGCCGTTAAGCAAGACCCGTGAAGATTCCGGGGTAGAATAGGTCTTCAGCAACCCATGATTGCCCTGGTGACTATGCTTATCGTAAAAAGCGACTAACGGGATTGGGTGGTCAGGCTCGCTGACTTGGTAGATGCATGTCATTGATCATTGATCATTGGATCGATGCTCATAATATTAATCACTGGATTGTCTGGTCCAGACCGCCGTCATATAGCTGGAATATTGCTGAGTGCGGCGTTAAACAACAAACCAAACCAAACCAAAACTTTAAGCAAACTGTGTCGTATATATACTCTTCGACAAAAGAAACGCAAATACCATACATGCTGGCTAATATGTTAGGAATAACTCATATCCACGAGATAATAGATTTATAGGATGCACAAATGAACATACTCGTATGTGCTCATGAACATTTCATATGTGACGTCATAGATCCATGACACGAGATGCACCGTACATTGTATGTCTCGTGCAGGATTAGCGTGTAAAGTATGTAAATCACGTGCAGCTTAAGAATACAGACACTCTGCGGTAACACTTGACTGATTCTTAGTTTTGTCATTAAGTGGCACACGTTGGAAACTTTTTCTTAACGAGGATACTTCTCTCGTTTCTATAGTTCGCGTTTCTTTTGGCGATGAGTATATATTCTCAAACCATGGTCTTCAAAATATATAGCATTACAAGCTTGTAACCCGAGAATTAAAAGCCGCCCCTTGATAGACTCTTGCAAAATTACGATGTTAAGCGCACTTCACAATGTTTGTCTTTTTATTTCTAGATGTACGGAGTTCGTGTGCGAAAATGCCTAGTTGTGGACCTGCAGTGAAGCTTCAACTCGTCTAGTTGTTCAAACGACCCGTGAAGATCCGGGGTAGAATAGGTCTTCAACAACCCATGCTTGCCGTAAATGGCGACTATGCTTGTCGTAAAAGGCGATTAACGGGATCGGGTGGTCAGGATCGCCGACTTGGTTGATGCGTGTCATCGTATCCCAATTGCGTGGATCGATGCTCATGATATTAATCACTGGATTGTCTGGTCCAGACTCATATAGCTGGAATATTTCCTAGCTGAGTGCGGCGTTAAACAACAAACCAACCAACCACCCAAACGATTTTCCGATTGAATTTTTTGACAAAATCATAGTATCTATCTAGCCACAATTGCTTCGCATAGTCGTACTTTACTCTTTGTTCTTCTAGTTTTCATCCAATATATAGACTCATCTAATTTGGATAGCACAACTTGGTGTACGTTAACTAATTATGTTTCCACCAATACCAGTATTGTCACGAAAGGATCGGTATTGAGAAGAGTGATATTTGTCATTTGTTATACAGGGAAACCACGTGGAACACAAGTAATAACTATGATACCCTAAGAACGTTGATATTGGCATCCTTTTAGGTTTTTAGTCCGACATGCAATGAAAACTCCTTAATCCGAACCCCGTTAATTCGACAACCCCACTGTTCACACAATTACGTTAAGGAATCGAACCAGCCCACTGTTTCTTTCTTTGTTGTTTAACGCCGCACTAAGCAATATTCCAGCTATATGACAGCGGTCGGTAAATAATCGAGTCTGGACCAGACAATCCAGTGACTGACATCATGAGCATCGATTTACGCAATGGGATACGCTGACATGCGTATCCCCAACTTGTATTTAAAAATTCCGGAGAGGGCCCCCCCCCCCCCCCCCCCCCCCCCCCCCGCTGGCTATGGTATTTATTCCTAGTTGATGGGAACAGTTACATAACATTTCCGAATCTAATATTTTTTTCTTCCGCGTCGGATATGAAACCCGTCCGGTTCTCACGATAAATTGTGACACTTTCAACATCAAAGCACAGTTCCTTTTGCAGTAGATTGCTCTTTTTCCGAAAAAAGTGCGTCCATTGTTTTATGACGACACCATTGCCCAACGCGGTCAGTGTGGAAATGATGATGATGATCATGATGATAATGATGATGATAGATTGACGCACACACCCATCAACGTCATGAGGAAATCCTGTTTGAGAATACACACAACCGAATGTCACTGGCTGGGTCCCGTGATGAAATAATTTCCTCCTTGCTCTGCACTCATCCCACGTGCTGGGCTGTTTGGACTGATGAAGGTTAACTGAGTACTAACTTTTAAATGTGTTATGTTATTGAGTGAAAAGAATGACTCCTTGTTTTTAACTTTTCACAAAAGGTGTTATCATTTCATAAAATACAATGTGTAAAGCCAAAAGGAATTTCAAGTCAATTTATGTACATTCCAGCAAGTGTTAATGTATGCCAATGTGTGAATTAGACATATAATGTTTATAATTCTTAACATATCAACATATCCAATGCCAATTTATGCACAGCTTGAGGGAGGCGACTTGGTTGATGCATGCCATCGTAGTATAACAGTATTCAAGTGATATCACGGCGTGTCAGCTTAATGTGGGAGGAAAGCCCGAAGTGATGCAGGTCTCAGAACACACGAGCACGGGTATGGTGCTGACAAACCTAGAAACATAATCGGGGCGAACCGGGATTCGAACCCACAATCATAGGTTTCTGGCGTGCCCAAGGGACGCAACTCTGCACAGCGAATCGCGGCGCCTTAGACGACTGGGCCACCCATGCCCCCTCATGTAATCGTATCCCGGTTGTTTAGATTGATACTCATGATGTCAATCACTGGATTGTCTCGTCCAGATTCGATTATTCACAGAGCGCTGTCATATAGCTGGAATATCGCGGCGTTAAACAACAAACAAAGCTTAAGGGTCTTGTCAAGTGAGAGCTTGATCACATGGATACATTTATGTCAGTTTTCCAGCCTCTGTATTGAAAATTGCGTGATGCACGTGCAGATCATGCAGCACGTGCTATTTAGCTGCGCTTTAAGTGAGACAACTGAAGATATTATTCGGATATATACCACTCGCAAAAAAGCTCGTTTCGGCATGTTTTTTCAGTTTTTCGAAGGCAGTACAGTTAATTCCGATTACGACTGTCAAGGTTTTAAGGCATCGTATCTCTGGTTGTTACAGGTAAGACTGAGTGAAATCTACGTCTTGCAGCTCGTATACAGAAATTAGTCCCCAGTACCCCGTGCTTGTCGTAAGGTAACATGCGGTAAGGTAGCCTTGTGGTTAAAGCGTTCGTTCGTCAAGCCGAATGTCCGGGTTCCATTGTCCACATTGATACAATGCGTGAAGACTTTTTCTGGTGTTCCACGCCTTGATATTGCATAAAACCAAACTCAGTCATAAATCGGTCGGCTACAACGTGTGATCTCGCTGATTACGCCGGGGCACGGGTGGCCCAGTCGTCTACGGCGCCGCGATTCGCTGTGCAGAGTTGCGTCCCTTGGGCGCGCCAGAAACCTATGATTGTGGGTTCGAATCCCGGTTCTCCCCGATTATGTTTCTAGGTTTGTCAGCACCATACCCGTACTCGTGGGTTTCCCCGAAGTGGTAAACGTCTGAGACCTGCATCACTTCGGGCTTTCCTCCCACATTAAGCTGACATGCCGTGATATAACTGGAATACTGTTAAAATCGGCGTTAAACCCAACTCACTCACTCACTCGCTGATTGCACCATATAGCTGGTCTTGTGTGGTGTAAAACAATATTCAGTCTGTCTCGCCCTCTCGCGCATTGACCGAAATGAAAGCGAAACTGACAATGTAGTGTCCGACTTGACTTCCCCCTTCAGTGCTGATGACCCCGTGCATTCAACCGAAGACTAAATGATGAGTGGCGGTGTATATGAGTGTCGAGTCACGATTAAGCCATGCTTAGCCATGAGGACCAGGGTCGGATAGTCTAGCTCGCTGACATGGTTGATGCATGTCATCGTATCCCATTGCGTTGATCGATGCTCATGATGTCAGTCACTGGATTGTCTGGTCCAGACACGATTATTCACAGACCGCCGTCATATAGCTGGAATATTGCTGAGTGCGGTGTTAAACAACAAATAAACAAACAAACAAACACTAATAGATATATCATAAATGTGCCATTATTTTTTACGCGCAATGGAATCAGTTAAGCCAGATAATCTAGACTGATTGTTCTCTGCCGTTGACGCTTTATATACACTTTGAATATTACAGTTTACCAATAGCATCCTGTCAGCGGAGTTACGTCCCTTAGCTGTTCATGGATCCGCTGGCTCTGGATTCGAAACCCGAATTCGCATCGATAATGTCAGGACTATATCCGTGCTCGTTGATTTCAAGAAAATTGTAAACCTCGAAAGCTAGACTGATATGTAACTTTGACCTTTCTTTCAATCTTAATCTGGCACTCGGGGATATGAGTGAAGTGGTGTACCAACCGCCTTTGTACTCACTCAACCATCCACGACATATAACACTCATCCAAAGAAAAAGCATAGGTTAGCTGCAGTTTATGCGACGCATAAAGCGTTCATGGTTTTGTTTAAAACATCACTAGTTAAGAGTGAATGAGTATGGGTTTACGCCGCTTTTAGCAATATTCCAGCAATATCACGGCGGGGGACACCAGAACACTAGTTAAGAAATACCTACTGACACGTTTATAGTTTAGCGCTCTCCTCAACGCCCGAGACGTCAGTCGCAGCGCTGAGGTCCATATCTCAAGACTGTCTCCTAGGCCCTAGAGAACAAATTTAGACAGTGAGTGAGTGAGTTTGGTTTAACGCCGCTTTTAGCAATATTCCAGCAATATCACGGCGGGAGACACCAGAATTGTACCCATGTCGGGATTCGAACCCGGATCTTCGGCGTGACGAGCGAACGCTTTAACCACTAGGCTACCCGACCGACCCTAAATTAAGACAGGAATCCTAATCAAGTCTCAAATTATGTGGCAAGTTTAGATTGCCTCAGGTCGAAATTATGCATTATTCTGGGCTCCATTTGGATTCTGTTATATATTTTGTAGGTATATATTTTTAAATAAGATAACTTGATTTCTGGGATTAAAATGATGTAAGTGTATGGGACACAAGTCACCGACTTTAACCACGTGGGCCATGATCACGATGCGGTATGCGCGGCGACGCTAACCCGTGAACCGAGGCTCGCTGGCCCTCTCGTCTGACCTCGGTTATTCAACCCTCCGAAACAATGGGCAAAACGTATCCTAGTGGTATAAACGAAGAGAGCCAGTGTTTGACATGTTCAGACAACTTGACTGTGAGGAAAACACTAGTCCTGTGGCACAAGTTTACAACGCCTTGTGGAAGTAACTTACTTCCTATCTCCTGCTAGCTCATTGTTGATTCAGAGGAAAACTCGAGCGGGTTCATATTTCATTTCTCCCAGCGATAGGGAAGAAAGTCGCACCAGCAATTATAATCTCTCGTCGATGTTAAGATATATATCATTCATATGACAGATGAGATGTCACTTTGACCGCGGACGTGAGAGAAGAAAACGTACATGTATTATTTTGTGAGGTGAAGTGAAATGGGGTTTTGCGTAGCGTTCAAGAACATTACACTATATATATGGACGTGGCGTGCATGAACGCGTGTGTGTGGCTGCTTGTACTAGTCCCGAGTAATGATGGTTTCATAGTGCACTGTTTCTTTGTTTGTTTGGAGCACGGGTGGCCCAGTGGTCTAAGGCGCCGCGATTCGCTAAGCAGAGTTGCGTCCCTTGGGCACGCCAGAAACATATGATTATGGGGTTCGAATCCCGGTTCGCCCCGATTATGTTTCTAGGTTTGTCAGCACCATACCCGTGCTCGTGGGTTTCACCGAAGTGGTAAACGTCTGAGACCTGCATCACTTCGGACTTTCCTCCCACATTAAGCTGACACGCCGGGATATAACTGAAATACTGTTAAAAGCGGCGATAAGCCCAACTCACTCACTCACTCACTCTTTGTTTGTTTGTTTGTTGTTTAACGCCGCATTCGGCAATATTCAAGCGATATGACGGCGGTCAGTAAATAATCGAGTATGAAACAGACAAGCCAGTGATTGACATTATGAGCATCGATCTACAGAGTTTGGATTCCATGACATGCATCAACCAAGTCAGCGAGCCTGACCACCCGATCATGTTAGTTACCTCTTACGATAAGCATTGTCGCCTTTTACTATTCTACCCCGGATCTTCACGGGTCTGCTAGACCGCTGAGAAACCATGCCGCACTTTAACATGAATACCCCACACTGTACTTACTCCGACCAGTCCTTATTTTATTCCTTAATGCCGAGTGCCAGGCAGGGTAAGAACAAGTACCATCGTTTAACGTCATTTGGTATGACGGGGCCGGTGATCGAAGTTCCTTTCTTTTGAGAGACGTTCTATCCCCTTGACCACGCAAGCGGTCTATAGCGGCGTAAAAACTATATATGTTGTTGCATTTCTTAACCCGCAGCAGTTATTTTGATTCAATACCTTCCGTAAAAATAATAAATTGCATATATTGATAAAAGACCATGCTTCAGAATGAGAATTGAGTGATTTAGGACGTTGCGGTGAAAATGTCACGGTATTCTGTCTTGGCTCAATTCGTCTTGCCAAATTGGTGAAACCCATGAGCACAGGGATGGTGCTGACGAAACTAGACACATACTGTAATCAGGGTTAATCAGGGATTTGTACCCACCATCATAGGTTTCTGGCACGCCAAGGGGACGCAACTCCGCGCAGCGAATTGCGGCGCGTTAGACGACTCGGCCCCCTGTAAACCCTCATAGTTATGAAATAATGTCCTTTGTAGATGGTCCCAACTGTCGCCGGAATACAGGATTTGCGGATTAACGGGGTTCACTGTAGATTAAACTTGGCGTTTTCAACAGTTCATGCATAGATTGTGAATAATAAACAATGTACTGCAGTTTACAATCGAAAGACATCAGGTGTCTTTTTAAAAAAAAACCTGCATAATGGTGTTCTGAGGTTACCGTGCAGCTGAAACATAAAATGGAAATGCTTTTGCTCGCTGATTTGGTTGATGCATGTCATCGTACCCCAATAGCGTGGATCGATGCACATGATGTCAAGCATTGGATTGTCTGGCCGTCAAGATAGCTGGAATATTATTGAGTGCAGCGTTAAACAACATAAATACATGAACGAACGGTAACAGACCATCTAAAAATACAGATAATGTTTATTCATGTTTTTCAGTACAGAAGAATGTTTGTTTTATTTGTCTACTTCATCGTTATTTGCAGCTGAGTAAGTTGGGGACTGACTTGTGTCAGAGTTATCTCCCTTCTGTAACTTCTTTTGTATGGTTTTGACTATTGCTAACTTCAGCAATTCCCTTTTGAATCGCTCGTTACAATATCCATAAATATATGGGTTTAACACAGGACTGAACATGAAGGATTTCAAACTAAAATGGAAGAACACCTCCCCAGTCTCCGTTAGATATGAGTCAATGTCTTTGATGAGAAATCTACAGATGGCGACTATGATGTAGGGGAGACAACTGGTGAGGAACACGGATGTAATAGCCACCATGATTAAAGTAGTTCGTCTACGACTGTATTCCTTCGCCTTTTGTGCCCTTTCGCCAAAAAAAGAAGTCGTCCTTTTAAGGGAATCACATGGGAACTCCAGTGCTTCTAAGGTATTGTTTAGGGCTGCGTTTACCGTATCCCTGCTCAGTGCTGACATCGAAGAAAACCGTTTAGTTCTAATTTTTCTTCCTTTCCAAATCTGAATTCCAACAAAGGCATACAAAACACACAAAGAGATAAACGTTCCGAAAAACAAGAAAATAAGTAACGAATAAAATAGCACGGGAAATATGGAGCCTTTATAACTGTCACTTATTGAACATTCTGTTCCGTTCAAACCACCTTGGAGGGCGACAGTCTTTGATCCAAATAACACAACAGACGGGGTTGATATTACCGTAGCTACTACAAAAATGACGCCACATGTCTTCCATGCCTGGCTTGCCGACATATGTGATTTCTTATATTTACAAATGAGACGATATCTCTCTGTCGCGATGGCAATGAGCAAGAAACCGGAAGAACTTGTGCTTAAAGTTCTTGCAAAACGAAGGAGTTTGCATAGTCCAGGGATGGGGAATTCGTGAGGGTAACGAAGCTCCACAATGTCTAGAGGGGAACAAGCAACGCAGCTGAACAGATCGAACATGGCCAGCGTTAGTATGAAGGAGTTGATGGCATTTTTAGGCATTCTTTTCCAAATGACGGTAATGACAGCGGTGTTTCCAACTATTCCGAGTAACATCAAGATGGCGGCCAGTATCGATACCGGAAGTAGAAGGAGAGCCTTGCCGTTGCTAACTTCCGTCAGGTTGTATATACGATCATTGTCCATGGTTGTACGTCCAAACCCTTCCTCTGAAAGGTGGGTGGCTCCTTTGTTTTGACCTGAAACACATGTTTTAGATCTGGGGCATTAGTCGTATACATTCAAGTGAAAAAGCAATCCTGTCGAGTAATGCATAATCTTAAACCCTGACTACACTTGGATGGACCTGCATGATGGATGATTCAGGGACAGAATAGACCCCAGTATGACACGAGAGACCCCCTCCGTGGTCTAGTGGTAGAGCGTCTGCCCGGAGAGCGGAAGGTCCGGGGTTCGATCCCCGGCCGCGTCATACCAAAAGACGTTAAAAGATGGTACTTGTTGTTACCCTGTCTGGCGCTCGGCATTAAGGGGCTAAAACAAGGACTGGTCGGCTGGGAGTCAGTATTCTGTGTCTGAGTGGGGTATTCATGTTAAACTGCGGCATGGTATCTCAGTGGGCTAGCACTATAAATCGGCATCAGTCCGGACTAGTACAAGCAACCACACACACACACGTGCATGCACGTCGCTATGTAAGTGCAATAATCTTGGGCGCGACGTTAAACCCAATTTCACCTCACCTTGACACGAGAGATTGCTAATGAATACGTGATGGTTACAATGAGACCTGGCTGCCTCCGACGGCGTTGATTATGATCATGCAATCAACCATTAGTTTTCCTGGTCCAGGCTTAATTGTTTTCACATACTTGCATACTGATGTAAATCACTACTATTTAGACCAACAGATTAGAGAATTAAAAGTGCGCCTTGCTTTTGTACAGCTCTCTTTAATATACAATTTGAAAGAAAGATTACTTTGAGGAACAACACCCGATCCCGACAAGTATACGTGTACCCCGTCTATGTACAAAGGCACGCACACAGTGTACATGACATCGTATTTCCCGAGGGACCAGTTGACGAAAAATGCACCAGACAATCAAGTGATTGACGCACTTGGGATTCGTTGCCGAAGACCAATTATAACCGGGGTCTTCACGGGGTAGTCCTATATGTACCACAATATGGAGCCTTATTATAATATCCAACTGTTTGACCAATTAGAAACTGGTAATGAATATTTTTCACCCTTTTGGGGGGGCTTTTACAGTGGAATCTGTTTCGGCCGACGATCGAGGCTGACTATTTGGTGGTGTTGATGTCGTATGGTTAGATCATGAAGACACTGAACACATGTCAGAAACTATGCTATGTTTTGAAGTGGAGAATGGCTGCTGTTGTCATTGCAACCGGATAACGCTGATGTAGAATCAAACATCATTGTATCATTACAAAGTGGCGGAAATACAATATTATATACATATTATTTGAGATT
Organism: Haliotis rufescens; assembly: GCF_023055435.1. NCBI lineage: Eukaryota > Metazoa > Mollusca > Gastropoda > Lepetellida > Haliotidae > Haliotis > Haliotis rufescens. Next base: position 18,039,721 of record NW_025963779.1, read on the forward strand.
AAGGAAACGGCACTTGTTAAAACAAAACAAACAACGATTGTTGGAGTGTGTATACTTGAAAAAAACAATTCTATAACCATAAGTCTTGGTTAAAGAAGACATTCGTTTGATACTGACTGAAATGATCTGTTGAGATTTGTACTTCCTGATACTGATAAACGTTCTCCCACGGTCATTTGATATTCCAGAAAATGCAGGGAATTATAATTTGTCTAGGGTTTCTATTTTCTGAAAAATAACGTGCGCCCATTGTTTTACTCTTCCTATCCGCAAAGGAAATTGCATATTTTGAAACGCTGACTGAGAAAAACATTACGTCTTAAACAAAAATCCCAACTATAAGAGAGCATTACTGTCCAGTACGTATCATAAAGGGTCGATACTGTCAAGAACGTATTATAAAGTGGCAATACTGTTAAATACGTATTATAAAGGGGCGTTACTGTTTAATACGTTTCACAAAGGGGCGTTAGTGTCAAGTACGTATCATAAAGGTGCATTACTGTTCAGTACGATTCATAAAGGAGCATTACTGTTTAGTACGTTTCATAAAGGGGCGTTACTGTTTAATACGTATCACAAAGGGGCGTAAGTGTCAAGTACGTATCATAAAGGGGCCTTACTGTTAACTACGTATTATAAAGGGGCATTACTGTGAAATACGTATTATAATGGGACATTACTGTTAGATACGTATTATTGGTGAGGTGAAGTGAAATGGGGTTTAACGTCTTTATATTTTGCTTACAGTAGAAATGTCTCTTTAACAAGCCATAGTTCAATGATCTCGCTTCGATATCTCGTGTATCGCCCACACAGTGAGATAACGATCTCAGTCACTCTACGATCGGATATATTCAGGCCACCACACAGTGGCCTCCAGTGACATATATTCATCTGTGTGGCGGCTAAGGATGTATCACACTTGTGAACAATCGTATGCAAGATGGACTTTAAATTTAAACGTGGTCCTGCCCTGAATATGTATATCCTCGCAGTATTAACAACCTTCCAACCATTCAGTCAGCTGTTACTACATACAGTAAACTACGGTTATAACGAACCCAAATGGACCACTAATTTTAGTTCGTTATAGCCGTAGTTCGTTATAGGCATATATACAGCATAATTACAGCAAATTTTAGGGACAAAAAGTAAGTTCGTTACATCCGTCAGTTCGTTATAAGCGTGTTCGTTATAACCGTAGTTTACTGTATTTCTTTCATGGAAGTTGGTTCGCGTGTGAACGAAGCTACGGTAGCGATTATATTCACTAAAATTTCACTCTGATTGGGGTTATTGGACATGAATTTACATAAGATCGATTAGATTAAAATAATTTGAAATTGTGATATTACATATTTCTTCTTCTTAGTCTTAGTTATTAGGTTTAGTTGGAGTGCTGTAAGTACAATTACCATAGTAAAACATCACATAATGCATCCCTATTAAAGTTCTACATTGGACCACGGGAACTATCTCTGCAAAATGAATACACTTTTTATTTTTTACCCCATGAAATGGATAGAAATAAAGCTTGTAAGAATCAACATGTTGGTATAATTCTATAATAAATGGACTTAATACACCTAGCATTGTTCGAGAACACACCAGTGTCCTACTGAAGATTCATATTCGAGTAATTCATAACAGCTACAAAGTCTCAATCATCCTTGTACACAGTTAGCTACTGACTCCCTTAAGAGATCAGTGTAACTTTAATATATATGCCTTCACATATATTATTATTATCATATGCATATTTATATGTATATTTGTTTTATAGCATCATTTATGTCAAAAAGGCCATATATTACATATTTTAACAATGATATAACAGATAATTTCAGATAATGAATGACACTTAAATAAAACATCTCCTTCTACAATAACAGCACAACCAAATGCACCCCGGAACCCCCCCAACACCCCCCCCCCCCCCCCCCCCCCACACACACACACACACACACACACACACACACCCATCCACCCCTTCTGACACTTCCTTGTCACCTTGTGTGGAATAAACAAACACTGTGGTTTTAGTTCCCGCCAAAACGCTCCTTGATGAGGTGATACTTGATGTAAAATACATCTAGGATTATGAAACTGACCTAAAACAAAACGTATGATTAACACCTTGAGACAGAGCTTAACGAATTCTTTTTTGCTCACGTCTTTTCAAAGTGTGTAGTTGTGTCATCTTTGAAAGGACTCGTACTCTTCCTCGTTGTACTATTGCTATTTCAGGCACGGTGTAAAATGAAATCCGTTAAAGTTCAAATCAGAATTCAAATTCTGACCAAGGAAAGATCGCATGCCATGAAATAGACATGTAGAACCGGACACCAAAGGTGATGGTTTGTTTGCCGTTAGCAGGTTACATATTTCTGAGACTTCTCTAAAGTCTTAATCCTGCCGCAGAATTTCAAACATTGCGAGTTTTCGTTATAGTTCTGCAATGCAAGTCAGTCTTTATACGAGATAACGTTAAACCATACGTCTGGCATGGTAATTATAGGATTCACATTTGATAACGGATTATTGAAAAATAATACATATCAGTCTATATGCTCCACAAACAATAAAGTGATACAATGTTAAACCAGTTATCCACATGTATCACTACGTTCATTTAAACCTCTGCGTATTGCATTTCTGGTTAGGATGACCCAACATAATAGTTAGCGATGAGGAATTACGAAATAAGAGCACTATACTGAGTGTACGTTCCGCCTCTATGTGATTAACAGCTTCTTAGATACACCCTTTTTTTAAAAAATACGATGTCATATTAATAACTGATGAGGAGAATAAGATTCACTTTCCTTTAAATCTAGTAAAATATATGAATATTAAAACTAATTACTAACAGTAGCTTCGTTTATAAGATGGTGTAACCGTTTTTTACTCACGCTTAGCGGTGTCAAATATGTGGCTGTTCAACAGCTCGCTAAAACTCTTTATGTCTCTCTAACACTGCTGCTTTGTTAGGCCTTGTGTTCACTAACAGGAAGGATAGAGTATTCGTGCATGCGCAGATTGTGACCTTTCACGTGCGCAGACTGTGACCTTATACGTGCGACCCGTTTCGATAACTAGGAAGTAATTTATGGGTTTCAAAATTGTATTGAAATTTAGACTTAATTTTGTGCTCATATTATCGTAAACTCGCCCGTCTGCACGTACCGCTGATACGGCTGAGGAAGTAGAAGCCCGATAAGTGTTTGATCTAATTGTTAGAGTACTATCTGTCTATGTCAATGCAAGTTGTTCCCATAAAGACCCGTGAAGATCCGGGGTAGAATAGGTCTTCTGCAACACATGCTTGTCGTAAAAGACGACTAACGGGATCGGGTGGTCAGACTCGCTGACTTGGTTGATGCATGTCATCGATCCCAATTGCGTGGATCGGTGCTCGTGATATCAATCACTGGATTGTCTGGTCCAAACTCGATTATTTACAGACCGCTGTCATATAGCTGGAATATTGCTTAGTGCGGCGTTAAACAACAAACTAACCAACCAACCTTCCCATAAAATATTTCTGTGTGTTTTCTATCTCAATAATGACATCAGGAGTAATATCTATTCCATCATTTAGAGTGAGTGAGTTGGGTTTAACCGCACGTTGAACAGTATTCCAGTCATATCTCGGCGTGTCAGCTTAATGTGGGAGGAAAGTGATGCAGTGATACCTACGAGCACAGGTATGGTGCTAACAAACTAAGAAACATAATCGGGGCAAACCGGGATTGGAACCCAAATCATTGGTTCCTGATGTGCAAAAGGGACACAACTCCGCAAAGCGAATTGCGACGCCACCCTTGCCCATTAGCATTTAGATAACAAGTGGACAAATGAACATTGCATTAATTTATATAAATCATCTTGACACGGGAGGAAAATCGAAACTGTTTTTAAAATAATCCGAATATGAAATTCAAACGGTGCTTGTATCCATCCGTTGTGAAACTAAGTGTAGTGATTTTGGCCCTGTCAATTGGCGTAGAGGTCATGGTAGCGGCCTCGTTCCAGGGTTATCAAATTAGATGTTAACGTTTCTCGTTGGACTTGAGAACCAGAATGATGGTTTGGTTTATATAATTCTAAAACTCAAGCTGTGTAAAGTTACTTATACTTGGCGCTGAAAAGAGAACGCGTAAATGTATATCATTTTATATGTGTACTGATTATTTTAAAACGGTTGAGAAAAACACGCATCAATGTCCAATAGACGGTGGGCGGGGGCTGGGTGGGTTGGGGGGCTTAACCGCTGCACGTGTAGGTGCTTTTGTAAAATCTGCCTTTTTTTTCTTTTTTCTTTTTTTTCGTTTTTTTTTTTTTTTTTTTTTTTGGGGGGGGGGGTCCTATTAACAAATAATTTCTTATGTAATACTAGTTTTATTCCAGATATGATGGAGAGGAATGTGTTTACGTGGAGCACAAAATCCGGCAATGCTCGTGTGGTAGAGATAAGGACGTTACGAGACAAAGGTCATATGCAATTTGTGTTCCACAAGTTGGTTCATGAATATCACGGAAATACAGGCATGTTGATGTGGACGCGCGGCCACCAAAACCCTTAGTCACAAAGAGGCACAACTGACGTGATTATCTATGGAATATTGTAAGGAACATTTTCGCGATCTCGCATTCTCGCCATCTCGACCTTTGAAAACGAGCTCACTTTGCCAAAAGAGCGAGAATGCGAGATCGCCAGAATTCGTGAGTTTACTAATTTGGCAATAGGTTACAGGTATGGATTGCGAGAATGAGAGATCGCGAGAATGCCCCTTACAGTATTCCATAAGTAGCCGTTAAAACGGGTAAAGGAAATTCAAATTAGGCATCCGGTTGATAGAGAATGACTTCAAAACAGGACCCTGATAATTGAAATTTCTCTGAGAAACTTAACTTGGCTTCTGTAATCAGCTTCGCCATGAGTAATAGTAGTAACATTGGATAATAATAATAATAATGACAAAAAATCACTAGAAAATTTAACCTAAAGTTTTGAACCGGAAAAGTGATGTTTTAAATCTCTAACGTATATGCTATCCCTCGTTTCCGCATTTGGCAGTTGCTGGACAATTGTTTTGTTTGTGTATATATTTCCGGATCGACAGATGGAACTATTAGTTGTAGTGTTGTCTAAAGGATAACATCATTTTCGCCTTGTACAAAGTGAATATACGAGAAACAAGAATTGATCGTATTTAATTCTATGTTTTCACATTCAATCGAAATGTCGAATGGTGTTTCTTTCAACTCTATAGTCTCCGTGTGGGAAATTATTTTCAACGGCAAACTCATCTGATGTCACATTAACGAGAATGTCCCAAATAGTTTCAGATTCAATTTCCTTAACATCGGACGACCATCCCGTTAAAAATTGGAGACATTTAGGCATCTATTTGAAGTGTCCGTAAAATCTTCAAACATCAAGTGGGGGAAAAGACTAGGACGGTGACGCTTAAAAATCACATCAATGTGAGCCTTGTAGTCTGTCTTACAGACCCTGATACAAATATATATCAAATACAGCCCTTGCAAGTCTATACTGTCTGGCAAGTCTAGATCACCGCAGAAGAGAGTCACTGGGCTCCTTTTTATTATATTTTTATTAAGATAATTGAACAACTGTTGTTTTTTTTGTACAACATGTTCATTTCAGAGACTAGATGTTAGTCTCTGACCCTGGTGGCGTGTACTCCGATGCCGTGTCCTCTTATCTCGTGTACTCCGATGCCGTGTACTCCGATGGCGTGTACTCCGATGCCGTGTACTCCGATGGCGTGTACTCCGATGGCGTGTACTCCGATGGCGTGTACTCCGATGCCGTGTACTCCGATGGCGTGTACTCCGATGTCGTATACTCCGATGGCATGTACTCCGATGTCGTGTACTCCGATGGCGTGTAGTCCGATGGCGTGTACTCCGATGCCGTGTACTCCGATGTCGTGTACTCCGATGTCATGTACTCCGATGCCGTGTACTCCGATGTCGTGTACTCCGATGCCGTGTACCCCGATGCCGTGTACTCCGATGGCATGTACTCCGATGTCGTGTACTCCGATGGCGTGTAGTCCGATGGCGTGTACTCCGATGGCGTGTACTCCGATGTCGTGTACTCCGATGCTATGTACTCCGATGGCGTGTACTCCGATGTCGTGTCCTCTTATCTCGTTTACTCCGATGCCGTGTACTCCGATGGCGTGTACTCCGATGTCGTATACTCCGATGGCATGTACTCCGATGTCGTGTACTCCGATGGCGTGTAGTCCAATGCCATGTACTCCGATGCCGTGTACTCCGATGTCGTGTACTCCGATGCCGTGTACCCCGATGCCGTGTACTCCGATGGCATGTACTCCGATGTCGTGTACTCTGATGGCGTGTACTCCGATGGCGTGATCTCCGATGGCGTTTACTCTAATGGTGTGTACTCCGATGGCGTGATCTCCGATGGCGTTTACTCTAATGGTGTGTACTCCGATGGCGTGGTCTCCGATGTCGTTTACTCTAATGGTGTGTACTCCGATGGCGTGATCTCCGATGGCGTTTACTCTAATGGTGTGTACTCCGATGGCGTGATCTCCGATTGCGTTTACTCTAATGGTGTGTACTCCGATGGCGTGATCTCCGATGGCGTTTACTCTAATGGTGTGTACTCCGATGGCGTGATCTCCGATGGCGTTTACTCTAATGGTGTGTACTCCGATGGCGTGATCTCTAATTGTGTGTACTCCGATGGCGTGTCCTCCGATGTCGTATGCTCTGATGGGGTATACTCCGATGCCTTGATGGCGTGTACTCCGATGCCTTGATGGCGTGAACTCCAATGGCTTGATGGCGTGTACTCTGATGGCGTGTCCTCCGATGTCGTGTACTCTACTGTCGTGTACTCCGATGGCGTGTACTCCGATGGCTTGATGGCTTGTCCTCCGATACTGTGTACTCCGATGTCGTGTACTCTACTGTCGTGTACTCCGATGTCGTGTATTCTAGTGTCGTGTACTCCGATGCCTTGATGGCGTGTACTCCGATGGCTTGATGGCGTGTACTCCGATGACTTGATGGCGTGTACCCCGATGCCTTGACGGCGTGTACTCCGGATCCGATGGTTTGATGCCGTGTACTCTGATGGCTTGATTGGGTATACTCCGATGGCGTGTACTCCGATGGCGTGTACTGCCATGGCGTGTTTCATTGCCCGGCAGTTTATATTTTTTAGAAGCCGTTGTGATACATCATGAATACTGGAGACTTCGGCGTTAAGCGGCATTAATTAATTTCCCTTGAATTTCAATTCACGCCAGGAACGGAAAGAAAACAATTTCGTAACTGAAAATCATAACATGGCAACATAACAAATGATAGGCGCGTTATAGTGAGCATACACATATAGTGAGCATACACTTATTTATGACGAGTATAGGTGTAATTGGCCAGATACAGATACAGTCCACTTCCGCACTTTTATGTTAGGTATAATCACCCACCCCTGGATGTATTCAGTCAACAGCCCCTCGAAATTCAGAACGTAATGACTTGATATTTCGTAACCAGTTTTTTCTTTGACTCGTGTTTGTCACAAATAATATCCCCAGGTCAACCTATTGTTCAAGCTCAGCACGACCAACGCCATTGCATTCTTTTAATTCCAATGACGCAAGTCAACCAACGCATTGTGTTGGCTAAATGTACACTATTGCAGATTCACAATGGTCGGTCATTGACGTACCGACACCCTGACCCTAACTCGCAATCAACAGACGTGCTTGTAGTATAGGTCTTCAGTAATCCATGTTTGTCGTAAGAGAAGTCCAGTGATTAACACCACGAGCATCGATCCACGCTATTGGGATCGATGACATGCATCAACCAAGTCAGCGAGTTTGGCCACCCGATCCTCGCCTCTTACGACAAGCATAGTCACCTCTTACAGTAAGCATGGTTGGCTGAAGACCTACTCCACCCCGGATCTTCACGGGTCTTGTGCATAAGAATCGGAATTATTGCTTAGACTGGAAAAGTCAAAACAACGAAATTGGACAAAAAAGTTTACCTAAATTTCAGGTGTAACGATGATAAGACATGGTTCAAATAACAGTTAAGTAGCCAATTCCCTTCCACTGATTTACCCACCTGAACTAGAAATAAGGGACACCAGTGAAACCATCTCATCTTATTCACAGAAAGTATTTGAGACAAGTGGAATTAATATTATGTGGATTCTAAAAAAACTTGACTTTTTACAATCTCACAAAAGAACCAGGTTCAATTCTGTCAAGAAAGTTTTTCAACTTTGTACACAACAATCCTACAAGACAGTTTGCTGATGTGTTGAAGATTAACATATTGGCAACATCGATTGAGACTGTAGAGTGGCGTGGTCCTCACTATTTAATATGTTGTACATACACAAGAAATCTTACGAACAGCTTCTGAAAGGTCGTTTATCTATGTTTATCTATATAAATATGCCCCCAAACGCCGCCGTCAGATTAATGTTGGGGTACACCTCAGGCTGTGAGCTTGTGTCTTCAGTACTCGTGAACGGTATTATCCTGGCTCTGTTCTGGCGATCCGCTCCAACAAATATAGATCTATGCACGTCGTTTTCGCTACCATCTGGAGGTATACTTATTTGAGTCCATTTGCAGAAAAAGACCCACAGGTAGGCTGAAGCTCGTTTACTGATATTGGTGTCATGACAATTATATGACTGTGATGATTATTACCAATGATGATAATAATGCCATTCGCCAAAATGAACACGAAACATCCTCTCTGAACTCTCTAGATTTGTGTTTGTTCCGATTATAAGGTACTGGCAAAATCTGAGAGAACGTTCATCGTTTCAAGTTACGCGTGCCGATGGTTGTGTCATATGGATCGGACATATGTGTCTGATTGATTTACACTTTCATAAGTTTAGTGGCCCTATAAAAACTTTACAACGGAGGTAACCTATTGACAATTAGTAACGTCATAGAACATTATATTTTCATGACGCCACAAACAAGATACGTGACGCCAATGACGTCACATTACAATAAAAGAGACGGCAGCCCGTCTTCAGGGAATTGAGGTCTGCTGTCATGTTACACTGACATGTAGATTTTAACGCGTGTGCATTTGTATGGTATTTCTATCCATTTGAGCTTCAAAACATGTAACATTTGCGTCAGTGTTCATACACAGAACAGGGGCGGTCGGGTAGCCTAGTGGTTAAAGCGTTCGCTCGTCACGCCGAAGACCCGGGTTCGATTCCCGACATGGGTACACTGTGTGAAGCCAATTTATGGTGTCCCCCGCCGTGATATTGCTGGAATATTGCTAAAAGCGGCGTAAAACCATACTCACTCATTCACTCATACACAGAACAAGACCAGTGACAAGCCAGTATGAATAATCAGCGTCTTCCAAGTAGAGTTGTGGAGGCGTTCCCATGCAGATTCTTAGAAAGTGCTAAAGAACAAAACAATGAAAAATGATTTCATACATACTGCGTTATTGTGTTGAACGGCTTTACCTGTCGGTAAGACAAACGACTTGCACAGAGTTTCCCCAATGATTAACGTGTAAGTTCTGGATTTAGGAAAAATGAAGGAGTCATGAATGTTCTCATACAAAAGAATCATCGATTGCTATCTGTTAACAGAGTTCGTTTTCGTAATTTTAAATGTTGGGCAAGCCATCCACGAAATCCACGACCGGAATTGAGCAGTGGCTTTCTTGACTTGGCTCAGCTTCCCACTGACCTGGAAATATATAGGGTAGTTAAAAAACAATTAACATAGTGACATATTTTTGTGACAGATCTACAGTCAAAACATGTTAATTCAAATGCTATTAGGGGTGGTCGGGTAGCCTAATGGTTTAAGCGTTCGCTTGTCACGCCGAAGACCCGGTTGGATTCCCGACATGGGTACAATGTGTGAAGCCAATTTCTGTTGTCCCCTGACGTGATATTGCTGGGAAATTGCTAAAACCGGTGTAAAACCAAACTCACTCACACTCAAACGCTGTGAACTCTGACAAGAGGCAATATACTGCGAGTCTCGTCTCCCACAATACGGTGTAATATGCCCTGGGATATGGCTGATTGTTTCTCACTGCACCCCGACTGTTTGGGGTGGTTCTCTTAATATCAACCACTTGTTTGTTCACATTTGCCAGCTCGTATAGTTGAGTGCGACGGAAAGCAACACTGTTCATAGTCTGATTATTCAGGTCTGCTCAGGTCGATACGTGTGGTGTCGACATTGTCAGAACACGAAGAAACGTAAACGTGTATTTAAAAAGTCGTAGATTTTAAGACCACATGTAGTCTTTTCTTCCAAATCCTTCTTTTTTCAAGTATGTTATGTGCTCTCTGACCCACGCTGTGATGTTGCTGGAATATCGCTAAATGCGGCGTAAAACCTCACTCACTCTTGATTTAGGGCGAGCTTGGACAATTTGCTCCATGGTTTCTGCGAATGACAAGAGTTACTTCCCCTCCCCATATTGATCGACTGCAGTATACATTTATTAACGCATTCGGCGGGAATTAAATTTGTCTCAGCTTTCTTACCTAGGCTACTACCTTGTTACATGGAACCTATTTTTCTTCCTAGCGGATAAAAGTAGCTAAATGTCTGATCCTTATGCGTAATCGATTAAGAACAACATTAAAAAAACGACGCCACGAATAAATGTGATTATAATGCAACAATTCGCGATATTATTCTTGTGTCTTGTTTACTGTTTGTTGTAAGAGGTTTTAAGTGTTTTTTATTCAAGAATTGAAATATATTGAAAGTTGTAAAACTTTCCAGTCGTACTGCGTTAATTCCCCAATTGTTTGGTGATTACAAATATAAGTGCAGAAACGATAATGAGAAGTGATAGCTAGGGTCATTCTTCCTCAATAAACCGTTAGCTAGCGATGAACTGAAAGACATACACGGATTACAGTGCATCATTGGATAGTAAACAGTAATAGTATTCAGATTTTCTCTCACGATTAAATAATATGCATCAAACTTTGTTATTGTTCCTGCTCTTATACCAGTTGTGTTGTATTGTGTATACGAGATTCCACGTGTATATCTTTTTTATCTCTCCTAATTCCATTTTAAAATGGCGTGTTCGTAATGTTTATGATTCAATGGCATTGTATAATTTACTGTAATATTTGTTTCTTAATATACACATTTCGGTAAGACTTTAATAAATTTTCTGTCTGCCTGTCTGTCAGTCTGTCTGTAAATACAGAGTTTTATAACTCAATGTCATTGGGTGAATTATCGTCAATACTTCCTCCAAAATACAAACCCGATAAGCGCGACGATGAAACCATCGTCTCGCAAGGAAAAGGGGAAGCAACTCTGTAATGCTTCTGTGGTCTCTATTTCTCATAATCGTTTATCAAAGGGGAGTATTTCGGGAGGCGCGGCCCCGCAACCCGGTGTGACGTACGTAGGGTATTTATAGCGTCGCTACTGTCTCCCCAAACAAATGGAAACTTGCATGTGAGTGTATTTCTTCTTGACGTAAGCATCTAGGACAGTGTCGAGAGTTTAGTTCCGGGAGTCGCCTATCCCTGTGATAAGCAGGGGTTGATTGACAGATATGAACACGTTTGAGACGGTTTGCGATTGTTGAATGAGAGCTGCGTGGTTCAGAATACAAGGAAATGTGAACTCTACGATAAGGTAAGGACGTGAACTTTGAACTAATCTTGTGTTTATATGAGCTAGAAAACACCGTTCTGTTACAGTTAGAAATAGTCGACATGGAGTGTCCGTGGAAATATATTTATAAGGAAATCAAACGGAAGAACAGATTCATAGAGATTTTTTCATAAGTTGGGATGAGGTATATGTTACCTCGCTACCTCATCCTCATAATAATTCACACTTGTTTACGTAAACGAATGTACAACAGCTGTCGTGGAAAATCCAGTTTTGTCGAGAGGCATCCGAAGGTGTTTGTTTTTTTTTAAATTGACATCATTCATCAAATGTTAATGATGTGAATGATAACATATATCAGTTGAATTTGTGTATTATTTCGACATGTTTTATGATTCGATGACTTACGGGTATTTATATTTCGTTTTTCGTAATTAAATTTTGATGACTGCAACTTTACTGAAAGAGTGAACCGTATGTGTGTCTGTTTGTATAACGTGCCTGGCTGAACAAACGAGTAATGATATTCAGAGTAAACATGTCGACATGAGAGGCTACTGGGCATATCAGCAGACAGAATGTTTAAGTGTATGACGCTAGCTACCCCGGAATGTCAGCCATGTGTACACAAGCATGGCGACGATATTACAGAATACTGCAAACAACCTGTGTGTAGGAAGCCGTGGACGCGTTTGCCTCTCGCGGTTTCTGTTGTAAATATATCCATCTAATATCAACTGCTTACTTCCACGCCGAGAGGCGATGTACTCTACGTTCCTTAAACCAGTCATATCGATACTATTAATGACCCCATGATCATTTTTTATTAAGCTACTCCATAGTTTACATAGTTGATCTCATGCCTATTGAACCTGTGCTGAGTGTAAGGTAATTTAGGTTAACGGAATTGTAACATATATTCTCCCTATAGTCCCCTATCCCTACTCAGTACTTTAATCTAATTAGGACTGATCCATTACACCTGTGGGTATATTCCCTCTTTGCCGAAATAAAAATGTCTAACAATTGGGACGTCTAACTAATGGGATATAACCGTACGCCCAGCTGTTATATACACCTGCGTTTACGTTACATGGGATACCGTGCACCATTCATGCTGCTGTTCGCCTTCAAGCGTGAATCCTGTGTTAGGATGGTCGATACTGTTTACTGTTAGCTATGAAGTAGTGCTATCATTGGTTCATCTACAACTTCGTTGTAAACTGTCGGGACAAAGAAAGTACACACCCATGTTTAATGGTGGTTATAAATGAAAAAATAACAAGAAATGGTTATTCGATGGCGATGTCTTTGATACGGATATTATAGTTGTGTTTTGGGCCTTAATTTCAGACCCGTGAAGATTCGGGGTAGAATAGGTCTTCAGCAGCCCATGCTTGCCGTAAAAGGCGATTATGCTTGACGTAAGAGGCGACTAACGGGACCGGGTGGTCAGGCTTGCTGACTTGGTTCATGCATGTCATCGTATCCAAATTGCGAGGATCGATGCGCATGATGTCAACCACTGGATTGTCTGGTCCAGACTCGATTATTTACAGACCGCCGTTATATAGTTAGAATATTGCTGAGTGCGGCGTTAAACAACAAACAAAAATTTTAATTTCAAGATATATAGTTATATTTGTTATATTATTATGATTTGATTGGATTTTTTCGCTTTGACCGGTTTGAAGTTTTATTTTGCTTAGTTCCTGTGAATATTTATATTAACTTACATGGTTTTAACTTACTTGGAAGTGATTGTGTGTGTCTGAGCTGAAGCCTTCATGTTACTCTTCACTGTCAACTGTGTCGTTCATAGCGGAGCTTGTATTGTTGAAGATGTAATTGCTTTAGCTTGATTCATGGTTTAAAAAAAAAATATTTTGCATTTTGGGAAGTTTTGATATCAGTGGATGTATTTAATTAGGAATTTGTGGTATTATTTCTGTGGATGTGTAAAATCGCGACGACTGAGAATGTACACCTTTTACCGAACAAGATGCACGTGGTTATCAAATGAAAATATAAATGTACAGCTTTATGGAAAAGTGTGTTTTACGGAAAGTGGTGGTGGACTTACCAAAACACATTTAGTCAAGTATGCATTGTAGTTTTTGAAAACATATCACCAAATGATGAAGTTAAATGTTTTTGACGTAATCAGTAAGCTTCAAAAAAGGGGGAGGGGAGTTGCGTCGGAGTTAGGGGAGGGGAGGGTAGGAACGGCACCCCTACATCCACCCTGGTTCCGCCGATGAGGTTCACGTGTTTGGACTTTACTCCCTTGCCTTGGGAAGATGGCGCCACGCCGGGTGCCATATGTGGTAAAGTGCCCTACGCTTCCTACATTTAAATTCATCCTTCCCTAACCGACTTTGATTAACGATGGCGTAAAATAGTTATCAGCTGATATAGTCTGAAATATCTCGGTAATGGCCAGTACGATTTCTAAGTGTCTGCTTGATCTGCAGGCAATACGATGAATGTTCTTGCACTACAGTTTGATGTATGGGTAGTGGGATGTTCTTGTCATATATGCATGCTGGTGCTGGCTATATATTAATTCTATTGGGGCTAGACAGAGAGTTGCGTCCAGGATCCACTGTAAGTATCACGGGGCGTTTGGGTAGCCTAGTGGTTAAAGCGTTCGCTCGTCACGCAGAATGCTCAGGTTTGATTCCCCACATGGGTGCAGTTTCTGAAGCCCATTTCTGGTGTACCCCGCCGTGATATTGCTGGAATACTGCTAAAAGCGGCGTAAAACATTACTCACTCAACGACCTTCATCACGTTTGGTTTCAGTCCCCACAGCGAGGGAGTTGAGGTAGCCCAGTGGTTGAAGCGCTAGCTCTTCACGCCGATGATCCGGGTTCGATTCCCACAGGAACAATATGAAAAGTCCTTCCTCGGTGTCGGCACCATGATATGGCTGTAATATTACTTAAACGGCGTAAAACAATACTCACGCATTGTATGTTTTTGTCTAATTAGAAACTGTACTTAAGGAATATCCCTGTCAAATAATCGCGTAGTAAGAAATATTTTGTTTCAAACTGGACCGGTTGTTTCGGGCAAATGATCAATTCCTCCAATCTTAAATAAAACTATTGCCACTGTCTCAAAATTACACTTTCATTTCCTCCACTGTGGATAATAAGCCTAAGCCCGCTTCAGCAACACGAGCCCAAAGCCAATCTACATCTTTTAGTTGCCTAGCAACGAGATAAATGATGACAGGGAGTACACATTTTTTTAACCGTAATCAACTGAACTGTTACCTGACAACTGTGAACATTTAGCAGTCGTAATCCTGGCATGGTGGTGTTCTACATCCGTCTTGTCCCCGGACGGAAGCTTCACTTCGTGAAACCGCAGCAGGAAACCAGCGAAACAAGTACTGTACTTATCTTACCTTACATGTAACATACTTGACTTGTATTGTTCAGTGACGCTTTGATAAATACTAGTGTACCCCGCTACGGCGATATGAAAATGAAAAAAAATGTACCCAGCCGTTCTGTCAACAGACATTTTGACGATGTCTGTAAGATTGGCAATTCAAGCCCGTTACAGCGAAATTTCGTCGCGTTATATATATTCACATTGAAACTGACTTTAGATGTACGTGTGGCACATAGCCTAAACTTCAACCCATAGTTGTCTTTAGCTCACCTGGCAATATGGCGACAAACAAACGCATGGCATCTCTATCCCCGTTTGTTGTCAAATTATGGTGAATGATAAACATGGGGTGAACACGGCTTGACGTACCCTCTGTGTGGCCGTGTGCCCCTCGTGAAGCCTACAACTTATGATGTTCCACAATACAGATGGGGGCAATCATGGTCTTAGCCCACCTTGCCTAGCTTTTTCTGTTGGGTATGGCAATCGGCAAAACCTTTTATATTTTCACCCAAGACGCACCGGTGTGACTTTGCTGGGAATTCTGGTAGAGAAAAGATCCCCAGTGCTGACTGTTATATTTCAGCCAAATAACGGCACTTTTAGCAGTATTTCAGCCAAATGATGGCGTTTTGAGTAGTATTTCAGCCAATTGACGGCGCTTCTAGCAAAATTTCAGCCAAATGACGGACGGCGCTTTGAGCAATACATCAGCCAATTGACGGACGGCGCTTTGAGCAATACTTCAGCCAATTGACGGACGGCGCTTGTAGCAGTTCTTCAGCCTAATGACGGCGATTGTTGCAGTATTTCTATCGTATCACGGTGGTGGACATTAGGAATGGGATTCAAACACTGTGCCCATGTAGGAAACTGTACCTAGGTATTCGGCCATGTAGACTTCCTTCACAGAGTAATTAGTGAGTGAGTGAGTATGGTTTTACGCCTCTTTTAGCTATATTCCAGCGATATCACGGCGGGGGAAACAAGAAATGGGCTCCACGCATTGTGCCCATGTGAGGAATCGAAGCTTGGCTTCGGCGTGACGAGCGAACGCTTTAACCACTAGACTACCCCACCGCCCCTTGACAGAATAAGCACTTGAAATAAGACCATTAGCACCTCCTGCATGCCTATTCGACATGTTTTATTGTTAATTGTTTGCGTCACTGTATGATGCGAGCAGACTGACTCTAGACTCTTGAAATACTCATTAATATATTTGCCCCGTGAAGATCCGGGGTAGAATAGGTTTTCAGCAACCCATGCTTGCCGTTAAAGGTGACTATTGCTGAGTGCAGCGTTAAATAACAAACGAACAAACATTAACATATTTAAATTTCCGACTCTTATTACAATCAGTGTTGGGTACAAGGGGCATATTCGTTCCCAGAATCTCAATGGGGCACTCGCTAAATGTATTATCATAGAGAACTAGGGGGTTGGCGAGACAAGCCACCCACGTTTGTCACATGAGTGGAGTCATCAACGCGGTATACATGTCCGGCTTTTGTAACTGTGTATGGCTTCTGTATTCACATTCAACGACAGGATGTGACTTTTTCCCGTTCTGGTTTTGGTTTACATTGGCATTTTTACGCACACTCCCTTCTATGGGCTTCACCGCGTCAGGGGCGGTCGGGTAGCCTAGTGGTTAAAGCGTTCGCTCGTCACGCAGAATGCTCAGGTTTAATTCCCCACATGGGTACAGTGTGTAAAGCTCATTTCTGGTGTCCCCCGCCGTGATACTGCTGGAATATTGCTAAAAGCGGCGTAAAACCATACTCACTCACTCACACACCGCGTCACGCTGGACCACAGTGAGTGAGTGAGTTGGGTTTAACGCCGCTTTTAACAGTATTACAGTTATATCACGGCGTGACAGCTTAATGTGGGAGGAAAGCCATAAGTGATGCAGGTCTCAGACGATTACCACTTCGGTGAAACCCACGAGCACGGGTATGGTGCTGACAAACCTAGAAACATAATCGGGACGAACCGGGATTCGAACCCACAATCATAGGTTTCTGGCGTGCCCAAGGGACGCAACTCTGCACAGCGAATCGCGGCGTCTTAGACGACTTAACCCTATGTCACTGGATTGTCTGGTCCAGACTCGATTATTTACAGACCGCCGTCATATAGCTGGAATATTGCTGAGTACGGCGCTAAACAACAACAACAATAATCAAGGCAATAAAAAAAGGCAAAATGACTCGAGGATCCGCTGTACCTCTTGGTATTTGTGGACAGAATAGACCCCACAAGTACCCAGAGCTTGTCAACAGCGTTGTCTAATCTGAGAATCGGTTGGTTAAAGGCAATTCTTCACTGGGCTAGGGACGCAACTCTGCATATCAACTAGTGCACAAATCTCCCAATGTATATTGATCGTGCAATGATGTATTAGAAATCTAATCTTCGGTAAACGTAACACATGGAGATACCGGGTTGGAACATAGCTCCCCAGCAACCGATGCTTTAACTTGGCAACGAAATGGATCGGGTGGTCAGGCACGGCGACTTGACTGCGTGTTATCGTGCCCCGACGATGTGGGGGTTGCTCATGATATCAATCACTGGTCCAGACAATTTACAGGTGGCGACTGTAAACAACAATCAAACAAACAAACAAACTTAAATGTATGATTGTATCGTAATGGCGCCCAGTACAAGTATTGTGTACCCGTGAAGATTCCGGGGTGGAATAGGTCTTCAGCAACCCATGCTTGCCGTAAAAGGTGACTATGCTTGTCGTAAAAGGAGACTAACGGGATCGGGTGGTCAGGCTCGCTGACTTGGTTGATGCATGTCATCGATCCCAATTGCGTGGATCGATGCTCATGATATCAATCACTGGGTTGTCTGGTCCAAACTCGATTATTTACAGACCGCCGTCATATAGCTGGAATATTGCTGAGTGCGGCGTTAAACAACAAATCAACCAACCAACAAGTATTGTGTGTGTAGTCCAGGCCCGTGACTCCTAAATCAACACAAGAACAGAAACCTAGGAACATTGGCATGTGGAATTTACATTTTAAGAAGCTAAACCAATATGAGTCATAACAACCTGGTGGAGTGGTTATCGTGACAGCCGTTTTTACGTAATATAATGAATTAGCTATGGTATGAAAGATCGTTACAGTCGTTGACTTGAATTATGGGAATATCTCTCTACCCGGAAGTCGGAATAATTTTCGATCAAGTCGTGATAACCCTAGTCGAGATTGCTAACACCACTAATATTCGCTTCAGGCGCTTGTTGGGCAACAACGTGAAACTCTGACTAGACTATTAATACAGTAATGTCGCAAGGCGAGTTCTTTAGTTTAAACGTCGCTAGATCAAGGACGTTGCCTCTGTGAAAAGCAATTACTAAATGGCTGCAATATTTCCGATACGATGTACGCTCATACTACCTCTCTTCGGTGTGACAAGTCGATACAAGAATTCTCTAAAAGTCGTTTGATTACAAATAAATATGTCAAGACCGGGTAAGCCTGGCCAAATCATACATTCTCAGGCTCGAGAACTGGCCTATAATGTCATAAATTACATGGAAAAAGTATGTACGAATAAATCTCAAGCATTGTCAAAACCTAGCATAGCCCCATCTTTCCGAGGCAAGGGAGTTAACTGACTTTAAAAGTCCAGTTTCCATCCTTGTCGAACTAGGCTGGAATTACTGGGCTCGATCGTTGCGCCACCAGTGGCTATTACCAATTATGTCCCTTCTAAGCCTCTCCTATGGACCAATCAGATTCCACCTCTCATATCACTTGCGTTTGCTTCACACAAAATGGTGGCGCCCAGTCAGGACGATTTGATCGATAATCAAGATCTATATTGTGATAAAACGGGTCTTACATCGCGAAATGCATCAAATCCCGTGAGCCCCTTGATTAAAAAACATGAAAGGATTTGGAAAATATCTGCTGACAACGAATTGGCGAGGCACATGCTTTGCAAACCCTGCAATCGATCGAAATCTGCACGACAGTTTACGAACCGGATTTTGATTTCGGATCGCGATTTTGATTGGACTATGCATAGACTCGTTAGTCCAGACAAAACGTAACTCCATAATATCAGCCTAGTTCGGCAAGGGTGAAAACTGGACTTTTATAGTCAGTTAACTCCCTTGCCTCGGGAAGATGGCATTGCCCCTGGTCTGTCTGTATCTACGCTAAAGCGCATAACTTGCAGTCACCGTTTTCATAGTTATCGGGCACCTCACACCAGCACGTACTAGTATGTGCCATTGAACTCGCCACAAGAACTCCTTGTAAGCCGAGACAGGACACGCACATATCCGTCGTACTACTTGTCGCAGACCACCCGCTACCCCTTTCTTCACAATGGTACGCGCCAGTGGCCGGACCTCATACATAATCATACGGGGTTAATTGTCAGGCCACAACTCAACTAATCCTGGCTTTGAATACACATTGCCATTTAGAAAGTGGTCAAATGTAACAAATGTTATATTTGGGATAACACTTTCTTAGTACAGATTCTCGTACTTTTTTGGAGTTGAGTCCCATCCGGGATTCGAACCCACACTACAAGAGTGAGGCACCTAATCCCGGATGGGACTCAACCCCCCAAAAAGTACGAGAATCTGTACTTTACTAAGAAAGTGTTATCCCAAATATAACAGTTGTTATAATCCTGGCTTGACAGTATTGCAGTGCTAAACTTTGTTTATTTGTTGTTTAACGCCGCACTCAGCAATATTCCAGCTATATGGCGGCGGTCTGTAAATAATCAAATCAGGACCAGACAATCCAGTGATTGACATCATGAGAATCGATATACGCAATTGGGATACGATGACATGCATCAACCATGTCAGCGAGCCCGACCGCCGGATCCTGTTAGTCGCCTCATACGACATGTATGAGCGCGAGTTGCGGAAGACCTATTCTAACCCGGATCTTCACGGGTATCTTGCGATAAGCACACGTTTAAAAATACCAACATGGCCAATTGTGTTTACGATAGAGGGGAAAACGACTATATCCCAACTTTCCCGAATGTTTGGCAAATCGGACGATTTCTCGACGATTGAACCAGTTACGTCAATCGGGTAGACTTGCATTGAGACTGGGTCGTGGCAGGCCTAAAGGGCGACACCTAGACAAGATACATTACATTAATTTCAATACGCAATAGATTCAAATGTTCTCCCGTTGTCAACAGAGAATTCTGTACAATAACAGGAAGGCGAATTTCAACATCTACCGTTAAAACCAGGTTCTATGCAGCGTGCCTGAAAGGTGACCCCTACAGCTTCCCATAGGCGGCAAAGATGGGGGTGGGATAGGCAACACCAGTGATGGGCTGTGCGCCAGTGGCGTTACGTTATGTTTACAGACGAATCAGGTTTTGCCTCCATTCACAGAAAACGTTAGTTACGACATGGCGGCGAGCGGTATGCCAGGGCTACAACTCTTGATCATGATCGGTATGGTGGCGGTAATGTCGTGGTATGGGGCGGTATCACACATAGCAGGCGAACTGATTTGGATGTTAATGGGCATTTGACTGGCCAGAAATATCTTGATGAAATTTTGTGCCCTGTCGTTGTTCCGTTCAAATTTTGAACAGCAAGATGACAATGTCAGTCCACATCGTGCCCAGGTCGTCACCGATTATCTTCGACGAGAAGGCAAATGGACATTGGACTGGCCCAGTAACTCCCTTGCGACCCGTGAAGATCCGGGTTAGAATAGGTCTTCAGCAACCCATGAATAAGAGGCGACAAACTGGATCGGGTGGTCAGGCTCGCTGACTTGGTTGATGATGCTTGTCATATTATCCAAATTGCGTGGATCGATGCTCATGATATTAATCACTGGATTGTCTGGTCCAGACTCGATTATTTACAGACCGCCGTCATATAGGTGGAATATTGCTGAGTGCGGCGTTAAACAACAAACCAACAAACAGTAAGTCCTCAAAGGGTATCTGTGGGATGTTCTCGGTTGGAGAGCGTATCCCAGAGACCCAGTTCCTGCCAAAGTGGCCCAGCTTGGGGTAGTGAGCTGGCGGGCAATACAAATGGCATACGCATAATCAACAGTATGCCATCAAGGTGTCGTGCATCCATCGCCCGACATTGTTGGTAAACCATATACTGATCCACACGCCCGAAATTCTAGAGACATTTTCCGTCATTACAAGGGGCGGTCGGGTAGCCTAGTGGTTAAAGCGTTTGCTCGTCGCGCCGAAGACCCGGGTTCGATTCCCGACATGGGTACAATGTGTGAAGCCCATTTCTGGTGTCCCCCGCCGTGATATTGCTGGAATATTGCTAAAAGCGGCGTAAAACCATACTCACTCACTCACTCCGTCATTACATCTTCACTATCGTTTCATCAGTTCCCCTTTTTATTGTCGGTAGTATATATAGTAAACGACATGACAATCTGTCTCTTGATAGCGATGATTCAACTAATCAATTTATGTGAGGTACAGTAAACTACGGTTATAACGAACTCAACGGGACCACTGATATAAAGCAGAACTACAGCAAATAGTCGGGACTAAAAAGTAAGTTCGTTATATCCGTCAGTTCGTTATACGCGTGTTCGTTATAAACGTAGTTTATTGTAATAAGTTATCTGAATATATCCATGTTGTTTTGAAATAGTGTAGGAACCTGTCATGTTGTAAATTTCAAAAACTGTATTAATTAAATTAATTGATTTACACGAAATACCAACAATCTGAGCAAAAACATCCAATATTTACAAGTTTTTTTAGAAAATGCAAACCACCTCTACAAATTACTTCCCTGATGCTCTTACATGTAGGTCTAACGGTTCATTTCTGTGTAGTGTTTGAACGTATTATAAAGGAATTATTATTTTAATTTAATTTTCTAAGAGGACAATTCTAGTCGAGGAAGATGATACGATAACCTTTTTCTCAATTGTATATAAAAAGGGTATAGAACTGCCTTTTTTGGCATGTCAGAATACTTTTCGTTGATTTGTCCTGAGCATTTGCCACAAATCAACCATATCTCTCAACGCACAAGCTTATCTACCCACATGTGGTTACAACACGATATACATGTTTAGCACTTGGATAGAATCGTCTGATTGTGTCGTACGCGTGACCAGCTCTGTGCTACTTTCGATCTAATGTCCATTTCGTAAGTGCTGTGGACAATATAGAAATGATACTACAGTAAACTATGTTTATAACGAACACGCTTATAACGGACTGACGGATATATCCGGATATATATTTTTTTGTCCCAACTATTTGCTGTAGTTATGCTGTATACTAGTATATGCTGTATATATGCTTATAACGAACTACGGTTATACCGAACTAAAATTAGTGGTCCCTTTCAGTTCGGTTTAACCGTAGTTTACTGTCTTTACTTTAAAAAAATGCATTTCCCCTTTCAAACACTGTATGTAAATTGTATTAGCTTCCAAAGATCTGGTCTGTTTGTCTGTTGACCATCAGTATATATTGAACACAAGATATTATTTGGTTGTATATGCCCATGGCAATCCATTACTTTATGACGTTCAGAACATGTCCAAATGTTAACATGACTAGACGAGTTGCGGATCTGAGAAATACATCAATATAATTGGTTGCTGCTATTATTTGTCACTGGTGCTAGTTGGGTTTTTTATTCCTGCATACGACCTTTGTCTCGTGTGGGCGGCTTCTATCGACCCAGACAGTGTAAATGTGGCTTGGAAGCTGCATAGAAGGGTCCGTCTGTCAGCTCTTTTGGCGTGCTCAGTTTCACCTTCTCTTGGAGTTCTCTGACGTTGATGGACGCCAGGTTACAGGTAGGATGTGGCGTTTCTGTACTAGTTGCATTCTACAGTGATTGAGAGGGTGAATGTTTGTTTATTTCGCCCGGTTCCCAAGGAAACCTTCCAATATTATAACATAGCAAATTAGCGTATACGTATGTTGGTTGATTGGTTTGTTGTTTAACGCCGCACTCAGCAATATTCCAGCCATATGACGGCGGTCTATAAATAATCGAATCTGGACCAGACAATCCAGTGATTGATATCATGAGCATCGATTCACGCAATTGGGATCGATGACATGCATCAATCAAGTCAGCGAGCCTGACCACCCGATCCCGTTCGTCGCTTCTTACGACAAGCATAGTCCCCTTTTACGGCAAGCATGGATTGCTGAAGACCTATTCTACCCCGGATCTTCACGGGTCGTATACGTATGTAATGAGATTGTGTGGGGCGGTCGGGTAGCCTCGTGGTTAAAGCGTTCGCTCGTCACGCCGAAGACCCGCGTTCGAATCCCGACATGGGTACAATGTGTGAAGCCTATTTCTGGTATCCCACGGCTGTGACATTGATGGAATATTGCTAAAAGCGGCGTAAAGCCAAACTCTCTGGGATTGAGTGGTGCTTGTTTGGTCATGGGGTTTGCTCTGAAAGATTCTGTAGTTTGTAGTGTTTTGACATTTTAACATATCGATCATCGAATTTATAGGCTAGCGTCATTTAGGTGTTTTTCGTTGATATGTTCAGTAAAACTAGATCACACCTTACAAAATCATACCCAAAAAAAACACTACTGGGCCCACTCTTTCCTTTTTTTCGCTAAGTGTTATGTAGAAGGTGGTGAATAAACCTTTCTCAGAAAACAGAATTATTCAATATCGGTTTTATTCAATTATATATGTTTTGATATACCGACATAATGTATTGTGTAATCTAGTTTAAAAGGACAAATATACGTGGATGTGCAATATAATACGTGTATCTCGTTCAGCAGTGACATGTAGAACGGCTGATCATAAACGATAACCGGGTGCGGGGATACGATGACCGCAGCTAACACGTGACTTCCTGGGATCAAACAGATTTGCTACATGCAAGAACGCGGGCATCAACGAAGTATGTGAGAATGTCCATTACATGAAGAACATTTGAGAACTTGAAAGAGAGGGAAAACTCGTTTGTGTTCGTTTATGGAAAAATGCTTCGATTGCAGAATCGTTTGGACTTTCCCATCAATGTTCGATTATTTCAATTATCGGAGCACCATTAATATTTTGCAGGCTATACAATTAAAGGGATCCCAATACGATATCGGAAAATCACGATAGCACATTGGATACAATCCCGTTGAAACGGTCAAATTACGATATCGCATTAGATACAGTTTTGTTAAAGCGGCTAAAGTGTTATGATCGAACTGTCCAAATATGAAAAATATATGTTTTGGTGGGATAACGATTTTCCCCAAATTGCTTAAAACTTCGAATTGCCAGATATATGAGATAAGGGTTTTACCCTCATGGGTTGAAAACTCGAGCGTCATTATATAACTTCCACTTTTTGCCTGAGTGTTTATTTTAGCTGTTGATGTTGGTTGGTCAGATGAAGCAATCTCATTAAAATCAGATCTCAGCTCTCGTTTCCCGCTGGACGAAGATCTGATGACCTTCCATCCGACCAATCAGAGCGTCGCTTACCAGATCAAAAAGTGACACTCGGAATGTATTTTCTAAACATGCAATCTCGAAAAAGTGAACACGGGGTATTCCGAACGACAGTTACTAGTGTTAATTTTTTTAAACGGAAGATAGATTCCATAGTTCGTAAGAGTTACTGCTATACGATTTAGGTCATCTATTTGACATTCCAGAAAATACTTTTAATCAATTTTGTACATTTTTAATCGAGAACTTTGTCAAAATATTTTTCTGGATTGGAAGTCGCCTGTTTGAAATTAGTGCCGTAAAGCTCGAGAAAGCTGCTTTCTGATTGGCTAATGTCGACCTTGTCAGCCATTTCATTGGTCGGTAAAAGTTCGCGAAAGATCGTTCTGATGTGACCTGTGACCTCAGATTTTTATGTAGCGGTAGGGAGCACGAAGATCTGATTTTAATGATAGTGTCAGGTGAAGCAATATTACCACACAAATGCCCACAATTGACGTCAGTAACAAAAGGCTGATTTCAAAAAGGTTTGTATGCAGGTTTGATAAGTTCATGCAATTTCTTCCTTCGTGTTTATTCTAAACATGACAATGGTAATATATAGAATAACCTGGAATAGCCTTTGGGGAGGCATTTAATTACGTTCTAAGCTAGCGACAGATAATCCGCCGAGGCGAGGGTTACAGTGATAATACAAAGGGGATGTATTATCCTCAGTCACAACATTACAGCGTTCATTCACAAGGGACTGGCAATCCTAAGACGCGGGGGACGTTACGGGGGGGTGGATAATCCGCCAGTTCTCGAAACCCTTTGTCTATTCACAAACTGCCTGACGTCGTCAGAAGTTTGAACACTTGTAAATTGATATTCCCTCAGTTCGTGTTGGTTGTGGGGGATAATCGAACTGGATTGATAGATCGGCTGTTGCTTTGTCGTCGTGACTGTGAAAACAGGTGACCATAGATTTAGGTTAGCTCTACTGTAACAAGTATTAAACGTTTGTGAATCGGTAACAGCAATGTGCAGAAGAAAGTGTACATCCGTGTCTGATGGTGACTAAAAGGGAGCGGATATGAAATGGCTATTCGATGGGGATGTATTGAATGCGGGCATCATAGTGTTGGACCTTCAGTTTCAGCGACTGTTCCCAGCCTTGTATTTTTGAGGACATCTATAAATGGTTTGTCAAATCCAATTTTCAAGTGTTTACTTCCTGTTGCCCGGCAGTTTTCATGACAATTCCGTCAGTTGATGAAGTGCTTCCGGCCTGGAAGAGTGAATTTTATTTTTCTAGACTAAAATAGATACAATAGATACAAACTGCCAGTCACCTCTTACAGAGAACGGCAATGACTCGACAGTGGTGTGTTGTGATAAAATGTGATTTTTGTGTGCTTTGAAACTGAAATAATAATAATAATAATAATAATAATAATAATAATAATAAAGGTGTGTGGGACATAATCTCAATGTCAGTGTTGTTTTTGTTGATGGTTCTATACTGCTGGACGGTACAGAAATGAGTGTCAACCAAGCGAAGTGCAATATCAAATCGGCCCAGACTCAAGAAGAGGCTATCTGAACGACCACTGCGTCGAGTTTATGTGCAGTGTGTTGAGAAGTTCAACAACCTTGCCGAGTCCTTCTCTTGTATGAGGTCGGCTGACCAGAAAAGTGAAACAGAAGTCTGTCACTTCCCACTCAAAACCGTCCATGTGTGATTTTGCATCAAAATGTAAATATGAATAGCAGATTATGTAATGAATTTAATGAGACTGTCCAACACATCGTCAGTGGATGTCCAGCTTCGGCACAAACACAGTACCGTAAGCGACATGATGGAGTGGCTCGATCATTTTATTACCGTCTTCGAAATGCTTGTGGTTTTGACACAGAGGGACCGCCCACGTGGTCTTGTGGTAGAGCGTCCGCCCGGAGAGCGGAAGGTCCGGATTCGATCCCCGGCCGCGTCATACCAAAAGACGTTAAACGATGGTACTTGTTGTTGCCCTGTCTGGCGCTCGGCATAAAGGGGCTAAAACAAGGACTTGTCAGCTCGGAGTCAGTATACTGTGTCTGAGAGGGGTATTCATGTTAAACTGCGGCATGGTATCTCAGTGAGCTAGTCTCTATAAATCGGCTTAATTCCGGACTAGTATAAGCAGCCACACACACACTCGTGCATACAAGCGCTAAACCCCATTTCACGTCACCACCTCACCGTTACAAGACAAATTCAGGAGGGGTTATCACGTCATAGTTGCCTATGGCAAGTGATGTTTCATTCCAATATGACGTGATAGATTCGAGTAAGGTGTCCATATTCTCAGATTACATTACATTCTATGTGTATGTTATGTTGTGAGACGAATTGTTGATGGTGAAAAAGCATACAACTTATTACCTTAAATAAAAACTAGAGATTTCTCTGGGTCGAAGATATCGCTTAATAGGTAAATATGTTTTGGATTTCTCATCATGACCCAGACATAGCATGGGTCAAGGTGCTGAACAAAATATCAAGATATAGTCAACACGACCTCTGAAAAAAAGTACGAGTTTAAAAGAGCTAGCAGCATGACTTCAATAACTTTTGCCTGTAATTTTGGCCAAATTGTAAAGGGATTTTGTTTTCACATCGTATAAAGCAGATGGTCTCTGTATAAAGTAATTGTATTTTCTGATTTGACAGTACATACCAGCCGGAAGTATTTTGCACGAATAGTTGGGAAAACACGGATCCTCACTTCCAAGAAACCCTTGGAACGTGATAATAATGAATAGCAGTCGTCTTGAAGCCTTCCGTAGACTCACGGTAACGTTATTATAAAGCTGAACGTAGAGGCGTGAAGACTGTGATATCCCATATGTTCACAGTTCGTATTACATCATAACGCTGACACAAGGCCAAATCTCATTTACAGACCACCTCAAGTGCGGAGAGCTATTTGTTAACACGCTGACACGCCTGATTAGTCCCTGACCTTGGACGAAATTACCGGAAGTCGCGCCCACGTGACCCAACGATCGTGAAATCGACCCAGTGACAGACGATTCGAGAGGGAATGAGGTATGTGGTATTTGTTCACGTTATCAAATGGGGATAAGTTGTTCGTATTCAAACACTCGGCGTGGTGGTCGTTGGAAGTGGTCCAGGTTGATTTGACAAAGACGTGAGGTCGTGATTTGTGAATCGTGCGTTCGCTAAATATCAAATTCAATTGATTCCCAGTGCTGTGAATATGATTTCGCGAGACTCACTGATTCCTTATCACAACTGATCGAATTTCAAATAGAAAAAAAAGATTACCGTTGTTTTAATAGTAACGTTATGCGCGTTAGTTACCAGGTGTTCTGTCTGTAAACACATGAAAAATAAACAAATATGATGTTATCTTCAAGTACTTACATAAACAAGTGCTACCCAACACCTAATTATTATGTGACGTAGTCATCTTGTTTTTTTATTACTGTATTTTTGTTATTTTGATAATAAGTTCATTGTACCCCCGTTGGTGTTGTAGTGATGTCGAGGGGTTCGTACCCTATCGTAATTCGGCAGATTCGTATGTCGGCACTTTCGATACCTCTGCTTCCTGTTGTATCTCGTCAGTTTCATATCCCTTTGTCAATTTTGTACCCCGTTATGTTTCATGCATTGTAACTTGTGTTTGAGCCATTGTTATACAAACACACATTTGCTGTCACTTCAACCATCACTCACTTTGTGACACGAACAATTTAGTTAGACATGTGAGAGTTGACAAAATTCAATATGCTAATGCCTGCAGTATTTCGCTTCGCTAAGTATTTTTATTTCAATACGTGCTGGTGATATTTCATCACTCATATGATAATTTTAACCGTTAATTTAAGTTTTTTCTTATCCGAAACATAAATGTATTTAATAAAGTAGTAAGAAAAAAGTAATTAAAAATGTCATCGAAGAAACTGACTGCACAGGTCGTGGTTGTTGATCGTTCACATTTATTGATATCAATAACGAAACTGACGATGGGATACGAAACTGATGAGATATGGTAAGAAATATGACATGACCTGTTGCCGTGCCGAGAAACAACGAAACATGACGTTTCTCATGGCTGACCTATGTCCACGTGACAAAGAACTGAACAATTCAGGAAACTGTGTTGATCAGTGTTTATTATCTTTAGATTGTGTGTTTGTTTAATTAGATACGGAAAAATATGTACGATATATTTGTCACTCGATACTTTTTGTCAGTTTTCGATGAATTTAATTTATCTGCCCGCGACTAATCCACATAATGACATCCATGTAACATTCAACCTACTTAGTTTGGACCCACGTTCTTGCCTGTAAGAGATCTGTTTACTCGTGTGATCCCCACACGATACATGTATCCGTTCATCGTTTATAATCAGCTGTACCCGTGAAGATCCGGGGTGGAGTAGGTCTTCAGCATTCAGTGCTATCATTGGTTCATCTACAACTGCGTTGTTAACTTCCGGAAAAAAGAAAGTACACACCCATGTTTGATGGTGGTTATGAATACAAAACACAACAAGAAATGGTTATACGATGGTAATATTATAGTTGTGTTTTGGGCCTTAATTTCAGACCCTTGAAGATCCGGGGTAGAATAGGTCTTCAGCAACCTATGCTTGCCGTAAAATGCGACTATGCTTGTCGTAAGAGGCGACTAACGGGATCGTGTGGTCAGGCTCGCTGACATGGTTGATGCGTGTCATCGTATCCCAGTTGTCTAGACCGATGCTCATGGTGTCAATCACTGGATTGACCGCCGTCATATAGCTGGAATATTGCTGACAAACAAACAAAACAAACATGTCACCACTGGGGCTAGAAATTGTTTTCTATCGAACAGCCACGTATATTTCTTCTTTTACTTGTTAAACATATAGAGTGAGTGAGTTAATGCTTTACGTCACATCGGCAATATTTTAAACATATAGATGCTGTACTACGTTATATTGGGTTGTGTTCAGATATCAATTATTCAGAATGCTAAACGAACAGTTTATATGAAGTCCATTAACGTGTAAATGTATTGCAATTCCGGATCTCTGTATTTTCAGAAATCAGTTATCTTCATTTACCCAATCTGCGGTATCGGATTATATCCGGTCGCTAAACAGGACATACAAGAGGGGGAAATAAAATGTGCCTCTGTTATCGCAATGACTTCATGCGATTATAATTTCATTATATGTCCGCCTTCCGTGCGTGAGGATAGTAAAGTGCCAGGCAGTGGATATGAGGGAGTGGATTTGGCAGGTTACAGATATTACATTGTTATTAATTAATATTAATCCGTTACTTCTTAAATGTATTCAACTGTACTACGTACATAAAAATGAAAATGGTATTTAAAAATATAGTATAGTCTTGACCATCTTCCCGAGACAAGGGCGTTAAATGACTATAAAAATCCAGTTTCCACCCTTAGGCTGAAATTTCCAGGCTCGAGTTTAGCCCCGCAAGTGACTATTACGAGTTATGTCTCCTATTGACCAATCAGATTCCACCTCTTATATAAATTGCATTTGTTTCAAACAAAATGGCGGGGCCTACCTCGCGAAGTGCATCACTTGAGCACCTTGATTAAAAATATGAAAAGATTTGCAAAATATCTGTCGACGCCAGTTGGCGGTACACATCAAAATCGCGTAACGAAATTGACATCCTTTTCGAAAACAATATGGCGACTGTCGTGCAGATTTCGGTCGACTGCAGGATTTGCAAAGCATTTTTATCGTCAATGGGCGTCGACCGACATTTTCCAAATCTTTTCGTTCTTTTAATCAACGTGCTCAATTAGTGTTGTCCTACAACCCACATGCACTGGGTGTCCGAGACAGGGAATGTGAACCTTTTCTTCGATTAACGTGATCAGATCGTCTTGGCAGGGCGCCGCAATTTTGTTTGAAGCAAATGCAAGTGATATGAGATGTGGAATCTGATTGGTCAATTGGAGGGACATAGATGGGACATAACTCGTAATAGCCACAAGTGGATTGCAATATAAAGATTGGGCCTGGAAATTTCAGTCTAGTTCGACAAGGATGGAAAATGGACTTCCCTTGACTCGGGAAGATGAAGAGTTACGGACACAGCTGCCAATTGTTGATTCATTAACATAAAGGAGTTTGCATTTGAAACAAAGGAAGAATAATATCAGTTTTATAGAATAATTAATTTGTAGTTGAAACAAATAAGTGTAGTGTTGTCAATTTAAAAGGTCTTGAAATGGTGAAGGTCAATTTATGTTGGAAAGGTTCAATGCTGTGAGAAGGTTCCATGTATAGCGAGTAAAAATCGACTATGCTTGTCGTAAGAGGCGACTAACGGGATCGGGTGGTCAGTCCCGCTGACTTTTTTTATGCATGTCATCGATCCCAACTGCGTGGATCGATGCTCATGATATTAATCACTGGATTGTCTGGTCCAGACTCGATTATTTACAGACCCCCGTCATATAGCTGGAATATTTCATGGTGCGGCGTTAAACAACAAACCAACCAACCAACCATGCATAGCGAGCATTACGCAACACACATTACTTTTCGGTCTATCACCTCGGGCGTCTACGTTTTAGGAGGGAAGTCCTACTCTTACCGCTGACCCCTTAATCCGCACATTCATCAAATCCACATTCCGGATTAACGGGTGATGTGTTTACTCAACATTATGTACACGAACATGTAACTAGTCAGACGTACACGATCAAGGTGGTAAATCATGCCTTAAAACAATACGTGCAGGAAAGCACCATTCTTACAATCACCTGTAATAAAGTTCTGCTTCTCTCATTTACGATACGCCCTCGCCTCTGTATCGCATTTCTCACAACATAAGCCCATTACGTGACGCAATGAAATACACGTCTTACTGCAAGCAGGTTGTGTGCGATGGCCGTCTTGTTACAGATAACACGTGGGATTGTTTATAAACACGGAAGTCACTTCGAGGGGCTTCACTGCACGTGTAATTTGAGAGGAAAAAATGTTCACTTCCTTTCCTTGAATATATTTTTAGTTCCAAGCCGTGGGGCATATTTTTTGTGTGTTGATTAATGTTTACCTCGAAGATGAAAGGCTCTTGTATAAGGCTGGTTTCAGAAATCCACGCTACTGTAAGCACTTTTGCGAGTTCGTTGACTGCGATCTACAACTCTTGGAAGAGGTGTTTTTTTTCTATTTGCGTAAAAAATAGCTGCCCTTCTTTTTGATGGATTATATGTGAATGTACATGTGCTTTGTGACTGTACATGTAGGTGATGGTTAGACTTGCACAAGTCTCTAAGGCAGTGGTTATTAGCTTAAACCCTTACTTCTAGATTATATTAATAAAAAACAAGTTGTCACTATAAGAGACTAGCGTACTGTCCGCTTATCTAGACTTGCCTATGATAAGGATAGAATTACTGTACCCCCCATAGACTTACGATTCATGGGTGTATAATTTTCTTAATAATTGTACATGAATTCTTTTGGTTTCTTTATTTTTATTTTAATGGTCTGGGGTTAGGTGGGATGTTATTCTTCCCTAGTCCTCTGGAAATCAAAGAATATTCAGCATATTTTGTTCATAATGCCCTCAATTGGTTACAGATGGTTACAACTAGACTTGCACAAATCTCTAAGGCAATAATCATTAGTTTCAATAATAACTTTTAAATTATATAAACAATCCGAACAAGTTGTCCCTATAAGATACTGGTGTCCTTAGAGACTGTCCACTTATCTAGATTTGCATATTATAATTACTATACACCCATGGACATATCTTTCAGTACAGCCTTAGAGCAAGGCTAGGTTAAAAGGTTTCCGTGAAGATCCGGGGTAGAATAGGTCTTCAGCAACTCATGCTTGCCGTAAAAGGCGACTATCCTTATCGTAAGAGGCGACTAACGGGATCGGGTGGTCAGGCTCGCTGACTTGGTTGAAGCATGTCATCGATCCTAATTGCGTGGATCGATGCTCATGATATCAATCGCTGAACTGTCTGGTCTAGACTCGATTATTTACAGACTGCCGTCATAAAGCTGGAATATTGCTGAGTGCGGCGTAAAACAACAAACCAAATACAACGTTTCGACAAGGTAATCGTGCTCAACCTTACCAAAAGGCACAAAATTTGTGTGGTGAAGTGTCAATTACATTCACGTCGCCATGGTAAAGCTGTTTCATTACTGATTGTCGCATATAATAAAATACACGCATTAACCCCATAGCCAGTGGAATTCGTAGAATTGCCACCTGTTTAAGCAACGTCGCATGCACCCAATATGGCTGTACACCTATTGTATTCCGACACGACACGTGTATTTCCGTGTTCGTGACTAGTCAATTAGTATCACCTACAGCCCACACAAACGTTTTTTTGTTTTCCGTTAAACTTTCACTCATGACACACGTACGTGAGGGAATTCGGAAAACCATGAAAAACAAGTCGAGTGAAGAATTTTTGGGTACAAACACGTTGTTGTTTTGTTACAGTTTTGTCGTTTGTCTAATTGGAATGGATATGTTATCCTAATGTCTAGCTATAGTGCATATATGTAGCATCTGTTTGTTTATGCGTTGTTTAACGCCGCACTCAGCAATATTCCAGCTATATGACGGCGGTCTGTAAATATTCGAGTCTGGACCAGACAATCCAGTGATTGACATCATTGAGCATCGATGAATTTGGTAAAGAGATACACATGTACTTCAGTGACAAGTCATATTGTGCGACACTCATAGGTATATAGAGAATCTCACCCGAGTGTCTTTTGATATCAAATATATCAACACGAGTTGATAAAAGTGGAAATATTCCGAGGCTTGCCGAGGATTTTTGCCACTTTCATCAACGAGTGTTGATATATTTGATATCAAAAGACACGAGGGTGAGATTTTGTTATCATCCAACATCATTCTTCCAACTTTTTCAATTTGTAGACAGTAATTAGAAGTGTCTTCAGTGTAAAAAGTACTGCAAACAGCTTAAGTAGCAGAGCCATTAGTGATGTCATTTGATTGTGACGTCATGGTAACCAGTGACGTCACAATGTTCTGCACAGCATTGCGATGTCATTTCATTGCAGCGATATCTACAGTGTAGATATCTCTTGATCTAATCCAAACGATATCTCCTGTGGGAGCCAGTTTTGGATGATAAATGTCACTCCCTCGGCTGTAACAAAATGTATAACTGTTTTTGTTGTAACTTTGGACTTTGTTCCCACTAAAGAGGGCCGCCAAGACACTGTCGGTCAGCTTGCATGGCCTGCCATACTGTCTAGAACTACATGTAGGGTAAACTTAAGCCAAGTATATACAGATGTCACTGTCACTTTTCGATAAACAAAACAACAACAAACATACTAACATGGGTGTCAGGGATGTCGCACTTTAAGTTTTCTTGGGACACGGAAACAACCGGACATTTCAACGTAATTTGTCTTAAGAGTGCAGTGATTACCGGGCATAAATTGAATTACTTATTTTGAAGTTTGAAACGTTTACATTTATGAAAAAAGGAAACAAATCTTTTGAAGGACTATATACGGTCAATCGTAAGCCATGTAAACTCAAACTTTAAAGAAAGAAAGAAGTCTTACATTTTTTTGTGCTTCTAAAAATCCGGATATGATCGAAAAACATGATCACATTATAGTTTGCCTTGATAATAAAATGATTTCTGTATTATTAGTTCAGTAATTATGTTGCGAAAAATACAAAAGAAAGGGAACGACGGCCCTAAAAACGCTATACCCTAACGTTAATTGATAAAAAAGTAAACGCTATACCCT
The DNA here is from genome assembly GCF_023055435.1 of Haliotis rufescens. Classification (NCBI taxonomy): domain Eukaryota; kingdom Metazoa; phylum Mollusca; class Gastropoda; order Lepetellida; family Haliotidae; genus Haliotis; species Haliotis rufescens. Next base: position 18,074,081 of record NW_025963779.1, read on the forward strand.
CACGTTGATTGATAAAAAAAGTAAACCATACCATGCTTGATATTGTACAGGGTAGTGGCATGTGGTGATTCTCAACCCCGAGGAACGCACCCACTATGAGTCACTTGCGTGACATGCGCCGCTAATTAATAAACCTCCCATGAACTGCTGTATCACGACACCCTTGGCCATATCTTAGAGCTTCACAGACAGGTATTTGATATTATGCACCTATCCCAGCGATGCGTGAGTGGTGAGTTGTCAATAGCTGTAATCTATGTCAGCTTGACCCGATCCTGCACACAGTGACGCTGTCATCTCGCAGGTACTGTGCGTTGTGTTGATCATTGTGTAACACTTTGGACGACGGGGTCAGTAGAAAGTCAACATATTCAAGGGCGAGATGGTATAACATTATAATATATAATTTGATGGTGTTGATAATTTTGTTAACCAAGACGGAAAGTACAGTGATTAGTTAAAGGACTAGCGGAAAACGCGTATATCGTATTGTACTACATGTGGCTGTAGATTGCAAAATGTTTTTATTTGAATATTGGGAAACCGTTGTGGCCTTGTTCTAATGTGTGATCATATTCATATCAATTCATGGATTTATGAACAGGATTGGCCATTTCTAATAGCTCTAAGATGCATTATCATTCCCTATTTAAAATGTTATTCTGTGCTAAACCATATTTATTTGTTTTAACTACAGTAAACTACGTTTATAACGAACACGCTTATAACGAACTGACCGATATAACGAACATTTTTTTAGTTTTAGTCCCAACCATTTGTTGTATAAATGCTGTATATACGAACTACGGTTATTACGAACTGAAATTAGTGGTCCCTTCGAGTTCGTTATAACCGTAGTTTTCTGTATTGGTAACTTTAGGTCGGCAATAAGTCGTTTCCGTTGCAACTCGCATTCTTTACGTGTTGAAGCAGGACGGTGTAACAAAACACCAAGAGAGTTGAGGATCTAAAAAATATGTAATACTGACTGTGTAAATTAATATCACTTTTTGTTACTTTATAAAGAATATGTTAATTTAAGGCAACACTATATCCGGGAAAAGTATTATGTCCATCCTACACTAGATAAATTTAATACTTTAATGTGTGACTATGACCAAACTACAATTAGAAATATTGCAATGTATTTGTATTACGCTTTTAATTATCGCAAATCTCTATTAAATGATGTGGACCATTTAAATGTTGGCCTACACATGTATGAATAAATAAAGACATATCAATTATCAATGCTGTTAAAATAAACATGATATCTGATTTATTAAATGTAAGCATTGTTATCTCATTTATTACCAGTATTATGAATACACACAGACAATTGCGCGTGTCTATGGGGCTTTTACGTACGACTCATTCACTTTCATCGTCTTTCGAATCACAAAAGGCCGATCCATTTTACTCTGCTGCCCAGTCATGCCAGTTCTATTCAGAAGGAAGCTTGACAATTATTAGAGGTTTCTCGGAAACGATGGACACTATTAAAATGGGCCTTTAAGAATCATTTCACACATGTATCGATCTTTACATTACTGCGCCAGTCTTATCCAAAAATACATTATATCACTGTTCGTATGACATGAGAGTCCATGAATTTCAAATGGTGTAATGTACAACGAACATAGACTTGGCTGTTAGTTACTCCTTTATTAACGCCACCCTACATAGTTGTGGTTGTGAGAAGTCCATAGGATTATATATTGTTAATATTGACCTCTCTGATTTTAAAGTGAGTGAGTTGTGCTTAACGCCGCTTTTAACAGTATTCAAGTTATGTCGGGGGCACGGGTGGCCAAGTCGTCTAAGGCGCTGCGACACGCCAGAAACCTATGATTGTGGGTTCGAATCTTGGTTCGCCCCGATTATGTTTCTAGGTTTGTCAGCACCATACCCGTGCTCGTTGCTTTCACCGAAGTGGTAAACGTCTGAGACCTGCATCACTTGGGGCTTTCCTCCTACATTAAGCTGACACGCCGCGATATAACTGGAATACTGTTAAATGCGGCGTTAAACCCAACTCACTCACTCACTCCAGTTATGTCACGGCGTGTCAGCTTAATGTGGGAGGAAAGCCCGAAGTGATGCAGGTCTCAGATGTTTACCACTTCGGTGAAACCCAAGAGCACGGGTATGGTGCTGACAAACCTAGACACATAATCGGGGCGAATCGGGATTCGAACCCACGATCACAGATTTCTGGTGTACCCAAGGCACGTAACTGCACAGCGAATTGCGGCGCCTTAGACGACTGGGCCACCCGTGCCCCTCTGATTAAAGAATGCACTCATTGTTGTGCGTATATAGGGATGCATTGTTTTATGTATTCACCTTGCTTCGTGCTTTGTTTTATTTAATTTGAAATATTCCGTCAAAATATATTTGCTTATCCATATTTTACTTAATTGCAGAAGACAAATACAATGACGTGGATGGATTACCTCCCTTGAATACACATCGCGATCTGCAGGCTAATACAACTAATCTCATATTCAGAGGACCTATTCGCTATAACCACAAGCGATGATTGGAGACAGTTTAAATGTCACCCCAAAGACAACTGTAATTCCTCAAGGAAATGGAACTTCGTTCCCCGGATTATTCGATTACGACACAAGCACTAGTTTCCAGGCAACGGCCAATCACAGCCAACTATTGCACCTGGTTAATGACGAAATTGCGACAACACTTATCCCCGCGATGGTGTGCATTGGAGTATTAATGATATCAGGATTTATTGGAAATATTCTCGTGTGTTACGTTTTCTCAACAAAACTCAAACACAGCACTCAGAATTTTCTTTTTGTGATCTTGGCGATTTTTGATCTTATGAGTTGCTGCGTTGCCATGCCAACGGAGATTGCTGACATGCGCTTTTACTTCACCTTTGATTCTGTTATTGCTTGCAAGATCTTGAGATTTTTAGTAGCTTTCCCAACTCTGGCGTCCAATATAGTCCTGTTGATCATCGCAATTGACAGATACAGAAAAGTATGTCGGCCCTTGTATCAACAGATTACACGTGCAATTTCCAAGAAGGCCGTTCTCCTAGCTGCATTTGTTGCCATATTGTATGCCATACCTGCCCTATTTATTTACGGTAAACGTTCAGCCGTAACGAGAATCCCCGGCGTGGTTGGAAACGACTGTTCAACCAGTGACGCCATGGAAGGGAAACTCTACCCCATGATTTACGAGATTACTCTGAGTGCATCTTTCGTGATATTTACTGTGACGCTCCTGATACTGTATATTCTGATATGGAGAGAAATTAAGAGACACAAGGAGTACATGAAAAAGAATGCCAACTACAATTACGCCATGGTGCTGTTGATGGCGAGAGACAGATCCGGGGAGAGTTCGTCGTCGACCCCTGGAACGCCTCGTTCTCGATCTCAGTCACATGACATGTCTAATGTCACGACCTCTCACCGACCTCTTGCTTACAGGGGTCAAAGGACAACAGTCATTGCATTTCTTGTGACGTTTGTTTTTATACTGAGTTTCGTGCCGCATCTATGTCTTATCATTGCACGCACTGTCTTGAAGGATTTTGATCATCATCTAAATGGTCCCAAGCTTGTGTTGTATAATTTATTTATTCGGTCGTATTTTGTGAACTCAGTGGCAAATCCAATTATTTATGGAGCTATGAATTACCAATTTAGACGTGAATGTGTCAAAGCGGTCAAACGATTTTGCTTTTGTACTGTGAAGTCGAAATAAATATTTTTTGTTTGCTTTAAGCATGCCATATTATATCCCCATGTCACTGAACCTCAACGCGAGATTTCAGAAACCGACGAACCGGACTCAAATATCAACAAAACACTTGTCACCAAACAATGGCTCACTTCCTATTAACGGATCCAATAAAACAGAAATATAACTTTCTTTTTTATTAATTTAGAAAAATAGTCATTAGTCCCGAAAACTTCCGGTTACAAAGGTTGTTGAAATAACAAGCAGTATCCACGGCAAAATTCTCTCTCAGATAATATGTACTGCCTACAACATACAACATTTAGATCCGCCTATGTGTAAAATATGTTCCCCGAGCCTTTCGAACGTGTGCCTCGCTCTTTGCCGACTCGGGTTATGGAATGCATGTTCCGGGCACGCATATGCTTCATTTTGGACCAACTCGAGCACATTTATCAATCATCTAAACATTACATGTTAACGGGCCTATAGTTATTATTTATGGCCCTGATAATAGTCATTTCTTTTCTGTCTGTTCGTTTCGTTGATCGGAGAGCTACCAAATCACCAGAATATACAAATACTACAATGCATAGAGTAGCATACTGTATAAAACTGCATAAAACACATATTTTGCAGTTCCTATACGGATAAACAATTAGTCCTGATGTCAGTAAATGTTTAGTAGTTAATTACAATTTCTCCCATGTCGCCTAGGCAGAAGACTACATCCGTTAGTCTTCCGAAGTAAGTCTTCCGAACGGAATTCACGGTTTCGAATCCCGCTGGCGAAACATGTTTTACATGAGAATGTTCATCTTGGTAAATGATAGGGTAAATAGAAGTTTGATGAACCGTCTCCTGGATTGCTAAGTAAAATGTTCGTGCATTGTGATGCATCCTAAACTGTGATTTTATGCTGCCTCAGGTCTCCCCCGTAAGGGCCAAAACTGTAATGCGTGAGTTCCTCCACTCCTCATTATCGATATTCCCGTGTATTATATATTCTTTCCATAAAGTGTCATAAATAGAGGATAGTTCATGTGTCACTCGTGAAAATACCTCCTTTTCCCCAGTCACGAGATGAGAGAAACATATTTCACCAGACACATGAAATATCCTATTTATTTTATACTTTTTGCGAAAATGCTCCCTACCTGACACACAGGGACGGTTCACCACCCCTTGTATTTGCGACTAAGAAAGTAGTTTCGTATTTGCAAAATCTTAAGAAATATAAACGAAAGTAACAACATGTATTTAGGGTCATGAAAATTCTGTATCATACAGGTAGGTATGTTTATCTACAAAATCAACTTATACACACAAAAAATATTCTTGACTACGAGACCGCTGTTGGAAGCGAAAGAATACACGCTGGTCCAGTAACAAAAATGGCGCCTTGCGAAACGAACAGTCTTGATTAACGAGTTAAATGGGAGATTTACAGTTTATAAGAGGATAATTGACCATCTGTCATTATTTTGCCTTGTCAATGTGGAACTAACGTAAAAAGGACGTCAACAGTGTGTGTACGGGCGTGACACTTACGAAAAAGGAAACAATTTAAGGGGAGGTAACTCTTGTATGACAATAGTTCCGTCAAAGTGTTATGTTCACAGCAGTGAAATATCAAGTTTTATGTTCACTGTAGTGAAATGTCAAGTGCTGTGTTCACTGTAGTGAAATATCAAGTGTTAAGTTCACTGCAGTGAAATATCAAGTGCTGTGTTCACTGTAGTGAAATATAAAGTGTTATGTTCACTGTAGTGAAATATCAAGTGTTAAGTTCACTGCAGTGAAATATCAAGTGCTGTGTTCACTGTAGTGAAATATAAAGTGTTATGTTCACTGTAGTGAAATATCAAGTGTTAAGTTCACTGCAGTGAAATATCAAGTGCTGTGTTCACTGTAGTGAAATATAAAGTGTTATGTTCACTGTAGTGAAATATCAAGTGTTAAGTTCACTGCAGTGAAATATCAAGTGCTGTGTTCACTGTAGTGAAATATAAAGTGTTATGTTCACTGTAGTGAAATATCAAGTGTTAAGTTCACTGCAGTGAAATATCAAGTTTTATGTTCACTGTAGTGAAATATCAAGTTTTATGTTCACTGCAGTGAAATATCAAGTTTTATGTTCACTGTAGTGAAATATCAAGTTTTATGTTCACTGCAGTGAAATATCAAGTGCTGTGTTCACTGTAGTGAAATATAAAGTGTTAAGTTCACTGCAATGAAAATATCACTTTCCTAAACTTCAGAAACATTCACACTGAAGTATATATAAGAGAAGATATATAACGCGGGTTTGTCGAGGATATCCTTTCCTTTATGGATGGCCTAGTCCTGCACCATGACCGTGGTTTATATTTATTTTATGAAAAAATAATAATCTAGAAATGCATACAAAAGCAAGTCTAGCCAGCTCAAGCTAGAAATCAGCATAGGGAAAAGAAATTATTTTTAGAATCTAGAAGGTGAGGTGAGGTGAAATGGGGTTTAACGTCGCGGCCAAGATTATTGCACTTATATAGCGACGTGCATGTACGTGTGTGTGTTTGTGTGGCTGCTTGTACTAGTCCGGACTGATGCCGATTTATAGTGCTAGCTCACTGAGATACCATGCCGCAGTTTAACATGAATACCCCACTCAGACACAGTATACTGACTCCGAGCCGACCAGTCCTTGTTTTAGCCCCTTAATGCCGAGCGCCAGACAGGGTAACAACAAGTACCATCTTTTAACGTCTTTTGGTATAACGCGGTCGGAGATCGAACCCCGGACCTTCCGCTCTCCGGGCGGACGCTCTACCACTAGACCACGGAGGCGGTAGAGTCTAGAAGGATATTGTGTAATATAAGATTTCAGAGACTAAATGTTAGTCTGTGGGTGGCCATGTCATTGCATTTACTACACAAGGATGTGCTATTGAAATCTCGGGAAATTAGAGAGTTTGAACGTAAGGATGCACAATGTTCATTCAAATTTGGGTTTGGTGTCGTTTTGAAAAGGTATTTCAGTTATAACACGGCGTGTCAACTAAATATATAAGGGAACCTTACACTCATTCTTCATCTATAGGAGCTGGGCTGAGATTTCGTTGAATGAAAATACTCGAAAGAAATAGTTTCGTCTAATCTTTTATAAAACAAATATCAACATTTGACATACTGGACGTCCTTTAAAAAAAAAGAAACAAATTGCTACAGGGGATAAAAATGGGATCGGTGCGTACAAGTGTCATTCTTTGTTTCAGTGTTACTTACTGATTCATCTCTCCTCGGACAAATATATCTGACAGTCAATATCGAGGAAGTCCACTATGTTTCGTGAGTCATATTTCACATTTCGTTTCATGTACTGTTTCAGAGTTTAACTTGTGATCAAATTTAAAGTGACATACAATCTCCTTCAGAATGCCCCGCAATACATGCGGTAATGCGACTGTCACGTTCTGACAGTCACACACTGTCACGTTCTGACAGTCACACACTATCCTTTGTGTACATACACATACACACACCAGGGCCCACTTGCACAAAGCGATCTTAGCGCTAAGATGATCGTAACTCCCATACTTCAACATAGGCTTACCATAGTCTTAGCGCTAAGATTGCTTTGTGCAAGTGGGCCCAGGACATTACTCCCAAACCCCTTAACGTCACAGCCAAATGATTTCTCAATTTGAGTCATACAGACCTTCCGTACATCCATTTATTACGAAGGTGTTAGGTTTAGGAGGACTTCTTCTGTTTCGAGTTCCTATTCTAAGGTATATTCTGACACTAGCCGAAACAAATAGGCAGCATTCAATCCACTGCTATTTTTATTCGGCCTATTCTAGTATGCAAGAGAGTGGGAACTGTTTATATCGATCTATATTGAATAACCCGACCTCAAGGGGCATTTAAATTCTTAACACGTGTTCCTGCGGTCTACCAGGCCGAGTGTTTGTTTGTTTGTTTGTTGTTTAACGCCGCAATCAGCAATATCCCAGCTCCATGACGGCGGTTTGTAAATAAGTCTGGAGTCTGGGTCAGACCAGAGGGGCTTGAAAGCAAAAATTGCAGCTACGAGATATATTTCAAGCCAGTACATTTAGCTACACAATGAGACATAGGTGTACTGTTGGAGCTAGCATCTTTAGAAGCTCCAATTAACGTGATTTTTCGATTACGAGCCCAAATTCCTGGTCAGAATTTGAACCGCTAACTTACCGATTTTTTTCTTTATTGGATCGTGTACACAAATACCACGCGCCAAAACACGTTGAATCGATGGCACCTGTCAGCCCGCCTTCGTCATTCTTTCCGCGACACATACATCTGATGGTGTAATGACTTTTACGTACATTTATTTGTCTCACAATCCCCTTGCCGTACCCCGTCCGCCATAGACGACTTTGACCATGACATACCCCGCACTGAAAAAAGTCGTGACATTCAGTAAGCCGAGTAAGCATATTTTCTTTATAGCCAATCAGATCGCTGGCCTTTTTCAGTGCGGGGTTTGCTCCAACAGTACGGCTTCGATTTTCTTCATCTATGTCTCAGTTTGTAGGTAAATGTATTGGCTTGAAATGAGTGTATAGGTTTTTAGGGGTATTTTTAGTGGATATTGTTGAATTCGTCCTCGAACGAACTTGGTGAGTTGGCTTCGTTGCACCACTTTCCTTTTATATAGTATACAGACACTACGTTACAAACCCCCGTGGATCAGGCAATCCCGTGATTAACATCACGATTATCCATCTACGCAATTTGGATATTTACATCAACCAAGTCAGCGAGCCTGACCGCCGGATCACGTTAGTCGCCTCTTACGACAAGCATGGGCTATTGAAGACCAATTCTAACCCTGATCTTAACGGTAGAGCAGGCCGAGTGTTAGACTAACATCTAGTCTTTGAAATGAACATATTTTACACAAAAAAGTTGTTAAATTATATAGTTATTAAATATAATAAAAAGGAGTCCGGACACTTTCTTCATTTTCAGAAACAGAAGTAATCTAGACTTGCCAAGCATTATAGACTTACATGGGCTGTATTGGATATATTTGTTTCAGGGTGTGTGTGACGGATCAGCCGAGTTATTGAGTTTGGTTTACCGCCACTTTGAACAATATTTTAGTTATATCACAGCGAGTCATATTGATGTAGGAGGAAAGTCCGAAGTGATTCAGTTCTTGGACGTTAACCACTTTGGTGAAGCCCACGAGCACGGGTATAGTGCTGAAAAACCGGGAAATATTATCAAGGTGAATACGGGAGTCGAAGAGTCCTTTCTGGAAATGCCCTTCCAGATTAGGCTGACACAACGTGATATACCTGAAAACAGGCGTTAAACCTCACTCACTCACTCACTCACTCACTCATAAAGCAATAGTCGCCATTGTTGATTAAATGGGCCATGACGTCACACTACAGATCCTCTTTGTATCGATCAACAGTCAAGGTCACAGTGTGTGCTTCCTTTGAGGTAAAGAGGCAAACCGTTTCCTTGTCAGTCATACATTGTACACTTTTACAGTAATTTGTTCAGATTAGTACAACTGAAAGTGTCCAAATTGTACAATTCATTTTCAGTGATGTAAAACCAAATGTTGAGTAGGAAGTGCAGATGTATTCAAAATGCAGTATGATCGATTACCGTAGTTATGCTATGGACTGTTCACTAGACAGACGTGAGTGAGTGGGTTTGGTTTTACGCCACTATGAACTCAATCTCCGTTACGTCACGGGACGCCAGCTTGAGGTGGGAGGACATCCCGAGGCGATGCAGGTCTTACACGTTTTACCACTTTGGTGAACCCACGAGCAGGGGTATGATGCTTTCAGATCAAGACACATGATTAGGACGAACCGGGATTCAAACCCACGACCATAGGGTTCTGGCGTTACTCAACAGAGCGAGTTCCGGCGCCTTAGACGGCTAGGCCACCAATGCCCCCAATGGATAGAAGTTGATACACCAGGACGTGTTAATAAGATACACACGGTTCAAATCGAAGAGTAAATGTAACAATTTGATTTTCAGTCACAGTTATGTCGAAGTTGAAGGGACCTACGCAAATAATTCGATCTATCCGATGTTCGACACAACCGAAAATGATGAATAAAGAAGGAATACGCAGTGCTCAAGCTCTTACTTCGAGATAACCGAAGTTCGACACATCAAAGTTCGACACAATGGTATTTGACTGTATACTAACATTTAATAATACATAACATTGTCTAAGGATAAAACATTTGGTGGCCAAGATACAGTTTCAAGTTGTTTTGTTTGTTTGTTGTTTAACGCCGCACAATACTCCAGCTATACTATTTTAACACTTGACTATTAATTAGGCGAAGGGGTCAACATTGTCCAAACAACGTGCACAAGGACTGAAATGGATGGAACAGATGTTATTTAGTCGCAACGATTGAGTGAGCTGGGTTAATTTGTTAGTTTGTTGTTTAACGCCGCACTCAACAATATTACAGCTATATGACGGCGGTATGTAACAAATAGAGTCTGGACAAGACAATCCAGTGATTGACATCATGAGCATCGATCCACGCAATTGGGATACGATGACATGCTTGAACAAAGTCAGCGAGCCAGATCACCCGATCCCTTTAGACGCCTCTTACCACAAGCAAAGTCATCTTTTACGGCAAGTATGGGTTGCTGAAGACCTATTCTACCCCGGATTTTCACGGGTCCTACTGGATGTTACTGTTCAAGAAACAGAATATTTATATTTGCATGTTGAATGCACTTTGACAAGAAAGTTAAACAGTCTCACCATTAAGTGATCAAATTATGTAGTACTGATAATGTAACACATCGGAAATAGACCACTATAGTCTTATTACGTCACACTGTTGTGAGATGAGGTTATGGGAGGTTAAATTGGGTTTAACATACAGCATGCTACGCATATAAGATTAAAGAAATATACACTGCAAATATAGATGTATATTATAAAAATCATATAAATAATAACACGGTAATCGATTGTTCAAAATTGGCACACATCACTGTCTTTGACCCAGGTACCATATGGCACACAAGGAACAGTAGATGGTCAAGGTGAAGGTCATCTGTCCCCAATATATTGTGTGGCCACCATTAGAGTCCATAACTGACTGGCATCGTCGTCCCATGGAAGCAATCAGATCCCGAATTGTTGCCTGGGTAATGTTCGCCCAATCTGCGGGGCGGTCGGGTAGCCTAGTGGTTAAAGCGTTCGCTCGTCACGCCGAAGACCCGGGTTCGATTCCCGACATGGGTACAATGTGTGAAGCCCATTTGTGGTGTCCCCCGCCGTGATATTGCTGGAATATTGCTAAACGCGGCGTAAAACCATACTCACTCACTCACTCGCCCACTCTGCCTGCAGTGCTTGTGCCAACTGTCGGAGGTTCTGTGGTTGTTGTTGACGTGCTCGCAGTCGTTGATCAAGTGCATCCCATAAATGTTCGATTGGATTTATTTCATGAGACCTGGGGGGCCTGAGTGTTATGATTCCTGAAAAGGGCGGTTGTCAGTCTTGCCGTGTGAGGTCGGACGTTCGCATGTTGCATAATGGGAAGGACGTGTGGCCGAAGAATTTCATCCGTGTAACGTACACGTTGTGCCATTAAATTCCCCAGAACTTGCAAGCCTGTTCTTCCAGTGTAGGATATGGCTGAACACATCGCCACACCGCCACCATCTGTCCACTTCCTGTATGCAGTTCCTTGTATAACGTTCCCCGCGACGCCTGTAAACACGACGTCTACCATCCGCACAGCGAAGCAAAAACGTGACTCGTCACTAAACCACACTTGTCTTCATCGCAGTTGTGGTCATACTCTGTGACCTAGGCACCATTGAAGTCGCAGCCGACGATGCAGGTGCGTCAATATGGTCGTCCAGCACGAATACCTTCAGCGCGTAAACGATTCCTCGCTGTCTGGGCTGATATCCTACGCAATCCTGGTTTTGCCGTAGTTGTCGAGGTAGCCGTGGTGGTTCTTTCACTTCGTGACGCAGCCGTATAACTCTGTCCTGTGCTCAAGTAGTGATAGGTGGTCTACCGGATCTGGGAAGGTCATGACGCTGTCCCGTGTGTCTGATAACGGTTCCAGTCTTGTAACGGTGGTTGGTGCTGCGTGGAAAAACCTGGCTACAGCCTAAGATGTTGATCATGTTTGCAGTCGACTGATGGCGTTGCTGCGTTTGGCTTCCGTCAGTCGTTGCATGTTTTCGCTGTTCACTTGCTGTAATATTGTGATGGCATGGAAAAGAAAAACAAACGTTTTCATAGCCCAACGCGTTATGTTGCACATGCATGTTTTGCTGGCGTGTTTCGGCGCCAGGCTCTCACGTGGTTGTGTTTTTGCGATTTTCCTATCTCTTCAGCACATTTCTGCAGTACCTCATTCTTTCCACACAAATCAATCCCAGTCCATGCAGAAATGACAATTCCTTTTTGGTATTATTTTGTATGGATGCCGAAAACACTATGTCAGATATTTACAATTTTACTACTTTAAGCTCACTGATAAACAAATAGCAACGTCATCGAACTTAATATTGGATGACGTCAAAAAACAAGAAACGTGACGCCAATGACTAGAAAGCAGGCCGGGAAAAGCGGACTGATAACGTTACAGTGGCCCGCGACCCGTGAAGCGCCGGGGTAGAGCAGCAAGCAGTCTTCAGCAACCCATGCTTTCCTTAAAAGGCGACTATGCTTGTCGTAAAGGCGACTAACGAGATCGGGTGGTCAGGCTCGCTGACTTGGTTGATGCATGTCCTAATTGCGTGGATCGATGCTCATGATATCAATCACTGGATTGTCTGGTCCCGACTCGATTATTTACAGACCGCCGCCATATAGCTGGGATATTGCTGAGTGCGGCGTTAAACAACAAACCAACCAACCAACTACAGTGGCCCGCAGACTTCTGATAACATGCGGGCAATTTTATGACAATTATATCCATTTAGCTATAATACCTGTTTAAACGTACACATTTAATGCATTATATATTCCATTGTTAACGATTGTCATTTTATACCAGTTGTAAGTGTCAAGTTTTTATTTTGACATCACATGTGCGATGAAGATACCAAATGGTGTACATTTTTGGCATAATAAATTCGTTATAGTGTCTTTAGCTGCAGTTTACGGCGTTATATTAGGTTAGCAGAAAAAAAATAATTCTCTGATAACTAAATATCACATCGTATACGGCAACTAAAGACACCATAACAAAATAGGGCGGTCGGCTAGCCCAGTGGTTAAAGCCGAAGACCGGGTTCGATTCCCGACATGGGCACAATGTGTGGAGACAATTTCTGGTGTCTCCCGGTGTGATATTGCTGGAATATTGCTAAAACCGGCGTAAAACCACACTCACTGTCTCACTCCCCATAACTAATTATATCAGCAGAGGTGGAAGGATTGTTCGTTGGCAAGTTGCCTTGGCACAGTGACGAATACACGTAGACAACTGACTCCACTTGCACCGCATCACGTCACGTGCAGTGAAAATGAATCCCATCCACGTCTTTTTTGTTTTTACTTTCTCGAGTTTGTTTAGCAGTAATCGGTCCTGCAAACGTTCGGGCTTCGTTCCGCCATACTACTGCCACACCTTTGAAATACCCCCAAAGCGGCGTAAAACTAAACTTACTCACTCATTCATTCACAAACTAACTGACGATCCGGGTTAGAATTGATCGTCAGCAACCCGTGCTTGTCGTAAGAGGCGACAAACGGGGTCGGGTGGTCTGGCTCGGAGACTCGGCTGATGTGTATGTCATCGTATCCCAACTGGGTAGATCGATGCTCATGATGTGAATCACTGGATTGTCTGACCCCGGCTCGATTATTTACAGACCGCCGTCATATAGCTGGAATATTGCCGATTGCAGCGTTACACAAAAAAACAAACAAACAATTTAACTGGAATACTCCTGAGTGCGGCGTCAAACAACAAACAAACAAACACTTTATTTGTAATTAATTACGGCGGTCTGTAAATAGTCAAGTCTGGATTAGCCAATCAAGTAATTGAAATCATGAGCATCGATGCACGCAATTGGGATACAATGACATGCACAAACCAAGTCAGCGAGTCTTGTTCGCTCTACACAATTGGCATACGACGACAAGCATCAAGGTGACCACCCGATCCCGTTATTCGCCTCTTACGACAAGCGTGGGATGCTGAAGGCCAATTCTAACCCGAATCTTTACAAGGGGACATCAATATATAAGACAACGTACTTACAAGGGCAACATGAACCTGCCGACCTATGACGAAAAGTTTGCAGCTCCCGATGGGAAGACATGTGCTCAAGTATTATAAACCTCATAACAAATTGTGGATGTCAAGCTGAAAATAGCTACCTGTTTGTGAGATTTAAAAGGGATCAAATGAGACACCGAGGTTTATAATTATCTCAAGAAGTTGGTTTTCGTGCACGGCGCAGCAGGGTTTTCTGTGTGTTCTGGGATGGTGGCTTCAGATGATATCATGATTAGCTTAACGAGTTCGATCGAACAGCTGCTATAGTCAAGCCCTATGTACTCTTGGGGCTAAACTCCTTCCGTAAACACAAGGAGTTGGAAGTAAATGTTTGTCAGTTTTATCTTTACAGTTCCATGGTTATCCTTACATCACCGTCTGCCGCACCAACCGAGTAGAACCAACACTATATAGTTGTTATTTAGCTTCTTCGAATTCGGTTTTTTAAACGAAGACACCCACTCAAGAGGCAAGTCGGTTCGATGCTGTCACTAAGTGAGGCGAATGGGGTTTAAAGTCGCCTTCAAGACTGCACTAACATAGCGACGTGTATGTGTGTGTGTGTGTGTGGGGGGGGGGGGGGGGGGAAGGTGATGTATGGCTGCTTATACTAGTCCGGACTAATGCCGGTTTATAGTGCTAGCTCATTGAGATACCATGCCACAGTTTAACATGAATACCCTTTTCAGACACAGTGTACTGACTACGAGCCGACCTGTCCTTTTAGCTCCTTAATGCCGCGCCAGGCAGGGTAACATCAAATACCATCTTTTAACGTCTTGGTATGACGTGGCCTGGGGTCGAACCACCGACCTTCCTCTCTCCGGGCAGACGCTCTATCAACTACAGGCAGTAAACAGTGCAGTGCAGTGCTGTAAACTAACTTGGTTTTTTTCAAAAGAGTAAATATTTTTCAGTAATGACAGAAATTCCAAAGCGCTCCTCTCGAGAAATGTCCATTTTCTTAGCGGTAAACATGACCGCTGAGTTTTGATCACCATGTTACAATCCGGGTAAGAATCGACAGTCAGGTGACTGCGAGCGGTTATATTTAGCAGTGACCTTGGTCAAGAGGGCTTTAAATACTATATCTGCAAGAACTTTTCTTTTAGTTCGTGTTGGTGATGTACTCGTACGCTGCGCATGCTGCTAAAAATAGTCATTCGTAGTCACCACACTGCCGATCCTCAGGCGAACACACCAGACCACTAGTCAGTTTGTATGCGAAGTTGTATGGATATATTTGGGCTGTTTCGGTTTTTTAGTCCTAATTAAAGCCCAACACTGAACTCACTTAAAACACAAATACTACATTGTAAAATTATCTCTTGGTTACTCTACATGCAGAGTTTCATGTATACAGATACGTTGTCGCTGGCTTCAGGGCTAAGATCCGCAATGGAAACAGGGCGGATAGTAGCCCGGACGGACGTCCGTTCCATTCCCGATGTAAACAACCTGTCGGATATACATGTGTCACTCGTGATAATATTAATAATAATAATAATAACAACAACAACGGTCAATGGATCAGTGAGCACTCGATTTAAATATCTCCTTTTTACCCGTCACGGGTTGAGAGAAACATATTTCACGAGACACATAAAATATCCTATTTATCATATACTTTTGTGTGGTTGTCTACCGCAAAATAAAACTTATTTTATTACAGATCTAAAACCTTGAAACGTAAATGCTCCCTACTAAGAAAGAAGTTGTGTTTGAAATATAATCGAAAGTAACAAAAGATATTTAGGGTCATGAAAATTCTGTACCATACATATAGATATGATTATTTACAAAATCTACTTTAACAAAAAATATTCTTGAAAACTACGAGACCGCTGTTGGAAGCGAAAGAAAACACGCTGTAACAAAAAGTACAAAAACGGCGCTTGTTGAACGAATAGTCTCGATTGACGAGTTAACTGAGACATTTACAGTTTATAACGAAACAATTTCAAGAGAATTACAAACGCCCTGATGCGATATTAACTCCATAAATGACCATCTGTTATTATTTTGCCCTGTCAATGTGGACCTAACGTACAGAGGACGCCAACAGTTTGTGTACGGGCCAGACAGCTGCGATAAAGGGAGACAATTTAAGGGGAGGTAACCCTTATATGACAATAGTACCGTCAAAGTGTCATGTTCACAGCAGTGAAATATCAAGCGTTATGTTCACTGCTATGAAAATATTACTTTTCTCAACTTCGGAAAAAAATAGTGCTCTGACAATCTCGACACCAAACGCAACTACCTGAGCGGCCCTGAATAATGGAAATAGTGACAGAAATCACTGTCATTCTGGCTTTTATACTTGTTATTGTTTAGAAGCGCAGAACACAACATTCTTGTCGTATGGTTTGAGAATTAATATATACATGTATAAATGTTTCTGAAGGCCCCCCACTCGCTCCTCAAAGATAATTTATTTTCATAAGTATAAAACCCAAAAACTTAAATTTTTTACTTATATAAGTATAAATAAATTCGAATTCGGCTCCCCAAGCATTGTGAGGAAATATTGTGAGGATATATCTACTGGTAGTGTTTTTCCTCCAAACTAAAGATTTAGAGCAGTTTGAAAAGGAAATAAAACTGGAAATATGACATTCTTTTGTACGCAATCACACAGTTTCAAGCTACCAATATCCTTCACAAGTGTGTTTTGTTGTGTTCGAAGAGTGATTAGTACAGTCAATACTGTTCTAATCATAACAATAATTATCCCACCACCCTCGATCTTCCCTCAATCGCTTATATTTACCAATCATTATGGGAGGGCGTGGTTTGATCAACGTTGGGTCTCTTCATGGTAGAATTGTTTTGTGCACTTTGTACCTATTTATTTGTATGATGATCCTCTTATGAAGCATGTCAAGACTCATGATGAAAACAAGGCATTCCACAGTTTTCGTAAACGAGCCAAGGATGTGGGACATAATCTCAATGTCAGTGTAAATTTTGTTGATAGTTCTGTACTGTTGGACGGTACGGAAATGAGTGTCAACCAAGCGAAATGCCATATCGAGTCGGCCCAGACTCAGTGTTTCAAGGAGAGGCTATCTGAACGACCACTGCATCGAGTTTATGTGCAGTGTGTTGAGAAGGTCAGCAACCATACAGTGTCCTTCGCTTGGATGAGGTCGGCTGGCCTGAAAAGGGAAACAGAAGGCTTTCTGTTTGCTGCTCAGGACCAGTCACTTCCCACTCGAAACCGGCAATGTGTGATTTTGCATCAAAATGTAAATATGAAATGTAGATTATGGAATGAATTTAATGAGACTGTCCAACACATTGTCAGTGAATGCCCAGTTTTGGCACAGACACAGTATCTTAAACGACATGATGGTGTAGCTCGATCATTTTATTACCGTCTTCGCCATGCTTGTGGTTCTGACACAGAGGTCCACCCATGGAATATGTAGACGTATCCATGCCAACAAAACTGATGTTGTCCTTTTTGATAAATCCAATGAAATCATTCATATCATTGAATTTTTCTGTCCCCTTTGACACTAATGTGATTGACAAGATTCAGGAAAAACATGCGGACCTCGCTTTCGAAATGACACGCTTGCATCCCAAGTACCAAGTTATCCGACTCCACATTGTTCTCGGTGCCTTAGGTTTGGTACCTCCCATTCTGTTGACTGACATTGGGAGAGTACCCGGGTTTGCTACCAGGAATACAGCCCTTCTGACAATCTGGGTAATGCAGAAGGCTGCAGTGTTGGGGAGTCTCCACATTCTCCGAAAAGTTCTTGTTGGGTTTGACAGGCAGCGCTTCCTGGGAGAAGTCCCATTCGATGTCTAGGCTGCGTGTGGAGGTGGCAAGGGCCCTGTGCTGATGATGAGCCTAACCAGCCTGACCGTGCCAGGATCACCCAAACCCTCTCTGCTGCATTTTTTATTTTAATCTGTAAATAATAATAGTAATGATGATGATGATGCTGATGATGATGATGTAGATGATGACGACGACGACGATGATGATAATAATATTAATAATAATTGTTTTTCGTTCGTCTCACAGCTCAAACATTATGTAGGTTGTTTGTGAAACATTTTGAATCTGGCTTGGTGTTTGTACAGACAACACAAGTAACCATGGGTGTCTATCTATGTACATTACATGTATACTCTGAGGTGCGATTTAACGTTACCGTCAGCTGGAAACGTTATGATGAGACCTGCTTGCAAATTCTCGGCGTGAAATATTTGGACAGATGGAAAGTACATTACCCTTTTTACGCTAAAATCAAAGTTCTTTGAGAAACCCCGTTATAACAACGACGAAGCGTAGTAAGCTAAACATGTTCATTCGAAGACTCGCAAAATAGACATCCTTTTGTTCAGATAAGCTTTCTATGACCACGTAGATGAGGGTTTTAACATGTCTACCCTCAAGTTGTAGTTAATGTTACTCTTTCATTTAAAATACACCCGTGAATGAACGAGAGTTGTTTTAAGAGAGGAATATTCCAGTATATAACGTCGGTATGAAGAAGCGATCTGGGTTAGCAAACTAGTGGTTGATGTCATGAGCACCCATCCGTGCCGTCGGGATATGATGACACACAACAAGCCTGGCCACACATCTTACCATAAAATGATGCTGGAATCTATTCATCATAGGGGTTCGTATTTCACCAGGGGGCACGGGTGGCCCAGTCGTCTAAGGCGCCGCGATTCGCTGTGCAGAGTTGCGTCCCTTGGGCACGCCAGAAACATATGATTGTGGGTTCGAATCCCGGTTCGCCCCGATTATGTTTATAGGTTTGTCAGCACCATACCCGTGCTCGCGGGTTTCAACGAAGTGGTAAACGTCTGAGACCTGCATCACTTCGGGCTTGCCTCCCACATTAAGCTGACACGCCGCAATATAACTGGAATACTGTTAAAAGCGGCGTTAAACCCAACTCACTCACTCACTCACTCACTCACTCACGTATTTCACCAAGTCTTTCACTTGAAGTCACTACCAAATGAAAATCCAGTTCAATTCTTTGTGTATACACACATAAAACAGTTAAGCACTCAGCATATAACGTAAAAAAATATGATTATTTATCTAATTGTATGCCTGTACTAAAACAACATTTTGTAGCACGCCGTCGGGGTACGATGCCACACAATTAACCAAGTCTGACCACCCGATCCACGAATAACTTCGGCTCTTACGGCCAACATAGTTTACTGAGAACCAGTATAACTCGGAATTCCGGGTGGACGGATATAAATAACAACTAACGGTACACGACCTCCGCCACTAGACAATAATCTCAGTGTGGGTGGGCTACGGGTGGCCTAGTCATCTAAAACGCCAGAATTTGTTGTGTAGAGATGCTTCTCTTATAACAGCGAGAATCCTATAATCATGGGTTCGAACCACGGTCTACCCTGCTATGTTTCTAGGTCTGTCAGAACTAAACCAAAGCTCGTGGGTTTCACCAAAGCGGTAAGTGTCGAATAGTTGCATCATTTCGGGCTTTCCTCCCACATCAAACTGACACGTCGTGATGTAACTCAATTAATATTCAAAACCACGTTAACCCGGATCAACCGTGAACTAACGGGATCGGGTGGTAATGCTCGCTGATTTGGTTGATGCATGTCATTGTATCCCAATTGAGTGGATCGATGCTCATGTTGTCAGTCATTGGATTGTCTGGTCCAGACTCGATGATTTACAGACCGCCGTCATATAGCTGTAATATTGCTGAGTGCGGCGTTAAACAACTAAAAAACAAACAAACAAATTAACCCAGCTCACTCACTCCTTACGACTTAATCACATCTGTTCCATCCATTTCAGTCCTCGTGCACGTTGTTTCGACATTGTTGACCTAGTCGCCTTTTTAATGGTGACGTGTTGAATTAGTAAGACAACCAGATTTGAACAGGTTTGGAAAAAGTAACTTTGCTCACGTGTGCCTGACCAAGGTAACTATTTCCCTATGTTCGCTTGTATATAACTGGGACACGCCAGATGAAATAATCAAAATAATTCTTACACTGACCGTAATGATGTTTGTGTGAATGGGAACTATTACTTACGCTTTAGACAGCAACATTACAGCGATATCCCGGCGACATTTGTAACCCACAGCATATCGACAGGATGCGCTCTAAAGTCGGCCTCCTGTCAAGTCGACGCAATGACCGCAACCATCATAGTAATAATTTGATATGTGGTATGTTGTAATTGACATTGTTGTTAGGCCACGGGAAAACCTTATTTTGCTCCTTGTATTCATTGTGTAAGCAAAAGCGAGATGAATTTCATTTGTTTAGTATTGTTAATCATTTAACAATTAACACATGTAAAGATATCTCAAACCGCCAACGAATCTTACCAATTATAATGTTTCCATAAATATAACGTTCATTATACACTGGTACAAGAATGTTGTTGTTGTTGTTGTTGTTGTTTAACGCCGCGATCAACAATATTCTAGCTATTTGACGGCGGTCTGTAAATAATCGAATCTGGACCAGACAATCCAGTGACTGACATCATGAGTATCGATCCACGCAATTGGGATACGATGACATGCATCAACCAAGTCAGCGAGCCTGGGTACAAGGATGAAGTATATAGGTACATGAATGAGTAGATACGCGTTTTCACCAACATTTAGTATCCACAAAATAAAAAGTAAAATTCAAATGGAGCCCAGAACAATGCTTAATTTCAGATCATAGGCAATATAAATCACTCTAGACTTGGCTGTGGTTCCTTGTTTAATATAGTCTTTAGGATCTGGAGACAGACGAATAATCTATGTGCTTCCATAGGTCCCTTAATTAGGAGTGTCAGAATCATAAGATCGTGGATAGAACACAAGATTCACCCCCGTTATGATTCTTGTTTTTGTCACCAATGAGGTCAATGTCTAAGACCTACACCAGTTGGGGCTCGGGGCTTTCTTCCAAAATAAACACGATCCGTGAAGATCCGGGATCCACGCTTGCCCTAAGAGGCGACTATGCTTCTCGTACGAGACGACTAACGGGATCGGGTGGTCATGTTCGCTGACTTGGTTGACGCATGTCATCGTATCCCAGCTGCGAAGATCGATGCTTATAATGTCAGTCACTTGGTTGTCTTGTCCAGACTCGATTATTTACAGACCGCCGTCATATAGCTGGCATAATGATGATATGGCGTTACATAACAAACAAACAAACAAACAAACAGAGACTTAACTGACACGCCCTGATATAACGTAATATTAATACTGTTCAAAGCATCGCCAACTCCAACTCAACAAGTCCAACTCCCTACCTGGTTCATGAAAACGGAAATGTAAACAAGACTGAACCTCTATGTTTTATCCGATGACTTTATTCTATCAGCAACAGCTATGAAAACATTGTTAAGCAACGTAAATACCTTTGCAGGTTTGACACCCCTTCAGCTTCAATCATTTTCTGAAATGTAGAAATCTGCGTTATAGTGAGGGAATATTGTCGAGTAACGTCTGCTGTACATCCAGGAACATTACGCAGCATGTGTATACGAGGCACGTCTCTCTCTGAAATGAGTTCATTTAATAACATCCTGCGTTATGTCGAGGGGCCTGTGTATACAGCTATGCAGACAGCGCTACGCTGAAGTTTTATGACATTGTAAGAACTGAATGAACTTCCTCTCAACTGTTAAATCAGTCTGCCTTGTACCAAGACTTGGCTATGCTGCAAGCATGCAGATACAGTCATGGATGACCCGTCTCGTGGAGTCTCACGAGATGAAATCATGGACGTGATTTGCTGCTCTATATGAGATGAGATCGAGATATTACCGGAACTCATACGACACACAACAATTATTGACTATCATTATGCAAGCAGCGATAGAGGAAAGAACATGGTTATCGATTTGGGATAAGGATTCCGATCTAATACGAAGGTAAGTCGTGGTACTATACTATTTCTGCCTTATGCATGTATGCATCGTTTACATCAGAATACTATGGAGCTAAATACTAATTTTGGAATGAAGAGTGTGTGTTTGTTTTAAAAAGATATCAATGCATGAAGTCAAAGCTTTGATATTGCAATGGGGTGATAAATTTATTAATCAATCCATCTTAATTATTTTTTAAGGAATCGGGTCATTTTCAAGAATAAAGTTGAATAGTCTTTGATTCTATTACATGGGATTCCGGGTGAGACATTATTCCCAGCATGCTATGCTTTTCGGATTTTGTATGAATTTTGTAAAGAGATTAGATCATTTTTCATCTAGGGTTGCAAAACCAGGTATATTTTTAATAACTTTGAGCCTGAATAATATCTTTAAAGAGACACCTGCTACAATGTATTTTTTGGTGGCGACAAATCTTTATTTTCAATTATGTCTGAAGCATAATTATTTTTTAAGACTTTTCTGGGGCAATTTGTTTTCTTTCGATAAAATCGGGTGGTCAGACTCGGTGACTTGGTGGATGGAGCTGCATCGTACCCCTATGAAATGGATCGTTGCTCATGGTATCAATCACTGGGTTTTTTCTGGTCAAGATGCGATAATTTACAGGCCGTCGTGCTTTATCAGTAAGTGCAAACAGTAACGAGCTTATGATAATATGGACTGAGACCCGCTGCATCTTCACTTGATTCAGAAACCGTGGCATCTGTTTCATAATGGTACAACAGAGGTTAATGGAGATACGTGTGATGAATGCTTCTTGCATTCATTTGCGGCTTAACCTCAGGCCTTGAAGTATATAATGTAAGATTCCTTGTAAATTTGCAAGATTGATTGAGAAATTAATGGGTTTTTTTGTTTGTTTTTTGTTTTACGCCGCACTCAGCAATATTCCAGCTGTATGACGGCGGTCTGTAAATAATCGAGTCTGGACCAGAAAATCCAGTGATTGACATCTTGAACATCGATCCACGCAATAAGGATCGATGACATGCATCAACCTGACCACCCGATCCCGTTAGTCGCCTTTTACGACAAGCATAGTCGCCTTTAAGGCAAGCATGGGTTGCTGAAGACCTATTCTACCCCGGATCTTCACGGGTAGAAATTAATGTAATTATGCAGACGTATTTACATTGATCATGTAAAAATGATCTCAATCTTAGATAGTACTCATTTTTATTAAAAATATATTCTCAAAATTCTCGGGTGTTTCAATGCTTAATTGTGTATGTCATTGCATATTTAGAAGCCCACGCATGTACAATAACATTGTTACGTTAATGACGGTATGTGGTGATATTTTGCTGGACTAACACTTTGTTATGAAAACATTAAAAAAAATTTTTTTTAAAAGAACCTTTCCTCTTCAGTTATTTTCTGTTGTGGAACAAAGGAAACTAGACTTGGTTCAGTTTGATCTAGACTTTTATATATTCCACAGTAGTCATGGCGCAGGATTAATATTTTGCTAGATTGGCGATTTCTTTTAAAGTCTTCACTTAACTTCAACTGTGTCCATATTGAACATGAATTATATGACCTCGTTTTATTCAACAGTTCTACCTGATATGTCATAAGGTTTATGTCACAATCACAATTATCATTATGGGCGACAACATATGTGGATATGTCTGACATTCTTCTGATTGTGTAATTGGTTGGTTCTTCAGAACTACAGCATTCTGCGTGAATACTGAGGTCCAAGAAGTTCCTACTTTCCTACACATTTCCCACTTGTATTATTGTTTATCAAAGTCATTTATGTTTTTCACATCTCTTTAATTTTTAACTACTATTTTTTATTACAGTCAATGTTTTGCCTCCTATTACGTTTGTCATATTTGTCCAAATGCAAAATGTTACATGTTGGTGTGTTTACTTAAGAAACATATTCTCCGGTTCCAGACATTTTCAAGGCATCGTCTCTGAATACCATCATGACGGCATTCAACATCAGCCAACCAAATGATTCAGTATCAAAGGAGGACCTCTTGTGGGAGGAAAACGAAAACATGGCAAAGACTCTAATCCCTGCCATGGCATTTGTAGGATTTATAATGGTGACTGGATTCTTTGGGAACATTTTAGTGTGCTACATATTCACAAAAAAGATCCCTTTGTCTGTCAATACGTTTCTTCTCGTCTTCCTCGCGGCACTGGACTTGGTGAACTGCACATTGGCCATGCCCTTCGAAATCATGGACATGCGCTATTTTTACCTTTTTGAGAGTGAAGTAACATGTAAAATATTTCGCTTTATTGTAGCATTTCCCAACATCGACTCAGCCTTTGTGTTGCTGATCATTACAATAGACAGATACAAACGGGTGTGTAAGCCCATGTCAAATCAAATGACATTTAGGGACTCCAGGAAGTATGTTACCATAGCAACTGCTGCTGCAATCTTTTTTTCTTTACCAGCTGTGTTAATATATGGAAAACGAACAGTGAAAACAAGTATAGATGGACTGTATGGACACGATTGTACAACAAGTGACAATATGAAGGGTTCAATATTCCCCTTTATTTACCAGATATTTGGAGGAAGTGTCATGTTACTTATATCTGTGGCTATATGCTATATGTATATCCACGTTTGGAGAGAAATACGGAAACATAAAAAGAACACCTGTAACAACACACAATTTGTTCTCCATGAAAATTCAAAGAGAGGAAATATTTCAAGCACCAATTCCGATTTTCAAGATGAAGAAGTACCAGATGTAGGAAACCCAAAGCACAAATCAATCCGGGGTAAACGCATAACCGTCATTGCTTTTACGGTGACCTTTGCCTTCATACTGAGTTATCTCCCCTTTGCTGTAATCATGGCGGTGCGCAGTTTTCTACCTTTGACATTTCATCCTAATGGGGTATGGTTTGTGACGTACAACATCCTAATTCGGTCGTACTTCATCAGTTCAGCGATTAACCCTTCGGTGTTCGGATTCATGAGCCTAAGGTTTCGACAAGAGTGTTTTAATGTCGGTATTTTCAAATGTTTTTGGAAAAGACGATAGTGTTACGTTTAATGCCTTACAATAAATTTCTGGAAGACCATACATGATATGTTTGTATTTCCTTATCCAATGTCGCTGGAGATAGTTTTACAGTCATAAAACCAGTAAATAAATATGAAAAATAGATATGTTGAAATACACGATATAGTTTTTCTAGGTCCTAAAGGACTGAACATATATGACATTATTTGATCATCTTCCCGAGGCAAGGAAGTTAACTGACTATTAAAGTCTAGTTGTCACCCTTGCCTAACTAGACTTGTATTCCGGAGTAACATTTTGGCTCTGCATAGTCAAACCAAAATCGCCTAAAAAAATTGAAATCCGGTTTGTAAACAAAATGGATTTCAACATGCAGGTGTCCGTCGAGTGATTCGATCAGATCGTCTTGACTGAGCGCCGCCATTTGTTGGACGCAAATGCAAGTGGTATGAGAGATGGAATCATATCATATCATATCATATCATATCATATCATATCATATCATATCATATCATATCATATCATATCATATCATATCATATCATATCATATATCATATCATAATCGTGGTTTGGGATTGGAACGTCTTTGTGACATAAATATTTCAGGTAGTATCACCATGAGTTTTGAATAAAAAAAGACCCAGAGCTTTGCATATTAAATGATAATTCTTTCGATTTTTAATATTAATACGTACATGTGCATATAAGAAATTAGACCCAAGCACCATTCACAGATGGAATAATATATCAAGGTTATCGACTAAGGCAGGAAGTAAATCGTGAAAACAGAACCAACAGCGGTCCTTGGTCGTGATACGTGAGAGTAAGGACACATGTAGAATAAAATGACCCAATTTGGAAAATAAAGCAAACAGTAATAAAATCATATGTCCATTAACGTTATTTCCGTTCCACAAATTTGCTTTTGGTTTCGTGATAAAACTGATAATGCTGTTCAAGTTGTTTGCAATTGGTATTTATTCGATGGTGATGTATTTGAAACGGGTGACAAAGCTGTGTTTCGGTTTACAGTGTTTCGACTGTTGCAACATAGTAACGTTTTGATACTGTTTGTACGTTTTGGCTAACACATAGTTTTCAAGTGTATACTTTCTTTTGCCCCGCGGTTTATATTAGGAACAATTTATGAAACGTCGACAATGTCAAGTTGCGTTAGACGCACAATGATCTAATCATAGCACCCCGCTCTATAACGAATGGCGACGATGGAGCTTCGCGTATTCTACAAGTATGCACAATATGCTCTCGACAAAGGAAAACCTTAGGGCGGATGTAAGTCCTTATAGTGTGTTGCCTTCCCAGTCGCTTGTGTATGGTTCTATTTGTTGGTGGTTGTTACAGTCCAGCTCTATGATTGTTGCCTGTATTTAGTCGTGTCTGGACCACAAAACCCAGTGATTGATATTATGAGCAATGGCCCATGCTATCGTGTCACCAAGACTCACCAATCCGTTTCAGTGAAGCTGGCTCTCACAAGCAATAGAGCGCCGAGGAAGTTATATAACCCTGGACCGAGTGGGAAAATGCGCTTTTAAACCACACTGAGTATGTATGTGAGGGGTGCTGTGTACATCTGGGTTAAGTCAGTGAGTGAAATGGGATTAACGCCGCTTAGAAAAATATGTCAGTGAGTGAGTGAGTGAGTTGGGTTTAACGTCACTTTTAACACTATAACAGTTATATCACGGCGTGGCAGCTTAATGTGGGAGGAAAGCCCCAAGTGATGCAGGTCTCAGACGTTTACCACTTCGGTGAAACCCACGAGCACGGGTATGGTGCTGACAAACCTAGAAACATAATCGGGGCGAGCCGGGATTCGAACCCAGTATCATAGGTTTCTGGTGTGTCAAAGGGACGCAACTCTGCACAGCGAATCGCGGCGCTAAGTGATACAGGTCTCAGGCCACGAGATGATGCTTACAAAACGTGAAACATAGTAAGGGGGAATCGGGATTACAACCATGAGTACCCTAAAACATACCGATGCTGATCACATGTATTGTGAACCCCGTTAATACGGGCCGTACCGTTCTCGTTGAAACTGTACGGATTTCAAATGTCCTTATTTATGAATAATGAATATGAATAATCATGTCCTTATATTCTTAGACCGACCCATCAGTGGACGGAACTTCAGTGCGATCAGGGTTTCGGTGATCTGTGTTGAGATATGTCTTGTTTACAAGACGGCATGATTTCGCCGACAGCTTCAGGGACCAACTGTGTGTTTGTTTGTCAACTCTTTCCTTATCTGGGTCGTCTATGCATATGACCTTTGAACGCGGATGTCAAACTTTGTTCTATTCATGGATAAAATATTTTCCTTGTAATTCAAACGCCAGCCTTTGTCCCTCACGTTGTTAATAGATATGAAAGATACCAACCCAATTAGAAATTTATTTTTAGCTTCGTTTCGAAGTTGTGTTGTCCTGGTAAACAGAACACACCCATACATCAAATTGTGTTATGAGGATGTAAAACGGCTTTCCCAAAAGTAAGTATGACAACAGATATATCGCCAGTACTTTATAGCCATACATCGGCATTATTTGTTTGTTAAAGTGAGTGACCAGGTTTGGTTTAACGCCCCTTTGAACAGTATTTCAGTCATATCTCGGCGTGTTAGCTTTATGTGGGGGCGGGGAACCGAAAGGGATATACGACTTTGGTGTACGACTTTGGTGACATTAACGAGCACGGGCATGGTGCTGACAAACCTAAACCCATGAATCTGGATTCGAACCAAAGATCATAGGTTTCTGGCAAGCCCACGTAAGCTTAAGAAACTATATAATATATGATTGAGGTGCTGAACAATATTTTGGGGAACCATTTCAGGACATGCATCATGCCCAGTGACAAGAGTTGTTTTTTCTTTTAAAAACCTGAGACGTAGTTATGTAGAGGGGAATGTCCGAGTAACTCTCCATTCCTTAAAAATAATGGAGCAGAGGCCCCGCAGGGGCCGAGGCCCATTATTTTTAAGGAATGGAGAGTTACGAGGATATTCCCCTACTTAAAACTCATCCCTACTTTTACACTTTGACAAAATATTCTGTAGTTGAAAATATTTGAAAAATTCAAATGCTGCTTCAAGATAATGTACAGTTGACAAGCAACTCTCCATTCCTGAAAAATAATGGAGCGTTCAAACAATAGAATGACGTCACATATGTGTTTTAACTTTCTGTAGGGTTTTCATTTGGTTGGTTGGTTTGTTGTTTTACGCTGCACTCAGCAATATTCCAGCTATATGACGGCGGTCTGTAACTAGTCGAGTTTGGACCAGACAACCCAGTGATTAATATCATGAGCATCGATCCACGCAATTGGGATCGATCACATGCATCAACCATGTCAGCGCCTTTTACGACAAGCATAGTCGTCTTTTATGGCAAGCATGGTTTGCTGAAGACCTATTCTACCCCGGATCTCCACGGGTCGTTGGGTTTTCAGGAACATATTGTTTTTTTAATATGAAGTTATGATTTCAATGACATAGGTTGGTTTATCGCATTGATAACACTATCCATTGTGTGATAAATAAGAGTCACAAAACCCTTTCATAATCATGAGAAAACCGCTAAAAGCAGAGTCCATTGTACGATTCCGACAATAGTCTGTGCATGTGTTTATGAATCCCTATCAAATGTTGATGATATACCGTGTACGCAAAAAGATATCCAGACCCACTGGTGACACCCATCAAAAACACATGCAAAGGCAAGTCAAATGTTCACCTGAAAAACACACGGGAGCATGTAGTACACGTCAAGATAGGGAATTACATCGGACAACATCTTTGTCCCTGATGCGTCTTATTTGGAAATGTCCTCCACCTGTCCACCATCAAATCTTTTTAAAGCTTTACTAAGGCCTTGAATTGTGTAACCTTGATCAGACAAGAGAGGTATGATCATGACGCTCTTTGGAATCTTCCTAAAAAATATTGCTCGATTGTACCTTTAACTTTGAAATGTAGACACCAAAGGTTGGAGCTTCTATGACCTACATACGCTGTTCGGATGCAAAAAGACTCAAAGTTTATAAATATCCCTTCCGGACATAGAAGCTGACAGTAATCACAACTGACTCAAGGTTTATATCCGAGATAACAGTATCCTTGTGCCTCGTGTATTAGGAACCTTGCTTTGCTGGACCGAATGCGTCTGGCAACAGCATAACTGCCTGTCATAATTCAGGTGATAGGAGTGTTTTAAGGACATCAACTAGGATCGGATTGAATGCGAAAGGTAGCTATACATAAATATAAATATAAAAAATATGTATTTAACTAAATGTCATTTTCTTCACTTTGACAGTGCAACTGACCTTCAGACCTTCCTGTTAAGACGGACATGGTATTAATGTTGCAAGAATCAAAGCAGTGTAACATGCACTCACGGGGATATTTGTAGCACATTTTGATAAAACAAAGTTACCGGTTAGCATAAGTTAGTCGAATCTCTGTAATCAAAAGGATTCGCAAACTGATATGTATTATGAATTAGCATTTACTCGCCAAATTGAATAATTATGCAAAAGATATTTAAAAAACAGTTTTGTTTATTGCATATATAGTACACTACGGTTATAACGAACTCAAAGGGACCACTAGTTTTAGTTCGTTATAACCGTAGTTCGTTATAAGCATATATACAGCATACATGTATATACAACAAATGGCCGGGACTAAGAAATATGTTCGTTATATCGGTCAGTTCGTTATAAGCGTGTTCGTTATAACCGTTGTTTACTGTATTTGAAAAGTAGTCATCTCGAGTATGAAGACAGAAATACATTATCGCGGATGTATTTTCCTATTTTGCCCATCAGAAACACATGCTGACGATATACTTTAGTCGGGATCGTGCACTCGACTTTTAGGAGAAATGACGATAGATCTAGACCTTCAACTGATATGGTGGCCCAGAGGGGTCATTGCTTCATGGCCTTCAATTACGGCCGTATGGCAAGCCGTTTTCACATTTATTACGGAATTACAGATATCTTCAAATGATTTAAAGATATCTTGAAATGAATTGAAGATATCTTGAATGGAATTGAAGATATCTTGAATGGAATTGAAGATATCTTAAATGCAGATAATTGTAGATATCTGCAATAAAATTTAAGATATCTTCAATTGTTTTAAAGATATCTTGAAATGAATTGAAGATATCTTGAATGGAATTGAAGATATCTTGAAAAGAAATGCTGATATCTTAAATTCGATTTATGATATCAAAATATGATTTAAAGATATCAAAATGTCATGTTTTGTTATGATGTCATTAATTCAATTCCTGATATCTTGAAACTAAATACAGATATCAGTAATTAATTATTGATATCTTCAATTGTTGCCATTATTAAAGATGTTACATTAATAATGTTACTTAAATTAGATAACCGATACCAATAATTGATATAAAGATATCATCAAAAGTATTAATGGTATCTTTAATTGGATGTTTGATATCAGTAACGGTCAGAATTAATGATATCTTGAATTGAATTAAAGATATCTCTAATTGAATTAAAGATATCTGTAATGCATTTGTGGATATGTATAACTTATTTCAAGATATCTTGAATTGAATTTAAGATATCTTGAATTTATTTCTAATATGTTTATGTACAGTAGGATGGTAATTGTTTAATGATATTTTAAATACATTTAGAGATATCACAAACTAATTTGTTGATATCACCATAACATTTTAAGATATCAGTAATTGTATTATGGATATCAGAAATGAATTTAAGATATCTTTAATTATTTTTTTATATCTTAAAAACATGATTGATATCTTTAAATAAAATACCGATATCTGCCGCGTGAAAGCGGTAAGACGAGACGAGACGAGACTCTCGTCGTGGACCTGAGACGCCCTGAACAGGGTCAATCGTCAACATTTTGGGTTTTTGGTACCTGTTCAATAGTCTGCTAATCACAGACAGTGAAACATTGAACGTATTGGTCACTGCACGCTAACTGCCAGGTTCCAGCTTGTCAATAGTTCATACTCAAACAATGAATGGACTCAAGTAGCTCACAACTGTATGATAACCAGATTCAAAACGATTGACAGAAATAAGGTCCATTAATTATATAATTAATGATATTAAACGACCTTTTTTGAAAGTGTCAAAATCAGGAATGACACCCTACGCACGTGCAAACGAAAGGGTGTGTTTTTGTATATAATTACGTTTTACAGACGTGAACATTCTTGCATAGGATGGTTGTCAACACTTATCTTTGGTCTATTACTGGGTATTAACGTATATATTTTATGATACCCTACTTTTTTAACGGAATATAGGCAGGTGTATGCATTCCTCCCTGTCATATTATTAGCAGGATATATTATTTTGACAGGATTTGGGGGAAACAACTATATGATACGGACATATTATTTAGCAAGGACACTATTTTACTTGTCAATGACTGAATGTTGATGAGGTGAAACAATAATACGAATTCCTTAACATTTCACATATCGAGATATACTACTGTATATAAGAGCCTTTTTTCTAATTTTCACATCTGGCCACTATAATTTACTTCCATAGAAACTCCACTGTACAACCACTGAATGCAAAAAAAATGGTTTGCCCCCTATAACTTACATTTATTTTTCATGATGTAAATGTGACATGAATTCACAATGGCAATTAGAAAGTGGTCAAATGTAATGTGTGGTCTAGACTGCCAGTTGTCGGACTTTCATTTTTGTGGAAGCCTCGGTGGCTGAGTGGGTCAGATCGCTGACTTTGTGTGCTGGAAATTACGTTTCACACCCTAAGAGTGTGGGTTCGAATCCCGGATGGAACACCGCCTCCGTGGTCTAGTGGTAGAGCGTCCGCCCGGAGAGCGGAAGGTCCAGGGTTCGATCCCGGGCCGCGTCATACAAAAAGACGTTAAAAGATTGTACTTGTTGTTACCCTGTCTGGCGCTCGGCATTGAGGGGCTAAAACAAGGACTGGTCGACTCGGAGTCAGTATACTGTGTCTGAGTGGGGTATTCATGTTAAACTGCGGCATGATATCTCAGTGAGCTAGCACTATAAATCGGCATCAGTCCGGACTAGTACAAGCAGCCACACACACACATACACGTGCATGCACGTCGCTATATAAGTGCAATAATCTTGGACGCGACGTTAAAACCCAATTTCACCTCACCTCACCCGGATGGAACCCCAAAATGTACTAGAATACGTACTGTAATGAGAATGTGTTATCCTGAATATAATATTTGTTATATAAATGTTACATGTTGGTGTGTTTACTTAAGAAACATATTCTCCGGTTCCAGACATTTTCAAGGCATCATCTCTGAAAACCATCATGACGGCATTCAACATCAGCCAACCAAATGATTCAGTATCACTGGAGGACCTCTTGTGGGAGGAAAACGAAAACATGGCAAAGACTCTAATCCCTGTCATGGCGTTTGTAGGATTTATAATGGTGACTGGATTCTTTGGGAACATTTTAGTGTGCTACATATTCACAAGAAAGATCCCTTTGTCTGTCAATACGTTTCTTCTCGTCTTCCTCGCGGCACTGGACTTGGTGAACTGCACATTGGCCATGCCCTTCGAAATCATGGACATGCGCTATTTTTACCTTTTTGAGAGTGAAGTAACATGTAAAATATTTCGCTTTATTGTAGCATTTCCCAACATCGACTCAGCCTTTGTGTTGCTGATCATTACAATAGACAGATACAAACGGGTGTGTAAGCCCATGTCAATTCAAATGACATTTAGGGACTCCAGGAAGTATGTTACCATAGCAACTGCTGCTGCTATACTTCTGTCTTTGCCAGCTCTGCTGATATACGGATCTGAAACAGTGGAAACAAGCACAGATGGACTGTATGGACAGGATTGTAAATCTAGTGACACAATTACGGGTTCAGTATTCCGTTTTATTTTCCAGTTACTTTTGGGGGTAGGTATAATTATGACCTGTGGAATTTTATGTTATATTTATATCCACGTTTGGAGAGAAATACGGAAACATGAAATGAACATTCGGAAGAAAACGCAGTTCGTCCTCCTTGATAATTCAAGGAAACTTAACATTACAAGTACAAGTCCAAACCATCAAAGTGAAGATACACAAGACGAACCAAATGGAACACCAAAACGTGAGATGACCAGCGGTAAACGAATCACCTTCATTGCTTTTACCGTGACAGTCGTCTTCTTGTTGAGTTATCTGCCCCCTGGAATCATCATGGCGGTCCGTAGTGTTCCCGATCAGAAATGGCCTCTTAGTGGAGTTTTGAGTAGAATCTTTATTCGGTTCTACTTCCTCAGTTCTATGACAAACCCCCTTGTTTACGGGTTCATGAGCAAAAGGTTCCGACAAGAGTGTTTTAATGTATTTGTTCCAAAACGTCTTGTAAAATGGCGAGGTCGCCGAAGTCCGAGGTTTCAGTCAACCATAAACTATGAATAAAACTGCCGATTTGACGGGTGCACTTTTGTGGGTACAAAGTTCAATCGGCACATATTTTGTCCCTCAAATCGCTCATGCGTTGGCTTAGGCATGAACGTGTCAAAGCTACAGCAATCTTTGAGAAACAATATTTGATAATCATGATTATACGTTATATGACAGGATATTGTTGTGGCTACTGGTAGACTGATAGCTATTATATACACTTATACATTGTAGTCTTCATCCTGCTCCAACACATTGTATTCATGACAGGAGCAGATTCTCAGTCGCTTTTCAAAGAACCTACATCCACTTAAAAATGTCAAATTTATCCCTAGCTATAAAATTTTCTTGTGCCTTATAAAACAGCCTGGGTTCCCTTGAATGCTACTACCATATCTTTATATTCGAATGGCTCTTCATGTATTTCGCCACATTTCGCTGTGCACAGATGCGTCCAGAAACCTATCCCTGTGGGTTGGAATCCCGGTTCGCCATGATTATGTTTCTAGGTTTGTCAGCATCATACCCGTGCTCGCTGGTTTCACAAACGTGGTAAACGTCTGAGACCTGCATCACTTCGGCCTTTCCTCTCACATTGAGCTGACATGCCGTGATATAACTATAATATACTTTTCAAAGTGGCGTTAAACCCAACTCACGCACTCACTGTTATTCATATTCTTATCACCCTTGTCTGTGAACTGTGTCTTGTGTAAAACAGCGACAGGTATTTGGATGATTTTTAAATTACTGAACTTGTTTTACAAATTGATATGGATCTATTCTTTGCATTGAAACGTCGTGACTATAAGAAGTGTAGTAATTCTGGGATAAGTGGTAAACTGGATAATTAGATATCTTTGGTTCAGGTTGTAACCACTGAAACAGATTCGACTGTTTGTTTTGTTTGTTTATTTGCAATATTCCAGCTATATGACGGCGGTCTCTAAATAATCGAGTCTGGGCCAGACAATCCAGTGATTGGCATCATGAGCATCGATCCACGCAATTTGGATACGCTTACATGCACCAACCAAGTCAGCGAGCCTGACCACCCAATCCCGTTAGTCGCCTATTATGACAACATAGGCGCCTTTTTACAGCAAGCATGCGTTGCTGAAGAACTATTCTAACCCGGATCTTCACCGGGTCGGTTCGACTGAAGGAAATCACAGCTTTTACCACCTAAAGATTACAATGGTGTTCTTTTGAATTTGTATCGATTTGCATTATTTCGAGGAATAGATTACATAGATGTAATGTTACTTATATGCATGTGGTCATATAATATACTCCACAAAAGAAACGCATGTTGTACATCAAATGTGGATAACATTAAGACCATAAACTATATGTAGATAATGTCAAAAAATGATAATAAAGAAAACAAATGTTTGGTGACCACCATTTGTGTTTATTGAAAAATCCCCCGGAAAAAAGGGTACCCCCAAACAGTGACAAGTGTCATTGTATACGCATATTGGTGTTATTTGGCGTGATGTACCACCAGCAGCATTGTCACTTTAAAAACTAAATTTCCACTCCAAAGTAAGGATACTGTTCACCCGCTAGCTATAGGAATGGATATGTAGCATCCTTTTTAGAGTCTTCGACACATCTTTGTCTGTAACGCTTGTGATATTGAATTTTTTGTGAAGAAATTATTAATTACAAGTGACTTTCTTTACAAATAATTTTGCATTCTAACAGAAATGTCATGATGGGCGATATTTGGCCATATGTCTGCGGGGTTTTGTTTACAGACATCAATTTCTATGGACATCAGAGAACATATCATTCGAAATATTTTATTCACCTGTCTAAATAGGTACATGGATTTAGGAATTACCGGATAAAGAATTATGTCTCAGAGTACGGATCATACCAATAAGAGAACCCGCAATGCAATACGTGTTCTCGCCTTGCACAAGGCCAAGCGGAGATTGAATATGTTTCATTACAACCTCATACATTTTTAATATCCACACATTAAGAAAGTCATGTATTTAGCATACACCCTTTGTTTTGTTTACCGCCGCTGTCTGTAATTATAGCCCTGCTGTATAACGGTGTTCATATTGAACAAATCCAATAGTTGATAGAAATATCAATATCCCACATCGTCTTGGTACGATGACACACAATATGCAATAAGTCTAAATACCCAGGCCAATCACCTCTTTAGGGGGATCTTACGCCACACGTGAGGTGTCGGTTATCCAGAACTCCTACAGGGTCTTTTACAAGGAGAGTGGGTTCGATTAACATCCTTAAGACGTATAATAAATAGATGATTGTATGTCCTCCTTTAAATGAAATTCCATATAGGGTCTTTTGTCATGAGAGTGAGATCGATCAACAACCTCAAGACGTATTATAAATAGATGATTGTTTGTCATCCTTTAAAGGAAATTCTATTTTGGGTCTTTTTCAAGGAGAGTGAGATCGATCAACAACTTTAAGACGTATTATAAATAGATGATTGTATGTCCTCCTTTAAAGGAAATTCTATATAGGATCTTTTGCAAGGAGAGTGAGATCGATCAACAACTTTAAGACGTATTATAAATAGATGATTGTTTGTCCTCCTTTAAAGGAAATTCTATTTTGGGTCTTTTGCAAGGAGAGTGAGATCGATCAACAACCTTAAGACGTATTATAAATAGATGATTGTTTGTCCTCCTTTAAATGAAATACTATTTGGGCCTTTTGCAAGGAGAGTGAGATCGATCAACAACTTTAAGACGTATTATAAATAGATGATTGTATGTCCTCCTTTAAATGAAATTCTATATAGGATCTTTTGCAAGGAGAGTGAGATCGATCAACAACTTTAAGACGTATTATAGATAGATGATTGTTTGTCCTCCTTTAAATGAAATTCTATATAGGATCTTTTGCAAGGAGAGTGAGATCGATCAGCAACTTTAAGACGTATTATAAATAGATGATTGTTTGTCCTCCTTTAAAGGAAATTCTAT
This sequence comes from Haliotis rufescens, assembly GCF_023055435.1. Classification (NCBI taxonomy): domain Eukaryota; kingdom Metazoa; phylum Mollusca; class Gastropoda; order Lepetellida; family Haliotidae; genus Haliotis; species Haliotis rufescens. The sequence goes on from NW_025963779.1 coordinate 18,110,501, forward strand.
ATAGGATCTTTTGCAAGGAGAGTGAGATCGATCAACAACTGTAAGACGTATTATAGATAGACGATTGTATGTCCTCCTTTTAAGGAAATTCTATTTTGGGTCTTTTGCAAGGAGAGTGAGATCGATCAACAACTTTAAGACGTATTATAAATAGATGATTGTATGTCCTCCTTTTAAGGAAATTCTATATAGGATCTTTTGCAAGGAGAGTGAGATCGATCAACAACTTTAAGACGTATTATAAATAGATGATTGTTTGTCCTCCTTTAAAGGAAATTCTATATAGGATCTTTTGCAAGGAGAGTGAGATCGATCAGCAACTTTAAGATGTATTATAAATAGATGATTGTTTGTCCTCCTTTAACGGAAATTCTATATAGGATCTTTTGCAAGGAGAGTGAGATCGATCAACAACTTTAAGACGTATTATAAATAGATGATTGTTTGTCCTCCTTTAAAGGAAATTCTATTTTGGGTCTTTTGCAAGGAGAGTGAGATCGATCAACAACTGTAAGACGTATTATAAACAGATGATTGTTTGTCCTCCTTAAAATGAAATTCTATTTTGGGTCTTTTGCAAGGAGAGTGAGATCGATCAACAACTTTAAGACGTATTATAGATAGACGATTGTTTGTCATCCTTTAAAGGAAATTCTATATAAGGTATTTTGTCATGAGAGTGAGTTCGATCAACAACTTTAAGATGTATTATAAATAGATGATTGTATGTCCTCCTTTAAAGGAAATTCCATATAGGGTCTTTTGCAAGGAGAGTGAGATCGATCAACAACTTTTAGACGAAATATAAATATATGATTGTCCTCTTAAGGTAATTTCATTTTCAGATTCGTTTCCAATGGAAATTTTGGAGTTTCAGGTGCGTTAGTTTGTTTTGTTTTGTTTGTTGTTTAACGCCGCACTCAGAAATATTCCAGCTATATGACGGCGGTCTGTAAATAATCGAGTCTGGACCAGACAATTCGGTGATTGACAACATGAGCATCGATCTACCCAATTGGGATGCCATGACATGCATCAACCAAGTCAGCGAGCCTGACCACCCAATCCCGTTAGTCGCTCCTTACGACAAGCTTAGTCGCCTTTTACGACAAGCATGGGTTGCTGAAGACCTTTTCTAGCCCGGATCTTCATGGTTTTTTTATAGCAATATCACGGCGAGCAACACATGCCATGACATGACAACTTTCCAATGGTCAACTTTCCTTTTGTGTGAAGCAATATTCCTGCAGATCAAGCTTTTGCGATGCAATCGAGCATGATTTCAAAGAATGTCATACGAGTCTTCCTCAGAAGCAGTTTGATCAAGATTACAACATTCAAGGCCTCAGTTAAGCTTTTTAAGAGTTCTATGGTAGACATTTCCAAATTTGATGCTTCAGTGACAAAAATGATACCATATGTTCCCGTGTATGTTTTACGTTGATAATTGACTTGCCTTTGCATGTGTTTGTGGCGGATGCCTCCGGTCGGGCAGGATACGCTCCCCTTTTCGCAACACCTGGTATTATCACTATTTGATAGTGATTCATAAACATTTGCTCATGATATAGTCGTAATCGTACAATCGATTCTCAGTTTGGCAGGTTTTTTTATTCCCGTGTTTTTAAGATGAACGATTGGCTTGCCTTTGTGTGTGTTTGTGATGGATGCAGGCTACGTCGTTTAAACAGTGGAGGCCAGTGAGATAAATTAAGAATACATCAAACTTGTTGGTTCCGTTTAATGAGACGTAAATCTTCCATCACTGTTTCGCCAATCAAATGTTGACATGACGTGTGCTTAACGTAAAAAATTAACGTATCAATAAAGAAATTGGTTAATGAAATGATATTTGATATAACTAGCGTGGTATATGAGACTAAGGAGATCGACTAGAACTACCAGCAAGTATTTTCATTAAAAGCTGTAAATTGTGAAAAAAGCAATCATTCATGATAAAATTGTTTAGCCTACTCAAGAGGAGTCTCTAAATTCAAATAAAGGATTCTCTCAAAACAAATGGCCAAGTCGTCTAAGACGCCGCGATTCGCTGTGCAGAGTTGCGTCCCTTGGCATGTCAGAAACTTATAATTGTGGGTTCGAATCCAGGTTCGCCCTGATTATGTTTCCAGGTTTGTCAGCACCATGCCCATGCTCGTGGGTTTCACCGAAGTGCTTAACGTCTGAGACCAGCATCACTTCGGGCTTTCCTTGTAGGATGTTGCGAATATATGTTCGTCATATATATTGTCATAAGCTGAGGGGCAAAAGAAAGTATACCGAATTTTTATATAATTGAAAAATTGAAAGAACTTTTGTAGAATTTATTTATGTCTGTTTAACCAAGACTCATTCCTGCAACAATTTGTAAAAGGTAATTTATTTTTTATTTTGTTAAAATATATATATTGGTACAATGGATACTGTCGTAAGAAATGAATGTACAACCACAGGTTTGAATTGTTGTCAATCTGTGCTAAAAAAGCACAAACTGACAACTGCTTTATTGCTTTTCAAAGATAAGATGTTTAAGATACTCATCAGTAAATGCGAATTAGGTGATTTTTTTAATATGTTAAACTTTTTAAATTAATTATATTTTTATAAGTATTTCCATGTATAAATATTCTTTGAGCGCTGACTTTGCCTAAGTATAGTTCGTTTTTGGATACGATACAGCTAACTTTAGTTATTTTCCATTTACAATCAAACATAAGATAGAATCAACTGATTGGTATGGTTTCTTTTGCTCCTCAGTTTATCTACTTAAGTTCGTCGTTCTTTTTTATCTTGTTGACCTGCTTGATGCATTTAACAGTATTGTTGGAAACGGACCCCGATAGGTCGTCATTAACCTACAGCCTAAACATTTAAGGTCGAAGCGGTGTCGATTCAAGAAGCACTATTAGTCGAAAGTGGATATGTGCTATTAATGGTTTCTAATGGGACGCAAATGATATGGTAAAGAATAAAAGGCTTCATAAAGAAATATATCATTGGCGAATCTCATTGGAACATTAACATATATACACACACCAAGCAAGAGACTGCTTACTTCGTCATAAAACATATTCCTGTCCAATCCTAAAAACTACTGTTGATGGCAAATCTGTACACTTGACTTAGGAGCCTTTTTTGCAATGAGCATTTTGGTTTTTGTTGTTTCAAGGATGCTTGCCGTGGTGTTGTTGCTTCCGAGACTTGCAGACGCGTTGATTATACCTTCTGAATGGACAAGAACTTCGCCGGCGTTTCCAGCTCACCATATGATAGAACAGCACACATTCCCATCTACCTTAAGTCTGGGATCTCACGCCTGTTTATACCGCTGTGCGGCGATGGAGAAATGCCTCCATGCCTGTGTTCAGATAGAAACAGAATCATCACATGTCTGCTTCTTGTATGGTCATGATGGTTGGACGTCAGCAAACAACCCAGTCAACAACAGTGGCATGAGGAGCTATCGATGTGTAAAACGCAGGACTGTCAAATCAGTTGATCAGATAGGACGTTTTGGTAGTGATTCCACTCAAAACACGATCACCTCTAGGCATCCTGTCAAATCAACTGATCAGTTAGGACATGTTGGTAGTGATTCCACTCAAAACACGATCACCTCTGGGCATCCTGTCAAATCAACTGATCAGTTAGGACATGTTGGTAGCGATTCCACTCAAAACACGATCACCTCTGGGCATCCTGTCAAATCAACTGATCAGTTAGGACATGTTGGTAGTGATTCCCCTCAAAACACGATCACCTCTGAGCATCCTGTCAAATCAACTGATCAGTTAGGACATGTTGGTAGTGATTCTACTCAAAACACGATCACCTCTGAGCATCCTGTCAAATCAACTGATCAGTTAGGACATGTTGGTAGTGATTCCACTCAAAACACGATCACCTCTGAGCATCCTGTCAAATCAACTGATCAGTTAGGACATGTTGGTAGTGATTCCACTCAAAACACGATCACCTCTGAGCATCCTGTCAAATCAACTGATCAGTTAGGACAAATTGGTAGTGATTCTACTCAAAACACGATCACCTCTGGGCATCCTGTCAAATCAACTGATCAGTTAGGACATGTTGGTAGTGATTCTACTCAAAACACGATCACCTCTGGGCATCCTGTCAAATCAACTGATCAGTTAGGACATGTTGGTAGTGATTCCACTCAAAACACGATCACCTTTGGGCATTCTGTCAAATCAACTGATCAGTTAGGACATGTTGGTAGTGATTCCACTCAAAACACGATCACCTCTGGGCATCCTGTCAAATCAACTGATCAGTTAGGACATGTTGGTAGTGATTCCACTCAAAACACGATCACCTCTGAGCATCCTGTCAAATCAACTGATCAGTTAGGACATGTTGGTAGTGATTCCACTCAAAACACGATCACCTCTGAGCATCCTGTCAAATCAACTGATCAGTTAGGACATGTTGGTAGTGATTCCACTCAAAACACGATCACCTTTGGGCATTCTGTCAAATCAACTGATCAGTTAGGACATGTTGGTAGTGATTCCACTCAAAACACGATCACCTCTGAGCATCCTGTCAAATCAACTGATCAGTTAGGACATGTTGGTAGTGATTCCACTCAAAACACGATCACCTCTGAGCATCCTGTCAAATCAACTGATCAGTTAGGACATGTTGGTAGTGATTCCACTCAAAACACGATCACCTCTGAGCATCCTGTCAAATCATCTGATCAGTTAGGACATATTGGTAGTGATTCCACTCAAAACACGATCCGCTCTGAACTGGCACACACAACAACGACACGTGATGGTGGACGAATCAAACAGTCCCCATCAAAGACAATTTCAAACTGGTTTTCAGATGCAAGTAATCAGCAAAACGTGACGAAGAGGGCAGATGGAAATGAATCAACGTCAAGTGATCAAACTAAAAACTTAACACATTCAAACCACAGCTTTAATGATGCCAGACAAAGAAATAGGTTAACAAATACAGATTTGAACCTTCGTCAACCAAACAAGAAACGTGTTCATGCTCCAGGGTCACAGAACGTTACCGAACCCTATTGATCTCGAATCCACTGATGGCAGTCATTGAAGTGAGGCGATCAAACGGTATTCAGAGTAAACTGATTATGTTTAAAAACTCAACCAGAAAATTTGTAAATCTGCCCATACAGGTAGAAGGACACGCCAGCATCCTACAGCTTGACATGCGCACGTGCAGGGTCTATGCCATCACAGAAGACAGGGTTTTTTCGCAATCTCAAGCTGGGAAAAAACGCCACAACACAGAAGGACACATTAAGGGCCGCGTTGAAGACCAATTCTTGGATGTGTTCCGGAGAATTCATATATATAGTTATCAAAAACAATCCAAACGTTGTATAAATGTGACGGATATGTCAGGAGAACGCCCCGCTAATACCATTATGTGTGTAAAAGCTAATTTCCGAGTGGTTGTGATTGACCGCCCCACTTCACAAATTTTGCTGATGCCTTTTAAAGGACGTTGGATTTACCTTGTCAACTATACAAGTCCAACCCTCAAACCTCAGAGATGGATTCTGTTGGATAAAACAGCTTTGAGTTTAGCAGTATCTTTCACTGACCAAGTACTGACTTGTGCAAAAACCAATTGTTTCATATATACTCGATAGATAGCGGGATACAACGAACATTTAAAGTGCATCAGAAAAGAAAATGTTTTGATATTTACCTATGCGAGCAAGAAATCTTCATAATCACTGGAAATCGACGGTTTCAAGTTTACAGTATTACGGGGTTGTTTTCGTACAACTTCAAAGTACGGGGACACAATGCAGTACATTTTGAACTTTGCTGAAGTAGAACGCCCTAAAAATCACCCATTGATATAAGTATATAAGTATCAGTTCCGATTCTCGTCTGTGCAAGCTGATTCATCAATTCAACGTTTTTTTAAATTTTAATAAATTCCGAAAACCTACTGTTGTTGCTTCCTGTGTATAGGAAACTTTCAGTTTGTTTGTCCTCTTGGGGCAGAATTTAGTCATTTTTAAATCTCAAAGGCATTGAAGTCTTTTCATGATACTGGTATATGTCCCTCACAAATATAGAGTGTAAATTTGACACCCGTAAAGATCCGGGTTGGAATTACTGTGTGCAGCAACCCATGCTTGTCGTAAGAGGCGACTATGTTGTCGTAAGAGGCGACTAACGGAATCGGGTGGTCAGACTCGCTGACTTGGTTGATGCTTGTCATCGTATCCTAATTGCGTAGATCGATGCTCGTGATATATATCACGGGATTGTCTGGTCGAGACTCGATTATTTGTAGACCGCCGTCATAACCAACGTTAAACAACAAACAAACACACAGAATGTAAGCTTGAGTTACTGTGCATACGTATTCGAAACAATGCAAGTAAGTAACCAGAAACCTCCACAACAAATATGACAATGGTTTTTTTAAGGCTCCTAAGATATATGCGATCCCTTTCTTCCGACTATTTTCAAATATCACGTCTATGCCCATTGCTCTTGCTATTTTGATGTAGTTCTAATATTTTATCAACAGGCTTGCATCGCTTTCGTGTCATCATAAAACCGTTAACCACTACTTCTGATAAGTTGATAATAAAATTGTTACATTGTTAATGTACAATGAATCGAAACAGTACTGTGTTGTTAATTTCACTTCCTTTAACACATTCAAAATTGTATAACTAAAACCATGCGTAAGAGGTACTCTACGTTTATCTTTATTTCGCCTAGCGACCGTAAACCCTATGACAAATCTGTAATCAAAATGGGAGAGGCCTAAGCACAAGTCATACTTGTGGTATATACTCAACTCTGAAAGAAACGGGGAGTAGTAAAACTAACATGCAAAAGAAATTAAAAAGTGTTTTATAGAAACAGTTCACATGTGGCTGGGTTATGGCAAAATATTTACTTTCACATCGGCAGCATTTCATGAACATCATGTAGAATTCAAGGTCAGATTTACGTTTTAACAGAATATTTGTTTTCTTTATGAGTGAGTGAGTGAGTGAGTTGGGTTTAACGCCGCTTTTAACAGTATTCCAGTCATATCGCGGCGTGTCAGCTTAATGTGGGAGGAAAGCCCGAAGAGATGCAGGTCTTAGACGTTTATCAGCTCGGTGAAACCCACGAGCACGGGTATGGCGCTGACAAACCTAGAAACATAATCGGGGCGAACCGGGATTCAAACCCACAAGTGTTCGCAACTCTGCACAGCGAATCGCGGCGCTTTAGACGACTGGGCCACCCGTGCCCCCGTTTTCTTTATGAATGACAATCAGTTACGGGTATGACCTCCGTTGTTTTGTAGTACGGCTGCACACAGTCTCGCATTGGGTCAAAAAGGGTTTTAATAAATTGTCTTGGAATGTTATTGGAAGTGTCTGCCACTGACTGTTCAACAACATAAGGATCTGTAAACCTCTCGTCTTGACGTCTCCAAACTCGAACACAGCCTTCAGCCTGGTCAATGCAGACAGCCACGTTCACCTGTAAAGACAACATTCTCCAGTGGCTGTTCTTGTCAATCATGTGCCAATATCTGACGTTTGCGGCGATGACCTTGAGTTAATGTGGGCCCACGTAAGGTCGGTGGCATGGGAAATTGGCACCTCGCAACATACGCCGAGCCGTTTATCCACTGATTGGTCTGTTTTCAGTACCCTACGTCCTTCGAGCAGTTTCACGTAAGAGTGTATCACCATGTAACCATCTTGCCTGACGTCACTGACGGACGGCCGCTTCATAGACGAATTTAGCTATTATTTGTGAACTGAGAACAAGGTGTCCAAGCACCAATTGAAACACTCTCAAGTCTCTTGGTAATAAATATTTTTCCACTCTTTATGAAACCCTGCAATAACGTATTCTAAGCAATGTTGGACCACGGGTGGCCACGATAATGCATGCACATGGGTTGGGTTCAATGGTCTTGAAAGAAGCTACATAAATCTTAGGTCCGAGTTGGGTTGGCGATGGTTTCTCTGTTTCGGTACATGTCCGATACACGCATTCACTCACTCACTCACCCATTCCCTACTCACCCACTCACTAGTATCATACACAGAATGCATGCAAGTATCAGTGAGTTAATAGACCTATGGACACTGACGTCACCAGATCGAACACGAGACTAATAGATTCCAACAGATCAACGCAAGTGTTTACTTATACCAATATGAGATCCTAACATCGGAATAAGCCGTACCCGTGTTTATATCATCTTCCCGAAATCGACAACCGGTTCATAAACAACATGGCGACTGCCGTGCAGATTTCTGTCGATTGCAAGGTTAGCAGAGCACGATCGAGCCACGAAATTCCAGCCTTGTTCGACAAGAGTGGAAACTGCCTTGCCTCGAGAAGATGTGTCTGTATATGAGATTCCCAATATGGGACATCCTTCCCATTTCGCGTTAGTTTTGACCGGAGCCCTTAATATCAGCTTTCAACTATATTTTACATTTCATTTTATTTAATTTCTGAAATCAATGAGCTGAAACTATCCATTATGGGTACTTCTTTTGTGAAAAAGCGTTAATATAGATAAAACACATTTGCTCAATGTCTTTTTGTACAGGGAGTTGCACGTAAACATCCTCGACTTATGTGGCGCGTTAAGTGCTATCAATGTATATAATGAGCGGAAATACTAAAACCACATATGATACATGTATATCAGATAGCTGAGCCGAGTATCATCATTGTCAAGGCTTTTTGTTTATCAAAACGACTTCTACTTACCATTTGAAGAAGAGTATCATTTTACAAAAACGAATATCACATTAGATATCAGTGGAGTGATCAAGTTCCTCTAGCTCAATGACGAAGGTCGTAAACGTTTGCTACTTTCATGACACCCACGGATTTTGTGCTGAATAAAGTATTACAATCAGGCCGAATAGGGGATTCGAACTTGTGAGTATCGGATCCTTGCTCAGCTAAGGGGGGCAACTCTGCATAGAGAATTGCATTGGCTTAGTTGGCTGGGTAACACTTGTTCTCAGGTTCGTTTCGTTTCGGCTTGTATGAGATGGTCTTAAGGCGGTGTTGTTAAGTGATGGTGTAAATACAATATTATCTATTTTAATGTAGTTGTCGTTAACTTGTAATACTAGGTTACAATTGTAGGCTTTTATACAGTCTTGAGGGAACTTCATAACCAGTACGTTCGAAATGTTTATAAGCGTAATGTGTGCTTTCAAACCTACGAGTCTTATTCCATGACATTTGGGGCGGTCGGGTAGCCTTTGTAGTGGTTAAAGCGTTAGCTCGTCACGCCGAAGACCCGGGTTCGATTCCCGACATGGGTACAATGTGTGAAGCCCATTTTCTGAGGTCCCCCGCCGTGATATTGCTGGAATATTGCTAAAATCGGCGTAAAACCATACTCACTCACTCACATGACATTTACATCTGAAGCAGTACACTGTCAACGGATACAAAATAATGCGTGTTTTTGTTCTTTCCCCATCAAAGTGATTCACACTGGTCTCAGTTGGGTTTCACCTTGTGTGTCAAATTTTGCGAAAGCTAAATGCATGAAAAGAAATACAATAAAATCATATTTTGTAATGTGAAAACACATACAGCGCTGTGTGCATATCACCATACTTCCCGCACACGTATTAACAAGGAAGCCTATTGTCGCGTTGTCGCGCATTTTAACGCCTCTTTCACACAGTTCAAATGTGTCGACAATTCGGAAACGTGAGATATTTTTACTTTGAAAAATATCGCGTTGTCCCATTGTTTCCCTTTGGTAAAAAGCGAAAATAGTATTTAAAGCCAGACAATGCGATAACGCGAACAAATTGTCAAAATGTCGCTTTATCGAATTGTCGCGCTTTGGCTAATATTGAAACTTTTTGCTTCTTTTTGTATGGGTCACAAAGCGACCAATTCCGTTCAAGGATTCCATAAATATGTTCTTATTTCCGGAGATTAGAGTCGAATAACTATCATTCGTCACCTCTCGCCCCTTTCCGTAACCTGCAAGAAGACTCGTCCCCCTATCGATGAATGTTATGTGCGAAAATACGACAAACCAATCAGAATGCGCGTATGATTTCAAGTTCTTTGTCAAAGAATCCCTCAGAAATAATATTTGATTTTACATGTGTCTTGCATCTAAAAATATACCCAAGACACAGTTAAATGTGTTCAAACATACTGTATAAGTCACCACGTCCAGATCTGCTTTAAATTGTATCTAATATATATATATATATTATACGGGGAAATATGTGTGAACCATTACACAACGAGTTGACAATTGTTTTAGGTATGCCCGTTTGCGCAAAGACGGAACCCGGTTGCAAAAATGGCCACGAGAGGGGCACGAGTCGCTATTCGGCTTGTCCCGGAATAACACGAGTTGGTCACGAATGGAAAAACTATATCCCTTGCAGTGTTGCAGCCACGATCTCATTACATGTACATACGACCTGGTGAAAATCCAGGCTAGAGCAGGTATTCAGCAACCCATGCTTGTCGCAAGAGGCAAGTAACGGGATCGGCGGTCAGTTACTACATCACCCGTGAACATGTGGATTAGAATTTGTCTTCAGTATCCCATGCTTGTCTTCAGTATCCCATGCTTGTCTTCAGTATCCCATGCTTGTCTTCAGTATCCCATGCTTGTCTTCAGTATCCCATGCTTGTCTTCAGTATCCCATGCTTGTCTTCAGTATCCCATGCTTGTCTTCAGTACCCCATGCTTGTCTTCAGTGTCCCATGCTTGTCTTAAGAGGCGACTGTGCTTGTCGTAAGAGGCGACTAACGCGATCTGGTGGTCAGACTCGCTGACTTGGCTGATGCATGTCATCGTATCCCAATTGCGCGGATCGATGCTCATGATATCAATCACTGTTGCTGAGGGCGGCGTTAAACTAAAAGCCAAAAACAAACACGCGTCAACGCGTGTGACAAATAGCATGTTACACTATAATATGTTCTTTGTGAGATGGGTAGGGGATATGTCCGTGTTTCAGGGGGCACTCGTCCGGGGCCTGAGGTCAAATACTATTTTGTTCTGCATATTCGGGAACAGATTATGTTTTCAAGAAAATACAATCCAAGCAAGAAGATTAATAATCGACTACCACTTAGTAGCATATGTTTGTAAGCGTAATTCATTACAAATGCTTTAAAATAATTGTTATACAACCGAAAAGAAATTGTGAAGTCAACCTCATTAAAATCAGTTCTTAGTTCCCGCTTTCGCTAAACAACGATCTCATCCCATTACGGGTCGTGTCAGGGCGAGCTTTCGCGAACTTTGACCGACTAATGGCGGTGAGGTGAAACGGGGATTAACGTCGCGTCCAAGATTATTGCACTTATATAGCGACGTGCATGTACGTGTGTGTGTTTGTGTGGCTGCTTGTACTAGTCCGGACTGATGATACCATGCCGCAGTTTAACATGACTACCCCACTCAGACACAGTATACTGACTCCGAGCCGACCAGTCCTTGTTTTAGCCCCTTAATGCCGAGCGCCAGACAGGGTAACAACAAGTACCACCTTTTAACGTCTTTTGTATGATGCGGCCGGGGATCGAACCCCGCTTTACCACTAGACCACGGAGGCGGTCACGACCGACCAGTGAAATGACTGAGTGGACAGTAGCCAATCAGAAAGGGGCTATCTGGAGCTTTGGGTCATTAGTTTCAAACTGACTTCGCTTTGAAAAATATTTTTTTGAATTTGATTCAAAATTTGAAATTTGAACAAAAGAAAACTCTGGAATATAAAAAAGATGGCCGAGATTGTATATCAGTACTTCCCAGGGGCTATACAAAGTCTCTTGCGTTTCAAATGTTTATCCCATTTCCAAGCGAGAGATAGTCGATGATTTTGAAGTCGATGAATCAGTCGTACAACCCCTTCTGTATGGTGGCCGAGAGGGGACATCGCTTTCTCGCTTTCTCGCTCTATCGCTTTCTCGCTCTATCGCTTTCTCGCTTTATCGCTTTATCGCTTTCTCGCTCTATCGCTTTCTCGCTTTCTCGCTTTCTCGCTTTATCGCTTTACCGCTTTATCGCTTTATCGCGGTTAAGCAATATCCCCTCTTGACCACTACAGGGGCCGCATGTGATATCTGCTGCAATTTGGAGGTAATGTTGAACTTTTCTCACTATTTACTTAAAACATAATTTAACTGTAGAGACGTAGGTGATTTTTAAACAATCCACCGATTTTTGCGTAAAATGTAATTGATTTATTTATGGCCCATTCAGCTGTATGTGACCATCACGCCGAAAGCGCGTGGCAGATCATGGCAATACGCTCTAAATAAATCAGGGTAAAATCTAAATATATACTTTTTAAAAGAAGTTAAGAAGACTATGGTTAATTAGTCATGGCTGATTGTTTTGCAAAATACAATCTTATAATTGTGGGTGTTCTATAACTTGTTTTCGGTAGTATATGATGTTACAGTGTGTCATAAGGTTGTCCGTAAATGTTCTTTTTGACATTTGATGTATGTTTAACTTGAATTGTGTTTCTTGTCTTGTGCAAATCTACAAATATATGTACTTGCATATAGTAATTTGATAAACACCGCTGTGAGTGAGTGAGTGGTTTCACGTAGCTTTTAACAATAATCCAGTAATATCACGGGTAACACCAGAAATGGGCTTCACACATTGTACCCATGTGGGGAATCGAACTGGGTCTTCGGCTTGACGATCGAACGCTTTAACCACTAGGCTACCCGACTGCCCCCATCGCTGTGGCGTCTCCACAGTTGATATGTGTACTTGTGTAAACTACATATATGGAGAGACATAATTAGTGTGGCCACATAGTTATGGTTGATAACAATATGAAATGCATTACTATGATTATCTATAACATACATGTATATTAAATCAGCTATCATTGTAATATGTTATGTATATCTTAAGTATAGTTTTGTCAAAATTATGTATGTGTGTGTGTGTGTTTGTGTGTGTGTGTCCGACTCATTGTCTGTGTAAAAAGGTAGTAGATAACAACATAACTCACATCAGAACGCACAATTGTTAACCATACAGTTTAAATAGATAGAGAATTGCTACATAAATATGTATATTCCTGTCTGAGCCTATACTATAATTGGATATCTAGTCTCTCCTGGCGGGAAAGTTAAACTTATTTTACAAGCACTTTAGCATTAAATTTAATTTCCGAAGACAGTTTGATCGAAAGTCATTAAAAAAAATATTTACAACGCATTTCATTTCTATTGTCCAGGGAATGGGGTTACGGGTTAATGACGCTCTCGAAAGTCGTATATGTGACTTAAGGTAGAGACATATATCTAATTCATCTGTATTTTGTAAGGGAAACATAACTGTGTACATGCATAACTTTTGTTTGCATAATGTACATGCAACTTAATGAACATAATTGTGATCCCGAAATCGGACGAGCACATATTCGGCTTCAATTCCAAATCTAATTACCTTTTTATCAGTTTTAAGATTGATGGAGGAAGGTGTGTGTGTGTGTGGGGGGGGGGGGGGGGGGGGGGGGGGGGGGGGGGGATACTATGAACAAAATGAAAATATGAACAGTGACTATCTGTATTCTGTGAATTTTGCTTATTCATTACACTACAAGAAAATATACAAGCTCAACGAGAAAAAATTACGTGTGTATTTTGTAACATATTTACAAAATACAAGATGTTTAAAAAATCTAATCATAAGAGGCAAAATAGCGGTGAGAATTACAGGATCACTAAATATCAGGAAAAACCGTTTTAATGTACGGCATTATGGGAAATATCGCTTTCTCGCTCTATCGCTTTCTCGCTTTATCGCTTTATCGCTCTATCGCTTTCTCGCTCTATCGCTTTCTCGTCCTATCGCTTTCTCTAATGTTTAACCGTAGTCATATGAAGGAATCGGGTGTTCTTTAACTTCTTTTGAATAGTATGTACTGTAAATCTTGAAATTAACGTTCGAGTTAATTATAAATGCAAAAGAATTAGCGTAGACTTAATTACCGTTTTCGACGTAATAAGCGCCCAGGGCGCTCTCAAAATTAGAATATTATTTAGGTGAAAAAAAGTTGAGTTGAAAGATTAATTTCGTGGTTTATGCTGACAGCCTGAAATGTTTATGTACGACAGATATATTTTTCCCGAATTTAATTGCCCATAATTAAGTGTGCATATAACGAGTGCGTATTATATGCGAATAAATAAGTCTTGTGTACATTAATCAATCGGAAGGGGTGCTAATTGGGATTGTTCACTAGCCAATATATTAGCAAATATCGCTGTGGGCGTTTATTAGAGCGGGGCGCTTATTACGTCGAATACGGTAATTATACTTTGCATTTTTGTCTCAGAAATGACTGTTGATAAGACGGCCTCACTGAACATTTTGAATAGAGGAAATACCAACTTGAATATAAAACCAATCAACTATCTATTTCCACATTACGGTTACTGAGAACAATATGTCAACCAAAAACTAGAAATTACATAATGGACATCCGGTAGTATTACCATTGCTTGGTTTAGGACTTCCACTTTGATGACATCTACTCCGCAAACAGAATAAACATTGATATAAGCGTTGCTTTTAGGAAAACACTATTGCTTGTTAGGAAGTACGTACTACGCAGCGCTATTGGGCGGTGTGATTTGTTATTTGTTTTGATAACTTGGCCTGGGGGCGGGGGATCCAATAGCTAAATAGGGCCATAAGTCAATCAAATTTTGTTTTACGCAGAACTACGTGGATTGTTATAAAAGCACGTATGTCTGTACTGTTAAATTATATTTAAGTAGATAGTGAGACCATATGTATAATTTGAAATGAGACTGAAAAAATATCAGCTCTCTTTTATGATTAAAACCCACCATAGCCCCTCCCCCTCCCAACACACACACACACGGAGAGGACAATTCATTAATGTTGTTTTACGTATATACTTTTTATCGTAAAGAAAGACGTAACGCATGCGATCCACATCGTGGCCAAGAGGGAATATTGCTTTACCGCGAGAAAGCGAGAAAGCGAGAAAGCGATAGAGCGAGAGAGCGAGAAAGCGAGAAAGCGAGAAGGCGAGAAAGCGAGAAAGCGATGTCCCCTCTCGGCCACCATACTTCTGTCCTTCAGAATAACCCGTGTTAACCTTTCCAAAGTTGCATGATTAGACAAAACTTTCCGACTGTCACTTTCCCCGATCTGGAAAGCGAATCTGATTGGTCGGATAAAAGGTCGTTCTGAAGTGACCTGTAATGGGGTGTCCTCTGATCTTTGACCTCAGATCTATGTTTAGCGGCAGTGTGAACTAGGATCTGATTTAAATGAGATGGGAGTGAAGTAGGGTGAAAATAGGACTAACATATCCTTTTCATGCGAATCCTTACTTTCCCTAGGAAGGTTCTGTGACAGGATGTACAGTCAGTCTAAATTTAAATACAATAAATTAAAAAACGACTTTTGACAATAAGGTGCCACGGAACTAAATCTCATTCGTCAATATTTAACAGACTCTGGGTAATATTTTATCCACGTATTCAATTTAAAATATCTCGAGTGTGCATGCGAAAGAGAAACAGGAACTTGCGTTTTCCTGTTTATTTTCAATGTTGGGTAACACTCAGAGGAGTGACGCCGACATTAACGTGCGGGTAGCCGTCTATTTGCATTCAAATTGTGGAGGTAGTCTCTGTCAAGCTGATCCTGCGAACCAAAGCAACAAACCAACACCCACACAAAGTAAGTCACTCTCAGTTGAATATAAATATTTATATTATATTCAGTGTAGACAGAATTAATAGATGATAAATCTTCCAAAGGTTTGATTGTGCTAGACGATTGTGATACCATGCTACATGGATACCTCACTCAGACACTGACTGTCACGGTGCTGTGCTCAAGGGACCAGGGTGTCATTAAACAAGCATAAAGCAATGATGAAAAAGTAATAGGTTCACAGGTTGATCACCATCAGCTAATTCTATCAATAGGTGACGATATCAAGGAGTGAGTGAGTGAGTATGGTATTACGCCGATTTTAGCAATATTCCAGCAATATCACGGCGGGGGACACCAGAAATGGGCTTCACACATTGTACCGATTTCGGGAATCGAACCCGTGTCTTCGGCGTGGCGAGCGAACGCTTTAACCACTAGGCTACCCGACCGCCCCTCGATATCAAGGATAAAAAAACAGAATCGCAAGCTGACTGCTAAACCAATACGGAAGATGTGAGTGCAAAAATAAGGCGCTGAACAAGCTATCCAGTGGTAACACTTAAGATTTACAACCAGATATGTACAATTATTGAGGTGGCAAAAATGACCATTAATACAAGATAAATATCTACCAGATAATCCCGCTTATGTGTGAAAATCATAGTCACAAAAACATTTATTCAATACATGAATAAAGAAGCAAACATATATGTGATAACATATATCAAATCAATACATGATAAAAGTGTGCCATTAAATCTCCAGAGAATAAAAATTAAAGGTTACATCGTTACGACGACCGACGGACTTTGCCGAATGGTGACGGAAGCCGGCCAATTAAAGTAAGGGAAGCTGGGCCTTGACTAGACCGTGCCTAAACTGTTTTTTCGACCTGGTAACACACACATTATGCAAGTTCTTTGAAAGGACCAGTTCTTGTTTTACCCCCTAAATACCAAGTCCTAGCCTGGGTAACAATGTGTACCACCTTTTAACGTCTTTACGTATGACCAAGCAGGGAATCGAACCACCGACGTTCCGTTCTCCGACCAGAGGCTGTATCCACTACACCACGTAGGCTCTCCTTAGAGCAGACTAATACAAGATATGAGCAAACATGTACGTTAGAAATCGTTGTTCAAGTTATCACGTAAATGATACTTCAACCTTGCTCATTTCGACCACTTCTTTGGTCTAGTGGACGGCCTCCTTGGCCTAGTGAATAGAGCGTCAGCCTGGAAAGCGGAAGGTCGCGTGATGACGTTAAAAGATTGTACTTGTTGTATTAAATGTAACCAGACTGTCTCGGCTTTAAATGGGATAAAACAAGCACTGGTCGGCTCGGAGTCAGTATACTGTCTGGATGGGGTATCCATGTTAAACTGCTGCATGATATATTTTTAGGGGTGCTGGGATTGTTTCTAGACAATAGATATTGTTTCAGCTACCGCTTTAAAACCAGATATTTTTAAATTAAAACTATGAGCCTGATTTTTTTTTAAGAAACACATCTTGCAACAATGTAAATTTTGCGGCAGGCAATGTTGTTTTTTTTACCAATCTAAGGCATAATAATTTTATTCTAGAATTTTCTGGGACAATTTTTTTTTTTCGATAAAATCCCCAGAATATTAACTCTGACTAGCACACACACACAAACAAACACACACACACACACACACACACACACACACACACACACACACAGACTTCCGGGTATTTTCCCGTAATTTCAAAGATGAATAAAGTAAAGCTGTGTCTCTTTCCAATTTCCGTCATTATATGGCTGGAATACTGACGATTTCACGTTAACTGTTAACTCTCTCTCATTTTCGCATGTCAGGGATAGCAACGGCAACATGGCAGCATGCAACATCAGCCAACCAAATGATTCAGTATCAAAGGAGGACCTCTTGTGGGAGGAAAACGAAAACATGGCCAAGACTCTAATCCCTGCCATGGCGTTTGTAGGATTTATAATGGTGACTGGATTCTTTGGGAACATTTTAGTGTGCTACATATTCACAAGAAAGATCCCTTTGTCTGTCAATACGTTTCTTCTCGTCTTCCTCGCGGCACTGGACTTGGTGAACTGCACATTGGCCATGCCCTTCGAAATCATGGACATGCGTTATTTTTACGTTTTTGAGAGTGATGTAACATGTAAAATATTTCGCTTTATTGTAGCATTTCCCAATATCGACTCAGCCTTTGTGTTGCTGATCATTACAATTAACAGGTACACGATGTTATGTAGGCCTATGTCAATTCAAATGACCATGAAGGAGGCAAAGAGGTATGTTGCCATAGCAACCACCGTCGCCATTTTTCTCTCCCTGCCAGCTGTGTGTATATATGGAAAACAAAGAGTTGAAACAAGTATAGATGGACTGTGTGGACAAGATTGTACAACAAGTGACAATATGAAGGGTTCAATATTCCCCTTTGTTTACCAGATATTTGGAGGAAGTGTCATGTTACTTATATCTGTGGCTATATGCTATATGTATATCCACGTTTGGAGAGAAGTACGGAAACATAAAAAGAACATATGTAACAACACACAATTTGTTCTCCATGAAAATTCAAAGAGAGGGAATATTTCAAGCACCAATTCCGATTTTCAAGATGAAGAAGTACCAGATGTAGGAAACACAAAGCACAAATCAATCCGGGGTAAACGCATAACCGTCATTGCTTGTACGGTGACCTTTGCCTTCATACTGAGTTATCTCCCCTTTGCTGTAATCATGGCGGTGCGCAGTTTTCTACCTTTGACATTTCATCCTAATGGGGTATGGTATGTGACGTACAATATCCTAATTCGGTCGTACTTCATCAGTTCGATGACAAACTCTTTTGTGTACGGATTCGTGAGTCTAACGTTTCGCCAAGAGTGTTGGAAACTGATTTTTGCAAAATGTCCTGGAAAATGACGGGAGTGCTAAGTTTATAGATTCACAATTAAAATATCGAAACGGGCTAACATAGTGTTGGTCGTTCTTTGTCCAGTGTTGCCATTAAAAGAATAACTTAAAATGTGTCTAGAAGTCCCCTAGATGCCTGCCTACCTATATGTGTAATGTTTTAAGAGCGACGTCAACACAGGGCTTGTTCCACACAGCGATCTCAGCGTGATGACGATCTTACTTTAACACGGACAATCACGGCATCAAGATAGATTGGTGGAACAGAATCCTGGTCAACAACGCAAACACATCGTTCACTTTGACCTCGATCGGCGATTATCGCTGAAAATTGAATGTTTACAGCGTATTTCAGTGACGTCGTGATCATAACGCTTGTTTTGTTTACTCAAAGCATATATATTCCGACATAGTTTATTAATCATGCTCGCTAGTTGGGTCCTGTTGTTTTGCGTAGCATTCAGTAATAATCGGGCTACATCGTGGCAGCATGTACATAACAAAATCTTGACGAGGCAAACCAGTGATTGAAAGCATGGGCTACGATCCTTGCAACTCTGACGGGTGAGTGAGTGAGTTATGTATAAGCCCCCTTTAACAATATTCCAGCAATATCACGACAGGCGAATCCGGTCTTCACATATTGTACCCATGTGGGAATCGAACTCAGGCCTTTTCAGGCCAACGTGGTCGGCGGCCTATGACGTAAGAGGTCAGATGGGAAATTTCAAAGTTTGTGGTGGAGCAGTGCAAAATACCGCCATGATTTGTCAAACATTCAGTGTCCATTTACCCTTCCTTGCACAATATGGAGTACAGTTCGCTCAGTCATAGTGATGCCGACCCACACAATAACCGATCCGCCGCCAAAATATGTCATGAGGTCTCAGATTGGCATTGGCTTGACGTTTATTTCGGCGTCGCCAGACACGACCATGCCTAACGTGAATCGGGACTATCTCGAAACACGACACGTGACCAGCGACGAGTACCCCAGTTTCTACGTTGCGTTCACCATTGGCGTCTTTTGGCAATGTGACAATTTGAACATGGGGATGAGTTGCACGTTGACGATTTCTAATCGTCTGACCCTGAACTCGTACTCCAGTACCCTGATGAAAGTTTGCAGCAATTTGATTCACCGTTTGAGCTCGATTTCGTTGAGCCTGGTTTCGGACTGTTGATCCTTAAACGAGGTCGATTGTCAACATTTTGGGTTTGTTGGTACTTGTTCCATAGTCTGCTAATCACAGACTGTGAAACATTGAACGTATTGGTCACTGCACGCTAACTTCTGCCAGTTTCCAGCATGCAAATAGCCCGTAGACGCTCCGCGCGTTGCAGACGCCGCTTTGTTACTTCATACAATGAATGAAATCAAGTAAATCACGCACAACTGTATAATTTCAGACTGACAGAAATAATGGTCCACAGAGATAAATCGACCTTCTTTGTAAGTTTCATAATCAGGAATGACACCCTACGCACGTTAAGTAATTTGTGGCGCTACTGCGTGTGGCATGTGCAAGCTATAGGATGTGTTTTGGTGTTAAGTTTACAGACATAGCCGTTCTTGCATGGGATGTTTGCTGTCAACACTTATTTACGATAAACGGACTAATGCCGATTTATAGTGCAAGCCCACTGAGATACCATGCCGCGGTTTAACATGAATACCCCACTCAGACACAGAAAACTCCGTACTACTAGTCTGGACTAATGCCGATTTATAGTGCTAGCCAACTGAGATACCATGCCGCGGTTTAACATGAATACCCCACTCAGACACAGAAAACTCCGTACTACTAGTCTGGACTAATGCCGATTTATAGTGCTAGCCCACTGAGATACCATGCCGCGGTTTAACATGAATACCCCACTCAGACACAGAAAGCTCAGTACTACTAGTCTGGACTAATGCCGATTTATAGTGCTAGTGAACAATTGACTTGCCTTTACATGTGTTTGTGAGTGGTGCCACCGGTGGGGCAGGGTACGCTCGCCTTTTCGCGAGCACCTGGTATCATCACTGTTTGATAGTGATTTATAAATCCATGTTCATGATATAGCCGTTATCGTACAATCGACTGCTTTTGGCAGATATTTGTTATGTATTTGGAAACGGTTTTGTCGCTTCTCTTTATAGAAAAAGAGCTTGTGATTTCATCCGACGTTTGGCACTGAAAGTTCAATTTAGGGTAACAAGCGTAGACACATACTTGATATCCTGTGTATTGCATATCCACTCTATAATGAAAAACACCCTGGTTTCATACACTACCATAGCTTCCTTTCGAAAGTGACGTCATCATCTCCATCTGACGCATCTTTGACATAGCACAATAGGTCTCTCGTTCTGAGAGTAATTTAATTGGGCGGCTATTTTCTTCTCAATCGGGGGCACGTGTAGACCAGGCGTCAAAGGCGCCGCAAACCGCTGTGCAGAGTTGTTGTCCCTTGGGTACGCCAGAAACCTGTTTGTGGGGTGAGATGAGGTAAAACGGATTTAACTTCGCGTTCAAGATTATTGCACTCACACAGCGACGTGCATGAACGTGTGTGTGTGTGTGTGTGTGTGTGTGTGCGTGCGTGCGTATGTGTGTGTGCGTGTGTGTGCGTATGTGTGTGTGCGTGCGTGCGTGCGTGCGTGTGTGGTTTGCCCACTGAGGTACCATGACTCAGTTTAACTTGAATACCCCACTATACTGACCCCGAGCCGACCAGTTCTTGTTTTGACCCCATCTGACGCATCTTTGACATAGCACAATAGGTCTCTCGTTCTGAGAGTAATTTAATTGGGCGGCTATTTTCTTCTCAATCGGGGGCACGTGTAGACCAGGCGTCAAAGGCGCCGCAAACCGCTGTGCAGAGTTGTTGTCCCTTGGGTACGCCAGAAACCTGTTTGTGGGGTGAGATGAGGTAAAACGGATTTAACTTCGCGTTCAAGATTATTGCACTCACACAGCGACGTGCATGAACGTGTGTGTGTGTGTGTGTGTGTGTGCGTGCGTGCGTATGTGTGTGTGCGTGTGTGTGTGTGTGTGCGTATGTGTGTGCGTGCGTGCGTGTGTATGTGTGCGCGCGCGCGTGCGTGCGTGCGTGCGTGCGTGCGTGTGTGGTTTGCCCACTGAGGTACCATGACTCAGTTTAACTTGAATACCCCACTATACTGACCCCGAGCCGACCAGTTCTTGTTTTGACCCCTTGATGCCAAGCCAAGCACCAGGCAGGGTAGCCATCTTTTAAGGTCTTTTGGTAAGACGAAGCCGGAGATCGAATCCCCGACCTTCCGCACTCCGGACAGACGCTCCACCACTAGACAACGGAGGTGGTTATGATTGTGGGTTCAAATCCCGATTCGCCCCGATTATGTTTCTAGGCTTGTCAGCACCATACCAGAGCTCGTGTGTTTCACCGAAGTGGTAAATGAATACGACCAGCGTCACTTCAGGCTTTCCTCCCACATAAAGCCGACACGCCGTGATATGACTGGAACACTGTTCAAAGCGGCGTCAAACCAAATTCACTCACTCCTTATGGGTGAAGGGTATGTATCATAATAGAATCAAGATGTAAATAATTCATACCCATGAATAGCGAGGATGAGGTGGACACAATGAGCTGTATCCAAGTAAGAAGTTCAAGGAATATTCAAATGTGACATTTGAGAATTCTCAATCATATCGGTCAGAGGTTTCAAATCGTAATAATATGTTGCTGATGAAAACAGCTGATTCTGAAGGCAACTGGTGTGTGAGTATACATGTATTCTACCTCGTCTGCCCAAAACGCATGCTAGACCATGGCATGTGACAAAGTACCACTTAACGTCGCATCGGCGTTATGTCAGCCATGGAGCGATTGAAGCTGTTTGTTTGTTTGTTGTTTAACGCCGCACTCAGCAATATTCCGGCTATATGACTGCGGTCTGTAAATAATCGAGTCTGGACCAGACAATCCAGTGATTGACATCATGAGCATCGATCCACACAATTGGGATACGATGACATGCATCAACCATGTCAGTTAGTCTGACCACCCTATCCTCAGTGTTAGTCGCCTTTTACGACAAGCATAGTCGCCTTTTACGGCAAGCATAGTCGCCTTTTACGGCAAGCATAGTCGCCTTTTACGACAAGCATAGTCGCCTTTTACGGCAAGCATAGTCGCCTTTTTCGGCAAGCATAGTCGCCTTTTACGGCAAGCATGGGTTCCATTGAAGCTGAAGGAGCTTTCACTAATTTGATGTTTTCAACAATATAACTTTCTCTCGATTTTTCGTGAGAACCGGACGGGTTTAAAATCCGACGCGGAAGAAAATGAAACCATGTACGGATATATTATGTAACTGTGACGCCCGTTCCCATCAACTAGGAATAAATACGATACAGACTGAGGAACTTTGAAACTATGCCTCTGAACTGATTTTATCAAG
The DNA here is from genome assembly GCF_023055435.1 of Haliotis rufescens. Classification (NCBI taxonomy): domain Eukaryota; kingdom Metazoa; phylum Mollusca; class Gastropoda; order Lepetellida; family Haliotidae; genus Haliotis; species Haliotis rufescens. Next base: position 18,133,589 of record NW_025963779.1, read on the forward strand.
TTTGATTTTCAGTTGAAAATATCTCATGTTAGCGATATCATATACAAAAAATACAAAAACTGTACTGGCGTAAGTGAACTCTCGAAGAATACCCCAACGTGGTTATATTTTTTAAATATAGTTTGATTTGAAACTTTTGAAAATTAAAAAATTCGCATACAGTTCCAAACTACTGATTTGTATCTAAGCCATCATATCTTTGAAAATCAATAAATTTGCTTTTTGGGCACAAATGTACAACATTTCAAACATGGTAAGGGCCATATGGTTGCAAATTCATTTCTTACCCCAGTCTTCATTGAACCAAGTTATTTGTACACAAAATTACTCAGACACAGATTACTTTTTACAAACTGTTGCAGGAATGGGTAATAGTTAAAGAGACACAATCAAACAACAGTACTTTCAATGTTTAATTGCTTATTTTGTTTTAAAATCGGTATACTTTCTTTTGTCCCTCCGTACAAATAACATTCCGGCAGGGGGAACTTTGTTTCCATAGTAACCAGGGCCCTCATTTTCCTTCCTGCGTTTGTGTATACATCCATATAAAATACGGAAACATAACAAGAATATCTTGCGCTTTTAATGCGAATTCAGAAGAGACAGTTTGGATTCACCAGGAGAAACTATTCAAACTAGAACATATGCAGGTAGGGTGAAGAATTAACGTCTTTTTTTCAACCGTGACGGGTGCACGGTCGGCCCAGTCGTCTTAGGCGCCGCAATTCGCGGTGCAGAGTTGCGCCCCTTGGGCACGCCAGAAACCTATGATTGTGGGTTCGAATCCCAGTTTCCCCCGATTATGTTTCTAGGTTTGTCAGCAACATACCCGTGCTCGTGGGTTTTATCGAAGTGGTAAACATCTGAGACCTGCATCACTTCGGGCTTTCCTCCCCCATTAAGCTGACATACCGCGATATAACTGGAATACCGTTAAAAGCAGCGTTAAACCCAACTCACTCACTCACTTGAACCGTGACAGTTTGCCTCTGTCTTGAGTTATCTCCCCATTTTTGCAGTAATAACAATGCAATGTGCTCCAGATGTGCAGTTTTCTCTGTTGTGGTGGTGCATACTACGCTCAGTTCAGTGATGCTCACTTTTCTGTACGGATTCAGGAGCAAGCGTTTCAGGTAACACGCTTTTAAAACGGCTGTGTCCCCACAGGTATAGGTATCCATCCTGTTTCAATAACCACACATCACCACTATAAAAGTTATACCCATATAATTCAGCAGAACTTTAGGACGTATCTGCTGCACTCCATCAGGTCCAAAGTCTAAAGGGGGCACGGGTGGCCCAGTCGTCTAAGGCGCCGCGATTCGCTGTGCAGAGTTGCGTCCCTTAGGCATGCCAGAAACAAAGGATTGTGGGTTCGAATCCCGGTTTGCCCCGATTATGTTTCTAGGTTTGTCAGCAACATACCCGTGCTCGTGGTTTTCACTGAAGTGGTAAACGTCTGAGACCTGCGTCACTTCGGGCTATCCTCCCACATTAAGCTGACACGCCGTGATATAACTGGAATAGTGTTAAAAGCGGCGCGAAATCCAACTCATTCACTCACTCACTCCAAAGTCTAAACCAATGAATGCACATTATTGCCACTTTATTAAAATTAAAGAACACAATTTTATACATAAAGCATTATTGTTTAGTATCATTCTCCCGGACGCTTCATGACGTTGCCCGGGCGCCTTTTTGACGCCCTCGGGGGTTATTTTGCAGGATCGCACGCGCACGCACATGCACACGCACACGCTCACACCGTTATTTCTTAACTTCCCCACGCTTACTCCTTTATCAATCTTGCAAAACTGGCGGGTAATGAAGGCCCGGCGTTTATTGGAGATAACTACGATGCTTCAAAAGCGGACGTGAACACAGTTACATGAAACTACAACAAATACACTTTGGGTGACGTGTTAACAAAATAACAAAGGGAACATCCATTTCATTTGTATCTATGCGTTGAGGAAAACAAGCTTTTATGAGCGCTTCTTGCAACTGCTACTACGCGAACATGAACATACCGGTTTGTGCACGAGTGCAATATTCACAGTTAAAAATTAAACCATTAGAAAAATAATTTTGCAAAGCTTAATATGAAATTTCTACTTCGTAGTGTTAAAACGTCTTCTACCATGTGCACTAAATGCATTTCTTGAGTGTCACATACTATAAACATGATAAATAAATATAAGGTTCTGTCTGGATGTGGAACGGGGTTTGGGAGTACAGTGAAATCTCTTTAACTCGAACTACGTTGTCTCAAGTTATCGCTTAAGACTATGTAACGTTCTTGTCCCTATAGAACCCATATTGTGTGCTTTGCTGTCGGTACTCTCGTTGTCCCGAACTACGAATATTTCAACATTATATTTATATATTGCCGTTTGTCTTTGATTATGACGATTGGAAACAATTCAGAAAAAAACCTTCTTATAATAATTCCCATTTTCTCACTAATACCTTGTAAAATGTCTAATCCGTAAGTGAGATCCTTAAGAGAAGATATTGCATATAGTTATTAATTGGGTTAACGATTTTTAATTTGTTCACGAATACACGTACAATCGCAATTCATTGTAACTGTCTCCCTGTATATGCGGGGGGCGGTCGGGTAGCCTAGTGGTTAAAGCGTTAGCTCGTCTCGCCGAAGACCCGGGTTCGATTCCCAACATGGGTACAATGAGTGAAGCCCATTTCTGGTGTCCCCGCCGAGATATTTCTGGAATAGTGCTAAAAGCGGCGTAAAACCATACTCATTCACTGTATATGCGGATTGATTAACACTTTCAGTAAAAACCTCATCTTCTTATAATTAGGTCACAATGAATACACAATGTCACTGAAATATAAGAGAACGTTGTATCTCATGGTTATGATCTGAAATCTTATAGCGTTAGATTAGGAAGGGGAACATTAAGGTGTTTTATTATAAACGAGATAAAAGGGTATAGAGAAAATGGTAGCAACACATTGAAATAGATTTTAATAAAAACATATTGTATTAAACAACTTGAATGTGCAGAAGCGCTTCCCATGGATAAGATATAATAATTGCATAGACAACACAAGTTGAGTGAGTGAGTTGGTTTTAACGCCGCTTTTAACAGTATTACAGTTATATCACGGCGTGTCACCTTAATGTGGGAGGAAATTTGAAGTGATGCAGGTCTCAGGCGTTTACCACTTCGGTGAAACCCACGAGCACGGGTATGGTGCTGACAAACCTAGAAACATAATTGGGGCAAACCGGGATTCGAACCCACAATCATAGGTTTCTGGCGTGCCCAAGGGACGCACTCTGCACAGCGAATCGCGGCGCCTTAGATGACTGGGCCACCCGTGCCCCCATACACTTTATGACTTTTACCCGATCGAATGATTGGTACCACACATTCCAGCAGAGAGTTGGTTGGGTTGTTTGTATTATATACATGTACTGTTAATTGTTGTAGATACTTACATCACTGATCTCAGAAGACATTAAGTATGACTGATTTTTCAAGGTAAACTGATTTTTTTCACTGAATCCTTGCCATCTGGAACGAGCAACGATACAAACATATCACGCCCAGTGACTTAAGCCTAAGGTACTGAATGTAGATTCCATTAAAATCTCTCAGATCACTTCGTACGTGTTGTCACTACTCTCCTGTGCGTCCTGTGCCGTGAGGTACTCCTGATACGCTTTGTCATCCATCTTCATACAACTTCTGTCCTTATTCTGATTTATTCTCAGCCGCGTCAATTTTCTACAATGAAATGCTATGACATAAAGATATCATTGCTACAGTCATTATTCAATCATGATATAATACAGAATGTTGCCACTCCTATAGGCGGCAATTATTAACACATGGAAGTCTTGATCTATTTACATAGAACGGCCATTTTGATTTTTTTCATGTATCTAAACATGATGTACCTACACAATATTAAGTTGGTCTCAAACATAAACATGATGTACCCACACAATATTAAGTTGGTCTCAAACATAAACATGATGTACCCACACAATATTAAGTTGGTCTCAAACATAAACATGATGTGCCAACACAATATTAAGTTGGTCTCAAACATAAACATGATGTACCCACAAAATATTAAGTTGGTCTCAAACATAAACATGATGTACCAACACAATATTAAGTTGGTCTCAAACATAAACATGATGTTCCCACACAATATTAAGTTGGTCTCAAACATAAACATGACCTTATCATAGTGTTATCATCCAGAATGACATTTAGTAATTGATAAAATCACACCATCGTTTCTATTGAAGCTTTGGAACTCTAAACGACTTTAAACGACTCGTGCTTATAATCCTTTTTTACTATCATGGTATAGAAATCATATGACATGGTAGTATACCATAGATACCTATTACATCTGCATAAGACCACTACCAGTGCACACACGAGAAGGGCGAGCAGACCACACCCACCCACCAGTGTCCAGAGAACAGGCTTGCCTTCTAAAATTAAAAGTAGTGTTTTAATATGGGAACAGATGGATCAGTGCTGACTGCATTGCATGAACTAGATAAATCTTGTTCAAATAGAATTTGTATTGCATAATGTCATATATCAATAGTCATAATAACACAACATCTAACATCTAAATCATCTGGGGCGGTCGGGTAGCCTAGTGGTTAAAGCGTTCGCTCGTCACACCGAAGACCCGGGTTCGATTCCCGACATGGGTACAATGTGTGAAGCCCATTTCTGGTGTCCCCCGCCGTGATATTGCTGGAATATTGCTAAAGGTGGCGTAAAACCATACTCACTCACTCACTCTTTTTGGTATTATTTCTACCGCTTCCTTAAAGAACAGATCCCTAGGGTACATACGTATAACATAGAAATAACGCTTACACGTCATACTTGTTTAAGGTGGAAGGTTTGTTTTCTATTGGCGAGCCATATTTAGATAGTTTTACATTGAAATAAATTATCTTTTTTTTGTCATCTTTGAAATTTTACAGGATGTATATTTGTCTCAGCACATGGGTTTAAACACTAAATAGTGACATGTTTACAGGTCTTGTCCTACGATATTTCTTCTCGCTGCTTTATGCCTGAAACAATGTCGATGCGGCGTTCACACTGACCAATCTACCGAGATAAGGAAATTAAACGCTAACCAGTAAGTTCGATCCACCCCTGCTTGCATCCCACCCCCCAGGGGCTTGTCTGAGAAGCAGGAGGAGAAGTAGTCCAAGAACCGAATGACCCGTCCTTAGACTCTGAAAGTAATTTGACTAGATTTCTTTATCGTTCCAGAATCCAGTGCACACATGATTATCAATATCAATATAGAACTGCATGCAATTTGGTCTTCAGCAACCCATGCTTGCCGTAAAAGGCGACTGTGTTCGTCGTAAGAGGCGACTAACGGGATCGAGAGGTCAGACTCGCTGACTTGGTTGATGCATGTCTCCGTATCCCAATTGCGTAGATCGATGCTCATGATGTCAATCACTGGATTTTCCCCCGATCTGTCTGGCTGACTTCTTAGGTTACTGGGAAGAAGAGGACTCATGCGGCGTGGTACAAACACTTTAATGGTACTAAAGATGAGCGACAAAACCATTTTCAAAATCATAATTATTAAATTACTGCTAAGCATGTCCTATGTACGATTCTGACTATATCACAAGGATGTAGTCATGAATCACCATCAAACAGTCATGATACCAGGTGTTTGTGGAAAGGTGAGTGTATTCTGCCTCGCCGTTGTCACCCGTCACAAATACATGCAAAGTCAAGTCAACTGATGGCCTGAACACATGGTGCAAGACAAAATAGAGAATTGCATCAGGCATAACTTTTGTCAAGGAACTTTAAATTATCGTCCACATGCCTGCTGTAAGTCTTTTTCAAAGCTTTACAAGGGCCTTGACTGTTCAACCCTGTTGAAACAACTTTTGCGCATGAAACGTTATCATTGCTACAATTTACATAACTCGATGTTCCAGAACCAACAATTGTAACATTACCCAGCTGTTTAACTTCTATTCTACGACAATATGCCGCTACCTTCTCTTTAATAATATGCTTGTGGACAAACAAAAATACCCATGCTGGTAAGGGTTTGGTTTGGTTTGGTTTGGTTTGGTTTGTAGTTTAACGCCGCACTCAGCAATATTCAAGCTATATGACAGCGGTCTGTAAATAATCGAGACTGGACCAGACAATCCAGTGATTTATATCAGGTGCATCGATCCACGCAATTGGGATTGATGACATGCATCAACCAAGTCAGCGAGCCTGACCACCCGATCCCGTTAGTCGCCTTTTACTCGGGTGGTCAGGCTCGATGACTTGGTTGATGAATATCATCGTATCCCACTTGCGCAGATCGATGTTCATGATGTCAGTCTCTGGATTGTCTGGTCCAAACGCGATTAAATACAGATCGCCGTCATATTGCTCAAATATTGCTTTAATAGTCCGACGTTAAACAACAAACAAGCAAACAAACAAACAAAACATGTTGACAAACACCTATGTTATCTGTTACGTCTGGCGTTGACGTGTTATTACAGCTTGCATTGTTTCTTATTGTACTGGGCGGTCGGGTAGCCTAGTGGTTAAAGCGTTCGCTCGTCACACCGAAGACCCGGGTTCGATTCCCGACATAGGTACAATGTGTGAATCCCATTTCTGGTGTCCCCCGCCGTGATATTGCTGGAATATTGCTAAAGGTGGCGTAAAACCATACTCACTCTCTCACTCTTTTTGTACTATTTCTGCCGCTTCCTCAAAGAACAGATCCCTAGGGTACATACATATAACATAGAAATAACGCTTACACGTCATACTTGTTTAAGGTGGAAGGTTTGCATTTGTTTTCTATTGACGAGCCATATTTAGATAGTTTTACATTGAAATATTTCATGTTAAACATGCATTCTCACCCATTTCGTCAATTTCACATGCGTATGTACAATCGTCCTCTTTCCTCATCCCTGAAGTAACAAAGACTGGTGTTTGGTTGATTATTTTGTTGTGCGACACCTTTATGATAATTTTTTCGGGACTGATTCTCGACATTGTCACACAACACAGGTTAATAACTTTTCGGATTTATCCTCCCCCTACAGTAAAAAATTAAAAAAGACATTAAGATAATAATTAATACTAATAAAAACCTGATCTCTCCCTTTTTATAACTTACTACGTTAAATTATTCCTCGCCAATACAATATAAAAACTGAAATTTTGTTTGCTTTTGTTTTTGTTCAACACCGCACTTAGTAATACCATTGAGTCTGGACTAGAAAATGCACTGATTGACGTCATGAGGATCGAACCACGCAATTGTAATACGATGACATGCAATCAAGCAAGTGGGCGAGCCTGATCACCCGATCCCTTTAGTCGCCTTACAACGCTGTGCAGAGTTGCGTCCCTTGGGCACGCCACAAACCTTTCATTTAATGCTGTCATGTACAACACGCCTTCATAGAGGGCCATAGACAGATACTGACAGTTGAAGGAGTATGTTGTAGTGTCCCTTGTGTGAATGTTCACAGATCTAAATGTCTTCAACGTCCATAGGTTATAGTATAACGTCTGGCCTGGAACAAACATTGTCTACAATTAGGTGCTGTTGAAAGGAGTGAACCGAATACCTGGCTTGGGTGTGCAGTGTGTATGACACTAGATAGAGATTATTCCATCTGTCGAAAGGAGTGAAATATCATGTTTCTCTACCGGAAAATTAAATTATTTCATTACAAATGTAAAACCTTGAAACGTAAATTCTCCCTACCTAACACACAGGGGCGGTTCGCCAAACACTTGTATTTGCGACGAAAAAAGTAGTTTCGTGTTTGCAAAATCATAAAAAATATAAACAAAAGTAACCAAAAGTATTTAGGGTCACGATTCTGTATCATACATAGAGATATGACTATTTACAAAATCAACTTCAACAAAAAATATTCTTGAAAACTACGAGACGACGAGGCGCTTTGCGAAACGAACAGTCTCGATTGACGAGTTACAGTTTATAACGAAACATTTTCAAAAGAATAACAAACGGCCTGAGGCGATATTAACTCCATAAATGACCATCTGTTATTAAATTGCCTTGTCAATGTTGAACAAACGTGAAAAAGGAAGTCAACAGTTTGTGTACGGGCCAGACACTTATGATAACGGGAGACAATTTGAGGGGAGGTAACTCTTGTATGACAATAGTTCCGTCAAAGTGTTACGTTCACAACAGTGAAATATCAAGTGTTATGTTCACAGAAGTGAAATATCAAGTGTTATGTTCACTGCAGTGAAAATATCATTTTTCCCAGAAAACACAGTCTCTCACACTTAAGCATATAATAAATTATGTTATTTCACACGATAAGGAAGGAAGTACATACTCCGAAGCGTTGTGTGTCTAGCCACAATATAGAAGCTGACATCGATGAAACGTTGGTCTCAGTCTATATGTATATTGGATCAGAAATCAATGTATCAATGTTAATTTAACATTGACCCCTAGGGATTCTCGATGAGCGGTGACCCCAGTGCCTCGTGCTTGTCGTTAAGAGCGGACACATATGGGAATCAGTCATGCTCCGTGATTTGATGAATGGAACACGTGTCCACTGTACCCGACGGCGAGATGGAACACGTGTCCACTGTACCCGACGGCGAGATGGAACACGTGTTCCACTGTACCCGACGGCGAGATGGAACACGTGTCCACTGTACCCGACGGCGAGATGGAACACGTGTTCCACTGTACCCGACGGCGAGATGGAACACGTGTTCCACTGTACCCGACGGCGAGATTGAACACGTGTCCACTGTACCCGACGGCGAGATGGAACACGTGTCCACTGTACCCGACGGCGAGATGGAACACGTGTTCCACTGTACCCGACGGCGAGATGGAACACGTGTCCACTGTACCCGACGGCGAGATGGAACACGTGTTCCACTGTACGCGACGGCGAGATTGAACACGTGTCCACTGTACCCGACGGCGAGATGGAAAACGTGTTCCACTGTACCCGACGGCGAGGGACAATAATTTACAGTCCGGTCTGACATATATAGAATTCTGTTGACTGTAGACTGAAAAACAAATTACAAATTAATTCAACATCCGATTACCAACAGACCGATAAAAACATTAAGACAGGATACCTTCCGGGTCAAATGCCATCCCGACGTGATAGTCGACATTTATTCTGACGAGTGTGTCACGCGCGGTTCCGTCATATCTCATCATGGTGAGTCTTGTAGCGTCTGCTAGAAATATCTTCCTGCAAAGTAACACTGCAATGTACATTTTGCATTAATTATGTAAATTCATTCATTCATTCATTCCCGATGCTTTGTCGTAAGAGGTGACTAATCAGGTGGACAGGCTCGCCGGCTGGTTGATGCACGTCATCGTATCCCATTCGCGTAGATCGATGCTCAGTCAGTAACTGAATACTTACAGACCAACGCAATAGAGCTGGAATACTGTTGAGTGTGGCGTTAAACAATTAACAAACTAAAAACAAATATTTGATACATTAATTTTTAGTTTCGAAACGTGCGTCACACATAAATTTATATGTAAATCTAATGACAATATGGCGATTCTAGAGAGCATTAGACTCAGTGCCTGCCTACTTCATGAGTGAATCCACAGCGAGGCCCTACAGGCCGGTACTTCGGGTACGGATCTCCGTTTGGCGTCTTGTCTGTAGGGACACTGACCGCAAGGATGAGTTGCCAGAGGAGAACAGCACAAACATCAACCTCGAGGAATGGTCAATGGCAACAGCAGATGGTTCTGTGAAATGAAAGATTGTCATAACGTTACTGCCATTTTGTTTATAACGAAGAACGGTTGAAGCGAACAACATCTCAACTTCGGCGCAGATCGTTACAACCGGATTTTACTGTAAACGAGGTGAAATGGGGTTTAACGTCGCGTCCAAGGTTATTGCACTTATATAGCGACGTGCATGTACGTGTGTGTGTGGCTGCTTCATCGACTGATGCCGATTTATAGTGCAAGCACACTGAGATACCATGCCGCAGTTTAACATGAATACCCTACTCAGACACTGTATACTGACTCTGAGCTGACCAGTCCTTGTTTTAGCCCCTTAATGCCGAGCGCCAGGCAGGGAAACAATAAGTAGCATCTTTTTTACGTATTTTGGTATGACGCGGCCGGGATATAACCCCGGACCTTCCGCACTCCGGTCGGATGCACTACCACAGTGACGGTGACTAGACTCTAAAAGAGATGGGAATACATGCATTATGTAGTAAATAATTCCAATATCAATTACTATAATTCAAATGGCTTGCGACGGCTATTTATTTTACAACGCTGACACTCACATCCATGTGGTAAGTATATGAGCAGCCAATGAGTAGTTACTAAAACTAGAAGCAAATACTGGGGTTATTAACAGAAATAATTTCCGACACTATGGCGCCTTGTTAATCGAGTAAAATTACGCAATTGTCATTTTATGCCTCAGGACATTATAACTAAACTGAACAAGTTCTCCGAACACGCCATGCTGGAAACTTTTGATTAGGTCAGGTTATTTGTTGTTTAACGCCGCACTCAGCAATAGTCCAACTATATGACGGCCGTGTGTAAATAATCGAGTCCAGACAATCAAGTGATTGACATCATGAACATCGATCCACGCACATGAGTGAGTGAGCGAGTATGGTTTTACGCCGCTTTTAGCAATATTCCTGCAATAGCACGCGGGGGACACCAGAAATGGGCTTCACACATTGTACCCATGTTGGGAATCGAAACCGGGTCTTCGGCGTGACGAGTGAACGCTTTAACCACTAGGCTACCCGACCGCCGATACGATGACATGCATCAATCAAGTCAGCGAGCTTAACCACCCGATCTCCACGGGTCCTTTGATTCTGGTAACGGTCTAATCCATGCACTTTAATTTGACTTCCTTTCTATTGACTTTTCACCGTCCAAATGTGAAATATATAACTCCAACTTAGCACATTTGATCAGGTGAATCTTACTTCTGTCAAAGTGGAACCACTTGTGCTCATAGCTCTGCCCAGAGGATCGGATCCTGTTTATGAATTCCGAGTACGTCCAGTAGACATGGTCATCTATTGGATCATACGCGACACTCCGTGCATAGGGAGCAGTGATCGCTAGGCGAGTACAGTTGATGGCGATACCCACCCTGCACATGTGGATGGTACCAGTTGGAGTTGTTTCCACTACAAACATACTCTTGACCAATTCTGGAAGAAATGTTTGAAGAACATTGTAAATAATATGTGGTGATGAAGATTATATGAATGGATGACACCAGGTGTTTGCAAAAAGGGCAAGCAGCACCCGCCACTCGCACAATTTGCATAAAGATGTATGTTTGCTCTTTGAGTGAGTGAGTGAGTATGGTTTTACGCCGCTGTTAGCAATATTCCAGCAATATCACGGCGGGGGACACCGGAAATGGGCTTCACACATTGTACCCATGTCGGGAATCGCACCCGGGTCTTCGGCGTGACGAGCGAACGCTTTAACCACTAGGCTACCCGACCGCCCCCTGTTTGCTCGTTGAAGCCTTGTCTGAACCGTTTTGGAAAAATGGGGTATTTCCATGGAAATGCACGATGACCATCATTATTGTGTGTCTAAACTAAACGAAAGCATACAAATGGAATTTGGATTCGACCAAAACAATCTCTGACACACTGCAATCTTAAGGTCCAAAGAGAGATACCCGTATCAAATACATCACCATGGAATAACCATTTCTTGTTTGTTTCATTTTGGGCCACCATCAAACATGGGTGTATACATTCTTTGCCCTGGCAGTTGAGTACGTTCCTCACGCTGACCCTACGCGCTACAAGAGGTTATTGTTTGTTTGTTTGTTTGTTTGTTTGTTATTTAACGCCGCACTCAGCAATATTTCAGCTGTATATGACGACTGTCTGCAAATAATGGAGTCTGGACGAGACAATCCAGTGATTGGCATGATGATGATCGCTGTTGGGATACGATGATATGCCAGGGTATGAAACTCCCAAAAATTTCAGCCAGACCACAGGACTGGCTAGTTGAAATACTTGCCAGCCCTGACCAAAACCTGCCTGCCAACTATAATCATATGTTACTCAGGATAACCTAACAGGATTTCTTTTTGGTTACATTTTATCATTCATCTTTACATGTGAATTAATGATTATCATCGGGAAATATTTAGAATATTGTCACATATGAAATATAACCCGACCGTCGGGCAGGGGGATTTGAAAATCTGGCAGCCCGAGTTGAAATCAACCCGTCTCGGACGTTCGGGCAGGCAGGTATTTCGAACACTGGATATGCATCAGCCAAGTCAGCGAACCTGACCACCCGATCCCTTTCGACGACGCCTATGAAAAGGGGGCTAATGTCTTACTCTTCACGGGGGGGTATTAACAGTTCACTTACCATTGCTGGTTGATCTTGGTATGAGGAAAACAAACAGTGCACCCAACGTAACACTTTCAGCAAGCATCACATGCATCGCAGGTCTCCGATCATCTCTCCTCTGTGCCACACATGCGGACACAAATTAAAGCTACTTAATGACTCGATCATATGATGTGTTGTGGTGAGTTCAAAAGGACATATTTGGTCATGACATCTGAGTGTGGGAGTGGCTATTTTCGCCTTCAGCTTCCCTAACCTACAAGTAGCATGTGTAAACGGCATATAAGCAAGGTTGAGGGTAAAACGAACATATTGTCGATGTAATATTTCCATTGTTTCTCAGATACGACATTGCGCTGATTGAGTGAGTGTTGGTTTGAAGTGGGGGGAAGCTGAAGTGATGCAGGTCGTTTACGTGTAGCACTTGGGTGAAACTCACAAGACTGGGTATGGAGCTGACAATCCAGGAAGCATTATCATCTGGGATTCGAACCTTCGTACACAGTACTCTGGCATGCAAAGCAACTAGGGGTACTTTTCCTGACTTAAACCAGAAACCCATATCGGGGACGTTACTGACAGATCAGAGAGTATCTAATATAAAGGGTTAACACCTTACACCATCGAGCCCTCTTTATGGCAAGCACGGGTAGGTATTCAGCAACAGCAACATTATATGAATGAGATCGTATATGGATTTGTTCGACACATCGGTGTTCAAGCGAATATAAATGCCCACGAAAAAGGTATATATAGCCTCGATACTGGACGTTGAGGTATATACAGGATGAAAGGGCTCCATGACAGAGGTGTACCATGCATAATCAATGCTGTGGTCTAAAGAGGATTTCATTAAACCAGACCCGTGAAGATCCGGGATAGAATAGTTCTTCAGCAACTAAGCTTGCTGTAACAGGCGACTATGTTTAGCATAAGAGGCGACTAACGGGATCGGGTCGTCAGACTCGCTGACATGGTTGATGCATGTCATCGTATCCCGTTTGCGTGGATCGATGCTCATGATGTCAATCACTGGATTGTCTGTTCCAGACTTGATTATTTACTGACCGCCGTCATATAGCTGGAATATTGCTGAGTGCGGCGTTAAACAACAAACAAACAAAACATATATTGTGTGTGCTGTCTGTGTTGGCCGAAGGGATGCAAATGTGCGAACGTTTCAATTTAAGGTTTATTTGAAGGCTTAGCAATATGGAAATATCAATAACTATCTTTCCAACTGTTATTTTAAATGCTTAGAAACACGCATACATCGGCCTTTGTCTTACAGAATGAATTATCCTCACAGTTTCGTGCACGTGCTGTTTTATTGTCATTGTTAGTGCAATGGCTTTGAACACTGAGCCTTCCTGTTCATGAACTTCTCATCGCTGATGAAATAATGAATGTCAATCATGACGTTTCTCGCTCTATGACGAACCGGTTTCAAGGCACGCCTCAGCTGCAGCTTCCCTCTGTTTCCTTATTTTCATCTTCATCATTTCCGTTGATTATTTATATCAGACTTGAGGGGGAAGACCACATTGCCACCAATCGTACCATCAGTTTCGGTGACCTGGTATATAAATTCTACAAACTACTAACAAATATATCTACAATACAATGATTATTTATGCACCAAGTGCTTAAAACGGAAAATCTATTTTCATGAATTCGATGTATTTTCGATAGGTAGACACGTGAAGGAATTTCCAAATGCGTTTGTTTTTACATGTGAACATATCACTTCCATGTGTTTGTGATTAGAACGGGACCACTGTACAATTCCAAGTATATCATTAACATATAGTTATGAATCTCTGTCAATTAGTAATGATACCAGAACGAATATTAGGTGAGCAAGAAACGTTATCACTGCTACAAAGTATATAATTGTCATGTTAATGAACCAACATTTGTAACATAACATATAACAGTGTTACAGTTAAACCGTACGTAACTTCTATTCTATTCTACGACAATATGACACTATATTCTATTCAATAATGAGATGGCTTTATTGACAAACAAAGCAATCTATGCTTGTAAGAACCGACTAACGTGATCCGGTGGCCAGGCTCGCTGACTTCGTTGATGCATGTCATCGTAACCCAATTGCATAGATGCTTATGATGTCAATCACTGGATTGTCTAGTCCAGACTTGATTATTTACAGACCGCCGTAATATAGCTGGAATATTGCTGAGTTCGGCGTTAAGCAACAAACAACAACATCACAATTCGATATAACGGTGTTCAAGCTTATATAAATGCCAACGAAAAAGATACAGCATCAATACTGGAAGTGGGGGTATAAACAGGAGTCCAGAGCTCCATCACAGAGGGGTAACATGCATAATCAATGCTGTGTTTTGAAAGGGTCATCATTAAACCAGATAAGCAATTCTTCGAAAACAGAAACAACCTCAGCCCTACTGATAGTTCAGCTGTCAATGTGCATGCTACGAAGCAAATGATGTTAGTTCATTCTGTTATTTACGAGGTGTTTTGTTCCTGGATACCATGTGAAAGAGAACATCTTAGTTCCCCCTGCCTTCGTGAATACATCACAGAAAATGTAATGGAGGCTGGATGTATGAAGTGGAATATAAGCAAAACCCTTTCCAGAGTCCATTGTGCGAGTCCGACTACATCCTAAACATGTGTTTATGAATCACTATCAAATAGTCATGATACCAGGTGTATCCTGCCTACCCGGTTGAACCCGTCACAAACACATGCAAATTTGAAAACCCACGACCCGGCCAACCGCAGACGGGCTTCGTCAATACGGAAGCACGTCTCGCTGGTGTTAAAGGATATGACACATAATTTTACTTTAAATGTGATAATATTCATGTGGCCGATGTAGTTTTTGTATATATTTGTTTTAATTTCATTTTAGGTTTTTACGTATATTTATCATATATAACTAGTTGTCCGTTTCAGTCAGCTAAAACAAAGTGTATCTGACCTGTCTTACCTACTAACTGCCCCATGGCCAGAAGCTTCATTTGCTGATTGGCCAAGCTAACACCTATTGTTAAACTGCATGCTTTGATTACACTGCATACTCTCTCAGCACATAAACTGACAGAACTGCTCAGACCAGCAAAGTGTAAAGAGAGAATATTAAATCAGGTGAGTTAAATAGTTATAATCTATATCTTGTGTTGTATTTAAATAATACAGTATGTTCAAAGTGTTATATGAAGTAAACTAAATGTATGTAATCTAACATAAATGTTGATTTATGTCTAAATATTTAAATCTGCATAGGATAAGCTAAACATCCATACTTTATCACTAAAATGTATTCTATCACTTCAATGAAATATGTGTGAAAGTGTTTTACCTCAAGAGTGTTTTAATAAGCTTTGTAATGTAGAGATTTAGATGTGATACAATGCAAATCATTGTAAAGAAAATGTGTGTATTACTTTGTTCAATATATTAAATGTTAAATAGTGTTTTAGTCTATGTATTGTTTATTCAGATAATCTATGGTGTTGCCATATAGGCAGTTGGGATCCACACCCTTGTATCACCCACAGGGTATGCATTGTGTTATTTATATTTGTCTAAGACTTACAATGTAATCTAATTGTGATGACCACATTTAATGTAATATCATATCATTAATTTCTGTCTTAAAGTATTGTATATGTTTATGCAGAATGTGTAAGCGTTATGCATTTATATTATGTATATATATTGTGTATATATTATAGTCAAATGAAAGTCAAGGAGTTATCTCCCTTGAATGTCGGTATTGTTGATCATGTACATACTGTATATGTTCTAGTATAATCGTTTAAGGTTCAGTCTATCTTGTGTTTAATGGATGACTAATATATGTAAATAATTACTTGTAATAAGCCTATGCTATGTATCTAGCATTAATGATAATGTTTTACTTAGTATTTATTGTGTTATTATGTGTTTCAGGGTGTATGATATATAGATCCTTATCACACTCGACGCATCGCAATAAAGACCTCAACCCCGTAGCATGTGTTTGTTCGCTATAAAAAGACCTTCACTAAACTGCTACATTCATAGGAAGTCCTCTTTTAACTTTCATCCCATCTTCTCTCAGTCACTATCAGACTCGTGAATCGTGAACGTTAACATGTTGTGATGCCCTACTGTTGATGATAAGCATAGCAAGCTCCTCTCATCGATATCTGAAGTGATACTAACGTCTAGCGAAGGTAGTATGCACTGCCTGTGAGCTCGGCAGCGTTGTGGACAGGGGTGCGGTACTTCAGTTGGAGACCGAGTCAACATTTTCAAATGTTTCCTCAATTGCTTAGATCCCTCTAAAACTATTATGAAGCATTACTGAAATACGATCAAATGATTATTAATACGAACTAAATTGAATTAAGGCCCGTGACATTTTTTGTGAAAGGTATCACTGTAGGAGATGCGAAGTAACACTATGTGAGACAGGGCGTACATTACAGCATATATCCTTGCACCGCTATTGGACCAGGCCCCAAAATTTGTTTGTTTGTTGTTTAACGCCGGACTCCGAGCAATATTCCAGCTATATGATGGCGGTCCGTAAATAATCGAGTCTCGACCGGACAATTCATTGACATCGTGAGCATCGACCCAATCAATTGGGATACGATGACATGCATCAACCAAGTCAGCGAGCCTGACCACCCGATCCCGTTAATCGCCTCTTACGACAAGCATAGTCACCTTTTACGGCAAGCATGGGTTGCTGAAGACCTATTCTACCCCGGATCTTCACGCGTTACCAGGCCCCAGCACGTACTCGACAAACCTTTTTTTTATAAATCTACGAAAGGACGACTAACTTCGTAATTATAAGGATTGCTTTATATTTTGTGTGCATTTTTTAAGGATAACACAGATGTTGTATATAATCGCTCAGCTACGCAACACGGTTTGACTTGTTTCGAGCTGATACCCTTCGATAAATGAACGAAATATGAAAAAACAGTCTTGAATGTGACTAAAATGAAATGAAGATAGTCAAAGACCAATAAATGCTTTGATCAGGCTGTTGAATTCCTTTATTGTTCCATGCATTGTAGTATGTAATATATGTGACCGTTATATTTACAGAATATAAATGTATAACATTTATTTAACAATGAATAGTATTTGGATAACGTAACATTCATACAAAAAACAACACAGCCCTTCTTTAAGGTGCAGTCAATAGTGTGTCCTTGCAGCGGTCGTATGAAAAAATATATCTATACAGTTACAGATCCATATCAGCGTGGTCAATGTTCAGAGTTACTAATCTCATATGACCTTATTAAAAAACAACAATTGAACCGGAACCTGCTAGTTGTCCTAAACTTAATAAATACGACAATTTTATTATATCTTTTTCAGACTTTTTAAGGCTGCATAAAAAAATAATGTTTCTCAAAAGTCAGGTGGGAGGTAAAGGGCTTTTATTTTATTTTTTATTAAAAACAAGTGACGAGGAGGAACACCTTTTCCCACACAAAGGGTATCAGCAGACACAACTAGGAACACATTGAAGTCGGCTCTTTAATATAGCGCCAGTAGTCGAGCAAGATACAAGTAACAGTCCCATTTATATAATGCGAGACATTTGAAGAATGTAATATTGGCAATAAGAACGACTGAGTGACATGTGGAGTGACGCGAGAAACATTTCTCTTTTTTCAGTCTTACAAACTGCGATTTTGTTTTATCAAATATCACCACACTGCTAATTTTCGAAGAGTGAACGTTTCGAATTTTGAGCAGATATTTGTAGGCAGCAGGTAATACTGGTAACCTTTATGGGATAAGACAACCACATCACAAAATAGATATTATGAATTATTTGGGTGAAAACGGATGGGGAAATTCATTCGAACAAATAATTGATTTGATGTGGCACATTCGTGCTCCTTCTTGGGTACGGAAAGGTTTATTACAATAGATGCCATCTTGGAATGCCATGAAGTTATGTTCTGACAATCGATAACATCGAATGGCTCTCCGTGAACTTAATCTGTCACTATTCAAAGATGCTAGAGGATTACTTGGAGGAACTCAATATTAACGAAGTCCTTTTCAACGAAAATAGAATATATATTGAATAGTGTGTCCGCCTAGTCCTTCATCACTAATGGACAATGGAAGGCAGGTAATGGAAACAACCGTTTTGCAAACTACCACTGTAGCGTTCGCCAAGATGAAGGGGGACATCCAATGTTTAGTGTACGTTACAGTGAAACCCTGATAATCCGGACGGTGACATATCCAGTGGAACGTCTGGTTTTAACGTTTTTCTTGAAAACCCAATCATGGGTATAGAGTACTCAACGAATGGAGACGTTCCTCGTGCGGTAAACAGGTGTATGGACTAAGGAGGTTTCGCTGTCCGTGTTACTACTGTTGTTCAAGAAAATGGCACTTTTGTTTGTTTGTTGTTTAACGCGGCCTCAGCAATATTCCATCTAAACGACGGCGGCGTGGAATGATCTAGTCGAGGTTAGACAATCAAGTGTTCGATACTGTCAGCAACGATCCACGCAGTCACGGTACGATGACAAGCAATGAACCATGTCACCGAGCTTGACCACCCGATCCATTCTCCTACGACCTTGTGACCTATTCTAACCCACCTCTCTCTCTCTGTGTGTGTGTGTGTGTGTGTGTGTGTGTGTGTGTGTGTGTGTGTGTGTGTGTGTGTGTGTGTGTGTGTGTGTGTGTGTGTGTGTATGTGTATAAAACAGTTACAATTATTAAGTGTGTCCAGTTCCTGGTCCATATAACTGTAGTCATCGTGGCGTAAGAGATCATTCATTCACTCACTAGCACATTCTGCTTGATCACAGTTCCTATCAAATGTATCCCATACTTGTGCGCATGTTGGATAGTTTTTTATCAGCAGTCCCGTTGTTCGTGTATGTGTGAGATACTTACACAGCGAATACATACAGTTTCCAATTGTGAAAAAGGTGACACAATTCAAGATATGATACACATCGATACTGAATAAAACAGTACAGTGAAATGCACAAATAACACAAATATTGTTCAGAATTAAAATTCGGAGATAAAGACTGAGCTAGCTACGGAGTAAACAAACACACGTTTTATATATCTGAATTTAAAAAAGAACAGTTCATCGTGAAACAATTCGAATACTGGCGGGGTGAGATCAATGTATATCATATAAAAAATTAAGGATGTAGACTGTTTCGTCTTCTTTCGCAGGATAACAACACCCATCACTCCATCCCTGCTTCTTCGAGTCCTACAAAGTCCAAAGCTCTGATACCACTCTGTATTGTAACTTGTATTCTATTGCCGCAGGCTCAATAGACAACCAATGCCTTGGTTAAAACAACGTTCATCTTTTCAAATACAAATAGTACATGTTCGTGGAAAGGACTGTTCATTTGTACAAGACGACAATAAAGAACCCCTTTCGTCACGGGATGAATCCAGTTCTCACTCACAGGGCTGAGCGAGTGTCAAGTCAACATTTATCGCCTTTCAACCTTTTGTATTCTCTGTGTTTGACGTCTTCCTGAACGTCTTTCTCTTGTCCCAACACTTGACAGCGTTTCATTGTATCACACGTTGCATGGAGTGTCGTATCTACCTTTCCTTCACACTAGCTTCCAGTTTCATACCAAAGTCGTTCTTTGATTGAAGTTTGATTCGTTGTATCTTGAGACCCGAGGCGAGCCACGAGCCAGCAGTTTGGGGCCTTCTGTTCTGGTACATGGTCCGACAACGGAGACCATTGGCAGAGTCGAAGTATCTGCCAGTGGTTGTGGCTGGTCGGGGTTGGACGACAATATCACGCTGGGACATCCTTGAGGAAGGCAGCGTGTACCTAGGGTCAAGTAAAATACAGGTGAATAACACAGGTTCTCCACATCATTCACAACATTAAATGAATGAGATCGTACATGGATTTGTTCGATACATCATTGTTCGACACATCGGTGTTCAAACGAATATAAATGCCCACGAAAAAGGTATATATAGCCTCGATACTGGACGTTGAGGTATAAACAGGATGTACGGGCTCCATGACAGAGGTGTACCATGCATAATCAATGCTGTGGTCTAAAGAGGACTTCATTAAACCAGGCCCGTGAAGATCCGGGGTAGAATAGGTCTTCAGCAACCAAGCTTGCCGTAACAGGCGACTATGCTTGTCATAAGAGGCGACCAACGGGATCGGGTGGTCAGGCTCGCTGACTTGGTTGATGCATGTCATCGTATCCCAATTGCGTGGATCGTTGCTCATGATGTCAATCACTGGATTGTCTGGGCCAGACTCACTCACTCACTCACTACAAACCGCCGTCATATAGCTGGAATATTGCTGAGTTCGGCGTTAAGCAACAAATAACAACATCACAGTTCGGTTTAACGGTGTTCAAGCTTATATAAATGCCAAGGAAAAAGATACAGCATCCATACTGGAAGTGGGGGTGTAAACAGGAGTCCAGAGCTCCATGACAGAGGTGTAACATGCATAATCAATGCTGTGTTTTGAAAGGGTCATCATTAAACCAGATAAGCAATTCTTCGAAAACAGAAACAACCTCAGCCCTACAGATAGTTCAGCTGTCAATGTGCATGCTACGAAGAAAATGATGTTAGTTTATCCTGTTATTTACGAGGTGTTTTGCTCCTGGATACCATGTGAAAGAGAACATCTTAGTTCCCCCCTGCCTTCGTGGTCGTGCGGCCGTCTCTGCTTTTGGTGGTCATTTCTGATTAGTATGTTAGGGGTTTTGTGGGCATTAATTCGAATGCATTTGTAAAACAATATCTGACAAGGAGAATTTTACTTCACTTCTATAAGGCCATTGAAGGATATGTTTGATTTCCTGCTATTAATAGTGAGTGAGTGAGTATGGTTTTACGCCGCTTTTAACAATATTCCAGCAATATCACATTGTACCCACGTCGAGCTGCTATTAATAAGATTATGATATATATTTGTGATTTGTGAGGCATTTTGGTACATTGAACATGTGGGTTAAATCTTGAAAATCAATTTATGTGCACAGTGGTGTATGCATACCGCAAACAGTTCAATTCAACAGTTACCATCGTTTACAATATCGGAGGTTATAATAGTATACATACATATGTCCTTGCATGGAGTCACGTGACCTATCCACTGATTTTGCCACTTGAAGTGATAACAGTTCCTCGCTATCGTAGTTTTTATTGGCTTCTGTGCTGAGCATCTGGTCTGCGCTGCGAGATCTCGTATAGCTCAGACGAGACCTGAGACGTGCACTTCTTTGCACAGTTTGGCGATGTATGCAGCTGTCGCCTCTTTGTGTGTTCATCCCAGCACTTCTCGATGTCTGGCGTTGTGTGAGGAAAGGCCGACACGTAAGAGCATTGTGCCGCTCACTTAGAAATCCTTGAGGGCCAAAGGAGAGGTAATTACCGTTCCCATCTTCATCTGTGTAAACAAAACTTCATAGGTAACAATGAAGGGACTGTGTTTAACTTCGCACTATGCATTTCAACGTTTTTTTAATTGATGAATGAGTCAATAATTGTGACTTAAAATCGTAGTCGAGAAAATGAGTGATTAATTATTGGGAATCTATATGAACTTAGAGAGACAACTGCCTTACATGTCTCAGTGGATCTGCGGTGAAATTTATCGTTGCTGTGGAGAAATATAGCATACGACTCAATAAAGAGGAAAAGGTTCAGCTTAAACTTCCCTTTAGCCATATAATATAACTGATGTCTCAGTTTCGCACCAGTGACTAGTTACCGTATCAAGACCCATTCCCAGAATGTCCACTAGACTTCCTCTCCTTGAGAGATCTACTTCTGCAAACCTATTGAGTGTTTCTGTTCCGTTTTTCGTGCAGCCAATGCTGAAAGTGGGATATTCAAACATAGTTATTGCGTTTATTAACATCGTTCTACATCACTCACCGGAAGAACTAGATAGACTCCTGGTAGGCGGTCTCAGCTGGCCACTGAGGTCTTGTACAGCAGGCTTCAACTGCTCTCTTCCGGTCCAGCACGTGAATCGGCGGGGAGTAATCATTGTTTGTGTCACGACGCTTATTCCACTCATGGTAATCTGCAAAAGGCTTAGTTTATTACAATGACGACTATGGCCAGTTACGATGTCTGTTGCATCTTTTACACACCAACTAGGGTAGGTCTATCTCTGACAGCTGTATACAACCGGAAGTCAACAGAGCTATATTTAACGGACTAATCATATAGTTAATATAATATATTAAGATGGGGGCGGGGGAGGGTTGTCTTCTATTTTGTTTACAAATAGTCTTGTATTAAGGTATCTTTAAGAATTCATTTTTATTGGTGTATGTGTTCATGTTTATCTGGAATATTGACATAAACACACGCAGTCCATTTTATCGGGAGAAGGAGGGGCAGAAATGTACATCTTCATCATCTGGAACACACTTAGAACATCGTTTTCAGATCATTTTTTCCGACATATATATAAAACATATAACATACCATAGCAGTTTGAATATACCATACCATAACAGTTTGAATATATATATTCAAACTAGTATTACAGTAAACTACGGTTATAACGAACTCAAAGGGACCACTTATTCTAGTTCGTTGTAGCCGTGGTTCGTTATATGCATATATACAGCATAAGTGCAGCAAATAGTCGGGACAAAAAAGTAAGTTCGTTATATCCGTCAGTTCGTTATAAGCGTGTTCGTTATAACCGTAGTTTACTGTATATAGTTTGACGATAAGTAGTAGTACTTTTTTTAAATATTGTATATCTGATACCGCGTATCTGTACCTCGCGCTTCTATCATATCACAGCTGGTCTTGAGTGAGTGAGTGAGTGTGTGCTGTTTGCGCCACCGCATATTCCAGCTATGTGACGTCGACCTGTGAAGAATCGAAACAAGGACATGCCTCGTCGTATGTATGAATTTAGACCTGTCCTTTGTTACATTAACAACATCATCATGATAAGCCTCAACAATGTAAACAACCATAAAGGGAAATAAATAGGAACAGTCTCCACTCGTGTCCACACAATTGTATGCAGGCGAGTGGGAGGAAATGCAGACACGAGCCAGACACGTACATACACTTTAGATGTAAGAACTGTTACGTAAGCAACAAAAGAATGTATTGAGTGATTTCCCTGCCGACTTCCGCTCTATAGTGTGGCTCACACACCAGTAAGGCATGGTAAATAATGCATGGACAAGCAACACTTGGCTGTATCTAGGTCCCGCTTGCCCCAACACTACCTCCACCGTCACGGCATACAGCCCATAGCGGGGAGACATAACACAACCACTACCGGTTAAATATGCACTGTGGGATAGGCAGCTGCAATTAACACCACCCGCATCTGATGAACAAGCTCGGCTTCCTTGGTATTACGTGTGAAGAAGACTAGAGACTATGAAAGTGACTTAAAATTTAAAATATACTTACGGAGTGCAAAGAATAATATCAAAGGTTCGTAAAGTATTACGCCTCCACTTCATACATGGGGCAGGATACCATGCGATAGTGAGTCATAAACACATGTTTATGATATAGTCGGAAACATACAACCACCTCTGCTTTTGGTATATATATTTCTTATAATTATGTAAAGGGATTTTGATTTTATGTACATCCGAAAAGTACTTTAGTGAGTGAGTGAGTTTGATTTTACGCCGCTTTCAGCAATATCACGGCGGGGAACACCAGATATGGGCTTCACATATTGTTATCATGTCGGGAATCGAACCCGGGTCGTCCGCGTGACGAGCGAACGCTTTAAAAACTAGGCTACGCGACAGCCCCGAAAAGTACTTTAATATGACGCTATACACACCCACCGTCATTCCTTGGATGAAAACATCTTGGCACCATGAGCTTATTGTACTTCCATCGATACCTACCTCCCTACCGAGAATGTAATTGATGGGTCATTTTCCTTAGAAAAACTGCGTTGCGTCATCGTTATGGATTCTTGACGCGATCTATCTGATAAAATTGTTTTTAACCGACATATTATCTAAGATATGTCAAATGAATGGATTTGTGTTTCACTTATGAAATTGAAATTATTTGAAGAGAAACTACTTGGGAGTCCAATCTCATTAAAATCAGGTTTGAGGACATCCAATTACGGGATAATGTGTTTTCTAATCATGCAACCTCGAAAACGTTAACATGGGCTATTCCGAACGACAGTTACGGGCTGTGTGACTGAATCTGTCTGAATCACCGCTCATCTCTCGCTTCATAGGGATAAACATTTGAACAGAAGAGATTTCCCAGAGTCCTTTGGGAAGTACTGCCATACAATATCGACCATCTATTATTAGATATTCCAGAATTTTCTTTTGTTCCGTTTTAAAGTTAGAACGAGAACTTTGTCAAACATTTTCCAAAGCATAGTTTGGAATGGAAGTCGTCAGATTGAAACTAGTGCCGTATAGCTCGAACAAGCTGCTTTCTGTTTATAGCTATGTCGAATTTTGCTAGTCATTTCATTGGTGGGTCAAAGTTCGCCAAAGTTCGTTCTGATGTGACCTGTAATGGGATGTCCTCTTTCTTTATCGACAGCGAGCGCCGAGCACTAAGATCTGAGTATAATGAAATTGCTTGGACGGCTTGAGCGTTTAAGATGAAGATAAACCAATACACGAATCACTAAGTGTAGATACTAATTACGGTAATATCAATGTCAATGTATGTCAACGCCAGTTCTGTTCTAGCATGGCACCGTCAGTTCAGTTCTGTTCTAGCATGGCACTGTCAATTCAGTTCTGTTTGAGCATGGCACTATCAATGTCAGTTCTGTTTAGCATGGCACTATCAATGTCAGTTCTGTTTAGCATGGCACTATCAATGTCAGTTCTGTTTAGCATGGCACTAGTAATGTCAGTTCTGTTTAGCATGGCACTAGTAATGTCAGTTCTGTTAAGCATGGCACTAGGTCAGTTCTGTTTAGCATGGCACTAGTAATGTCAGTTCTGTTAAGCATGGCACTAGGTCAGTTCTGTTTAGCATGGCACTAGTAATGTCAGTTCTGTTAAGCATGGCACTAGGTCAGTTCTGTTTAGCATGGCACTAGGTCAGTTCTGTTTAGCATGGCACTAGGTCAGTTCTGTTAAGCATGGCACTAGGTCAGTTCTGTTTAGCATGGCACTAGTAATGTCAGTTCTGTTTAGCATGGCACTAGTAATGTCAGTTCTGTTTAGCATGGCACTAGTAATGTCAGTTCTGTTAAGCATGGCACTAGGTCAGTTCTGTTTAGCATGGCACTAGTAATGTCAGTTCTGTTAAGCATGGCACTAGGTCAGTTCTGTTTAGCATGGCACTAGGTCAGTTCTGTTAAGCATGGCACTAGGTCAGTTCTGTTTAGCATGGCACTAGTAATGTCTGTTCTGTTAAGCATGGCACTAGGTCAGTTCTGTTTAGCATGGCACTAGTAATGTCAGTTCTGTTTAGCATGGCACTAGTAATGTCAGTTCTGTTTAGCATGGCACTAGTAATGTCAGTTCTGTTAAGCATGGCACTAGGTCAGTTCTGTTTAGCATGGCACAATGTCAGTTCTGTTTTACCATGACGGTGTCAATGTCAGTTCTGTCTTTGCATGGCACTATCAATGTCAGTTCCGTTTAGCATGGCACAATGTCAGTTCTGTTTTACCATGACGGTGTCGATATCAGTTCTGTTTTAGTATTGCGCTGTCAATGCCACTTCTGTTTTAGTATGACATTGTCAATGTCAGTTCTAGTTTTGCATGGTGCTGTATATGTCACTTCCGATACAGTGTGATAACATTTCTGTTATTACATGGTACTATCAGTGACAGTTCTGTTATTACGTGGCACCATCAGTGGCAGTTCTGTTATTACATGTTGCCATCAGTGACAGTTCTGTTATTACATGTTACCATTAGTGACAGCTCTGTAATTACATGTTGCCATCAGTGACTGTTCTGTTATGCAATGGCCTCATCAATAACGGTTCTGTTATTACATGGCACCATCAGTGACTGTTCTGTTATTACGTGGCACCATCAGTGGCAGTTCTGTTATTACATGTTGCCATCAGTGACAGTTCTGTCATTACATGTTACCATTAGTGACAGCTCTGTAATTACATGTTGCCATCAGTGACAGCTCTGATATTATATGTTGCCATCAGTGACAGTTTTGTTATTACATGTTGCCATCAGTGGCAGTTCTGTTATTTCATGTTGCCATCAGTGGCAGTTCTGTTATTACATGACACCATCAGTGACAGCTCTGTTATTACATGTTGCCATCAGTGACAGTTTTGTTATTACGTGTTCCATCAGTGACAGTTCTGTTATTACATGGCATCATTGGTGACAGTTCTGTTATTACATGGCACCATCAGTGACAGTTCTGTTATTACATGTTGCCACCAGTGACAGTTCTGTTATTACATGTTGCAATCAGTGACAGTTCTGTTATAATATGGTGCTCTCAGTGACAGTTCTGTTATTACATGGCATCATCGGTGACAGTTCTGTTATTACCTGGCACCATCAGTGACAGCTCTGTTATTACATGGGGCTCTCAGTGACAGTTCTGTTATTAAATGTTGCAATAACTGACAGCTCTGTTATTACATGTTGCCATCAGTGACAGTTCTGTTATGCAATGGCACCATCAATAACGGTTCTGTTATTTCATGGCACCATCAGTGACAGTTCTGTTATTACATGGCACTATCAGTGGCAATTCTGTTATTACATGTTGCCATCAGTGGCAGTTCTGTTATTACATGGCACCATCAGTGACAGTTCTATTATTACATGGTGCCATCAGTGACTGTTCTGTTATTACATGTTGCAATCAGTGACATTTCTGTTATTGCATGGTGCTATCAGTGACAGTTCTGTTATTACATGGTGCTATCAGTGACAGTTCTGTTATTACATGGCACCATCAGTAACAGTTCTGTTATTACATGTTGCAATCAGTGACAGTTCTGTTATGACATGGCACCATAAGTGACAGTTCAGTTATTACATGTTGCAATCAGTGACAGTTCTGTTATTACATGGTGCTATCAGTGATAGTTCTGTTATTACATGTTGCAATCAGTGACAGTTCTGTTATTACGTGTTGCAATCAGTGACAGTTCTGTTATTACATGTTGCAATCAGTGACAGTTCTGTTATTACATGTTGCAATCAGTGACAGTTCTGTTATTACATGGTGCAATCAGTGACAGTTCTGTTATTACATGTTAAGGGGCGGTCGGGTAGCTTAGTCGTTAAAGCGTTCGCTGGTCACGCCGATGATCCGAGTTCAATTCTTGACATGGGTACAATGTGTGAAACCACTGTCTGGTGTCCCACGCCGTGATATTGCTGGAATATTGCTAAAAGCGGCGTAAACCCATACTCACTCACTCACTATTACATGTTACCCTCGGCAACTGTTCCGTTATTACATGTTACCCTCGGCAACTGTTCCGTTATTACATGTTACCCTCGGCAACTGTTCCGTTATTACATGTTACCCTCGGCAACTGTTCCGTTATTACATGTTACCAACAGTGACAGTTATGTTATTGCGTGGGTCTGTCACTGACAGTTTTGTTAGTCGGTGATACTGCAAATCACATAGTACTGTCAATGTAAGTTCTGTTATTACATAGTACTGTCAATGTACGTTCTGTTATGACATAGTACTGTCAATGTACGTTCTGTTATTACATAGTACTGTCAATGTACGTTCTGTTCTAGTATCGCGTCAGCGTCAATTCTGTTTCACATTGATAATGGACACCTAAATCCCATATAGAAATTATCCTTAGAACCTGACTAACCGTTTAATGGACTCTTCTTTTGGCAGATATATCTTATGATTATGGAGATGGTTATGTTGCCTTTATTTACCTTGCAGTGACCCCTTTAACCAAAAGAGTATAATATACACTTGACCTTTGCACCATAACACCTAGTCTAGTCAAACTACACACACACAGAGATATGGCTAGCGTTGGCGGTAATAACGTTGGTTGGTTTGTGGTTTGTTGTTTAACGCCGCACTCAGCAATATTCCAGCTCTATGAAAGCGGCCTGTAAATAATCGAGTCTGGACCAGACAATCCAGTGATTAATATCATGAGCATCAATCCACGCAATTGGGATCGATGACATGCATCAACAAAGTCAGCGAGCCTGACCACCCGAGGCCGTTAGTCGCATCTTACGACAAGCATAGTCGCCTTTTACAGCAAGCATTAGTTGCTGAAGACCTATTCTACCCCGGATCTTCACGGGTCGGCGGTAATAAAGAAACATCCAGCACCGGCACAGGAGAAGCGTGACTAGTACTGAATACATTGGTTCGTGGTTGCTTTCTATACGACGCGTGACGTTCCTAGTTCCTTGATCTTAAGCAACCCATACTTGGCGTAAGATGCGACGACGCTTGTCGTAAGAGGCGACTACTATCCTTGTCGTAAGAGGCTACTAACGGGATCGGGTGGTCAGGCTCACTGACTTGGTTGATGCATTGCATTGTATCAAATGGGGTAGATCGATGCTCATGATGTCAATCACTGGATTGTCTGTTCCAGACCCGATTATTTACAGACCGCCGTCATATAGCTCGAATATTGTTGAGAGCGGCGTTAAACAACAAAAAAACAAATCGTATCTGTACCTAAAATCTCACAACAACAGTAAGGATAACTACACCTATACAACTACACAATACAGCAGACACTACAACCCAGTGAAGATCCAGGTTACAATTTGTCTTCAGCAACCCATGCTTGTCGTAAGAGGCGACTAACGGGATCCGGTGGTCAGGCTCGCTGACTTGGTGCATGTCATCGTATCCCAATCGATGTTCATGATGTCAGTCACTGGGTATTCTGATTCAGACTCGATATTTACAGACCGCCTTCATATAGCTGGAATACTTATATGTGTGGAGTTGAACAACAAACAGACTCTACAATACAAAACATGTAGTACATGTACTCCACATACCTGTTTCTTTTCAATCCCGACAATGTTTTTTTCACCAATATCTGCTAGCACAGTAAAGTGTTACCAAAATCACAATTGCAACCTAACTTCATGCGAATATTGTTCAGCTCAGCGCGTGTGGAGAACGAGTCGCCACGTTATGTCTGTTTGACGCCCCGGCGCACTGGGTAACGGGTATTTCTTCTTGGAAGTCAGTTTGTCATGGGGAGATCTACTGGATTATCTCATGTGTGTTTAGATGGACACAGCAGCAATATGTTACTCCTGCGTGGCGGGTCCAATCCCTTTGAAACGTGGTCTTAATATACATGTCAATTAACCAACACAGCCTGGCAGTGTCACTGACAGAAAATCAACACCACTGCTCCCATGGAGAAGCGATCACAATATTCGGCGAGCTCCACACACAGTCTCTGGTTATTCAATGAATGATTCTACTTTATGGGTTTGCGTAGAAGTCTTCAAGAGGCACCGCTTCATTACCGCATGTATATATGCTGTCAATTGAGACGGTGAATCGCCAGACGCTTCTGTATATAGTCTCCCACGTCTTGTAGCCCTCAATACACTTCACTTGCCTTCTCGCGCGCGGAATTGAATCAACATCGCGGTAGTGTGTTGGAAGTGTATATCCTCAATTGTAATATAAGTGTCACCGCTTGTTGTGTTTAAGTGCTGTTTAACTACTCGTTGTCACAATCAGTCGCACACACGTCTCAACGCTTCAATATTGTAACTGTTGAAAGACGCTCCATTTAGGTAAGTTGATAGGGAAGCGGCGCTGTTGTGATCACTAAGGCCGGTAACTGCCAGTCACTACCCACAGGCCTCGGTCAACGCCATAATATAAATCTATCGTTGTAACGATCCGACAGTGACAGGTTATAGCCCCGGCTCTACACCGTTATCCATTCGGTGTTCTTCCACCCGACTGGGTGCGCATATATCGACATAAGAATATGTTTGATACAGTTCTAACACACCAGTCCTCCCACTGACTTCACAGTCCAACAGACGGAAACTTCAACTATCGTCCATCCGCTTTAACGATGATGTCCGCCATTACATCACGCATCTACTTAATCGAAAAGTTCGTGCAAAGGGACGATATATTCAAACTTTCATGAAACAAGCACGTGAATGGTAGACACGCAGACAGGCCACCAAGCATGGCGTGATAATGCAGGGAATTTGGAGAAATCAATTTCTGACCAAAGGAATTATTTAAGGCATCGATCGGAGACATCGGAGAATGGCTATCGAAGCCAAGCCCTAGTCCTCAACATTTCGTCATATCCGACTAAGGCGCGTTATATTAACTGAACAATAGTAGACGGGCAGTTAACTTGAATAATTCATCTGTTAAGCATCTTTAAGTATTCCCCATTTGATTAATGGAGAGAGTTACCATATGGCCCGCCACTCAATGGCCAGCGTTCACCGGTCTGTCTGCTAGGGTTTGTGTTATGTTTTGTTATCACAGTGATAAGAATATGTCACGATGTTGCAGTATACGACAGTTAATTTCCTGAATGTGTTGAGCGTGTGTAATTAATTTGATTAGTTTAATGACGCTTGTCTGCTTGAATGGTTGAATGGTTGGTAGTTACCCTCACGGAAACAATGAAGTCATGTTAATTTTTTTTTAACTATTTGTATGACATTTTATTATTTGTTTATTCATGGTTTTTGGTTTTGTTTGTTGTTTAACGCCGCACTCAGCTATATTCCAGCTTTATGACGGCGGTCTTAAATTAGCGAGTCTGGACCAGACAATCAAGTGATTGACATCATGAGCATCGATCCACGCAATTGGGATACATGCATCAACCAAGTCAACGAGCCTGACCACCCGATCCCGTTGGTT
The DNA here is from genome assembly GCF_023055435.1 of Haliotis rufescens. Classification (NCBI taxonomy): domain Eukaryota; kingdom Metazoa; phylum Mollusca; class Gastropoda; order Lepetellida; family Haliotidae; genus Haliotis; species Haliotis rufescens. The sequence goes on from NW_025963779.1 coordinate 18,164,920, forward strand.
GCCTCTAACGGCAAGCATAGTCACCTTTTACGGCAATCATGGGTTGTTGAAGACCTATGCTACCCCGGATCTTCGCGGGGCCGTTTATTCACGGTATTTGTATCACACATACACATTTATATAGCTCTTTCTTCATCTACGTTTCTATGTTGTTTAACCACACTCCGCAATATTCCACGGCGGACCGTAAATGATCGAGTCTCGATCAGACATTCCAGTGATTGTGGGCAACGATCCACATCAACGGGGTACGATGACACGCAAACGGCCAAGTCACCGAGCCTGACAACCGTTCCATTTAGTCGGCTCTCACGACCAGCATAGGTTGCTGGAGACCCAATCTAGTCCAGAATCTCCACTGTCATTCATTCATATAATTGACACCACTAGTGTGCCTTTTATGCACAGTGGAATATGTTTCGGAAGATAATCTAGACTGATTATTCTCTGGTGTTGTTCCTCATCTATGATCGTTACAGTTTCATTGCATCAATGATCGTTACAGTTTCATTGCATCAATGATTGTTACAGTTTCATTGCATCAGTGGTCGTTAGTTTCATTGCATGTATGATCGTTACAGTTTCATTGCATCTATGATCGGTTACAGTTTCATTGCATCAATGATCGTTACAGTTTCATTGCATCAATGATCGTTACAGTTTCATTGCATTTATGATCGTTACAGTTTCATTGCATCTATGATCGTTACAGTTTCATTGCATCAATGATCGTTACAGTTTCATTGCATCAATGATCATTACAGTTTCATTGCATCAATGATCGTTACAGTTTCATTGCATCAATGATCGTTACAGTTTCATTGCATCTATGATCGTTACAGTTTCATTGCATCAATGATTGTTACGGTTTCATTGCATCTATGATTGTTACAGTTTCATTGCATCTATGATCGTTACAGTTTCATTGCATCAATAAGATGCGACAAGAGGGATCAAGTGGTCGGGCTCGCTCACTTGGTTGAAGCATATCCTCGTATCCCAATTGCGTGGATCGATGCTCATGATATCAATCACTGGACTGTCTGGTCCAGACACGATTATTACAGACCACCGTCATATGGCTGGAATATTGCTGAATGCGGCGTTAAACAACAAACATACAAACACAATCACTGCAAACTCTCCGAAAAAATGAGTGAGTGAGTTGGGTTTAACGCCACTTTTAACAGTATTCCAGTTATATCGCGGCGTGTCAGCTTAATGTGGGAGGAAAGCCCCAAGTGATGCAGGTCTCAGACGTTTACCACTTCGGTGAAACCCACGAACACGGGTATGGTGCTGACAAACCTAGAAACATAATCGGGGCGAACCGGGATTCGAACCCATAATCATAGGTTTCTGGCATGCCCAAGGGACGCAACTCTGCACAGCGAAACGCGGCGCCTTAGACGACTGGGCCACCCGTGCCCCCCTATCCGAGAAAAACTCTCTTATGCTCATACCGCATAAAATTCAAACATTCCAAACAGTGCAATCCAAAGTTTACCGCATATACCTTTACAACCGTAAGTTGGAAACTCTGCATGATATGAACTTAATAAATATATCACGAATTCATACGATTATAACTAGCCAACAATATTATCTCTCATACTCATTGTGCATACACGAATATGGCAATGTGCCATCATATTCCAATACAAAGATAATATTCATTTATGACATGGAAGACTGACATGCCTATCTCAGTATCTTCCACATACCTCCACGTTAAGCCATGCTTCTCCTAATGACCGACACAGGCACGTGACCCCCCGCTTGTACACTCTTCTGTCCACGGTAATCAGACCTGTGTATATTTAGAGATATACTTGCTGCTGAGTATGTGTGCTCTAACACCATGACTGTCATGGTTAACCCCTTCCGACGGCAATGAATACATGTCGACGGCAATCTCTGACCTATAATCATTTTGCCGACTCGGGTAAATGCTTCATTGTATTGTGACACCCTGTGAGGGGTCAGAGTGCAACGTTTAAATAATGGAAACAATTTATCTATATTGTTTATAGCGTTATCGGTTTAACTATTTATGCAAAATAAAGACCATATATTTCAGTTATACCTTGAATAATTTGAAATCAAGTACACATTTATTTTGTCTTGAAATTGAAATTCGGGCGGAGTATATAAATATGACAAAATATTCTTTGATGAACTTTGGTATGTTCCTGGTGATTTCTATAAACCTATCTTTATCATATAATATTGATTAGGATATCCAGTTTAAATATCAATCTTTCCTCAAGGAAGAGAGTTTGGTTTAATGCAAACATGTTTATCCCTTCTGTTCTGACGGGGACTGGGTGGCCCAGTCGTCTGAGGCCTGCGATTCGCTGTGCAGGGTTGCGTCCCTTGGACGTGGGTTCGAATCCCGGTTCGCCCCGATTATGTTTCTAAGTTTGTCAGCACCATACCCGTGCTCGTGGTTTCACCGAAGTGGTAAACGTCTGAGACCTTCATCACTTCGGGATTTCCTCCCACATTAAGCTGACACGCCGTGATATAACTGGAATAATGTGAAAAGCGGCGTTAAAACCAACTCACTCATTTCTGACATACGAAATTTAACATAACAGATGCTAAACGTGCATTACATATTGATTATAATGCGATTGTGTGATTACTAATTACATGCTACAACGTTTGTCAATGTCTCCACACTATGAACACAACGCGTATCAAATTATTCCTTTGTCAAATGGCGACGTGTACACAAGACGCGTGGTATTAAAATCGTCTCTTTCACGTGTAAGAGGAAACAATCTTACGTTTTGTAATATCTGGGTATGTAAAGGACAGACGCGTTCATTTTTCGATGTTAATCAGGTTTCTATCATTGATAACTCAACAGGAAACGTACACTATTGTCACGCGAGCTCGCCCCTGTAAACCGTCCCGGCCGTGGGTTCATACAGTTCTTAACAAAGTTTCCAGGTAGGAAACACCCACGGCTGAACATTCATATCGCACCAGGTTCTTGAGAACACTTGCAGAGTTTACCCATTGTACTTCAGCTGCTACCAGGATTTAACTTTTAAGATTCAAATGATTAAACAAACAGAAATTCTGCAGCTGGGTACATTATTAAGCCCTTCAGAGCAACTAAGGGACGTTTGGTTGTGGGATTTCTGTCGTGTTTTGTGGGTATAAAGATTTTATCGTTCTCCCTCATCATCACTATAACGCTCCGTTCAAAAACATGTTTGATAGTATGGGTTTGTTTATCTAATTAAGTATGACTTCTTATGTCTAAGTATTTTATATACGGATGAAGGAGGTGGTTAAGTGTTCACTATGGAATACCATATATGTGTATTTACCGAATTTATATCTTGAGAAAAGCATTCCTGCCAAAACGATAATAAAATGCCGTGTCACATGATTAACATGGTTGAGCCAATAATGCTATTTCTAGGTACCACCCGTGAGACACGTGGTAAAATAAAGGATTTCATTGTTGCTATACAGCTAACACGTTTATTTGTCGCCTGCATGGCTAAACCAGGCAAGTCTCAAAATACATATCGCATAGGTGCCTCGGTGCGCTAGACTGCGTTCTGTGCCCGACTTGGTCGCGGCCGGAACACAACAACCTGTAGTTGACAGTTTTGTTGTTTCTTAATTCAGCCATGTGTTTTCGTTGCCACTAGGGGTAATCATACGTCCTATCAGTAGACGGAGACGGCCACAAGCTATGGACAAAATTAAACATACACCAGAATGACACGGATCAGGGTGACTGAGTTGGGTTTAACGCCGTTTTTAACAGTATTTCAGTTTTATCGTGGACAGGGCTTTGAGTGGGGTGACTAGGGTAATGTACATACATGTTGCATAGGTTTACAGTACTTTGCATTATAAGAACGACGGGCGTGAAGTTTTTTGAACATCTAAATATATTTTTATTGAGTGAGTGAGTATGGTTGTACGCCGCTTTTAGCAATATTCAAGCAATATCACGGCGGAGGACACCAGAAATGGGCTCTACACATTGTACCCACGTCGGGCTGCTATTAATAAGATTATTATATATATATATATTAGGAAACTTAGTCTTAGACTCAGTTATAATTTAATCGAGAGCTCTGTTCACTAGTCAATATACAGAAATCAATCCATTCAGAACTTTTGTTGTATTTTCATATATCATAGTCATATATTTGTCACCAAGATCATTGCGAATGCCTTATGTATAAAGTCATAGGTCCATAGGTCCATCGGTCCATAGGTCCATGCCAGGGTGAACCCTAGCTCAAGTGCGATACTAGTCACGCCGGGTTATGTGGTCGACTACAACAATAATATAACCACTAGCATTTAAACAACGTAAACTGATCCGTTCTTGTAAAATGACATTGGACTTCAAAGCATACTGAATCTTTATGCCATCAGCAGCAAGAATACTTACGTAGGGTTGGAACAGTAGGACGCTACGGAAAACCACACTTGGATACCATTCCGACCAGGGTGTTATCTGGCGCTGTGTTTACAGATAGATAGGTCCTGGAATACTGGCTCCTTTGTGCCGTGTCGGGTTGGCCCGAGATAGGAGTCGTTGACAAACCGCCCAGTTCGCTACTGAATACACCCTACGGTGGGATTTAGAATTAATGACCACTGATTTGGTTCTGGTATGAGAGCTGTATACCCACTCCTTAATGGCGGGCCCAAACAAAATAGTTGAATAGTTTTAGCCGGCTCTTCGAAAACTGTTGGAGATCTTCTCTGGTTGGTTCATGCGCTTCATTGAAAGACGCATGTCTGCTTTATCTATTCATTCGAATTAACATTGCTTTCGTTATGTCTATTAAAAACAAACGAAACATTATTTTAGGGGATCGGCTCATCTGAGTATTCCCTAGTGTATTTATGCTATATACTGCATACACGATCACCCGTGAAGATCCGGGGTAGTATAGGTCTTCAGCAACCCATGCCTGCAGTTAAAGGCGACTATGCTTGTCGTAAGAGGCGACTAACGAGATCGGGTGGTCAGGTTCGCTGACGTGGTTGATGCATGTCACCGAATCCCAATTGCGTGGATCGATGCTCATGATGTCAATCACTGGATTGTGTGGTCCAGACTCGATTATTTACAGACCGCCGTCATATAGCTGACACATATTGCTGAGTGCGGCGTTAAACAACAAACAAAGCATAAACGACAGTTGCTAGGGTGGTCTGCACGTACCCTAAACTCGACAAGACAAGCCAGTAGTCAGATGCGTGAACAATATCCAGTCGAGATACAATTGTTATTCGTATTCTGTGATATATTGTACTTCGAGATAATAACCCCGGAGTTTCAATCGTAAGATTTGACCATGACGGCGCCACCCTCTTGTACCTATCTGTTAATCTCTGTTGTACCACGAACCAGTATCCATGGGCGGATACAGCTTTTTTGAAGGGTGCACAATTAAGATCTATTTATTGTCTTTGGTGGTAATTTATACAGAAATAAAGATTTTTTTCGAAATAAAAAGGGAGGGTGCACCCCAGCCCCACCCCCCACCCCCCACCCACACCCCCACCACCCCGCCTCTGTATCCGCCCATGAGTATCCATGTGTTACTCACTCACTCACTCACTCAACATAGACACTGGTTCGCGGTACAACAGACCCTAATGAAATACGACCGACACAGATCGTTACAATCAGTTGAAATCGGCCCGTCTCACGCAACACGGACACCTTGCGAGATCGGATCAAGCCATGCGTGCACCTGCCCTATATTTCTCCGAGTCCAGTCGCATCAAGTAGATTTGCCTTACACATAATCAATTTAAATGTGCTACTTGCGTACACAGTCGAGTTCGGGTAACACATTTGGGAGTTCAATTTTGTGAAATAATTTACTCCGAGTTCCAGACGATTATGTTCTTAGTCTGCTAGAAAATTACATTGCCGTGCCGGATTGAATCAAAGGAATCGCTGATAAGATAGGGCTTTCATTCAACAAACATATAGGATCAATTTATTTATTTGATGTTATTTATTCATGAAACAATATAAATTTGCCGTGATTAGTAGGAAATCTCATTATATATCACCAATAGTCAGTATCATATAATATTTGCCTACCTAAATGTCATGTTATGCAATATCACTCAAAGCTTTACAAAAATCAGGAACCACCATGAAATATTCATCATAAGCCTCGTTTGTGCAATATACAGACCTTAGTTATAATATTGGATACTACTTTAAACATATGTTTTCTTTGTTGTTGTTTAGGTTTTAATTAATCTAACGTCAAATGTACACAGGTTATGTACATGGCCTATGTCTTTTATACCCAATATATACTGTTATATTATTCGGCAGAAAGGGAACTACCTGGCTACCACCAGTCCAGCTCCCTTTACTGATATATACACTTAACCTCAAATATGAAGCATGACAAGTGGCAATTATTGGTTCGGCACGGTTTCCATTAACAACAGTCAACGTTAGACACTGTCATTTCCAGTGAAAATCTCGAGGGACTATCTGTTTTCTCCGCCATGTCTGTCTCTGTGTCTTTGTGCACCTTTGTCTTGTGTCTGTCTCTGTGTGCCTTTGTATTGTGTCTGTCTCTGTGCACCTTTGTTTTCTCTGTGTGCCTTTGTCTTGTGTCTGTCTCTGTGCACCTTTGTCTTGTGTCTGTCTCTGTGTGCCTTTGGCTTGTGTCTGTCTCTGTGTGCCCGTGTCTTGTGTCTGTCTCTGTGTGCCTTTGGCTTGTGTCTGTCTCTGTGCACCTTTGTCTTGTGTCTGTCTCTGTGCACCCTTGTCTTGTGTCTGTCTCTGTGTGCCTTTGTCTTGTGTCTGTCTCTGTGTGCCTTTGTATTGTGTCTGTCTCTGTGTGCCTTTGTCTTGTGTCTGTCTCTGTGTGCCTTTGTCTTGTGTCTGTCTCTGTGTGCCTTTGTATTGTGTCTGTCTCTGTGTGCCCGTGTCTTGTGTCTGTCTCTGTGTGCCTTTGTCTTGTGTCTGTCTCTGTGTGCCTTTGTCTTGTGTCTGTCTCTATGTATCATTGTCTTGTCTGTCTCTGTGCACCTTTGTCTTGTGTCTGTCTCTGTGTGCCTTTGTCTTGTTCTGTCTTTGTGCACCTTTGTTGTCTCTGTGTGCCTTTGTCATGTGTCTGTCTCTGTGTGCCTTTGTATTGTGTCTGTCTCTGTGCACCTTTGTCTTGTGTCTGTCTCTGTGCACCTTTGTCTTGTGTCTGTCTCTGTGTGCCTTTGGCTTGTGTCTGTCTCTGTGTGCCCGTGTCTTGTGTCTGTCTCTGTGTGCCTTTGTATTGTGTCTGTCTCTGTGTGCCTATGTCTTGTGTCTGTCTCTGTGTGCCTTTGTCTTGTGTCTGTCTCTGTGTGCCTTTGGCTTGTGTCTGTCTCTGTGTGCCCGTGTCTTGTGTCTCTCTCTGTGTGCCTTTGTCTTGTGTCTCTCTCTGTGTGCCTTTGTCTTGTGTCTGTCTCTATGTGCCTTTGTATTGTGTCTGTCTCTATGTATCATTGTCTTGTCTTTCTCTGTGCACCTTTGTCTTGTGTCTGTCTCTGTGTGCCTTTGTCTTGTTCTGTCTCTGTGCACCTTTGTTGTCTCTGTGTGCCTTTGTCTTGTGTCTGTCTCTGTGTGCCTTTGTATTGTGTCTGTCTCTATGTATCATTGTCTTGTCTGTCTCTGTGCACCTTTGTCTTGTGTCTGTCTCTGTGTGCCTGTGTCTTGTGTCTGTCTCTGTGTGCCTTTGTCTTATGTCTGTCTCGGTGTACCTTTGTCTTGTGTCTGTCTCTGTGTGCCTTTGCCTTGTGTCTGTCTCTGTGTTCCTTTGTTTTGTGTCTGTCTCTGTGTGCCTTTGTCTTGTGTCTGTCTCTGTGTGCCTTTGTATAGTGTCTGTCTCTGTGTGCCTTTGTATTGTGTCTGTCTCTGTGTGCCTTTGTCTTGTGTCTGTCTCTGTGTTCCTTTGTTTTGTGTCTGTCTCTGTGTACCTTTGCATTGAGTCTGTCTCTGTGTGCCTTTGGCTTGTGTCTGTCTCTGTGTTCCTTTGTATAGTGTCTGTCTCTGTGTGCCTTTGTATTGTGTCTGTCTCTGTGTGCCTTTGTATAGTGTCTGTCTCTGTGTGCCTTTGGCTTGTGTCTGTCTCTGTGTGCCTTTGTCTTGTGTCTGTCTCTGTGTGCCTTTGTATTGTGTCTGTCTCTGTGCACCTTTGTATTGCGTCTGTCTCTGTGTGCCTTTGTATAGTGTCTGTCTCTGTGTGCCTTTGTCTTGTGTCTGGCTCTGTGTGCCTTTGTGTTGTGTCTGTCTCTGTGTGGCTTTGTATTGTATCTGTCTCTGTGTGCCTTTGTCTTATGTCTGTCTCTGTGTACCTTTGTCTTGTGTCTGTCTCTGTATATCATTGTCTTGTCTGTCTCTGTGGACCTTTGTCTTGTGTCTGTCTCTGTGTACCTTTGTCTTGTGACTGTCTCTGTGTGCCTTTGTATTGTGTCTGTCTCTGTGTATCATTGTCTTGTCTGTCTCTGTGAACCTGTGTCTTGTGTCTGTCTCTATGTGTACCAGTGTCTTCTTTCTGTCTCTGTGCACCTTTGTCTTGTGTGTATCGGTGTTCCTTTGTCTTGTGTCTGTCTCTGTGTGCCTTTGTATTGTGTCTGTCTCTGTTTGGCTTTGTCTTGTGTCTGTCTATGTGTACCGTTGTCTTGTGTCTGTCTCTGTGTGCCTTTGTCTTGTGTCTGTCTCTGTGAACCTTTGTCTTGTGTCTGTCTCTGTGAACCTTTGTAGTGTTATTGTCCCTGTGAACCTTTGTATTGTGTCTGTCTCTGTGTGCCTTTGTCTTGTGTCTGTCTATGTGTGCCTTTGTCTTGTGTCTGTCTCTGTGAACCTTTGTCTTGTGTCTGTCTCTGTGCACCTTTGTATTGCGTCTTTATCTGTGTATCGGTGCATTGTGTCTGTCCTGTCTCTGTGTACCTTTGTATTGTAACTTCGAAACCTCAAATGATAACAGTCATGGTTAGACATGGTCCTTCAGTCACAAACTATTAAAAGTCTAGCGGAACTAACTGTTTTCTCCCTCAATCTAGTTATTTTACATACATTCACCTGCCCACACACTCATTTGAGTGTCCAATGTATGTGATATACATTCCTACCTGCAACACCAGCTCACACACTCATTTGAGTGTCCAATGTATGTGTTATACATTCCTACCTGCAACACCAGCTCACACACTCATTTAAGTGTCCAGTGTACGTGTTATACATTCCTACCTGCAACACCAGCTCACACACTCATTTGAGTGTCCAATGTATGTGTTATACACATTCCTACCTGCAACACAAGCTCACACACTCATTTAAGTGTCCAGTGTACGTGTTATACATTCCTACCTGGAACACAAGCTCACACACACATTTAAGTGTCCAGTGTATGTGCTATACATTCCTACCTGCAACACAAGCTCACACTCATTTGAGTGTCCAATGTATGTGTTAAACATTATCTGGAACACCAGCTCACTCATTAATGTAGGTGTCCAATGTATGTGTTATACATTATCTGGTAATCATCTCACACACTAATGTAGGTGTCCAATGTATGTGTTAAACATTATCTGGTAACCATCTCACACACTCATTTGAGTGTCCAATGTATGTGTTAAACATTATCTGGAACACCAGCTCACTCACTCATATAGGTGTCCAATGTATGTGTTATACATTATCTGGTAACCATCTCACACACTAATGTAGGTGTCCAACGTATGTGTTAAACATTACCTAGAACACCTGCTCACTCACTCATTTGAGTGTCCAATGTATGTGTTATACATTCCTACCTGGAACACAAGCTCAGACTCATTTGAGTGTCCAATGTATGTGTTATACATTCCTACCTGGAACACAAGCTCAGACTCATTTGAGTGTCCAATGTATGTGTTGTACATTATCTGGTACACCTGCTCACCTTGTAGCAGTAGATCAATGGACCAAACCATAAAGGTGAAGAACGTATGTGTTATACATTCCAGCCGTAGAGGTCACTGATTAATTGATGGAATTCTACAGCTCGTGATGCAGCTAAGTTAAACAGTAATTGATAATGTATCTATGATAGTATGGCTGACCAAGGATACCGGTCATACAACTACTCTCAGCGATGGCATTACCCTACAAAGACAACGTATACCACTCACCATGTCATAGTTTGCCTGTGTGAATATGAGTTTGAGTGTTTGTGTGTCTGTGATTATGTCACCCCTTGTGACTAACCCGTCGTATTGAAATAAAAGTTCTCTCTTCCTTTATGCTACAGCTTTAATATACCACTTCGGGAAGGTCTTGTTTGTTACGTCCCACTCTGTGTCTGTGTTTGTGTCGTGTCTTCTGTCTGTCTCTATGTTTGTGCCTTTACCTTCCGTTTGTTTCTATGTGTCTGCCTTTGTCTTCTGCTTGTGTCTAAGTGTGTGTGTTTCTCTTCTGTCTGTCTCTGCACGGCCTTTGCTTTCTGTTTGTCTCTACGCGTGTGTGCCTTTGTCTCCTGTTTGTGTCTAGGTGTGTGCCTTTGTGTTCTGTCTGCCTCTATGTTTGCGCCTTTGCCTTCTGTTTGTCTCTATGGGTATGTCTTTTTCTTCTGTCAATCTCTATGTTTGTGCCTTTGTCTTCTGTCAGTCTCTATGTTTGTGCCTTTGTCTTCTGTCAGTCTCTATGTTTGTGCCTTTGCCTTCTGTTTGTCTCTATGGGTATGTCTTTTTCTTCTGTCAATCTCTATGTTTGTGCCTTTGTCTTCTGTCAGTCTCTATGTTTGTGCCTTTGTCTTCTGTCAGTCTCTATGTTTGTGCCTTTGTTTTCTGTTTGTCTCTATGTGTGTACATTTGTCTTCTGTCTGTCTCTATGAGTGTGCCTTTGTTTTCTGTCTGTCTCTACGTGTGTGTCTTTGACTTCTGTCTGTCTCTATGTGTGTGTCTTTTTCTTCTGTCTGCCTCTATGTGTGTGGTTTTGGCTTCTGTCTGCCTCTATGTGTGTGTCTTTTTCTTCTGTCTGCCTCTATGTGTGTGGCTTTGTCTTCTGTCTGTCGCTTTGTGTGTGTCTGTGACTTCTGTCTGTCTCTATGTGTGTGGCTTTGTCTTCTGTCTGCCTCTATGTGTGTGTCTGTGGCTTCTGTCTGCCTCTATGTGTGTGCATTTGCCTTCTGTCTGTTTCTGTGTCTCTGTGTGCCAGTCTTGCATTTGTGTCTTTCTTTCATCCCGTCCCTCTCTCTCTCACCCCTGTCTTGCCTGTGTGTCCTGACTATCTTGTGACCGTTTGTCTCTGTGTGTCGTGTATCTTTGTCTTGTGTCTTTCTCTGTGGTTGGGTGCCTCTGCCTTGTGCCTTTGTGTGAGATTGTGTCTAATGCCTTGTGTTTGTCTCGTTGTGCCTTTGTCGTGTACTGGTTTGTCTCTGTGGCTCAATGTTCCTTTGTCTTTGTGTGTGTGTCTTTGTTTGTCATGAGTCTGTCTGTCTATTTTGAACGTGTGTACCTTTGTCTTGTGTCTGTTTCTGGGGATGCCTTTGTCCCGACTCTCGGGACATCACTTGGTTTACGAAAATGAGGGAGGATACGTATAGTGCAGCTGTTGGATGCTTTCGATAGGATGCAGATGATAGATTTCGCCATTTTGTGCTTCTAATTAGATGTTATTACTGCCGTCTGTTATTCATTGTTCCTGTGTGTCTTTGTCTTCTTTGTCGAAATGTTTACGTTGCTTTAGTGGTGATGGTGGGAGAGAGCAAGGTGTGTACAGCTGTGATGGAATTCAGTCATTGTTGTGACTGGCTTTACCTGGATCTGGTTTCCAGTACCCCATGTACATTATGTCCCTTTTACTCACAACATAGAAAGGAGCTTAAACAAAGGTAAGACCACTCAGTTGATTGTCAGTTAAAACGTTTGAGTAATACTGTCAAACTGTCCTATTCTATGCATGGGAAGTCTGGCTTCTGAGAAATCTTCACATTTAGAGATGATGCACTTCAGTTGTGTATAGCTTAAACATTAAGCAATACAAACCATATTAATATATGTGTGGCGAGCTCGGCAGATAACCTCTTGGAATCACCATTAACACGAGAGTAGTTTAATTCCATGTCTAACTGCTGAAACTGTTATGATGTAGTCAACATGATGCCATATACAATGTGTAGTTAGATAACCATCACGTTACCCGCACATTTTCTCTTGTTACGTGTCGACCTCCAAATTGAAACAATAAGTTAACCCAGATATACGTAAAAGAATTCAGTGTGAACCAACAAACAACAAAAGAAATGGTATACAATTAACAATTGTATTATAAAATAAACTAGGTGTACACATCAATACAAAGTACTGCAAAGTAGTCATAATCGCAGTACACAATAGAATGGTAGTATAAAATACAATGGTAGTGGTGATAGCAAAAAGTCAGCGATAATAATATTCACCTAGCAGCAACAGTGGTCAAGCTTGAAGAAAGGCCTAGGCTGGATATCCAGGGTGAAAACATCTTCACTCAACCGCTGGTCTTGATGTAATGTGAGATGATAGATATGTGCCCTTTTCCCCTTATATAGTATAAATCCCTTCTAGAAGGTCCTATGCCATGCCGGGGTAGTCTAGATTCCAGATTACATTTGACTCCAAAAAGCATCTTCCACACCACTACTTACATTAGGTCAATACATTCCTAACAACCAATTATTGTTAAAAAACAATGTTATGAACTTCTACTGAATCTTAACAGAAACAATGTAATACAATTACAAGACTGTGTTACAATGAATTACATATTGTCATATAACACCCTTGTATTTTTAAAGAAACAAACTAAAATTATATATTCTACATGTCATAATTTTGTCAAGGTGCATATTACAATCAGTAATATTCCTAGGTGTATTGCAGACTTCTATCCCAGTATGTCCGACTCGATTGTCTGTCTGTCTGTCCTTCTTAGTCCATTGTATACCTTGATGTATGCCTTAGTCCATAGTGTACCTAGCTGTATAAGTGAGTATCAGATTCCATTGTGTACTTTGGTCTTTGTATCATAGTAGGAGAGTCCATGTTTTGATCCGATGTGTGGGTGGTGGGGTGGTGAATTATTATGTTTGAAAACCGACATGGTTCAATCATGTGAAGGGGCGGTGGGGTAGCTTAGTGGTTAAAGCATTCGTCAAACCGAAGATCCGGGTTCGATTGCCGACATGGATACAATATGTGAAGCCCATTTCCGGTGTCCCCCCGTCATGATATTGCTGGAATATTGCTAAAAGAACACGATACTCACTCACTCAAGCATGTGAATTCATTGAAATATGCGTAAAAACCTCACTACTTCATATGCTACGTCTTAAGTGGCCAAACAAGTAAACAGTGATCATCAAGAAGGAATATTTTCAAAAGATGAAAGTTAGTTCTTCAGCTTTTATGATTTCAAAATCAGAATTTGACGGCGCTGGACAGCGGAGAAGCACCAGAACCATTCACCAACATCGTGCGATTCTGTGAGCGTACGTGATGTCCTCCCAGCAGTTTAGTGATGTGACTGAGATTGTCTCGGGTATGTAGCAGTGAGTGTAGCATAGACTCGCCCACCAATCCCAAGACAGTAAGATGGAGAACCCACAGTACCAGCACCAGCACCAGCACCACCTGCACACGTCTCACCAGGAGCGTCATCGTCAACTTCCGGCTGACAGCTACTGTGATCCACCATATACCCCTTTCTCACGCGGCGGCCATTAAACATAGGTCATAAAGCGAGGCTCGGTGTACATGAAATGATAGTCTGCACTTCCGGTTTCCGCTATAGTTGGTTCAGCATACATCTAACTGCATGACTGCAGTACAAAAACAAATCCAGAGGTTTTGATGCAAGGGATGTCAGGAGGTCTGTGATTCGTCGATTGACTGCTGGGTTTCTCACAATAGTTTGTATTCATACATCAATAACTGCTTTGTTTAAGGTTTTTCTCGTACTGCGATGTACATTTCACTGCATGGAATATTCCAATCTCCAATATATTCATCCATGAATCTGGTTGAAAGGTCACTCCGTTTATAGCTTAAGGAACGCTTTAGAAATCAGTTTTCCAGCAGGCGTCTCAATTACACACAATTACACACGATCTATTTTAGACCTTGATGGGTATTTAGCACAAAATATGAAATATGTCTTGCCACGCGTTATGCTGTGGTGTATTTCTCACGTTCCGTTCCTGTTCCTGTTCCTGAGTAAATGTACCTGCTGTAGGTTTCTCCACAAAGAACGTCGGGTAACAAGTCCATTCAAACATCCAATAGGAACTATAGTGTCACAATTGTTATCAGTCTCCGAGTAAATGTCAGCAAAAAACTCAGTTCATCTTTGCTACGAGATTAAGAGATGATGGTTCCTCCCTCACGACAGTGCTTATGTATGAAGGTGAACATACACAGACAGAAGTGACAACAGATGTGTCCCTTCTCTCGCCGATCACGCATCTATCACCGTCGATTTACCTGGAGCATAAAATCATCCAAGTTTCCATACTTTCAACAGCCGACAGCTGTGTAATGATTCAATACTGTACATTATCATTGATGTTGAAGGAAACATCAATGTGCTACTGCGGCTTGTCACTGGCTTGGCACAAGAGGTGTGCACAGCAGGGACGGGCATAAACTACTGCGGCTTGTCACTGGCTTGGTACAAGAGGTGTGCACAGCAGGGACGGGCATAAACTACTGCGCGGTCAACAACGTTAAACCTAACATTGCAGGTTATATATCTGATGTTTTGATATTGTGACTGACGATGGGCGTTTATACTGGTAAACCAGCTCACGCAAAACATGTCGCTGTGGTACTTCAGTGTAACGTACCTAAAACGGAAAAGTTCACGTTTTGCATATGATTGGGAGACTGTGCACACACACACGCACACGCACACGCACACACACACACACACACACACACACACACACGCACATAACGCGCGCGCGCGCGCGCACACACACACACACACACATATGCGATGACGTTCATACAATTTGGCCATCACTCTGTGAAGGTTCATATACTCCAATGAAGATACACAAAGTGAAAGTCAATTATTATAATTTTTAATATCACTACTTTTTACCTCAAAGGATGTGTAGGCATAGAGCTATACTCAATAACACACGCGCACGCACGCACACACGCACACAACACACGTACGCACGTACGCACGCACGCACACATATGCGACGACGTTCATACAGTTTGACCCTCACTCTGTGAAGGTCCATACTCCAATGAACACACACAAAGTGAAAGTCAATTCTTATAATTTTTAATATCATTCCTTTTTACCTAAAAGGATGTGTGGACATAGATCTATACTCAATTATGTTTAGTACGTGTGACTTCATGTTTGTACACTGACAGCCATACAACAACCAGCTGTATCGCGGAATAAAATAGTCCCTCAAAACGAGAGGTGACGAGCGCATGTATGCTCAACATGCTCCACAGGAACAACTTTTGTAGTTTCTTTACAACAAATGTATTCAAATAATGTCATCATTAGATGAGAAAGGACTGTTATGAACGACCTCAGTAAGTCAGTCACAATGACAACGCGTCGTAATACATTTACATCAAGTACAAGACGTCAAAATGGCCGACACGATAAACGTGACGCGAGAGATTTCCGAAGTTGTTAATGAACCTGTGGCTATTACAAGTGGTAGTCATCACTGATCAAATGGCCGATCATTGAAAGGTGATTGTAAAAATAGATACTTAGGTAAATTCATAGATTGCTGTAGACTTTCACTGTAGTCTTGACACGGATCGAGTTGATACTACGATAGTTTGGATGGGCTTTTCTTCGTTTTGTTTTTAGGATGGATTGTATCGAGGATATCCTTGAACGGGCATGTCATCAAACTCTGACTTTTCCCAATGTAAGCTAAAACGCTAAGTTCAAGATTAAAAGGTCTAAGTAGTGAGGAACAGCGCTTCTGTATTTATTCGAACTAAGGAAATCCCAGGGGTTTCTCTATACTGGTTCCCGGATCCTCCGCCTGGTGTCGCTGCTCTTGTTCCGCTGTCGCAGGAACGAACGGGAACCAGTCTAGGGTTTCTCAGGAATGTGGAAGTAGTCTGTCAGTGTTTACGACATTTCAAGAATACAGTCTCTTGAAAAACGTATGGACGTCAAAATGTGTCGTTCATACACTTATGAACTTCAGAGGTATATCGTATAAACTTCTAATTAATAATTTATATATATCCGTATCATCAGGGAAAATTCAGTTACATTGTTTATTAAATACTTCAATTCGAAAGTTTAAGTTTTCTGAACTTGTGAAAAGTGATATTTTCATTGCAGTGAACATAACACTGTCTTGATATTTCACTACAATGAACATAGCACTTTGACGGAACCATTGTCATACAAGAGTTATATCTCCCTTTATGGCAAGTGTCTAGCCCGGACACAAACTGTTGACAGTTCCATGGTGATCGTTTCCTGAGAGCATGCTTCCATTAGAACCTTTTCTCCGTGAGCTCGAATCAGATATAAGCCCGGTTAGAAGTGATCTGTCAGCACCATATGAGATCATATGATACTCGCTGTCGTACTCGAGGATTTCGCCAAGCTGCAC
Organism: Haliotis rufescens; assembly: GCF_023055435.1. Taxonomy (NCBI): domain Eukaryota; kingdom Metazoa; phylum Mollusca; class Gastropoda; order Lepetellida; family Haliotidae; genus Haliotis; species Haliotis rufescens. The sequence continues at coordinate 18,181,563 of NW_025963779.1, forward strand.
AGTCATCAAAACATGGGCTTGCTTCTCATAAAAAGATGGCCTCTGTGATATAACCGGTGGCGATAGCATGTAGAGGTGACGACGACGAAGATGGGGATGGGGAGAAGGGGGATGTTTATCCAACAGTTAAAAACAACATGTCCGTTCGTGTGTCGCGGATGCGACTGCCTCCGTGGTCAAATGGTAGAGCGTCCGCCCGGAGAGCGGAAGGTCCGGGGTTCGATCCCCAGCCGCCCAAAAGTTGGTACTTGTTGTTACCTTTTCGGCGTACCTGTTAAACTGCGGCATGGTATCTCAGTGAGGTAGCACTATAAATCGGCATCAGTCCGGACTAGTACAAGCAGCCACACAAACACACACATACACGTGCGTGCACGTCGCTATATAAGTGCAATAATCTTGGACGCGACGTTAAACCCCATTTCACCTCACCTCACCTCACCTCGCGGATGCTGATTATTCAACGCGTCGAAAACGATGACAAGGCCATACGTTTTTTTGTTTGTTGTTTGACGCCGTACTCAGCAATATTCCATCCATACGACGGCGGCCTGTGAATATTCGAGTCTGGACCAGACAATACAGTGATTGAATCGTGGGCATCGATCTACACAACTGATACGATGACATACGAGGTCATTTATAAATATACAGCCTGAATATTCTTGGTCGGACATAATCCGTGTCATGGAAAAGGTGTCGACTGAAAATCGAAGTATGGATTGTTATTATTGATTATATAGAGAGTCCCCAGCAACGGTGCTATGACTTAATACATGGTTATAGGAGATTAGATAGAGATATTAATATGCATTGTCCAAGGCATAATTTAATATTGAATACGCATTGTCGTTGTCTTATACCCCGTTCACATGCACAACATTTACTAACGTAAGTAATTTTACACATGTGTTACTATACTTACGTCTGTACATGTAAATGTATTGTGCGTTCACATGAAAAGCATCTTAGGTGTGTAAATAAAGTATGTAAATTGTGTAAGGCACACATAGTCGTCAGTCTGTTGACGATTTTCAACACAGGTTGTTTTCCAATCAAAGTTGAGTGAGTGAGTGAGTTTGGTTTTACGCCGCTTTTAGCAATATTCCAGCAATATCACGGCGGGGGACACCAGAAATGGGCTTCACACATTGTACCCATGTCGGGAATCGAACCCGGGTCTTCGGCGTGACGAGCGAACGCTTTAACCACTAGGCTACCCGACCGCCCCAATCAAAGTTGAACGAGAAGAGAGTTACTTCACCGAAAATTTTCGCGTGAAGCAACATGTGTTTGATTTAATTTGTACGCAAAGTTTTTGACTCCTTGAAACCAAAGGAAAACACCGTCCCCTCAACTCTGTATATACACATAAAAGCTGGCAACTGATGACAATTTGTTTGGTGTTTGCAAAAGAACAAATATTAATTAGATCATCCCCTTTCGTTGACATAAAGGTTCACATTGCAACATATTCACACAGTCCAAATTTACATTTACATTTGCACCTGCTCCAGACATGATGCAAATTTGCTCCTGGTGTAAATATGCACACATGAGTAAACGCGTTCACATGACAAGTATACTCACGTATATATTTCTACACACGTATGCACATATACACACATAGGTATAGCGGCGCATGTGAACGGGGTATTAGATTCGGCTATGTGATATGTTATATATATACAGCTTTTTAGCAGATTACACTTAAAACTGTCACTACACTTTTCATATTCCATACGTATTATCCCTGCATAAGTCAAGGTGTGAGCTTTGTCATACATGGAGCCATATGGCCATGGCATTTGCATGAGCGTTATCGACTGTGCCCTGTATATGTAGTAAATAATAATATTCCATCGACGCTCTGACTAAATGATTCCAGGAACTTGGGTTTAGGAGGAACAACTTCATTTTTACACACAGATTATACATTTGTTAGAAGGCTGAAAACAAGCCGAAAAACCTTATGTCCATACCCACGGTCACACACCCATCGGGGGCGGTCGGACAGCCTAGTGGTTAAAGCGTTCGCTCGTCACGCCAAAGACCCGGGTTCGATTCCCGACATGGGTACAATGTGTGAAGCCCATTTCAGGTGTCCCCCGCCGTGATATTGCTGGAATATTGCTAAAAGCGGCGTAAAACTCACTCACTCACTCACTCACACATCCATCGCGCACGTGTCTGTTTCTTTCGTCTGTTTTGTGTATGTATATCATGCAAAAAACGAAGGGGATATTTTGTTTGGAGATGAAACTATAGGAAAATACACCAATGTCTGGCAATGAAATTAAGTGATTTATGTGGCAAAACTATTTGGGAAGATATCAAACTCCCAAACACACCATTGCATCAGTCATGGAGCACGTGACCTCGGACAGCACGTGCAAGGGGTGGTATGTCAGATATACCATTGTCACTCAGACTCGGGCGTGAGCAGACGCATATTGTTTTCTTGGAAACAAATGCTCAAAGACACTTTATAAAACACATGTAATAATTAGGGAGGCACCTGCAGTGATCATGCGACGTTTGCAACGTGCTGAACGTGTACGTGCTATAGGCATATTGCAGGTGGCCACACGTCAGAATATTGTTGCCCAAACGCTGCATGTTTCTCAATCTTTCATCAGCAGATTGTGGGCCCCATACCCACAAACATGATCGACGCCGCTCTGGACGCATCAACTCCAGCCCTGGACAGATTAGCCAGAACGATGGCATCAGGAAAGCGTGTCATCCCACAAATGACTTCACGTCATTTGAATCAGAGGCGTCAGTGGTGTAGGTAATGCCAGCACTGGGATAATCAACGTTGGGCTAATGTCATGTTTTCTGATGAACCGAGCTTCACAGTCGACTTCCATGACCGAAGGAATCGATTTTGTTTTGTTTGTTTGTTGTTTAACGCCGCACTCAGCAATATTCCAGCTATATGACGGCGGTCTGTAAATAATCGAGTCTGGACCAGACAATCCAGTCATTAGATCATGAGAATCGAGTTTGGAGATGCCTTAATGAGCGTTAACAAACTGCGCTCCGTCCTGTCTATGGCAGAGTCACAGGTCAATACTACCGGTACAGCATCATATTGCATCACTGGTCGTGACATTTGCACAACGACGTTGAAGATGATAATGCTCATGGTGCCAGGATTGTGACCCGATTCCTCGCACAGCAAAACACCAATGTCATGCCATGGCCAGCACTCAGTCCTGACCTTTCCCCCATTGAACGTCTACGTGAAATCCACCCACCACTCTCAATGAACTCGGTGTTGTATCACTGATGAGTGGAACAACGTGAGTCAGGCTGACATTGGTCGACTCATCAGAAGCATACATCGGCGAATTCATGCATGTCTGATCAACAGAGGTGGTTTTAACCGATATTAGTGTGACTTTGGCTGCAAAATACAAATTTCGAATTTGACCTCCTACCTCTTCAACGACCTAGTGCGCCACCATGTTATCACACCAACCATTAGATCTGATCGCTGACACCCCAGCAGATATGACATCATATCATTTCCATTTGCCATTACCATATAGATCAGAAGATATATCTTGATTATTCCCAAAATCTCCTACTTTGTTTGGCATAGTATACACTGACCAGTCTTATTGTACAGGGCGTATATTAAGTTGTTCTAAATGTATAATCTAACAAGACACGCTTCATTTAGCTTTTATCAAATAATATTTGAATGAATGAGACAGACATATATGATATTATATAAATATGTTCATGAAGATAAAACAGACATGTTCAGGAAACGCCGAAACTTAGTCTATTTGAAAGATCTTAAACTGAGGTTCGGCGCCCCCCCATGTATATTATTACATCAGCGCCCCTGGGATATTTAACGGCCGCTTCTCTTGCATGTAACGGTTAGAAAAGACTTGGAAAGATACAGGTCGGTGCACTCGGCATATTCCGCTACGGGATACCGCGACAACAACCATCAAGCTCCTCACAGCGATAGCCCGTTCGCGGAGCTCTCCTATACTATGTTACCGAGAGTGAAATCATGTGACGTCACGTGACCTGACATCAGGGATTTCCAAAGTGACGGTAAAGCACTCTGGAGCGACGTCCCCAGTCTTGCGGTGATGTGATGACTTAGCATGACAGCACACACTCCGGCACAGTGATGACTTAGCATGACACCACACACTCCGGCCAGTGATGACTTAGCATTACACCACACACTCCAGCACAGTGATGACTTAGTGTTACACCACACACTCCGGCACAGTGATGACTTAGCATTACACCACACACTCCGACACAGTGATGACTTAGCATTACACCACACACTCCGTCACAGTGATGACTTAGCATTACACCACACACTCCGTCACAGTGATGACTTAGCATTACACCACACACTCCGGCACAGTGATGACTTAGCATTACACCACACACTCCGGCACAGTGATGACTTAGCATTACACCACACACTCCGCCACAGTGATGACTTAGCATTACACAACACACTCCGGCACAGTGATGACTTAGTGTTACACCATACACTCTGGCACAGTGATGACTTAGCATGACACCACACACTCCGTCACAGTGATGACTTAGCATTACACCACACACTCCAGCACAGTGATGACTTAGCATTACACCACACACTCCGGCACAGTGATATCTTAACATGGCACCACACACTCCGGCACAGTGATGACTTAGCATTACACAACACACTCCGGCACAGTGATGACTTAGCATTACACCACACACTCCAGCACAGTGATGACTTAGTGTTACACCACACACTCTGGCACAGTGATGACTTAGCATTACACCACACACTCCGACACAGTGATGACTTAGCATTACACCACACACTCCAGCACAGTGATGACTTAGTGTTACACCACACACTCCGGCACAGTGATGACTTAGCATTACACCACACACTCCGGCACAGTGATGACTTAGCATTACACCACACACTCCGTCACAGTGATGACTTAGCATTACAACACACACTCCAGCACAGTGATGACTTAGTGTTACACCACACACTCTGGCACAGTGATGACTTAGCATTACACCACACACTCCGACACAGTGATGACTTAGCATTACACCACACACTCCGGCACAGTGATGACTTAGCATTACACCACACACTCCGTCACAGTGATGACTTAGCATTACACCACACACTCCGTCACAGTGATGACTTAGCATTACACCACACACTCCGGCACAGTGATGACTTAGCATTACACCACACACTCCGGCACAGTGATGACTTAGCATGACACCACACACTCCGGCACAGTGATGACTTAGCATTACACCACACACTCCCGCACAGTGATGACTTAGCATGACACCACACACTCCGGCACAGTGATGACTTAGTGTTACACCATACACTCTGGCACAGTGATGACTTAGCATGACACCACACACTCCGTCACAGTGATGACTTAGCATTACACCACACACTCCAGCACAGTGATGACTTAGCATTACACCACACACTCCGGCACAGTGATGACTTAGTGTTACACCACACACTCCGACACAGTGATGACTTAGCATTACACCACACACTCCAGCACAGTGATGACTTAGTGTTACACCACACACTCCGGCACAGTGATGACTTAGCATTACGCCACACACTCCGACACAGTGATGACTTAGCATTACACCACACACTCCGTCACAGTGATGACTTCGTGTTACACCACACACTCCGTCACAGTGATGACTTAGTGTTACACCACACGCTCCGGCACAGTGATGACTTAGCATTACACCACACACTCCGGCACAGTGATGACTTAGCATTACACCACACACTCCGGTACAGTGATGACTTAGTGTTACACCACACACTCCGTCACAGTGATGACTTAGTGTTACACCACACGCTCCGGCACAGTGATGACTTAGCATTACACCACACACTCCGGCACAGTGATGACTTAGCATTACACCACACACTCCGGTACAGTGATGACTTAGCATTACACCACACACTCCAGCACAGTGATGACTTAGCATTACGCCACACACTCCGACACAGTGATGACTTAGCATTACACCACACACTCCGTCACAGTGATGACTTAGTGTTACACCACACACTCCGTCACAGTGATGACTTAGTGTTACACCACACGCTCCGGCACAGTGATGACTTAGCATTACACCACACACTCCGGCACAGTGATGACTTAGCATTACACCACACACTCCGGTACAGTGATGACTTAGTGTTACACCACACACTCCGGCACAGTGATGACTTAGCATGACACCACACTCTCCGGCACAGTGATGACTGAGCATTACAACACACTCTCCGGGACAGTGATGACTTAGCATTACAAATATGCTACTACAAGTGCGCCAGTGAGGCGCATGACAATATATCTTTATACAGCAAAATATCACGGTACATTCCACATTCACATCACTTCCGCTGACAGCCCAAGTTCAAAATTTGATGTTCCGAACGTTTATCGATGAGTGTTTATATTTGGTATCCAAAGGATGACGCCGTCATATAGCTGGAATATTGCTAAGTGTGGTGTTAAACAACAAACAAACAAAAACAAACAAATCAAAAGGATGACAGCATGCGCAACCCTGGATATACCCATACAGCAGCAAGATGGTCTGTCACTGACTATAGCTTCTTTCACCAATGTCTGCTTTCTGTTTCTCATTGAATATTAACTGAGGGGGACAAGACAGTACACCAAGTTGGTTTTTATGTAATTGAAAATTGAAAGAACTGTTGTAAACTTTAATTATGTCTATTCAACCGTCGCACATTCCTGCAATAGTTTGTAAAAGGTAATCTGTGGCTGGGTAATGATGTGTTTATAATTTGGTTCAATGAAGACTGGGATAAGGAATAAATTTGCAGCCACAAGACCCCTACCATGTTTGAAATATTGTAAATTTGAGCCGAAAAAAAGCAAATTTACTGATTTTCAAAGCTAAAATGTCTAAGCAGTTTAAACTTTTTAAATATTTAATCAGATTTTATTTTATAAAATAAAGCCATGTTCAAGTATTCTTTGAGTGCTGACTAAGCGATTGTACAGTTACTTTTTTGTATATTATATCGCTTACTTAAGATATTTTCAATTGAAAATCGACAGGCAGAATATAATGCCTATCTATCCATCTATCCATCCATCCATCCATCCATCCATCCATCTATCTATCTATCTATCATCCATCCATCCATCTATCCATCTATCATCCATCCATCACCCATCTATCTATCTATCTATCCATCCATCCATCCATCTATCTATACGACGGAGTATTCATTCCGAACACACATACAACAAAACGCTTCTGACTCTTGTGACAGCTATTGATTTTCATCTCTCACCGTCGCCATCCTCACCAACACCTGCTGTAACATCTGCTTGTTTTACGCATGTACGAATAATGTACATACTACACATGTATATATGTGTGTATGTTCCTTTATAACTATTTCAACTACAATCATTATTGCTACTTTCTGTTTTAATACTTCACCCATCTTACATTGTCTTAGCTGTAACCCCAAAAAAGTATATGTTAGTCACTATATGTTTTTTAACGGAATCGATTAAGCTAGTTTATAAGGAGGAACTAGTTGCAATTCAAGCAGTTGTTTTAATTAATTGATCCCTACTTTGTCTGTCTCAGTTTCTATATTTTTTAACAGCATATGTCGTTTATTGTGTACGCACAACCTGTCACGGTTACACAGGGACAATGTTTCAGCTTTACCATAGACGGTTTCACATAAGCACTAATTACAACATATCACAGCATATATATATCAGTCTTTGCTTTGACAGAGTAAAGCTAAGGTCGCTTTGTGAAACGAAATCTGCCATGTAGACTGGAAATACCAGATCGCTGAGCATATATACTGAGCAAAAAAGTTAGGGAACATGAAAATATTTTAAATATTATTTTGTTGTGAAAACTTTCATAAAAATAGCCCCCCAAAGTCATGTTTCCTAACCCCTTTGTTCAGTAAATATACACCACTTCTTGAACATTAGTTAATAGTTGGTGGAACAAGTTGTCAATTTGTCTTTTCTTCAAATTGATATGTGTGTCATAGAGATCCGACTATCATCTGAATAGGGTAGGGGAGAATAAATTCTACCGATCATTGTTTGGCAAGACTCCAACACACCTTCTCTCTATATATAGTTTACGACCAGCTGATTTCCAGTCAGTTCGTGCCACACCAAGATATGAAATATGGTTGTATTGTCCTTGTTGTTAGTGAACACATACGACACCCGTTTCATGTCATGGCGTGCGGTATCTGTATAATATCCCGTGTTTTTTCGTCTGTGCCACGTCTCTTTACTTTCAGCCAATCAGATCATTCCACCTTGTCGCTGCTCGCTGAATGTGAGGAAGTCGCGTGGCGACTCGACCGGCAACCACAACCATAGCACTAGAGTCGTTTATTCGCCGTCTCAGGGCGTTGAAAAGACTGGCAATCCAGAGAAAGTACCTCATAATGTTGGTGACTACGATTATATTAGTCGTGGCTTTGCCATTTTATGTATTTGCAGACGATACGCCGAAAGGACCGAAAGTGACTGATAAGGTTTGTTGATGGAGGAAGGAATTTTCTAATTGACCTATTTACGCCTGTGTTAGAAACACGTTAACTTTGCTTGTTTTGCCTGATCACCTTTTTATGTGCTATGGAAATGGATATACGTTCAAATGAATATATCACAGTAGAAGTCTGTAAACGTGCAACGTATGATCGATATATTGTGTAAATAGTGCTCAGACTGAGTCGTCTCCCTTGGACTATTTTCAAAATGGGATTTCTCTTTTCAGTGTTTTTCGTTTTTTGGGGTGTTTTTTTATTTATAATTTTCTTTCTCAAATGAATATAAATGTAATTCCGTGTACGTTTGTTACATAGGTTTCCTGTTTTTCTAAACATATACACATGCCATTTATTATTCTCTTCAGGTCTTCTTTGACATCACCATTGGTGGTGAGAAAGCAGGACGAATTGTTATTGGTCTTTTTGGAAAAACGGTTCCAAAAACAGTGAAGAATTTTAAATCCCTGGCAGAAGGGTTTGAGGTAAGAACTGACACATTTTGTCAACAGTTGATCAGGCTTTTGTAGCTGTGCTACTGTTTGGATGCCAGAAATAGGTCCCTTTGAATATCATGCTTGTGTAACAATGCGCGAGTCCTGAACGACCTCAACGCTCGTACGTTAAAAGAAATAGGTTCTTGAATTAAACCCTAATTACGGGCTGTCCGAATCCATTGCGAAAAGCAGCTTGACTCAGGGAACTAAAGTACAACATCGGAGCAGATTTACATATAGTTTATTGAAATAAAAAAAAACATTCTCATACAAAAACAAGCTATGATATAACAAACACTGCTCTGACTCAATAATATAGGAATGGCGGGTTGAAAAAGATCTATCTTACCTAGCACGTGTTAAATAGAATGATAGGTCAAGTATTTCCCCGACAGCTACTCGAGATGACAGCGAGTGTTACAAAATAATAATGCGACAATTTACATCCTACAACATTTCAATAACTTGTCTACAAGTGAGCCATGTCTAAATATATTACCTTAAGCCACCAACAAACCCTAAGGGCGACATAATGTCCCCTCTCCAGTAACCTTCCAGCCACGCTAACCTGTCTTCTCAATGGCCGCCTTCCAAGTCATGAAGCGTGATTTTTATGCAGAAACGACAGCTTGCATAACCAATCAGGGACTGGCTTTCTTTGCTTTTCAGCCTAGCCAATCAGTGTCTACGACTCTTGGCCGATGACACCCGATGCTAGTCGGAGATCGTTCGGTTTCCGATCACTTGCGAAGACAAAGCAACTGCTAAAAATCGTTACACTTGCAATAAGGCTGAGAGTTGAGCAAAATGGGGAATGAATGATAAGGCTCTACGACTTAGCTGATAACGTGTCGTATTGCCCTGATGACTTGATGTATACTTGTCATTGGTTTGTCTGTTCCTGGCTCAGTTATGACTGAGTTATGTGCAAGCTGACATGAAATATCTTCCTGAGGCAAGTGAGTTAAAATAACTCTAAAAGTTCAGTTTCCAACCTTACCGAATTAAGCTACAATTATGGAGTTATATTTTGGCTGGACCAACGAGTCTGTGCATAGTCCAATCAAAATCGTGTGATGAAATGAACATCCGGTTCGTAAACAACATGGATTTCAACGTGCAAATTTCTGTTGACTGCAGGATTTGTAAAAGATGTGTACCATCAACTGCGTGTCAACAGATATTTTCCCAATCTTTTCATGCTCAAGTGATTTGATGTCCTTTCCGAGATAAGAACCTTCTTATTACAATATATCTTCATCATCCGTCAGATCGTCTTGGCTGGGCCTTGTCATTTTGTTTGAAGCAAATGCAAGTGATATGAGAGGTGGAATCTGATTGGTCAATATAAGGAGTCCAGAAATTCCAACCTATTTTGTCAAGGGTGGTAACTGGACTTTCAGAGACTGTTAAGTCCCTTGCCTCAGGAAGATGGACATGAAATGGCTTTGTGAAATTCTAGTTTGTTTACACATGTTTAAATATGACCCCAGCATGGGAGAAATGGACATTGCTATTGCCAATATGGCCTGTATTCCGAACACAATGTCAGTCAAATATATTTATATTATTGTCCATGGCCCACACTTGCTGTAAAAAGCGACTCTGCTTGTCATAAGAGGCGACTAACATGATCGGGTGGTCAGGCTCGCTGACTTGGTTGATGCATGTACTTGATCCCAATTGTGTGGATCAATGCTCATGATGTCAATCACTGGATTGTCTGGCCCAGACTTGATTATTTACAGAGTTGTAATATTGCTGAGTACGGCATTAAACAACAAACAAACTAATTATATTGTCCGTGGTGTCTGCCTATGTCATGTGAACCTTTCAAGGCATGTGATGAATAATCTGTGATGTATAGTCACCCCAAAGTAGCCACTTGTCAACTTGTTGATAATGATTGCTAAACATAGAATTTGATTTTCAGCTATTCGGCCTCAATTTTGGTTGCAGTGAAACCAGATATATTTCTTGCAGCTACTGTGTGCGTTTTTCAATGCTGTATTGTAACTCTTAATTTCAGGATGGAGGAACGACTCTGACCTACAAAGGCAGCAAGTTCCACCGAGTTATCAAGGACTTCATGATCCAAGGAGGGGACTTCACTCGTGGTGATGGAACAGGAGGTACACTTGTTGACCCTGTGGGGATTCAGTCCAAGAATCTGTCTCCTTGTGTTGACTGATCCGACAATGCTTGTCGTAAGAGGCTACTAATGGGATCAAGTCATTGTCATTGTATCCCAATTGCGTAGAACGATGCTCATGATGTCAGTCACTGGATTGTCTGGTCCAGATTCGATTATTTACAGACCACCGTCATATAGCTGGAATATTGCTAAGTGCTGCGTTAAACAAGAAATAAGGAAACAAACAAACGTTTATCACCTAAATTATCAGAGGTCAATAGGTCCAGGGGGCGTTTGTGTAGCCTAGTGGTTAAAGCGTTCGCTCGTCACGCCGAAGACCCGGGTTCGATTCCCGACATGGTTACAATGTGTGAAGCCCATTTCTGGTGCCCCCCGCCATGATATTGCTTGAATATTGCTGAAAGCGGCGTAAAAAAGGTCACCAAAGTTGCGTTGCTTTGGGTGGCCCAGTCATCTAAGGCGTCGCGATTCGCTGTGCAGAGTTGTGTCCCTTGGGTATGCCAGAAACCTATGTTTGTGGGTTCGAATCCCGGTTCGCCCCGATTATGTTTCTAGGTTTGTCAGCACCATACCCGTGCTCGTGGGTTTCACCGAAGTGGTAAACGTCAGAGACCTGCATCACTTCGGGCCTTCCTCCCACATTAAGCTGACACGCCGTGATATAACTGGAATACTGTTAAAAGCGGCTTTAAACCCAACTCACTCACACGACAGACCGTCGTCATATAACTGGAATATTACTAAGTGCGGCGTTAAACAACAAACAAACAAACAAAATCATGCTTTGTTTGGTATGGCTGAAATACTGTTTAAAATAGCAGAAAACCTCAACTACTTACAACAGTAATTATTGTGAATATTTCATTATGTATTATAAAAATGTCTAAGACCTTTCTTCTTGTTTGAGAAGTCACCCTTGCAAAACTAGAATGTTTAATAACAATAAAAAGTTGTTATTCTAAATCGGTTACTGTTGAATTGCTTAAGACATTTGTGATAGACTTGGGATGTCTATCCACTTCTGAGAATGCCCCGATATACCCCTGAATTGAAACGATAATCAGGGTTGATTAAGCTATATAAAGTATGCACAACTTAAAGTGATAGATATGCAACTTGATTTTTCAATTTAAATCAAGTTCCTTAAATTGAGCCCTGATAATGTCCCTTCTTCCAGGCAAGAGCATCTATGGGGATCGCTTCCCTGATGAGAACTTCAAGCTGAAGCACTATGGAGCCGGATGGCTGTCCATGGCTAATGCTGGCAAGGACACCAATGGTTCCCAGTTTTTCATCACTGTGAAAAAGACAGATTGGCTTGATGGAAGACATGTTGTTTTTGGGAAAGTTGAGGAAGGAATGGTGAGTACATACTTACTTACTTACTGCACACACTACCTAACACATCGAACCGCATTACAAACCAACCTCAATCTAAACAAGTCTCTCACTCTAGAAGGTATACTAAACCCACAAAATAAACTAGAAAACTTCAAGGCCTTAGGCGTATTCATAATCAAAACTGAACTAATAAAACGCATCTAAAAACAAAATAATCTACCAAATCAAAATCATATAAACAAACAAACATCCACCATACCCAGCTCCCTTAGTTCTCCTCCCCAACCCCATCGGCATCTATTCCAAATCTCAAAATTCCCAAATTCTATATAAGCAACCCCTAAAGCCCCCTCTTGGGTTGCACACACCACTTTCGCCCCTTTCAGAAACACATAAATGGCCTGGCCGGGCCCGTGTGCGAAATACACATCAGTCGGAAAGCGCACATTAAATCTCCAAAGTAAGTAAGTAATGTGTTTTCAATGTAGAGCCAGGTTACTTGTAGATTTAACCATGCTTAATTTAATTTGGATCCAAACACACAGCCTGAAGTTTCAAATGATAAAATTTAGTGCGGTTAAATCGATGAGTAACCAAGCTCTACATTGAAAACAGTATGTTTAACTCCATTCTGCCATGACCAAATAAAACGCAAACTCTTTTGTGTGAGCAAATATATATACCTCTTGCCCTGAAGCAGAGTGAAAAGCTCAATGTTTTAAGTTCACCTTTGGTGTGTTTTTGTTTGGAATAATTAGCCACAATTATTTATGTATCAGCAAAAATTGTAATACAGCGTAATAGAACACCCACTTTTATCAAATGAACTTTTTTTAACATGACAGATATCGGGTGTTCTTTAGACATGTTAACTACGTTTGCGTATATTTTTATTGGAATACAAGACTAAGAAATTTGTCCACCCTTTGTCCATACATTAAACAGTGTATTGCCAAACCTGTCCACTCTGGCTAGTTCCATACATTGTACAACAGTGTATTGCCAAACCTGTCCACTCTGGCTAGTTCCATACATTGTACACCAGTGTATTGCCAAACCTGTCCACTCTGGCTAGTTCCATACATTGTACAACAGTGTATTGCCAAACCTGTCCATCCTGGCTAGTTCCATACATTGTACAACAGTGTATTGCCAAACCTGTCCACCCTGGCTAGTTCCATACATTGTACAACAGTGTATTGCCAAACCTGTCCACCCTGGCTAGTTCCATACATTGTACAACAGTGTATTGCCAAACCTGTCCACTCTGGCTCGTTCCATGCATTGTACAACAGTGTATTGCCAAACCTATCCACCCTGGCTAGTTCCATACATTAAACAGTGTATTGCCAAACCTGTCCACTCTGGCTAGTTCCATACATTAAACAGTGTATTGCCAAACCTGTCCACCCTGGCTAGTTCCATACATTGTACACCAGTGTATTGCCAAACCTGTCCACCCTGGCTAGTTCCATACATTAAACAGTGTATTGCCAAACCTGTCCGTCCTGGCTAGTTCCATACATTGTACACCAGTGTATTGCCAAACCTGTCCACTCTGGCTCGTTCCATGCATTGTACAACAGTGTATTGCCAAACCTGTCCACTCTGGCTCGTTCCATGCATTGTACACCAGTGTATTGCCAAACCTGTCCACTCTGGCTCGTTCCATGCATTGTACACCAGTGTATTGCCAAACCTGTCCACTCTGGCTAGTTCCATACATTGTACAACAGTGTATTGCCAAACCTGTCCACTCTGGCTAGTTCCATACATTGTACAACAGTGCATTGCCAAACCTGTCCACCCTGGCTCGTTCCATACATTGTACACCAGTGTATTGCCAAACCTGTCCACTCTGGCTAGTTCCATACATTGTACAACAGTGTATTGCCAAACCTGTCCACTCTGGCTAGTTCCATACATTGTACACCAGTGTATTGCCAAACCTGTCCACCCTGGCTAGTTCCATACATTGTACAACAGTGTATTGCCAAACCTGTTCACTCTGGCTAGTTCCATACATTGTACACCAGTGTATTGCCAAACCTGTCCACTCTGGCTAGTTCCATGCATTGTACAACAGTGTATTGCCAAACCTGTCCACCCTGGCTAGTTCCATACATTGTACAACAGTGTATTGCCAACCCTGTCCACTCTGGCTAGTTCCATACATTGTACAACAGTGTATTGCCAACCCTGTCCACTCTGGCTAGTTCCATACATTGTACAACAGTGTATTGCCAACCCTGTCCACTCTGGCTAGTTCCATACATTGTACAACAGTGTATTGCCAACCCTGTCCACTCTGGCTAGTTCCATACATTGTACAACAGTGTATTGCCAACCCTGTCCACTCTGGCTAGTTCCATACATTGTACAACAGTGTATTGCCAAACCTGTCCACTATGGCTAGTTCCATACATTGTACAACAGTGTATTGCCAACCCTGTCCACTCTGGCTAGTTCCATGCATTGTACATCAGTGTATTGCCAAACCTGTCCACTCTGGCTAGTTCCATACATTGTACAACAGTGTATTGCCAAACCTGTCCACCCTGGCTAGTTCCATACATTAAACAATGTATTGCCAAACCTGTCCACTCTGGCTAGTTCCATACATTAAACAGTGTATTGCGAAACATGTCCATCCTGGCTAGTTCCATACATTGTACACCAGTGTATTGCCAAACCTGTCCACTCTGGCTAGTTCCATACATTGTACACCAGTGTATTGCCAAACCTGTCCACTCTGGCTAGTTCCATACATTAAACAGTGTATTGCCAAACCTGTCCACTCTGGCTAGTTCCATGCATTGTACACCAGTGTATTGCCAAACCTGTCCACTCTGGCTAGTTCCATGCATTGTACAACAGTGTATTGCCAAACCTGTCCACCCTGGCTAGTTCCATACATTGTACAACAGTATTGCCAACCCTGTCCACTCTGGCTAGTTCCATACATTGTACAACAGTGTATTGCCAACCCTGTCCACTCTGGCTAGTTCCATACATTGTACAACAGTGTATTGCCAACCCTGTCCACTCTGGCTAGTTCCATACATTGTACAACAGTGTATTGCCAACCCTGTCCACTCTGGCTAGTTCCATACATTGTACAACAGTGTATTGCCAACCCTGTCCACTCTGGCTAGTTCCATACATTGTACAACAGTGTATTGCCAAACCTGTCCACTATGGCTAGTTCCATACATTGTACAACAGTGTATTGCCAACCCTGTCCACTCTGTCCACTCTGGCTAGTTCCATACATTGTACAACAGTGTATTGCCAACCCTGTCCACTCTGGCTAGTTCCATACATTGTACAACAGTGTATTGCCAACCCTGTCCACTCTGTCCACTCTGGCTAGTTCCATACATTGTACAACAGTGTATTGCCAACCCTGTCCACTCTGGCTAGTTCCATACATTGTACAACAGTGTATTGCCAACCCTGTCCACTCTGGCTAGTTCCATACATTGTACAACAGTGTATTGCCAAACCTGTCCACTATGGCTAGTTCCATACATTGTACAACAGTGTATTGCCAAACCTGTCCACTATGGCTAGTTCCATACATTGTACAACAGTGTATTGCCAACCCTGTCCACTCTGTCCACTCTGGCTAGTTCCATACATTGTACAACAGTGTATTGCCAACCCTGTCCACTCTGGCTAGTTCCATACATTGTACAACAGTGTATTGCCAACCCTGTCCACTCTGGCTAGTTCCATACATTGTACAACAGTGTATTGCCAAACCTGTCCACTATGGCTAGTTCCATACATTGTACAACAGTGTATTGCCAAACCTGTCCACTATGGCTAGTTCCATACATTGTACAACAGTGTATTGCCAACCCTGTCCACTCTGTCCACTCTGGCTAGTTCCATACATTGTACAACAGTGTATTGCCAACCCTGTCCACTCTGGCTAGTTCCATACATTGTACAACAGTGTATTGCCAACCCTGTCCACTCTGTCCACTCTGGCTAGTTCCATACATTGTACAACAGTGTATTGCCAACCCTGTCCACTCTGGCTAGTTCCATACATTGTACAACAGTGTATTGCCAACCCTGTCCACTCTGGCTAGTTCCATACATTGTACAACAGTGTATTGCCAAACCTGTCCACTATGGCTAGTTCCATACATTGTACAACAGTGTATTGCCAACCCTGTCCACTCTGTCCACTCTGGCTAGTTCCATACATTGTACAACAGTGTATTGCCAACCCTGTCCACTCTGGCTAGTTCCATACATTGTACAACAGTGTATTGCCAACCCTGTCCACTCTGGCTAGTTCCATACATTGTACAACAGTGTATTGCCAACCCTGTCCACTCTGGCTAGTTCCATACATTGTACAACAGTGCATTGCATTACAGTCCATTGTGAGATGTAGCTAGTTGCAGGTGTATGTGTTGTATTGTGTTGTATTGTGTTGTATTGTGTTAAAGTTAATGGAATGCTCTTTTGATAGCAAGAAGACTGTTCAGTCTGGGCCCAACCCTGGAAACCTGTGAAAAGATAATTGTTGCAGGATTATCCAACCTTTCAACTAGTTTCAAGTGCACATACTAGTTTGAACTTTGTACGAGTTGTGATTCATGTCAGAGTAAAGTGTCTGAGTATCAGCAAACAAATTTTGTCCATTTTAAACGATTATCAAGGATGTTGCAAAAAATACTTGCATTGTTAAAATGGGATGTTTCTGTGTTGAAAGTCTGTATTTCCGAGAAATGTCTGCAGCTGTCAACATGGCAAAACATGGATAGTTCTCTTTCACCAAAGCACTGTCAACCATGTCTATGATGGCATGCAAAAGAAATCACTATGTAGACTTGTACCAATTCCTATGTCTTCTGTTGCAGGATGTCGTACGTACAATTGAAAGAACTAACACCAATCCCGGAGATAAGCCAGCCAAGGAAATTAAAATTGCCGACAGTGGCAGTATTCCAGTTGAAAAACCATACGCTGTGGATAAAAAACCTTCAGATGAGTAAAGGGCTGTTTATGTATTAATCTGGTTAGAGCTCTAACATGTCTAAGGTGTGAGGCAGTACTACTATTTGGGTTAACCCATTGTGGTGTTTGTAACAGCCTCATCTGTGAAGATGAGATATTCTAGGGATGTTTCGGTATAGATCCTTATACCATTGTCAAGCAAGATGGACCTTGCTTGAGAAGGGTATAAGTATCTATACCGAAATGTTGCATCATTATCAAATAAAGTTGTCATCCATAAAATAACTGCCATTACTGTTACTTACCAACTTCTAATAATGCCAATCAAACCATCAGTGGTTTTGAATTCATACTTGGTCAGCTATATACACTTATGTGCCTAATGAAGTGATTGTTTTAAAGCCTCATACCTTGGATCCTTGTGAGAAAGGTGTGCGTATATTTGTGAACCTGAGAGAACTTCAGTTGTCCTTATTTTCAATAATATTCCTTGTTACAGGTCCTGTACTTGAAACATACTTTCAGCTAACTATAAATTGTTAAGTACAGGTGTACAGCCATGGTTACGAATGAATTTACTGCCAGCTTACTAAGGTGTGATGTCATTGTTGAGGTATACAATGGTATATGCAATCTATTCTATCACTACATTACTGCATTTATGGTAACATCAGTTTTGAAAGTATTCAGTTCTAAAACCGTTAAGTGTATTAAAATTTGAAAACTAGTTGAGCATGTTGAGTATCTGTGTTATGTTAGAATTTGTTATTCATTTTTATGTGTTCAGTGTTTGGATTTGTCTCAGGCATGCTGTACAAGGGGAATTTTATTTATTTATTTAAGTGTCAACCAATTTTACTTTGGACCAATGTAAACTGTATCTGGATATATCATGCGCTCAACTGGGAGATAATTTCTAATCTATGGAATAAAAGTTTTGTAAAGATTCTATTGTGTGTGTTATGATTGGGATACTGTTTAAGAATTGGTCCACACCAACCTGTGCTGGTCGTTTGACTCAGTGGAACGGACTCGGTGACTTGGTTCATTGTGTGACATTGTTGATATGAGCACCTCTAGTACACAATCACAGAATTATCTGGTCCAGACTTAATTATTTACAAGAAGCCATCATGTAGCTGACAGCAGCAACAGATATATATGTTATGAATTTATGTAATTATGCAGTACAGCATTATTACAATAACAAGGAGAAACCTTGTGATATGTTCAGAATAAGTCCACAAAGTTAATGCTGGTTGTAAGGGGGCACGGGTGGCCCAGTCGTCTTAGGCACCACTATTCAATGTGCAGAGTTGCGTCCCTTGGGCCAGAAACCTATGATTGTCGGTTAGAATCCTGGTTCGGCTCAATTATGTTTCTAGGTTTGTCAGCACCATATCCGTTCCAATGGGTTTCATTGAAGTGGTAAACACCCGAGACCTGCATCACTTTGGGCTTTCCTCACACATTAAGCTGACACACTGTAATATGACTGGAATACTGTTAAAAGTGGCGTTAAACTCAACTCACTCTCCCACCCACTCACTGATTGTGTGTCATCATCCCCAGTGTTGGGGTTTGTTGTTTGTGCTTTCAGTGATTGGTTTGCCTGGTCCAGACTGTTATTTACAGACTTCTGTGATGTGGCTGGAGTCTTTCACTCTCACTCACCCAGAGGATTGGATGAAGGGATACTGGTAGCACATCAGTATAAGATGCCAGAACTCACTGTGCCAAGTTGTCTCCCTTAGTGTCTGAGGATCTGCTGGCCATGCATTTGTATCCCAGTGCTTTTGATCCTTGGTCTGACAGCACTTTGTCCATGCTTGTAGTTTTCCTTGTATTGTTAAATTTCTACAACCAGCATCACATTTGGCTTTCCTCCCACTTGGATAAGAAGCGCATTTATAATATACCCAATTCATTCAAGTGAATGCTCATGGCGGTACATTATTAATACCCTGGTCAATGGATCAGTGTGCACTCGATTTTTGTTCTCAGCTCCCTGGGGAGTATACAACGCAAGCTGCCAGTGAGGAGCTAGAAGGTTAACAGCCACATTACCGTCTCATCCTACTAAACATGGTCATCCATCGAACAACTCTCTGTGACCAACGTTGCTCAACTTCACCTGATTTGCGACCTGTTCGCTGTGCACAGGACCACCTACCACCACATGAGGCTAACATGCCAATATTTAGTGATGAAATTACCAATTGGAGAAATCTAGTGTTGGCACTCAGCATCAAGGCACAGAAAGTGGCGTGTTATGGACTGATGCATGTTTTGCATCTTCACACACCTTTTAATTGTGGGGTATCCTATCATGATGTCAGATTTCGCCAGGGGTCACGGGTGGCCAAGTCATCTAAGGCGCCGCGATTTGCTGTTCAGAGTTAGGTCCCTTGGCGGGCCAGAAACCTATGATTGTGGATTCGAATCCCGCTTCGCCCCTATTATGTTTCTAGGTTTGTCAGCACCATATACCCGTGCTTGTGGGTTTCACCGAAGTGGTAAACGTCCGAAACCTTCATCACTCGGGGCTTTCCTCCCACATTAAGCTGATGTAAGCCGTGATGTTACTGGAATAATGTTAAAAGCGGTGTTCAACCCAACTCACTCACTCACTCAGATTTCGCCCCGATCACTACACTTGCCCTTATGGATTTCACCATAGTTGTAATTGTGGACTACCTTCATCACTGTTTGGGTTTACCTGCCACATTAATCCATTTCTTGCAATTTGTTTTGTGAAAAACATACATGAAAATGGTAAACGTAGGAAATGGGGAGGTGAGGTAGCATGATGGGTAATGTGTTCACCCACCGTGTTAGCACACAAAAGACCCAGGTTCGATTCTGCTTGTCATGGTCATGAGCACAACGTGTAAAGCCCGTCTTGGTTTTCCCTACAGGGCTGAAACAGCAAATAAAGCGACAGAACCCTTTCCATATCCAATAGAAATCTCTGCACAAAGCAGTCGATTTTACAATTCTGACTATATCATGTGCATGTGTTTGTGAAAAAATGGTGAGCATATCCTGCCCCACCGATGGCACCCATCACAAACACATGCAAAGACAAGTCAATCGTTCACCTGAAAAAACATGGGAACCAGGCACACTTGATTTCATTTTTTTCAGTCCAGATTGGGTAAAACAAAGCAAAACAAAAACACATATCTATGAACAACACTTTAGTTAATAACCATATTTTCAAATCTGAATTATAATACAACATACATACTTTATAATTACAAATGCCATATGTACACAACAATGGAACATAATAACAAAGATTTTTTTCAACAAAATGACAGCACAATATTTGCTTGTTAAGAAATAGCAGCCCTAGCTCTACATGTATCCATGTAGATTGTTACAGTTCATCACTCTGTTGCGGTAGACGAGGACAGAGATGAACCAGTGATGAAATATAACCTACCCACTGTTGAATATTTTCATAATGTCCACTAACTGTACAGTGTCAATATTGCTCAGTTGCTTCCAAGAAAATATATATACATTGTATATGTATATATCTTACATGGCATATCCGTCGGAAATACCCTAGCTTTCATGCTTAATGTGTGTGTCATGTTTTAAGACATTTTCACATTGAAGACCATGAATATTTAATGAAAACCTATTTACAGTCTGAAAATTAAGATAATTATTATTTATTATTCAAAGAAGAAGTAAAATATTAACTCTGAACAAAAAAATAGATTCAATAATATATATTTACAAATATCAAATATATGATTTAGTAATATTAAAATCTGAACAGTAACGGACAAGGATCCATATTTTCATATGTTAACAGTGAACAGTGATAAAATATGAGTTATTAACAGAACATGTTGAAGTGTGTCATTCGTGGTTGTATTTACTGATGAATGGTTTTGTTAGTCAGCTATATGTGTGGGAAAATCTTAACAGCAAATAGGTGCATAACAAAGCTGACAATGTAACTCTTGAACAAAGCCTTTTAATATAAACAGTATTTGGTGATCAAAAACATCCTTTCCTTTATTGGCAACAAGTATTATGACAATCAAATTTGTTAAAAGGACTTTTGAACTATTTCTTGGGGCAGAAGGATGGTACATAATAATTTCTAAAAATTCTGTGTGCAATTTAAGATATGCTTTCTCATAAATCTTTTATTTCAACAAGGTATTAAACCAACCTATATTTTGTTTTATTTTGCCTTCTTCCACTTGGCGTATTTCCAATAAGACAAACAAGAATTAAACTGATCTGCACTCTCTGCCCCCCTCAAAAAAAAGGAAAAAAAAGCTGATCTAATGTAATAAGTTCATAGGTAGTCAAATTTCTAACACATAGTCTATGTCTGTAGTCTGCCCCCTTGAATATAACTTTGTTTAGGGGATGCATAACCTTGTTTAGGGGATGCATGTCATATTGAGTGATTGTCAAGATTCCTATCAAGATGGTCTTGTTATTGCATAGTGCCGGGGTTAGTGAGTGAGTGAGTTGGGTTAAACGCCGCTTTTAACAGTATTCCAGTTATATCGCGGCGTGTCAGCTTAATGTGGGAGGAAAGCCCGAAGTGATGCAGGTCTCAGACGTTTACCACTTCGGTGAAACCCACGAGCACGGGTATGGTGCTGACAGACCTAGAAACATAATCGGGGCGAACCGGGATTCGAACCCACAATCATAGGTTTCTGGCATGCCCAAGGGACGCAACTCTGCACAGCGAATCGCGGCGCCTAAGACGACTGGTCCACACGTACCCCCGCCGGGGTAGTGGCCCTGTTCTACTTGGTATGTTATTGTTGCCCCGTAGGCACAATTCACTCTCAGACCCTGTCAATATCACTCCACATGTGTTAAACTTGGGACAAGAATATTTTGCTTGGCACATTAGACGTTCTTTGGTCTCCTTGACCTTGACAGTCCGTAGACTTGTCTATTTCTCAAGCACAACAAAATATGATTCACTACATAATGTTGCCTTTAGAAAGGAGGCTTACTAAACAATTCCTAATCATGACACTGCCTCTCCAGCTATCAGTGTCTGTATTAATATTTCTATCCAGTGTGTTTAATAGAATGTCAGACTGCCTCGGTGGTCTAGTGGTAGAGCGTCCGCCCAGAGGGCGGAAGGTCTGGAGTTTGACCCCCGGCCGTGTCATACCAAAAGATGTTAAAAGATGGTACTTGTTACCCTGCATGACGCTCGGTATTGAGGGGCTCAAACAAGGACTGGTCGGCTCGGAGTCAGTATACTGTGTGAGTGGGGTATTCATGTTAAACTGCGGCATGGTATCTCAGTGGGCTAGCACTATATAATCAGCATTAGTCCGGACTAGTACAAGCAGCCACACACACACACCCACACATGTGCATGCATGTAGCTATATAAGTGCAATAATCTTGGACGCGACGTGAAACACATTTTCGCCTCACCTCGCCTCGCCTCGCCTTACCTCACCTCACCTTAAGTGAAGACATCTGTGCTTGTTGAAAATAACATAACTAAGCTGACATGTCAGAAACTTTCATTGTAAAACACTGGAATAATTCTAGTGGTTATCCAGTTGATATGTCTACTAATGCATATACCTGTATGTTGTTTTCTCATAGTGAACAATCATATATATGTATGCATATATACATCCCTTAAGTCATATTAATATATGAGGTTCACATAGTTTGTGACATTTTTAATGTCGAAAGAGCATATTCCACACAGTTGTCTAAGGGGGATGTCAAACTACCAAATTCCACACAATTAGTGTCTTTGGGTGATTAAGTAAGTGGTGACAAAAGATTACCGGTACTGTTCGTTTCAGCAACTGAATAAAAACACATGACACTTAAAAACTAAGATCAAAGTTGTCATATTATACAACAGAAAAAAATATGAAGGACCCAAGGCTGACCTTAGCTTCCCAAACTACACGGGCAAAGTATTAAAAATAAGAAAAAATGTCATCATATTTTGACTTCTTAATGATAACTATGTAAATATAGTCTATACGTCCCACGCGATGTACATGTTGTAGTATTGTGTATAGCAAGGACATCAACCAGAGTATCACATATCACAACTGACCACGATGCATATATGCAAAACAGACTAAAGAGGTCAAAGGTTGAACCTTGATTCAGCCTTGGCAAATGCAGACGTTAAGCAAACAGTCAGAATTGAGAAAAATCATTATTTACAAATAAACACTATCACAGACTAATATGTATTAGGGGTGAAATGATCTGTTCATGTACCGTTGTACGATGACACGCAATTATTAAACATACTACCATTATTGTGCTGGTACTAACACAACCTGCTCACTAACTTCCTACAAACAGCAAGACATACTACTCAAAAGAAGTTAAAGAACACCCAATTTTATCATATGACTATAGGTATCTGTTATGGGCCATAACAGATTAACTATAGTCATATAAAAAAAAGGTGTTCCTGAACTTCTTTTGAGTAGTATATATAAAGATTTCATGAAGCACATAAGGGCACACTTAGTTGTTTCTAGGTTTAAAGATCCTCTGATCTCAAAATGATTTCTTCTGTAATTGAAAAACGATTTTAAAAAGTTGTTGTTGAGGTGTTTGGTCAGACATTGTCCATTTGTTGTTGTCCAGAGTTCTTGGGTGCTAATGTCAGGAGGTAGGAGGAAAACCTCCATTGTTGCCAGGGTAAATATTCTATAATCCTCTTTAAATAACATTTTAATCAAAATAGAAATAATACATGAAAAAAAAAGGAAATCCAACATCTTTTTAAAAAACAACACTTTTGCAACATGTGGGATGTAAAACAGGAAAACTGAACTCATATCGCAAACAATTCTGTATGACAAATTTGGTAACATATATTTACATTTCTAAGTCCATAAAATTATCTTCCATATCAACTGGTCCGCGAAAAACTGTGTTTTTTTCCTTAAAACAACAAACTGTTTAGTTAAATGGAATTTGTCACTCAGAAATATCATTCACAACAAACTAATGATTATCTGTAAAATATGTGTTTTAATTTTAAATTTCTAGCTTGTATGACATCACAAATAAGACATATTGTACACAGACCTATCATTCCACCCCTAAACTCATTAACATGAATATACCAAATCTCTTCAATGTGAAATATGTCAGTGATGCAAAGATGAGGATTCAGAATAATGATTCACAAACATTGTAACTGATGGTAATAAACACAGCCATGACCTTTATGGCAGTTGGTGAAATATCATGAACTTGAAGGTAGAAAAAGGGTGGTTGTTTTATTGAAAAACTGATCGTCAGACAGCTCATGTTATAGTATTATACTGTCACTGGCATCAGCATTCAAATATTATGAACTTCAGAATGCTTTAACTAAAAACACTGAATAAAGTAACATGTAAAAAATTGATGCTTTGAAATATTTATACATACATATGACCATTTTCATTTACAAGACAGATGATTAATTTACACTCACATAGAACCAACCTATAAAAATACTCTCTAAAGCTAATCATTTGAAATTTACCCTCTGATAAACATCAATGATAGTAGTCTTCAACAAAACTGGGAAGGTAACAACAAAAATAATTTAGGATGCCATGTGTTCACATGAAAATATCATAGGACTGACCACAGCCGTCAAGGTATCAAAGGTTTGTACCTTGGACAATCTTAAAAAACAAAAATACTGCCCAGAGACAATCTTGCAGGTATCCTTAACATGGCCAAACAATGCAGAAATACATGCAGTTTGAAAACTGCTTGATTTAATTGCATTGAATTCACATTAGTATAACATTATGTGGCATGTTTGGTGAGAAATAAATACATTTGGTTCCCTGGGACATAATATCTTATTCCATTGAGTGAGAAGGGTTTTTGACCTGTTTGAACAGTATTTCAGTTATATGTAAGTCATTTACTATTTTGGTGAAACCCACGAACACAGATATGGTGTTGTCAGGCTAGGGATCCTAATCAAGGTGAATCTGTGAATCAAACCCATGATTAGCACACTCTGACACAGTTAAGGGAGGCAACTCTAATCTGTGAATCAAACCCATGATTAGCACACTCTGACACAGTTAAGGGAGGCAACTCTGATGATCTGTGAACTAAACCCACGATTAGCAGACCTTGGCACAAGCTCCTCACAGCAATAGTACGTTCGCGGAGCTCTCTATACTATCACTGCCACCAGTCAAAATTCCCCACAGTGAATAGGTGGCCACAACCATGCTCGGAGTTGAACTCGCAACCGAATGACCGTTATGTTTACAAACAAGTGACGACTGTCGTGACGCCGAATACACTTATCGCTGCTAACTTACTTTCTTCGTTTGTCAATTTGAATTTCTGTTTCATTAAAACTATCGTGTTATTGATATAGTAAGAATGTAAGTGAGAAGTTGGTTGATTTTACGTTAGTCTGCAATGTCGAACCAATCTGATTATCAAAACAACAGAGTAAATTCATCATGAAAACATGGTCAGTCGTAAACCTTTTCAAATGAAATATGATGGCATTCCCAAAGACATAAACAAAAGTATAAACGTTACTACATATGGGGTTAGAGGGCAAATTTCAAGATTCTTGTAATGGCCGCGCCCACACTGGTGGCAGCGATGTTACCGAGAGTGTAATGAAGGTGTCACGCGCTGGGAAGGAGCTTGACCTTGGCATGGTTAAGGGAGGCAACTCTGCACAGCAAACTGCAGACCACCACAAACTTCTGCCTTCAGACCAAAATGATATATTTCTTGCCCAGGTATAAACTCACTCACTGAAAAAAAATATCTCTCTCTGTGCCTGTTTCAAGACATTTACAGAGTAATGGTCAACTGTTTTTTCAACTTCTCATAGATCAGAAATAATTATTGAAATTTCACAAATGACAATCACTTTAGAAATGCTTGTTACAAATACCACCCATGATATGCAGAAAAGCCTCATTCTTTATCTGAACACACATTTAGACATTATTATCCATCCCTGGACATCTTTAGATTGTTGTAGTTGAGCAGTATAAATAGATAACATGTAGATATCAGTTACTATAGGTTTCATGAAACAAGTCAATTCTTCTTCTGCAAATGGACTAATGAAATATTAATGTTCATGAATGCAGAATTTTATATAGACACCTGAGAAATTTAAAATAAAAGGTGAAACATAATATACCCATAAGTGCCAGCAAGTTTGTATACAAAAGATTTCTTCATCAATTATGCATTTTAAAATCCCAGGAGTCGTATTTCAAAAGCGTTACGAAAAACTGACCCAAATAATGACATCACTGTATGACCCTGAAGACTTGCACATACCTGCAATGTTACCTGGAGAAGACTATCTTCTTGGGGTACTTCTCAGGCAGTAGGGTAGAAAAATATGTCGCCCATTATTATGTTCTCCAAGAAAGACCCTTCACATTTTTACATTTAGTTCTAGTGATTTGGTGGGTGCTGTTGCTTACAGAGTATTTCTAGATATGAACTATGATAATTACGGTATTCAAGAGGAGAGTTGGGTTTCTCAGATGTGAAATGATTTCCTTTATGTCTGATGTCATCACGGATTTCCAGTGGTCAATTCATATAATTTTCACAGCTATTTTGCCCTTTACGCCAAAATTTAATCTTTCCAGTGGTCAATTCATATAATTTTCACAGCTATTTTGCCCTTTACGCCAAAATTTAATCTTTCCAGTGGTCAATTCATATAATTTTCACAGCTATTTTGCCCTTTACGCCAAAATTTAATCTTTCCAGTGGTCAATTCATATAATTTTCACAGCTATTTTGCCCTTTAAGCCAAAATTTAATCTTTCCAGTGGTCAATTCATATAATTTTCACAGCTATTTTGCCCTTTACGCCAAAATTTAATCTTTCCAGTGGTCAATTCGTATAATTTTCACAGCTATTTTGCCCTTTACGCCAAAATTTAATCTAGACCTCTAGACTGGTTATTCTCTTGCACTGACAATATATGTGACCAACTATGAGACAAGGGACCTTATGGGTGAAAAAATCACATATTGTCTTCTTAATCTATCTGAATACTATGGTATCTTAGGACCATAAAAATCAATTCATAATCTTCCATTGATGTTTATTACTGAGATGCATGGCATCAAACATTTGGACTCACTTTCTGCAAAGTCCCATTTTCAGACATAAAACTATTTATGTTATGGTTGCAGTTTTTAAATATAATGTCTGCTTAACTGAAAGTAGACATGGATGCTGAAATGTTTTGTCATGGTCTTTTAACCTAACAAACTAACGAAAGAAAAATAGGATATTTTTAACAGTCTGCACAGAAGTTCGCTGACGTCAAACGTACTAGTCAAACGTCAAACGTCTTTCTTTGAGTCACACCACAATTGTATCCCAGTACCCATAAAGTCCCTTTTCTCCAGTTGGATCCCATATATTCACTAATCATGCTTATCTTACAATGTCGGGTCTGAGTGAATTTGGTCTTTGAAGTCTGTGTCCTTAAAAAAGGAGACAGATTCACTTATAAAATTGCCTCACTTGACTTCATTACCATGACTATTTGTCCTTATCCTGGAACGACAGTAATTTCAAAATAAATAATCACATGACAAAATACTTGGCCTTCTCTCCTTATAAGACAGGATTGAAAACTTCTTATTAAATCCTCATGTCCATAGCATAATAAAAGACGTAAAGCTATGATGAATGGACATGGCCTGCTGTCCAGTCCCAGGATGACCATCTGGTGGCTGTAGTCTCATCCACTGTGGTGACTTCATCATATTCTGCCTTAACCAGGACTGTTTCTGTAAATGCAGTGACCTATCGCAGCTCCTTGATGAGGCCTTGATGGTCATACGTCTCGGCAACGGAGACGATACAACCAGTTGCTCCAACATGGAGGGATGGGATAGAATTTACATTCACAAATATATATATATACTCCTTCAAACAATTTATACAATCACATTTCTCTGTAGGTATTGCGTCTAATGGAACACTTTCCAAGGAAAGATACTGTTATGATCCAACACAGCCCATTTGTAGGTCATTGTAGTACTTTCTCCAAATTGTGCAGTTCTTGATCTGGTATCTGTTTGGATGGAATCAAATATTTCCTTGATAAAACCATCATTCTTGAAAGACTTCATTCTTCCCGTTGGCATTTTGAAATAGGTGTATTAATTTCAGCATTACTTCCTTCAAGAATTAAAACAACCATCACACGCACAAGAACAACTTCAATTTCCATTTTTCACATACAGAAATATATCCTCCCAGATACAAAATAGTTGTGGGCAAGTAGTATCTAGGCTAGAAGTTGAATTAGTCTTGAGGTGAATATCTCCTTCCTAGCCGACTAGAAGATGGCTGCCATCAAATGTGGCGCTCTCTTAACAGGGAGGTAAGTAAGACGTGTTGCCAGGAAGATGGAGGCTAGATCATGTTTTGCCAGAATCGGCGTCTATGCTGTCCTGTTCACTACAGTCATCTTGGATGCTGTTGTCCTGAGTTTCCCCCTCTTTCTCCATCTCTTCCTTTTCCTTCCAGTACTTGTAGTTGTCCTGGAGATTTGACATCAGCTCTGGGATGTCACTGAATTCTGCAATACAGGACACACACTTGACTGTATGAACCACTCAACACTCATACTTATGGCTACAAGCATTTTCTTAAGTATTTGGTTTACAAATTAGCCATTTCACAACTCTAACTTGTTTCAAAAATATTTTTTAGAAAGTATTTTTCTTTTGGTGGAGTCTAGTAACTAATGTCAGTAATTAAAATTACTTCAAGGCAGGTAAACATAGGAAGGGACGAAATACATTGACGTGTCATAAAACAACACATTGACATGTACTTTCACGTCAAGGCTTTCTTATTTCATTCAACTGTACTTTTATAAGATGTAATTAAAATATCTTTGCACAATTTATTCATATTTAAGGATCTACCACTGACCCTATGGTTTTGGATAAGAAATCTGAAAACAATTGACAAAAATATATCTAAGTTAGGCAAAAAAACTTAAAAGATCAAGCAATGTTTTAATCAAACACAAATGCTATGCTCATTTGCACCAAAAAAACATGTGCCTGAAAGTTACTATGCAAGAATATAAAGTATAGCAGGTTACTATTAAATCAAAGTTTATCAGACATATGAAATTATTTTTTCTTAAATGATCTAAATAATTATCAGTTGGGAGAAAGCAATTCAACAAAATACTTGTTCCACATTATTTTAAAATTTAGGGTTAACCAAATATTTTATAAGTAAATAAACTTTAGTTTACCATATCCAACTATCCAAGGATCTTTTTTTCAAAATTTAAAGAATTCCAGGGATCACATGTAAATAATAGTCTGAATAAATTTGAATAAGTTATCTCCAAAGCAAGAATGACCTTTCCTGTTCTGATTGTCATTAGAATCACAGTCACTAGTACTTACGATCCACTGACCTCTTCTTGTTCCTGTTCTGATCATACTACAATCACAGAACTAGTACTTACGATCAACTGACCTCTTCTAGTTCCAGTCCTGATCATACTACAATCACAGTACTAGTACATATGATCCACTGACCTCATCTTGTTCCTGTTCTGATCATACTACAATCACAGTACCAGTACTTACGATCCACTGACCTCTTCTTGTTCCTGTTCTGATCATACTACAATCACAGTACCAGAACTTACCATTGCCCCACGTATTCCTACCCTGACTCAGGTCTTACTTCAAGCACACTATAAGTACTTACGATCCCATGCTTCAAACATGGTCTGGATGAAGACGTCAATGAAGCTGGTTTGAGATTTGGGTATACTGCAGGACTTGCGGTCAAACACCGGCATCACTACAGGAAGCTTCCGATCCTTCTCCTCGTCGGTCTGGAATGTGATGGTGGGAGTGAGAAGCTGACCAGAAAAAGTCTGTTTTGCTTGTCAGAATGGGTATAAATAGAACAATCATGTTTGTTTGTTTGTTTGTAGTTTAATGCCACACTCAGCTATATGACGGCGGTCTGTAAAAAATCGAGTCTGGACCAGACATTCCAGTGATTGACAACATGAGCATCGATCCACACAAGCGAGCCTGACCACCCAATCCCGTTAGTCGCCTCTTACGACAAGCATTTAGTCAGTCGCCTCATGGCAAGCATAGGTTGCTGAAGATCTATTCTACCCCAAATCTTTACAGGCCAGAACAATCATGTACAACAAGGAGATAATTGTTAAATAACAACAAACCTAACAGGCACAACACTGTTGAATCAATGTCAGGCGTCATTGTTGAAAAGTCAGTGATTTCTGGTTGGATCAGAAAGATGTGATGATGATGAAATGTCAACATTGAACAAACATCAGATATCAGATGTATTGAAACAATGCCGTGCTTAATGTTTGAATGGCATTGATTCTCAGTTTGATTGAAAAGTTGAACTGACGTTGAAACAACATCAGATATCAGTGTTGAAGTTATAGATTTCAACATATTTTCAAATATCAAAAGGCCAATGTTGAATCAATGTTGGTAAAATCTTTTTCAGCGTAGCTTCCTCAGATCAACCAAATTTCAACACTGACTTAATTGCATGTGCCTGTTAGGTATTGTATAATGTTGTACTATCAAATATACCAAATGCCAAATCTGAGACAAACTTGTTAAAAACATTGTGAGTGAGTTGAGCTTCATGCCATTTTGTACACTACGTCTGTTATATGATGGCATGTCAGCTCAATGTGGACAGTAAAGTGACATAGATTGTAGACATACTACATATCACACAATAAATATGAGCGTATTCTGTCTAAATTAGACCTCCTCCATGGTCTAGTGGTAGAGCGTCCACCCGGTTTGATCCCCGACCGCGTCATACCAAAAGACGTTAAAAGATGGTACTTGCTGTTACCCCTGTCGTTTCGGAGTCAGTATACTGTGTCTGAGTGGGGTATTCATGGTAAACTGTGACATGGTATCTCTGTGCACTAGCACTATAAATCATCAGTCTGGACTAGTACACAGGCATGCATGTCGGCATGTAAGTGCAATAATCTTAGAAGCAACTTTAAACCCCATTTCACCTCACCTGTCTAAATTCACAAAAGAAACGTCTAATGTTGATTTATACCGGCCAGCTTTTGAGACCTATAATTCTACCATGATATTGAATGATGACCTAATTTGATTGGTTAATTCAACTTAGTTTGATGTGGTTAATGAGCCATATCTACCACTGACCACATCACTGCAGTGATTATGTGCATAAGAAAAAGAGTCGGTTTTACAAAAGGCATTTAGTCATGGTAGAATGTAGATAAACCTAATCTGTTTATTAATTTTGAGGTGGTTTATCGTCGTTTAAATGTTTCATTTAAGAGTGTTTAAACAACGATGAACCACATCAAAATATAAAAGAGAATAGGTTGATCTCATCATTCAATTACAGTCGAACCTCGTCGGTGACCTGGAAAAAATTGAGTTTTCCGGAGTTTGAGACATCGGGGGAATTTTATGCTTAATTTGGATATTTGGGACAACCAGGAATTTGACACATCCAAGTTTGACACAACGAGGTTCAACTGTACATAGCCCACCAGGAGGAAGGAGCACCACCAACCTGACTAAAGTACTCCTCAGCTATTCTCTTGGCCCACTCCACACACAGGTCGATGGGGCGTACAGGGTTGGAGACATCAGCACACTTGATCAACATCCTCTTGATGAGGATGCGGTTCTCCGGGGTCGACAGCTGGGCCACGGACAGCAGCGTGTCATGAGATGTGTGACTGCTCTGTAACAGAAGCAGGGCATCCTTGACATTTACATCGATCATTTAAGCAAAAACATTCTTGAAATATAAGTCACAAATATGAATAATAATGTTTCTAATAAGCCTCTTTTTCAATCAGACAAGTTTTCTGAATTTTGGAAAGACAAGGTCTTCGTCGATATTCCAAGGGGTGGGAGCCAAATCAAACAAAACCTGGCAAAGCTGATTTGAGGTTAATAATCTTGTCAAGACAAATACTATAGGGTACACACAAGTGCTAAACATGAAGGTGATCTAGCTCTAACACAATGTACAATTCATAGGGAGTTTATACAAGTATATAATGTGAATGAGCAGCTTAGGAATTGTTCTGTCCGATTGGGAAAAGTTTGACCTTAGCCCTGGCAAAATGTTTTTAGATACACATATAAAACGATCTGGTGCATACACAGAAGTTGACTAAAGTTCTATTTTAATTCAAACATATAAAAGTCAGAAAGAATGGGTGTAGTAGTCAAAAAGAACTGCTTACATTAGTGACTTGTAGTTAAACATAGAGTTCCAGATAATTTTTGTCATTAAACAATATATCACATGACTAACCATGGGTCCGGGTAGTCCTGTGGGTACCCGGGTCCTACTCAGTACCCACCCGACACAAGTACCCAAGTTACCCGTTCAAGCCCTAGAAGTGATACACATAAGGAAGAGAATTTATGGATGTCAACTTCTTTATTATGAGTAACACAACATTTCAGAGTAGATGCTACTCCTCCATCAAATGATCATTCACCTGATGAAGGAGTAAGTATATACTCCGAAACGTTGTGTTCCTCATAATAAAGAAGTTGACATTCATAAATTCTCCTCCTTAACAGCTACCAAACAGCACAAAAGGACTAACTACATAAAGATTGTGGAATAGAATAATGTCCTACGACAGGAACTGTGACTAACAGAATCACAAGCCAAGATCACCATCGTCAAACTGATCCTACTTCTATAGCAGACGGCCAGCTCTAAATCATATGTGTGTATTGTTTGGTACTTTGTTTTCCTTGTATGGGACACTAGATACAAAGACCACGTGACATACCTCCGACATCTCCTCCTCCGACCGGAGGGAACTTTTGTTGATGCTATTTACAAACTTTGACAAATGCTCAAAATGCTGCTTCATTTCGGTAGCCAGGACCATGTCGATTATCATCTGACGCATCTGGCGATACTCGTCCCTGAAACAGTCACCGTCAGTAAATTTGGGGAAACAAGCAAAATAGACCTTTTTTTCAAAAAGAAGGGATGCACATCTTTTTCTAAAAGAGGTGGTGCACTTAAAATACATAGAAGCTGGATGGCAAGTAATTCACAAGGAAACAATTTACAGTTACAAGCCAAAACTTAGTTAAATAATTGTTATTTTTGTATAAAAAATGCAGCCAAATGATTCAGTTACATATAAGCTTCAAAAAGGGGGAATCTGCACTCCGGCACCCCCCTCTGGATCTTCCTCGTATGGCAAACAAACCCTTGAACAGTATGGCAGCTATAGCACAAAGGTCTTATGTTTTGAGTTGCAGGTTGCTCGTGAAGTAACTCTTCAGTTTATTGTGGCAACTTAAGCAATCTGTTGCAATCAGCATGTGTTGGAGAAAAGGATTATAGTGTCTTCACATGGTAAAATATTGATGTACTGACTTCTCAAGGTTTTTGAAGATGTTGACATTCTCATCCCTGTGTGTCAGCTGGAATGCAAGCGCTGCATGATGGTTCTCCAACACAGCCCTGAAAACAACACAACAATTAGGAATTTTGCTATGTGTTTTCTAGAAAATGATTTTATTAATTCTTTCATTAACTCAGAACATCATAAAATAACTTTATTAAAACTCTGCTATGATATGCAATGTTATACAATTTTGACTGTTATCCTTTCATAAATGTACAAAAAATGCAAAAACAACCTTAACATTATCCAAATTTGACCTTTCTGATATGTGTTAAAAATGCATTAATCATATAGATTTATATGAAATTGACAATTTTGGCCTTCAAGGTAGTAATCCCCAGATGAGTACAATGTGTGAAGTTCATTTCTGATGTCCCCCGCCATCATGATATTGTTGGAATACTGCTACCATACT
The DNA here is from genome assembly GCF_023055435.1 of Haliotis rufescens. Classification (NCBI taxonomy): domain Eukaryota; kingdom Metazoa; phylum Mollusca; class Gastropoda; order Lepetellida; family Haliotidae; genus Haliotis; species Haliotis rufescens. The sequence continues at coordinate 18,216,094 of NW_025963779.1, forward strand.
CACTCACTCACTCACTCACTCACTCACTCACTCACTCACGGTAGTTCTAATTTTGAAAGGGTTATTCATGCATATAACATGAATGCTACTTATGCAGGCATCTTACACATCATTATAGAGAAGAGCAAGACTATTGCCGTCGTTGATGAGGAACGCATTTGTTCTGGCAGGGTGGTCAACATCGTGGATGACAGCAGCAATCAGAGCTGCAACTTCATCACCTTGGTCGAACACATTCTGTAAGAAATACACATGATCAGTAGAGTCAGGTTTAACATTTCCTTGAACACTATTACAATTACTCCACTTTGAGTCAGCATACCGTATTTGCCGTAATAAAGACATCGCACTTAGACAATTGGGTGTTTGTTAAAACCATAAACAGCGAGTTAAATTTGTTTTCAGAGGTAAAGTGAACAAACTTCACTACAGTACTGTTTTCCATCATATACACACGAAAAAACTGACTGGCTTGTAAATGTTTTAAGCAGCTCTTTGGGCTGTGGATGCTTTTTACAGCGACTACAGCATCTACAGAGCATGTGGGGTAACACCCTCGGCAGCCCTAGACACACCCTACATCACACTGGATCTACCAGTGAAAAAAGGCTCTTCTCTGTTGACTGGGGTATTATTGCCTTGCCAGAAAGTTCAGTGTAGCTACAAGTGATCACCCTACAGGATGGAGCTAAGTGTGGCTTAAAGGGAGATAACTCTGTATGGCATGACGCAAATATGAGCACATGGCCCCCTTAATATCTACAAGTACTGCTATTGGTGGATGATTTGCCATTGAATATATTTTCTTTTGTAATGTACAGGTAATTACACTAAAAAAATCAGATCTATATATCCATCTTTAAAATGAACCTTTTAAAATAGAATCATGTCCAGTTTACTTGATTATTGAATGAGTGAGTATGGTTTTACGCCGCTTTTAGCAATATTCCAGCAATATCAGGGCGGGGGGCACCAGAAATGGGCTTCACACATTGTACCCATGTCGGGAATCGAACCCGGGTCTTCGGCGTGACGAGCGAACGCTTTAACCACTAGGCTACCCGACCGACCCTTGATTATTGAAAGAAGGCTTTAGTAGTCGACATATCACTTGTGCAACACATGCAGCGAGTGAGTGAATGTTGTTTTATGAAGCTATCAGCAACATTCCAGCTCTATCACTGCATCCAGTAAGTCAGGACTAAGAGTGTGATCCAGGTATATTGTTGGATCACACACACCGCAGCAGTAATACATGTGTGCTGGAAGTCCTTGAAACAGGTTCGCTGACTTGGTTCAAGCATGTCATCGATCCCAATTGTGTGGATAGATGCTTATGGTATCAATCACTGCATTGTCTGGTCCAGACTCGATTATTTACAGACCAGAGGGTGGGTACCCGGTAGGAGCAGATTGTAATGGGACTGTTAGCACCTGACAGGCTGCTTGGGTTTTGCACTCCCTACGGAGCCTGGAGGAATGATAATCGGGTGAACACTGATCCAGTGACCAAGGTCATAATAAGATCTATCATGGTCGTAGGGTATTTCAGTAGTTATAAATTGGGAAGTGTGCTATACAAATTCGTAATGATGATGATGATGATGATGATGATGATGATGATGATGATGAAGGGATGATTTAAAGGGAGATAATTATCTGACCTTGACTCTCTCCTTATCCAGGAAGTATGCCGTAGCATGAAGAACATCGGCTGCATGCGTGGAGTTATGATAAGGGTTGCAGGCATGGTAACTGGCTTCAATCAACTGTAACCAGTTCGTCAGACAGGTTTCACTGATATTCAAATACTCGCACACTCCAAACCGGGAAAATATTTGTAAACCTAAAAACACTAGAGGTCTGAAAACAAGAAAAAAATGTAATTAGTCAAAAATCAGAATGGAAAGATCTTATATTCTTCGTATGCTTCATGTACATATTTCCTGTAAACTGATGATAAGACATTCTACATGTAGTGTGTGGGTCATTATAAATAAATCTGAAACCATCCCTAATGATCAGTTTCTTGCCTGTAATATGATTGGTCATTCACAGGCCCAATACATCTGTACATAAGTAGACTCACATGCTGTGGAATAAGGTCAGGTGAAGTGAAGTGGGGTCTAACGTCGCGTCCAAGATTATATCACTGACATAGCGACGTGCATGCACGTGTGTGTGTGGCTGCTTGTACTAGTCCTGACTGATGCCAATTTATAGTGCTAGCTCACTGAGATACCATGCCACAGTTTAACATGAATACCCCACTCAGACACAGTATACTGACTCCGAGCCAACCAGTCCTTGTTTTAGCCCCTTAATGCCGAGTGTCAGACAGGGTAACAACAAGTACCACCATCTTTTAACGTCTTTTGGTATGACACGGCCGGGGAGCGACCCTGGGCCTTCCACTCTTCAGGCAGACGTCTACCACTAGACCATGGAGGCGGTCTTGTGAAATAATGAGTTTGGTCGTAACCATATGAGTACATTATGCCCTTCTTCGGGCATCGTCATTACATAAATGTTTTCTCCATGATTTCTCAGGTAGAACAAACTATATACCATATTCAACGTAATAACCGCCCAGGGTGCTTTCAAAACTAGAAATAGGGGGCTCTTATTAGAATATAATTTTGGTGAAAGAGTTGAAAGATTGTAAATTTCGTGGTTTATGCTGACAGCTGTGAAATGATACAAAAGAAAAGTCTGTGCATATTATACACGACATATATATTTTTCCAGAATTTAATTGCCCATACTTAAGGGTGCATATAACACACGAGTGCGTATTATACACGAATAAATATCTTGTGTACATTGATCAATTGGAAGGGTGCTAATTGGGATTGTTCACTAGCCAATATAATAGCAAATATCACTGTGGGCACTTATTACGGGGGGGGGGGGCGCTTATTACGTCGAATATGGTAACCACTTACTGATACCTATCTACTCTACAATAAAACATGTTCAGTGTTTATCCTTACAAACATTCAACTCAATTGCAATGTAAGGCTTAAAAAATAAAAGAATTGGTTCTCAGGCAATGGCTTCAAAAATATAGTGTGAGCGGGCAGTGTTTTTTGTTTGGTTGTTCAAACTAGTATGTAACCAAATAAACAGTACAATCAACCTGGGAAAGGGCCTCCCTTAATAAATGTATTCCTTGATGAGTAAAATACTGGAATACAGTATTTGACTACCGTTGGACTTGGAATATTTCAGGATTATTTGGTTGTTTTTTTTAAATGGGAATAAAAATGAAGCATGCAGCTAACTTTGTGATGATGTGTGTGGTGCCTGAGAACCAAGACTACTATTTTTTTTCAGCCTAATGTCCAATTTCAAAATAATTAGTGACTGAAGATGGCAATCCATTCTGTCTCCTTAAAGGCAAACAATTCAAAATATTGCAATAATTAACAATATGCTATAATCTGGCAAGTACTTTATAAAAAATAGTAAAAGTGAGAATAATTATTTGGGAGTGTGTTCAAAAAGAGGTGAGTTATCACAGACTCAAATCACAGCAAAAATAAACATCGCCTATTTTGAAGGCGCCCCCTGATAATTGCAAAGGAAGTTTTTACCTTTTATTGGTGCCTTTCTCCAACTCTATTATATGAAAGTCCCAGGATTTCTCATTCTCTAGAATTGCCTGTATGTTTTCTGGTATCTGCGTCAGGGCAGTCGGACTAGACGGAATGTGAGCATGGGGATGGTGAGCTGAGGACATAGAGGTCACCAAGGTCACCACACAAAACAACATGTCGACCTCCGCTGAACTTTAACAACCTGTCATTTGGGGCTGACATTTGAGGTCTGAATTAGTCTTGAACAATACCCAGTATTATGTATAGCTTCATCTATCAGTTCAAATGATACATCTCACATACACAGATGATACAGAGAAATAATGCTGCTCCCATGGATGTGATTCTAGCATCTCACCACGCTCCCTACAACTCGTGAAGATCCGGGGTAGATTAGGTCTTCAGCAACACATGCTTGCCGTAAAAGGCGACTATGCTTGTCGTAAGAGGCGACTAACAGGATCGGGTGGTCAGGCTCACTGACTTGGTTGATGTATGTCATTGTATCCCAATTGCGTGGATCAATGCTTATGATGTCAATCACTGGACTGTCTGGTCCAGACTCGATTATTTACAGACCGCCGTCATATAGCGGGAATATTGCTGAGTGCGGCGTTAAACAACAAACAAACAAACACACTCCCTACATGCAACACCATCCGCAACCCCTTTCACTCACTCACTCATGCACGCACGCATTATAGACAATCATGCCCAGTAAACATATCAACCACACATGCAGCAAAGCTCAAGAAATGCATGACAATAGCCAATCTCATTAAAATAAGATCTTAGTTCTCGCTACTGGTAAACAAAGATCTGAGGACATCCTATTAGGGGTCACGTCAGAAGGACCTTTCATCCAACCAATCAGAGTGTCGCTTACCAGATGATGAAAGTGACAGTCAGAATGTGATTTCTAATCATGCAACCTCGTAAACTTTAACATGGGGTATTCCGAACGATCGTTACAGGCTTAACGACTGAATCAATACAATCTAGATCATCTATTAGCCATTCCAGAATGTTCTTTTGTTCAGGTGTGAAGTTTCAAATGTTAATCGAGAATTTCTCAATATTTGTTTCGAGGCGTAGTCGCCACTTTGAAATTAGTACCATAAAGCACGAGAAAGCTGCCTTCTGATTGGCTAATGTCTACTTCTTGTCAGTCATTCCATTGGTCGGTCAAAGTTTGCGCAAGGTCGGTCTGACGTGATCCGTAATGGGATGTCCTCAGATCTTTGATTAGCAGTACCGCGAACTAAGATCTGATTTTAATGAGATTGGACTATAGCTGATCTAATATCCATATCCTTCTTTATACAGTTACGTGGACCCATTGTACGTTGAATGAGTGAGTGAGTTGGGTTTAACGCCGCTTTTAACATTATTCCAGTTATATCACAGCGTGTCAGCTTAATGTGGGAGGAAAGCCCGAAGTGATGCAGGTCTTAGACGTTTACCACTTCGGTGAAACCCACGAGCACAGGTATGGTGCTGACAAACCTAGAAACATAATCGGGGTGAACTGGGATTCGAACCCACAATCATAGGTTTCTGGCATGTCCAGGGGACGCAACTCTGCACAGCGATTCGCGGCGCCTTAGACGACTGGGCCACCCATGCCCCCCATTGTAAGTTGAATAAAGATATAATACAACCATTGGCAGCACTATCAAATGCGTATTTTTTTAAGAAGGGTAAGCTGTTCAAAGATACACAGATTCTTAATGATCACCTGTCTGTTGAGTTGAGTGAGTGGGTTGGTTTTAAGCGAAGTCAAACAGTATTTCAGTGATATCCCTAATATTGCTAAAAACCTCACACGTCCATTGATTTTAATGACTTGTCACGCGTTGTTCTTCGTAATATCAACTGTAGAAGCACTACAGATAAAAGTTAACATTAACAGAAAAATAGATGCTCAACTTACTTGTTTTGGGTATATGTGTATCGTGACCTGAGAGTCGACGTTTCATGTTTTGCTGAAATAAAAAAAATAACATAGTGAAATACAGTCACAGTTAAGTAATTGATATCTGTTCAGATGTTGTAACATATACTCTAAAATAATATCAAAAGACCCAAAAAATGAAATTGCAATCTACAATGCCTCACATTATGTGCATGTCATTTCTAAGTGGATAACATCAATTCTAATTTTATCTATTTCAAATGTATTTACAGAGAAAATGTGTGAAATATTTGGGTTGCTATAAAACCAATGGAAAATGCACGACCTTGACCTCATAAACATAGCAAGGTTTCTTCACTCACTGATACTAAACCGCCAACAAGGTCAGAGGTCATGGGGTCCTCATCCTTCATACGTTGAGCAAAGTATGGTGAGTACAACTCGCTGGTGCGGAGGATGTCCAGTACTCGGTCCAGGGACTGGACCACTGTCAGCGGGCAGTTCTCCTGGGCTGCGTTGATGATGTTTATCACCTGAAATGTTAATGAGTGAGTGAGTGAGTATGGTTTTATGCTGCTCTTAGCAATATTCCAGCAATATCACAGCGAGGGACACCAGAAATGGGCTTCACACAGTGTACCCATGAGGGGAATCGAACCCAGGTCTTAGGCATGATGAGCAAACGCTTTAACCACTAGCCTACCGGACCGCCTCTTGAAATGTTACTGATATGTAATTATGAACCAATATAATTCAAAATAAATATCACTGGCTCTAAGGGACTGGTCATTTATTGTAGCGGTGGATGGGCCAGTGGAATTGGTCTTAGAACTGAACCCACACCCCCACCACCACCCATTTTATGCGACATTATTTTAATGCCCCCCACACCAATACATGTAACATTTTTCATGACCCTCCTCCCTCCATCTTCCTATACTTAACTACCAGACCCTAAATAATTTCCAAATTTATCAATTTTTTATTTGAAAAAATACAACTGTCATTTTTTTCTGGCCCCACCCATATTAATGTTATAGATTTTGGCGACCCCCTCCTCTTTCGCTGTGTCATTTTTTCATGATACTGAGAGTTAAATGAATGTGAAACTAGCTGAAATTAAGCCTTAAAACTGTTGCTTATAGGTATTGTGTGTACCCAGAATGGTGTTTAAAGGTATTGTGTGTACACAGACAGGTGTTTATAGGTATTGTGTTAAATGAATGTTACCTGACCCACTGCACAGAAGCCCCTGTTTTAAACAGGAAGTCCTTATAGGTATATTTGCACTGTATCCTGTTCATGAAGATATACATTACTCTCTCATAGCCCACCTTTGTAATCGGAGCCTCTATTGTCATGGAGTGTATCCGCGCTACAGACTCCCTTCGCTTGGGGAAGCCGTGGATTCCACCTGGAAATTAGCAAGGACAATGTTTATATATTCACAGTTCCCTTCCCTCCCTATTCCCATACCCACCTGCCCTAATAAATGTCACCTCAACAACTTCGAGACCAATCTGCTGCATGATCTGTACAAGCGCCCCTTCATAACACCAGATCCAACATTTACATGACAGTCCATTTTTTCTTCTGTATACAGCAACAAGAAATGGTATATAACTGCCTTGTAACTTTTATTGCAAAAACACTAGTTTCATCAACTTTTTCAACATCTGTTTGATCTCTGACAACAAAGTTAATTTGGTGTGTAATTTTAATAAGCACCCCGACTTTGTCAGTTTTAAAAGTGCCCGGGATGCTTATTACAGCGACTACTGTAACTGTGTTATAATCCTAGTGTGAGAGTCTGAATACAACGTTACATCTTTACTTTTGTGTATCAAACAATGACTATTTTGACACTGACTGGAAAACGTAATTTGGGCAAGGTCATGTGACTACAATGCAACTCACCATTGGCTAGTGGGGTGTAGTCGGAGTCCTTGACTCGGTCCATGTGCTGGGAGAGATCTAGTGGAGATGTTCTTACTGACACAAATTGACAAATTTTCCTGAAATTAGGGAAATGAACATATTCATTAAGATTTTCCACTTTGTTGGAGAAAAACCTACTGTGCTTTCAATTCATAGGATTCAGATTTGGTCATGAATGCCATGTCATGGTAGAATATGGTTTTATGCTGGTCAGCAGCATCAGACGTTTAACTCTGGGTTTGGATGAGACAGTGAGAAATGTCCATCCCTTGGCATTATAATGACACAACAATAATCTGGGTGACCATGGCGATAGCTGGACACAAGGGCTGCCCTGGAAGTACAAAGCTGATGACAGCCATAAGCAATAGTCAATATCACAGTGAGGTTGCCATGGTTGCAGAGTTTGACTTTTAGCATCACTGCTCCACTCAAGTGTGTCATGTGGTACCAGGGCAACAATGGCCTCCATTCAAGTGTTTCATGTGGTACCAGGGCAACAATGGCCTCAACTCAAGTGTGTCATGTGGTACCAGGGCAACAATGGCTTCCACTCAAGTGTTTCATGTGGTACCAGGGCAACAATGGCTTCCACTCAAGTGTGTCATGTACCAGGGCAACAATGGCTTCCACTCAAGTGTTTCATGTGGTACCAGGGCAACAATGGCTTCCACTCAAGTGTGTCATGTGGTACCAGGGCAACAATGGCTTCCACTCAAGTGTTTCATGTGGTACCAGGGCAACAATGGCTTCCACTCAAGTGTTTCATGTGGTACCAGGGCAACAATGGCTTCCACTCAAGTGTGTCATGTACCAGGGCAACAATGGCTTCCACTCAAGTGTTTCATGTGGTACCAGGGCAACAATGGCTTCCACTCAAGTGTGTCATGTACCAGGGCAACAATGGCTTCCACTCAAGTGTTTCATGTGGTACCAGGGCAACAATGGCTTCCACTCAAGTGTGTCATGTACCAGGGCAACAATGGCTTCCACTCAAGTGTTTCATGTGGTACCAGGGCAACAATGGCTTCCACTCAAGTGTGTCATGTACCAGGGCAACAATGGCTTCCACTCAAGTGTTTCATGTGGTACCAGGGCAACAATGGCCTCAACTCAAGTGTGTCATGTGGTACCAGGGCTACAATGGCTTCCACTCAAGTGTTTCATGTGGTACCAGGGCAACAATGGCTTCCACTCAAATGTTTCATGTACCAGGGCAACAATGGCCTCCACTCAAGTGTTTCATGTACCAGGGCAACAATGGCCTCCACCCAAGTGTTTCATGTGGTACCAGGGCAACAATGGCCTCCACTCAAGTGTGTCATGTGGTACCAGGGCAACAATGGCCTCCACCCAAGTGTTTCATGTGGTACCAGGGCAACAATGGCCTCCACTCAAGTGTGTCATGTGGTAACAAAGGGCCTTAGACTAACTCATTGTTTCAGAGGGTACAAGTGTAACATTGGGAGTGAATAATCAAATCCAGTTCTACAACATGGTCAAGAGTACTCCAACTTCATCACTGCCCCTAAATTGACGTCTGGACAAAAGACAAACCAGTGAGCACCAATTCACATCACGTCACTGGGGAATCCAAATGCTCCGGATTCCCACCCTGGGCCACAACAAGGTAGTCAATGAACTTAAAATAGTGCATCATACTGGAGATCTTTAAACCCAACAAGGAAGTACAATGCAAGGAATACTGTTATGTACACAAGTGTTAATACCGGTAAACACTTTTATGCATCCCACATTTGTTATTCATTAAAAAGTAACAAGACCTGAAGAGCAGGATACAATAAGTTTAATACTGATAAGAGAAATGACTCTGCTCAAAGTTCAGATAAAGTTTGGGCAGGTCAGTGTGAAGGTCACCTCTGGGTGAGATCACAAATAGAAGACAAAAGTTTACAGACGGCCATGACAGTAATAAACCCAATATACAGTTATCTTGTCAATGTTCGCTTGATTCTGATGACACAACAAACATATTGGGTAGTTTAGGATCACAAGGATGCACAGTGAGTGAGTGAGTGAGTGAGTGAGTGAGTGAGTGAGTGAGTGAGTCTTTTACACTGCTTTTAGAATTATTTCAGCCTTTTCGTGGCACGGGACACCAAGACATTACTTGAGTGTGTGATTTGGGTTTTACACAGCTCCTAGCAATATTTCAGCCAAATCACAGTAAGAAACGCCCAGATCATATAATGGTCATATATAGTTCATACATTCATGGATAAAAGAATCATCAGAAAATATTGGCTTACCCCCCTGGTCCTAATACTGGTGCCACCCTACAGTGGTGCGGTATCGTCTCCCCACTTTTCCTCCTTGTGTGATAAGTTCCTTCCCAATACTGAATGTGAAGGAAAGCATGGAATACAACATAGAAAGTTACAAGTATATCCTTCATAATTTGATATCCTTGTTTGCCTTAAGCTTTACCTGTTTTGAGTTGAAAAACATTTATCAATAGTTCAATAAAAAAAATGATATGCTGGATTAAGTGACCTAATTTCCTTGTACATTACATTTAACTTTTATTTTTAATGTGAAGCTTACATGGTATACAGCTTTTCCATTGGACGAAAGGTCTGTCACATGACTTTGAAACTGAAGTTATTAAGTGTATGAACGACACATTTTGATGTGCATACATTTTTCATGAGATGGTATTCTTGGAATGACGTAAACACTGATTGACTACTTCCACATTCCTGGGGAAACTCCTGGGAATTCCCTAGCACGAATAAATACAGAAGCGTTGTTTCCTATCATTCAGACCCTTTAATCTTGAACTTAGCATTTTGGCAGACATTGCGATAAATCTAAGAGTTTAACTACATCCTAATGATGAAGAAACTCCAACCTATAGTAGCATCGACTAAATCCGTGTCTAGGCTGATGGTGACAGTATAAGACTATCTATGAATTAACCTTAGCATCTGTTTGACAAATCTTTACAATCATCTTTCAATGATCGACCAATTGATCAACGATGACTAACACTTGTAATTCCCACAGGTTTATAAACAACCTCGAACATCTCTCCCGTCACGTTTATCATGTCGGCCATTTCGATGTCGTGTGCTAGATGTTAATGTATTACAACATGCTGTCATTTTGACTGACTTACTGAAGTATTTCTTAACACACCCTGTTCATTCTAATGATGACAATATTTGAATATATTTGCTGTAAACAAACTACAAAAGATGTCACTGTGAGCATACATACGCTCATGTCACCTCTCCTAATAAGGAACTACTTCATTCTGCGATACAGCTGGTTGTTGTATGGCTGTCAGTGTAAACATGAAGTCGAAAGTACTAATTAAATTGTGTATAGATCTACTTCCTTAGAGGTAAAAAATAGTGACATAAAAAATGATAAGAACTGACTTTCACTTTGTGTGAGTTTATTGGAGTATGAATGATAGCCAAATTATATGAACGACGGAGCTTGCAACGACAATCATACAGTTTTGCCCTCAGTCGATGATGCCAAGTCCACACATATGGATCATCCTGAGATAAGAGAGTAAATATTAGGTACAGAAGCTCACCTTCCCCTTCTTCAGCTGCCCATTGATGGTTTCTTGCAGGTCAGGTTTATTTTTATCGGACCTTGGGAGTTCCCGTGCATCCTGGCCACACACCTCCTCGCTTGTGTAGCCCGTCAGGCGTTCGTACCCATGATTCACATACTGCGTGAGAGAAAGTTATACATTAATACACTCAGTCTCGGGGAAAAAGCATCGATCGGCGCAGGCAATTGACCATCACAGCAAGTTCGATAAGTAATTACAAGAACTCTATGTTTGTTTGTTATGTTATTATATAAGATAGCTATGGGATAAATCGCAGAGAGCAATGATGTATTAAGCGTGGTTTATTTTATGATAAAACATTGTTCTACCATGATGTCATTTCTGGAGATACGAACATGCACTCGCAACTTGATGACATCATAAATTGGACGTTGTTGTTTTTGAGAGGGAAGTGTCTAGTGAGTTGTTCCCCATAGATGTGACTGGACAGCACATATGAACGCAATGGCAGAACAATCGCATCCAAAAGTGGTAGAGATATGACTATCGGTATTGGGGGAAAAGGTGCAGATAATCAACGTGAAAATTGTGAGAATACCAAACTTAACCCCCCTGTACATAAAACAGAGTTGTCCGACATTGCCAAGGTCAGATCATATTCAGGGAGACATCCTTATTTAAATATGGGTACATGTTTTTAAAGCTTGTGTAATTTATTGACATCCTTAAAGAGCTGTACATAATGTTGATATCTCATATAAGAAATAAACGACTCATGGTCGTTGTTTATCATACAATAAAACACTGCAGGAAAAATAAACCACTCGGGGCTCGCACCTCATGGTTTATTCTCCCTGTATTGTTTTATTGTACGATAAACAATACCCACTCGTCGTTTATTTCCTAAATAAAGATTTGTATCATTACAAATAGTACATGAAGCAGTGTAGCACCACTTGTGTCAATGCCTCAGAATCTCAGATGCAAAGGGAAATGGACAACTCCACAAGTTGATGGTGCTGCAGAGCCAAGAACAGTATCTGACCTGAATTTCATTCTCTTCATTAGTAATCTCCACAGCATCAGACACATTGTCTAACGCTGTGAAGAGGGCGATGCAGGCCTTCAGTTTGATCTGGGAGCGAACCTCGCCATGCTCCAGTGACAGCAACTCGTTGATGCAGCTCCCAACATTTGTCTTCTCTATGTATCTCTGCAAGAAGTATATGTAATAAACATCAAGGTCTTACGCGTTGTCTTATTTCTCTATGTATCTCTGGAAGAAGTATACGTAATAAACATCAAGGTCTTACACGTTGTCTTATTTCTACCTCTGTCACAATGAAAGAGAGATGTAATTTTTGTATAAAACATGTTTTTTATTGATAGGGTTACACAAAGTGTTCCTACATTTAACACTATCATATACCACCAACATTGTACAAATTAAATCTACAACAGCACAGATGATCCGGTAGGAGCTCTTCAACAGAATTATCTGGTCAAGATAACTCGCCACTGAAATGAGTGTCTGCAGGTCATTGAACTGAGTAAGTCCTTCATGACTACAGTGCCTTTGATTGACATGTTCAGAACACTGACCTTTGAAAAGAAAATGGGCACCCTCCCCCCAACCCTTCCCCCCAGGTAATGGACCAATACATATTGCCATCAATAAAACAAGCCATTGAGTTGACTGCATCAGCACTATTGCTGAATCTACTACAGTTATTTCTACCACTGTGCACACTCCATTTTCTCAAAAGAATTATTATGATATTATTTTGCAACTTTTTTATAACATAAGTGGCCTCTCATGAAGAAAATTGGTGCTTAGTGAAGTCTGACTGGAATGGACTCATTATCTTCCAGTCTGCAATGTGGAATCATTTCCTACTCTGTGCCATGTGCCTCTGCAAGCATCTGTTAGCATCTCTATCTCAGGGCTAACACTATCTGGTAGCTGTGATAGGTGTCAGCTACTCCAAGCAGAGAGAAAACAGCATCTCCAGGGAACTGCCAAAATATGTTTGTTGTTATCTGAAATTTGGTACTTGTGATTCAGGCATTGAAATTGGACTTTGGGTTTTAAGTTTGGTGTTGCAATTACTTTGCTACTTATACTGATGGACAGAAATAAGGGAACAGGTTTTAAAGAATGCATTTGTTTTACATAGCCATATACATTTAGCCAGAACATGATCCCAGATTATACGGCAGTTTAGTGACATTCATGATTCTATAATTTTCCTCAGGGTTAGGTTCTGTTCAAATCTGTTGGATTCCAGGATAGTGAAGTGTCCCATGTTTGTCTTAAGAACCCACTTATGAGGACTGGGTGGTAATTTGTCACCCATGTGTCATCATGCCCCATCTTCCTGAGGCAAGGTTAACTGACTGTAGAAGTCCAGTTTCCACCCTTGCCGAACTAGGCTGGAATTTCCGGGTTCATTCGTACCGCCACCAGCGGCTATTATGAGTTATGTCCCTTCTATGTCCCTCCTATTGACCAATCAGATTCCACAACTCATATCACTTGCATTTGCTTTAAACAAAATGGTGTTGGCCATTCAAGACGATCTGATTGATAATCAAGATCTATATTGTAATAAAACGTGTCTTTCTTAAAAAAGTGCATCAAATCATGTGAGCACCTTGACTAAAAACATGAAAAGATTTGGAAAATATCTGTTGATGCTAAGTTGACGCAGAGACCAAATCTATTATAGGTCTCTTGTTGACGACACACATGCCTTTCAAATCCTGCAATTGACCAAAATCTTCACAGCAGTTTACGAACCGGATGTCAATTTCATTACTCGATTTTGATTGGACTATGCATAAACTCATAAGTCCTGCCAAAATGTAACTCCACAATTCCAACCTAGTTCGGCAAGGGTTGAAAGTGGACTTTTATAGTCAGTTAACTCCCTTGCCTTAGGAAGATGTGGTGCCCCAATAACGTGGATTGTTACTCATGCCAGGTACAGCAGGACTGCCTGGCCATCTTTACAGACTGCTGGGTAGATCTAGAATATTGCTGACTGTGGCATTGGTCAACATTCATTCATTCTTGTCTCAACATGAATACAGCTTAAAAATTCTTCTGCCATACTTGTATGTGTTTCCTAACTTTTGTCCATCAGTATATGTGGAAAGTTCGGATACTTGAAGTCTTGTTGGATTCTTAGATCTGTGGCTTATTATCTGTAGAGGATGTTACCATGACATGACCAAACCATGAATAGTGAAAAGGTTAGATTTTGTATAAATACCAGCCTAAAAATAAAACTGGTCCGATGGAAGGAGAAGCCTCGATAGTTGGATAGTGAAGAGGTTTTGAACACAACGGTGTCCCTGTTCGTTTCTAACAACTAGGACACTGTGTCCCAGATTAGAGCCCAAACATATATGTGGGGGTGCAGTGATTCAGCGGAGTGACTGCAGTGGCAGCTGGCGTGAGGCATTAGGAATTACTTACTCTGTTGAAACCTGATTTCAGTAGCTGTAATATGGAGGGTTCTTCTTTGTCTGTGGTGCTGGAAGTGAGACACAGATATATGTACTTCATGTATCTTAAACGACTTGTTCTGAACTGTCAGAAACAACAACAGTGAAACTTTTAATGTCCTCACCATTGGGGTATTCATTAACATCAGTTGGGTATACATTAACACTAGGGGGGTATACATTAACACCAGTAGGGTATTGTTAACACTAAGTGGGATATACATTAACACCATTGGGGTATTGTTAACATCAGTAGGGTATACATTAACACCAGTAGGGTATTGTAAACACTAAGTGGGGTATACATTAACACCATTGGATAATACATAAACACCATTGGGGTATACATTGACACCAGTGAGGTATTGTTAACACTAGTGGGGTATACATTAACATCATTGGGGTATACATTAACACCAGTGGGGTATACATCAACACCAGTGGGGTATACATTAACACCATTGGAGTATACATTAACACTAGTGGGGTATACATTAACATCATTGGGGTATACATTAACACTAGTGGGGTATACATTAACACCATTGGAGTATACATTAACACTAGTGGGGTATACATTAACACCATTGGGGTATACATTAACACCAGTGAGGTATTGTTAACACTAGTGGGGTATACATTAACATCATTGGGGTATACATTAACACCAGTGGGGTATACATCAACACCAGTGGGGTATACATTAACACCATTGGGGTATACATTAACACCAGTGAGATATACATTAACACCATTGGAGTATACATTAACATCATTGGGGTATACATTAACACCATTGGGGTATACATTAACATCAGAAGGGTATACATTAACACCAGAAGGGTATACATTAACACCAGTGAGGTATACATTAACACCATTGGAGTGTATATTAACACCAGTGGGGTGTACATTAACACCAGTGAGGTATACATTAACACCATTGGAGTGTATATTAACACCAGTGGGGTGTACATTAACACCAGTGAGGTATACATTAACACCATTGGAGTGTATATTAACACCAATGGGGTATACATTAACACCATTGGAGTATACATTAACACCAGTAGGGTATACATTAACACCAGTGAGGTATACATTGACACCAGTAGGGTATACATTAACACCATTGGAGTATACATTGACACCAGTAGGGTATACATTAACACCATTGGAGTATACATTGACACCAGTAGGGTATACATTAACACCAGTGAGGTATACATTGACACCAGTAGGGTATACATTAACACCATTGGAGTATACATTGACACCAGTAGGGTATACATTAACACCATTGGAGTATACATTGACACCAGTAGGGTATACATTAACACCAGTGAGGTATACATTGACACCAGTAGGGTATACATTAACACCATTGGAGTATACATTGACACCAGTAGGGTATACATTAACACCAGTGAGGTATACATTGACACCAGTAGGGTATACATTAACACCATTGGAGTATACATTAACACCAGTAGGGTATACATTAACACCAGTGAGGTATACATTGACACCAGTAGGGTATACATTAACACCATTGGAGTATACATTGACACCAGTAGGGTATACATTAACACCATTGGAGTATACATTAACATCATTGGAGTATACATTAACACCAGTAGGGTATACATTAACACCAGTGAGGTATACATTAACACCATTGGAGTATACATTAACATCATTGGAGTATACATTAACACCAGTAGGGTATACATTAACACCAGTGGGGTATACATTGACACCAGTGGGGTATACATTGACACCAGTAGGGTATACATTAACACCAGTGGGGTATACATTGACACCAGTAGGGTATACATTAACACCATTGGAGTATACATTGACACCAGTAGGGTATACATTAACACCATTGGAGTATACATTGACACCAGTCGGTGTTACATATAACAAATTTATGTCATCACAGCAATTTCATGTCTTTTGATCTATGTCTGTAACTGTAATATTCAATGTTTAAAAACATTTTCATTTCATGAATAAATTAATCAAACACAAATATAAACATGAAAGTGAGCTATTACTTGATCTGAAAACAGAAATATATCTATTTTGATAACCCTTAAATCCCAGTGTTTGTCAGTATTTTCACAACCCACCCCACAGATGCCAAAGTGCCAAAAATGTTTGTCTTTTGGAAAAACATGAACATTATCAGTGTTTTTATACTTAAATAACTGTCCACACGTCCATTTGTTTCAAAACCAACACACTGAACTAGTCCCAACATCCCCTGAGCCTGTCATGATATAATAGCGGCTCCCTTGATTGTTGGCCTCCATTTAAACAAAATATCAATACCAGTAAAGCAGTTCTTCCTTACCTTCCTGTATTATAGACATCTCTCTGTGTCATACAACAAAACTGCTCTGACATGTTTGAGGGTGACAGTGCAGCCTTGACAGGTTATTACTGACAATTACCGTATTCGACGTAATAAGCGCCTAGGGCGCTCTCAAAATTAGAAATAGGGGCTCTTGTTAGAATATAATTTTGGTGAAAGAGTTGAAAGATCGTAAAGTTTGTGGTTTATGCCGACAGCCTGAAATGATACAAAAGAAAAATCTGTGCGTATTATACACAACAGATATATTTTTCCAGAATTTAATTGCCCGTAATTAAGGGTGCACATAACACACGAGTGCATATTATACACAAATAAATAAGTCTTGTGTACATTGATCAATCAGAAGGTGCTAATTGGGATTGTTCACTAGCCAATAAATGTATTAGCAAATATCACCGTGGGCGCTATTAGAGCGGGGCACTTATTACGTCGAATATGGTATGTTCCCTTTCTTAACTCACAGACACTATCTTAGTTATGTACAGTTGCAGAACAAATCTGACATCCGGGTCTTTATATTGTCTGCATTTAACATCCATAAGCCTGGCAAACCTGACAGGTAGAATAAGGGTTGCATGGCAATAAAGTCAGAGCCAAATGACAGACAAGCCACTCCTTGATGACAGTAGGTCTCCCTGTCGTAAGCAATGGACCAAAACAAAATCAAACTTCTTACTTTCTGTCTTTTGAATTACACATGGACTTAATTCTATTCTGTTTCATTTCAGATCTAGTGGTTTCATGGACAGCATTGTGTGTCATCAAATATTTTTGCCTTTGGAAGGATAATGAGTTTCCAGTTCTCTCCTTACAACTAGCCAATATATCATACCATTGACTGGGTAAATATGATCTACAATGATAGCAATACTTCTATGGTCCAAGAGATTGTTCTATGATGAAAATCAAACCATTCATGATGCTTCAACTGCAAATAATATGTCGTGAATTTGGTCTTTTTATAATTATTGTCAGAAAGCCATGCCAAATATTAATTCTTTCTAATTCATTAAGTCAAGACATTTTTTTTAATATCAAGATATTGGTAGAACAAAATGAAAGGGAAATTTTTTTATCATCCACTGGATGTTTCAACCTAAATGATGACCTTTCAGTCAAATATATTTTTAATCAAATTGAGACATCTTATACATTTGTCATACTTATAGATACTAATGGCTTGATTTAACTGCCCCTTAATTACAAAATGACAAGAAAAAGACAACTAATAAAAATGTAGAGTATCAGATATTACCGACAAGATGACCTTTAAAGGAATAGAGATAAAGCTGTCTTGTTATGTGTAATTATAGGTAGAGTGAGTGAGTGAGTATGGTTTAACGCCGCTTTTAGCAATATTCCAGCAATATCACGGCGGGGGACACCAGAAATGGGCTTCACACATTGTACCAATGTCGGGAATCGAACCCGGTTCTTTGGCGTGACGAGAAAACGCTTTAACCACTAGGCTACCCGACCGCCCCATTTTAGGTAGAAGTGTTACCACATAGTACCAGGAATTAGTCTGGAGGTTACTTAGTGTAAGAGTGAATATTATCCTACCCTATTTTTATCCCGGGGATGAAATTCTCTTGTGTCAGGATGATTCTCCCTTGTGAATTTGAACCCATACCAGTGTGGCACTTAGGTAGGATACTATACTCCAAAGTAAAACTTCACCCGGAATAACATTTAGGTAGGATATGATCCTTGCTTACAGTAGCACTACAGATGCAGGCTGCAAGCATCAGCATCAGGGTTGGGTATTGAAGTAAACGAATTATGCAAACTTGTAAACAACCAGGATTCAGGAGACAAATGTTTTTGACTTGGATGAGGAAAAGACAGGAAGAGATTTCTTTGCCCATATACTTAAGCCTGATGCTAAAAACCGAGTGAAATCATTATATGAATGCTTTGACTACTTTTGTCTCCTCGCTTACACGAGTGAGGGAGTGAGTTGGTTTTAGCGCCGCTTTGAACAGTATTCCAGATCAGCTTAACGTATACTTACAGTTAGGCATGTCTTCTTAATGTGACCTCCCTCCCCCGTTATACTGAAGCTTATAATGGTATACTGGTATACTTACTGTCCTTTGGTGACTGCGACCAGGACTGTGTGCTCACTGGCTTTGGTGGCTCTTATAGACCTACAAGCATAAACAAATAGAAGGTAAGTTAAACAGAAACGTGGGTGCCTTGTGTCCATCAATAACTGCCAAGTAGACATGACAGTAGGTTGGGCAGAGGTGGATGGCTGTTTGAGGAACTCAAAGAAGCTAGAGTTCTGCTAGTAGAAGTTGGGGTCACTCCTACACTCTGGGTGGCAGTTTGATCATCAGATTTTCGTCTATATTCCACAGAGTCCATAACAGACCAACTGTGTTGTGTAACCTCGACCTTCATCTGTGACAGGCCAACTCTATTGTAACCTTGACCTTCATCTATAACACGCCAACTCTATTGTAACCTTGACCTTTCTCTATAACAGACCAACTGTGTTGTAACCTTGACCTTCATCTATAACAGGCCAATTCTATTGTAACCTTGACCTTTATCCATAACAGACCAACTGTGTTGTAACCTTGACCTTCATCTATAACACGCCAACTCTATTGTAACCTTGACCTTTATCCATAACAGACCAACTGTGTTGTAACCTTGACCTTCATCTATAACAGGCCAATTCTATTGTAACCTTGACCTTCATCTATAACATGCCAACTCTATTGTAACCTTGACCTTTATCCATAACAGACCAACTCTATTGTAACCTTGACCTTTATCAATAACAGACCAACTCTATTGTAACCTTGACCTTCATCTACAACAGGCCAACTCTATATTGTAACCTTGACCTTTATCCATAACAGGAAATGACAGCTATTTCAAGAAAGCCTCAGGTGCCATCCCAAACTCACTTTAAATATTCAGTGTTTTAGAAGTCACAGTTTTAGAATTTGTTGTTCCAATTTATTTGGATTTTCATCATGATTAAGATATGGTCATAAATACTGGCATTGATGTTCTTTATCAAAAATATTTGTTGACTTATTCAGCTGAGTAAGTGTAAAGTCTACATCCTATATGAAAGTATTCATCCCATATGTTACAAATGGATATTCTGTTAGACACAACGAGTGTTTTCGAGTGGAATCCGATTATATACCAATTAGTCCTTGACACACTCAGCATAAGATTTGTATTTGTACAAATATAAACCACAGAGTTCATTCAACTATTAATTCAATAAATACAACATATGTTGCAGGTTGCCATGACAATGGTAACAGAAGAACAGGGCTCCAGATAAAGGCTGTATCACTGTAGGTACGGATGAAAATATCCATGATATGATGTGGGATAATTTAGAAAACGTATCAGATACGCATCATAGACATTTCTAGACATATTTCTTTAAAATATTATTCTGATTTCAAGCAGTGTATTTTCTTGAATATAGTGCACACTTTTCCACAAAAAAACACAGATGAATAAAGGGGTGCGCATTATACTTGTTATAGTGAGTTTTGATGTTTTTTTCCCCAACACAAAGACATTACTGTGAGCATATAACAAACGAATATTAGAATATATTATTCCTGATAAAATAATAGTTTCAGGTACAAGTCTCAAGATCATTGCATCAAACTTCTTATATTATTGGGTAAATTTTGACTGAATCACTAGTAGATTGTGAGAAAACATGTGTACAGCTGATTGCTGTTTCTGGCTTAGTTTACGAGAAAATACACACGGTAATCTAAATATCTACATAGAAAACATTGCCTAGTAGGACTGGAATTACAATTTAAACGGTAAATCATCATGTTTAGTTGTGTTTAATCTCAACATTGAAATTTGTATAAACCAAGTTTGTTATTACCTGTTTGTTCACCGGACTTTAATGAAGGGATACATTGTAAATATTTCTGCTCATAATTCTCAACAAATTTTCCCTCAGGGGTTGCACATTATACAATAGACATACCGTATTCGACGTAATAAGCGCCCCGCTCTAATAAGCGCCCACGGCGATATTTGCTAATATATTGGCTAGTGAACAATCCCAATTAGCACCCCTACCGATTGATCAATGTACACAAGACCTATTTATTCGTGTATAATACGCACTCATGTGTAATATGCACCCTCAATTATGGGCAATTAAATTCTAGAAAAATATATCTGTCGTATATAAACATTTCAGGCTGTCAGCATAAACCACGAAATTTATCTTTCAACTCTGTTTTTTTCACCAAAATAATATTCTAATAAGAGCCCTATATTTGTAATTTTGAGAGCGCCCTGGGCGCTTAATACGTCGAATACGGTACATGTACAGCTAAAAAAAGTACAGTAAACTACGGTTATAACGAATACGCTTATAACGAACTACGGTTATAACGAACTTAAATTAGTGGTCCCTTTGAGTTCATTATAACTGTACTTTACTGTGTTTCCTTTTGTTTATTGGTTATTGACCTGTTTACACGAGAGTAGCAATGCTCTGGTGCATATCTAAAATGAAATACAAGATTAATCCATTACATTCCATTCAGTCCTTTTAGTGTACTCTTTAGTTTTGCCAGTACTCCTATATTGAAATAATGAGTACGTACTCCTGATGCTGAAACATTATATGGAGCCCTGGTGGAAAGTGTTGTCAGTACAGAGCCAAGCATCAGAGAAGATCATCAGCTACGGCCCTGTGGAGACTCTGGGAAGAAGAGGTTCCCAGTGTGTGTGGCAAAACCCAACACAGATGAGGATTGGGTGGCCACAGAATGTAACCTGACTTCATACCCCACTTCCGATCTTGTTGCCATGGTTTCCTTTGTTAAAAGTGTAAGAGTATTGACCGAAACATCTGTCAAACCCCACTTCCGATCTTGTTGCCATGGTTTCCTTTGTTAAAAGTGTAAGAGTATTGACCGATTTTCATCTGTCAGTAAAAAGTGTTGGTGTATCACAGATAAACGACAGGTGCACCAGGAGATACATTCCCTATTAAGGGAGCAATAGTTACTAAGTACAGCCCCAATCATGTATAAACAATATGCAGATTTAGCAGCAAGTGCATCACATATTACATGTGCAACACGTCCAAGATTACAAACCACATACTGGAGTATTGGAAACCAAGACGCAAAACAGCATTCACTCACACACACAATTAACTGTACATTTATTGTTATATATAAGAATCTACGCAATAAATCGCAAAGAACAATGAAGAACGAAGCGTGGTTTATTTCACGATGAAAAATTGTTCTATCAAGACGTCATTTAGGGTGACGTCATTTAGGGTGATTCGAACATGCGCTCGCAACTTGATGATGTTGTCAATTGGATGTGGTTGTTTTCGAGCGGGAAATGCCTAGTGAGTTGTTCCGCATAGATGTAACCGGACAGCGCAGATGAACGCAATGGCCGAATGGTCGCACCCAAAAGTAGGAGAGATATGACAATCAGTATTGGGAGAAAAGGTTCAGATAATTGACGTGAAGTTTGTGTGAATATAATGGGGGAAATACCAAAGTAAACCCCCCTGTTCATAAACTGGACTTGTCTGACATTGCCGCAGCTGGATCCTATTCAGAGATTCATCATTATTTAAATACGGGTAAATACTTTTAAAGCATCTACTTTTAATTACCATCCTTAAAGTGGCTGTACGTAATGTTAATGTCTCATATAAGAAATTTACGGCACGCGGGAGATGTTTATTGTACAATCAAACACTACAGGGAGAAAAAAAAAAGAGGGGCGCCAACTCCCACTTGTCGTCTATTTCTTAACTAGCATATCTAAGACGTTGTTTGGAGTTGCTTTCCTCTTTCCTTCGTTAAGCTATCATGCTGTGATATAACTAAAATACAGTGACTCTAAACCCAATTCATTCATTCTTTTACTATTTTGCAATTTTTTAGCCTTACAATCCACTTTTTTTAACATACACAGAAGAAACGCTGCTTCTATTTAATACTACACTAATGAAACAATGTCGTGGTGCTCATGGTAATGTGAGTGAACTTCAAATGAGTCAAGATCTTTGATGTTTTTGAGAAGCCTTTAAGAATTGGTATGGTGCTGACAGAACAAGGGTTAGAGCTGGGACGGGTAACTCGGGTACCGGGTTCGGGTGGGTACTGAGTAGGATCCGGGTACCCACAGGACTACCAGGACCCGTGGTTAGTTACGTGATACATTGTTTAATGACAAAAATTATCTGGAACTCTATGGTTACACTACAAGTCACTAATGTTCGCATTTCTTTCTGACTATGCACCCATTCCTTCTGATTTTTCATATGGTTGAATAAAGATATAACTTAATTCAACCTCAGTGTATGAATGACCAAATTGTTGAATACATGTATCTAAATACGTTTTGCCAGGGCTATGCTAAAAATGCTCCCAATGGACATTTTGAGACATCTGAGACCTACAGTGGGAACCCGGGTAGGCTCGGGTAATAGGGTGGTGGGTACCCGGGTAGTGAATTTGGACTCGTCCCAGCCCTACCAAGGATCATCATTGACCTGAATTTGGTCAATGGCAATAAGTATGTCTGACAGAGGTGTATATGAAGGTCGGATATGACTTACACTTGATATTAAGATGTCAACAACATCAGTGGCAACAATTGCTGTATAACCAGTGGCCTTTTTATCATTCACACATAGAAATAATAACAAAATCCTTTCTAAATTACATATCTATGAACCTGGTAGTTATCCCCCTGATATTATATGACAGACAACCTCAACACGCATACAATTTTATCAATTAATGTGAGCACTACTAGCGTATTTACGTCCAGCATTACCAGCAGTTTCATTACATGTGTGTACCCCCCATAGAGATGACATACAGGTAGCCTCTTTAACACTCCCTAGCTTCACTGAACATATAAGGTCTTAACAATCTAACCACGGCTGTGATTGAATCTACCCTTTTATAAAAGTAATAACACAAATGTTAACATTTTCCTTATAGAAATATGTCGTGTGAAGAAGCACTTCTGCCTGTGATGGCCTCCTTACAGGATCAAACAAAGATGGCGGATTACCCGGACACAGAACTGCTACTTGAAGAATAGATTAATATGTCTCATAACACCTGTTCCAATAATGAAAGTTTCTCTGTTCAAGCCTGGAATAGCACATAATCGACATTCTTAAGGATAGATATTTTACACTATTTCCTGAGAACTATCCATAATGATATTGCTTCTCATTTCAATCAATGACATCCAGCAATGTAAGTTCTGTTACTGTCTCTCTCTCAGCGTCTACTTTAGGGAGGTTTACCTTATGGCTGATTACTCTCTATATAGAAATTCATTTATTCAACGGTAACATCAGCGTTAGAGACTGCCCCTATCATTTGTCAGGGGTTAATCAATCAGGTGTAGAATCATCTGGTTGTATTAACATTTAATACTAGAACTGCTGTTTCGGCAAAGATGTTGAGGATCAGATGGTCAGAAACGTACTGGGCAAATGTGAAGATGTATCTCTCTATGACACCGATACTGATGTTGCATGTTACATAGTGCCAAGCAGTGCAGCTAAACTGCTTCTATTAACCTTGGACATACTTTAGGGGTGACTATATTTGTGTCTTTTGTCACAAAACAAGGGAAGATATTCCAACTTACATGTGAACAGCAAATTTTAGAAACCACTAAAGACACAGGTGTACAATATCAATTGTAAAGCGACCTTCACATGTGTTCAGCATTAACGGTAAAGTTACAGTGACACCAGGACCCACTTGCACAAAGCGATCTTAGCACTACAACTATTGTAAGCCTATGTTAAAGTATGGGAGTTACCATCATCTTAGCGCTAAGATTGCTTTATGCAAGTGGGCCCAGGTATTCAGCATTAACGGTAAAGTAACAGTGACATCAGTTGTTCAGCATTAACAGTAAAGTAACAGTGACACCAGGTGTTCAGCATTAACAGTAAAGTAACAGTGACACCAGGTGTTCAGCATTAACGGTAAAGTAACAGTGACACCAGGTGTTCAGCATTAACGGTAAAGTAACAGTGACACCAGGTGTTCAGCATTAACAGTAAAGTAACAGTGACATCAGGTGTTCAACATTAACAGTAAAGTAACAGTGACACCAGGTGTTCAGCATTAACGGTAAAGTAACAGTGACACCAGGTGTTCAGCATTAACGGTAAAGTAACAGTGACACCAGGTGTTCAGCATTAACGGTAAAGTAACAGTGACACCAGGTGTTCAGCATTAACAGTAAAGTAACAGTGACATCAGGTGTTCAGCATTAACAGTAAAGTAACAGTGAAACCAGGTGTTCAGCATTAACAGTAAAGTTACAGTGACATCAGTTGTTCAGCATTAACAGTAAAGTAACAGTGACACCAGGTGTTCAGCATACCCAAAGACGTTAAAAGATGTTGTTACCCTGTCTGGCGCTCGGCATAAAGGGGCTAAAACAAGGGTCAGAGTCAGTATACTGTGTTTGAGTGGGGTATTCATGTTAAACTGCAGCATGGTATCTCAGTGAGCTAGCACTAAAAATCGGCATCAGTCCGGACTAGTACAAGCAGCCACGCAAACACGTGCATGCACGTCGTTATATAAGTGCAATAATCTTGGACGCGACGTTAAACCCAATTTCACCTCACCTACAGTGACGACACAGCTGTACAACATCACCTGGCAAGTGACAGTGTTGACACCAGATGAGTCTCCTTGATATTACTGAATTAATTAAGTGTTTTTAATTGATCACTGTTGGATTCAAAAGAAGATAAAAATTTAAAATCCATATTCAGGTTAAAATGACTGTTCATAAAAGACGAGATATGATAGTTTTATTGTGAGGCTAACTTAGATTCAAACTCATTTAGAATAATACTCTATTGTTAATTGATGAATTTATGCAAAAACTGACTATAGTCTAATTATTGTTTAGGATCAGAAGCATACCAATATATGTTACAGTTATCAAATCAATTGCCATTAAATCTTCCCACATAGTAGCACTATAAATAGCCTCAATATTATTGTCGACATTATGTGTATTCAAAACCTGCATGATTATCCCAGTTTGGGAGAGGAATCCTGAAGATCGGTCAGCCAGCAGATCGGAATACCAATCAGGAGAGTATTGATTCCTGCGATACGATTGCTATCACGAAGTAGCAGAAAACTTTATATCATATCGATTTATTGCCATTCCTTCACAAAAACGATTGATTCTATAATATTCCCTGCTTGTCACAAACATGAAATCTTTTCTAATATATTGGGAAGAGCATCTCCATATAGAGAGCGAGCTAATTGTGTCACAGCGTTGGTTCAAGCGACATGTGGCTTACCAGTGCACTCATTGGTCAATACAAAGGGCTCACAGATCATTAGTGTATGGTAATAGTGAGATCCAGCATATCCGTGCATGTCTACAGAAAGTTCAGGGGTCAACCAGACAGAGAATATATTTTTCCTGTTCTTGAACATAAAATAACTAACATGTATCTTTCATAATTACAGACATATATTTTCCTTTACCACACAGATAACTTTATTTAATCATGTAGCGAAGTTTGGAACATTTTTTCCCCTTATCTCATAAGTACCATTATTTTTCTAATATCAGATAGCCTGGTACATAACATGTATTTTCCAATATCACATAGCCCGATAAGTAACATGGATTTCTAATATCATATAGCCCATTAAGTAACGTACATGTATTTTCCAATATCGCATAGCCCAGTAAGTAACATGTATTTCCAATATCACATAACCTGGTAAGTAACATGTATTTTCCAATAACACACAGCCTGGTATGTAACATGTATTTTCCAACATAGCCTGGTAAGTAACATGTATTTTCCAACATAGCCTGGTAAGTAACATGTATTTTTCAATATCACTTAGCCAGGTAAGTAACATGTATTTTCCAACATAGCCTGGTAAGTAACATGTATTTTCCAATATCACTTAGCCAGGTAAGTAACATGTATTTTCCAATATCACATAGCCAGGTAGGTAACATGTATTTTCCAATATCACATAGCCAGGTAAGTAACATGTATTTTCCAATATCACATAGCCTAGTATGTAACATAAAAACATCAAATATCAGTTTGCATAAAAATCAATGTACATCAAAAGACATGTTTTATTTTTCTTAAATAGATCTTAGTTGATATATTTTAACAATGTTATTACATAGCAGGCTCCAAGTGAAACCAACACAAAGTTATTTATCATTTCCATGGGGTCAATAGTCTTAATTACATGGATGGTGTTATCCATATCATTGTTGCCTTGCAAGGGCCCAGGATGGTAATGAGAATATAGTAGACAGCTTACCGGCAGAGCGCCTCCGCATCAAAGTGTTTAGTAGATCTGTGATCAATGACAACAAGGTCGTGGTGCTTATCAAGGAAACATTCCAGTGCTCCTTCTGGATTCCGAGAAATGTTACACTTATATCCAATCCTGTCAGCGGCACACCAGAAACCATCACTTTGTGCGTCTTCTTTCGCAAATACTAGTAATATCTGAAACAACAAAATCACATTCATAACAAATAACCTAAATAACACATTACTAGATTTTTTTATTTTACTTTATTTTACAGCATATGAAAATGATAAGCATATGAATGAATACACAAAGCCATTTAAAAATTGGTCAAATGCAACAAATGTTATATTTAACATATATATATAAGACGATCTGATTGGAATCATTCATATTTAACTAATCATATAAAATTTAGGATAACACTTTCTTAGTGAAGTACAGATTCCAGTACTCTTTTGGGTTGAATCCCATTTGTTGTCTCACTCTGGCAGTGTGGCCGGGTTCAAATCCCAGATGGCACCCAACCCCAAAAAGTACAAGAATCTGTACTTTACTAAGAAAGTGTTATCCTAAATTTTATAAGATTTGTTAAATACACGTATGAATGATTCTAATCAGATCGTCTTTGTTTATTCCACCCAGAAAATAATTAATGTGGATTGAAATGTTCTTATGTGAATTATGATTGAAGTTCGAGAAATATTCTGTGACTCATGAGGCACTGTCTTGTTTTGGGGCACTGGGGTAGCTGATTGGTTAACATATTTATTGGCTTATCATGCCAAAACCTGGGGTTCCATTCCCTAAATGGTGACAATATGTGGAACCCATTTCTGGTGCCCCCAGCCTATGTCCGGTATAATGCTAATATTGATGAAACTAATATTAATAATACTAATAATGGGCTATTTATGTTGTGCATATTTCCACACCACACAGGGGCATGCTCAAAGCACTATTATTACCCCGGTCACGGGATCATTCTGCACTCATGAATCATTCTCATCTCCCTGGGGAGTATACAACCCAAGCTGCCTGTTAGGTGCTAGAAGGCTAACAACCACATTGCCATCTCATCCTACCGGGTACCCATTCACTGCTGGGTGAACAGAGGCACATTTTGAACAAAGTCACTTGCCCAAAGAGATGCCACACGTGTTACATGTGCTTCAGTGTGGGGCAGGGCCGAAGCCCTAGAAACTCTCAGGAGCCAAGCTGACAAAAACGTGACACGGACACCCATCCAAGGACTCTCCACCTGACCACTTGACTTCACCTGTTTTGGGACATGTGACCTGTGACCTGTGCACAGAACCATGTGCCACCAGTTGCCTGATAATGTGAACTGACACAGGAGTAGCCATATATACACGACAACCCACCATAAACACACTTGACAGGTTCCATTGACATTCACACCAAAATAATACCTTTGTATCATTAAGAAATGAATAAAGTAAGAGCTCAAAGCAAAACGTGACACTAGGTGTTCACAAAACAGATGAGCATGTCTTGACCTAAACTGATCCTTAGTCTCTGAAATATATATAATTTTGATAGAAACAAGCAGCTACATTTAAAATGAAAAGGGGCCTCTGAGATGGGAGATGGGAGATGGGAGATGGGAGATTCAAAGACCAATAACATCTGCCGTGGGGCCACACATGCTGGTGTCAACAAGACATCCCATTCTACCACCATCAGATATAGGTTTAAGTAACAGGCATATTTGTTGGCCCTTGTGCTGCTGTCGTCACCACAAAAGTAACCACCACATTAGCACACACAAAGCAGTTACAAGGCTAAGACTCAGTGCTCACGACCTTCAAATTGAGAGAGGAAGATACTTTAACACTCCAACAGAAAAAAGACTATGTGCCTTCTGTGATTTCGATGAAACAGAAGATGAGGAACACTTCCTGTTGCGATGCCCTCTCTACAAAGATCTGAGAGGGGAACTAAATTCATCACCCGGCTTGCTATGAACCTACTATTCCTAAAAATACTATTAAATCCACCAGAGCCCTTCGCAAAAATTATATCTAATTTCATTCACAATATGTTCAGGCAAAGAAAATCTGCATCTCCTCCCTAACAATATAATCATAGCAATATTTGTATTCTGTTTTGTATGTCAATGTTTTAATTAGTCATGTTCATGTTTTGTACCCTGCCCCCTGTGGGTGGTTTGTACAATAAATATTCTTTTTCTTCTTCTTTTCTTCTTCTTCTTCTTCAAGAGTCCTTCTCCAGACCTCTCTTACCCTAATAGTATTTCCTTAACATGTGGATAATCTAGACTTGCTTCATTTAAGGCTACAGCATTACAATAAAAGCTGGGCGAAAAGGAACATAATGTTGTTCAGGGACTGTGAGACAGACTACTCGTGACCTACCAGTACCCTTTGAATGTCAAGGTCAAGGTTATAGTACAGTTGGCAATTTCGAATCCCCAACTTAAGCCCAAGAACTAATTCTCTCTCAAGTAATTAAAGGATGTTGCCACTTTCAAAGTGTAAGGTCACACTTTGATGTGGTAACGTCCTTTAATTGCTAGAGTTTAATTGGCAGGTGTATCCTGTTGGAGACAGAATGTAGTCAGAGAAAGTCTGTTATGCCCAATGTGTCTCTGCATGATAAAAAGCCAGCCTACCACTAGCCCACACTGTCTTTTATACTTAATACAAAACAGCTACCAGTATTTATTTTTTGGACTAACCCTATCCAAAATGTCGATATGACACCAAAGTTTAATCACACTTCTCCGAGTTGCAATCCCTTACAGTGCTTGAAGAAAAATATACAGTCACAACTTCAATACCAGAATCACAGACTTGATGTCTGTATCCATTAAAATCCATCTTCCCGAGGCAAGGGAGTTAACTGACTATAAAAGTCCAGTTTCCACACTTGCCGAACTAGGCTGGTATTATGGAGTTACAGTTTGGCTGGACACACAAATCCAATCAGAATCACATAACGAAATCGACATCTGGTTCAGAAACAACATGGATTTCAACGTGCAGATTTCAGTCGACTGCAGGATGTGTACTGTCAACTGGGCAGCGACAAACCAAGGTTCTCATATGATTTGATGCACTTCAGAAAGTAAGACCCATTCTGTTATAATATAGATCTTGATCATCGATCATATCGTCTTGATTGGGCACCGCCATTTTTTTAGAAGCAAATGCAAGTAATATCAGAGGTGGAATCGGATTGGACAATAGGAGGAACATAGAAGGGACATAACTCATAATGGCCAGTGGTGGCGCTACGATTGAGCATGGGAATTCCAGCTTAGTTCGGCAAGGGTGGAAACTGGACTTTTATTGTCAGTTAACTCTCTTGCCTCGGGAAAATGTTAAAATCCTCATAGATATAAAATGTATTTCAAGTAAGTTATCCATCAAGGAAGGCAATATGTCTCTCACAGGATAAACTTAAGGAGAAATCACACGTTCATATTTTCAAGTCATACTAATCAATAATAGCTACAGTTTAGTCTTAATTGTTTACTATGCAGGAACACTATTGTCAGTGCATACCAAGTGCTAACAATAGAATGCCTATGCTAGAAAGTGTCAGATCGTGTCAGAATGGCAGGGCTGTCATAATCAATACAAACTACATTATATTTCTTATTGATGCTAGGCAGAAAATGTTACGCATCAGCTGGTTTATTTGTTCAATGTAATGAATGTCACTTTAAACTCTGATTTTGACCAAACTGCTAATGGTTGAATGGGCTTATTTCTGGATTAAATCATCCGGGGAGAAACAGTTAAATCAGAGATCAAAATGGAGTCAAGGATTATTTTCAGATTAACCTGTCAAGCTAGCATTTGATGTCAAATATTGCAGAAGGGAACTAAACGGTTCTAAACTGCATGGCTTTTTCTGAAATATTATGTGACACGGAAAATTATATTTGCTCCTATAGTTTCATCAGCAACACTAGAACAGGAAGGCCCCTGAAATTTGTCCTTCAGTTTTGGGATGAGGCTTAGAAACGGACCATCATTCCAAAGCTAATACTTCTGTTCTGTGATAAACAAAAAGTCAGTATGAAAGCTGTGAGACAGTATGAAAACCAGACATGATTTTCGAGAGGGTCACTCCAAGAAACAACATACGTTTGGGAAGGCAGTCTTGCTACTATATTTGTACTAGAATACTCTAATTAAAACAAAAGTTCACTTTGATTTTACAAATCATTATTTTTAGGTATGCTTCTCTAGATCATCATTAGACCTTACAACTGTCTAACCCATGGTTACACTGCAAGGGAACATTGTGTTTTGTGGTTGTTATGCTGAACCTCCAAAACCTGGTAGCTCAGTACAGTAATCTGTTAAAACAGTTAAAACCCCCATCCAATTATAAAAGAGAAAAAAAAGTCATTTCTAATAAACAAGTCAACATTATGTTGTCGCCAATCGTATTCACTAACACCATCCAGATCATACAACATACATTTAGACTTACGTACAAGAGCATCACACTTGCCACAGGGGACATAATACAGACACTATTGTTGACATGATACAGACACTATTGTTGACATAATACAGGCACTATTGTTGACATAATACAGACACTATTGTTGACATAATACAGACACTATTGTTGACATGATACAGGCACTATTGTTGACATAATACAGACACTATTGTTGACATGATACAGGCACTGTTGTTGACATAATACAGACACTATTGTTGACATAATACAGACACTATTGTTGACATAATACAGACACTATTGCTGACATGATACAGGCACTATTGTTGACATAATACAGACACTATTGTTGACATAATACAGACACTATTGTTGACATGATACAGGCACTATTGTTGACATAATACAGACACTATTGTTGACATAATACAGACACTATTGTTGACATGATACAGGCACTATTGCTCAATGAACACAAACACCATCCTGTTTGTGTTAGTAGTGAGTGAGTGAGTGAGTGAGTGAGTAAGGTTTAACACCGCTTGTAGCAATATTCCAGCAATATCTCGACAGGGGACACCAGAAATGTTGAGTTAGTAAGAGGCAATGACCGTGACTTAGTTGAATGCATCTATATCAAAATGTTTAATGGTGGACATGAAGAGATTTCCTAATGTGATGCATCAATGACTAAAACTAGGCATATCCCAACTTTGATTTGTACTGTATGTTTCCATGATTTTTTAGGTGAACATTTGACTTGCCTTTGCATGTGTTTGTGACAGGTGCCACCAGTGGGGCAAGATACACTCACATTTTCACAACCACCTGGTATCTTCACAATTTGATTAACACTATTGTATTATGTCAACAATAGTGTCCCCTGAAAACCAAACTACATGAGATAGTCGGAATTGTACAACAGAACTGGTTTCTGCATAGATTTATGATAATGGAAATGGTTTTGTCGCTTTTATTGACCGCCTCCGTGGTCTAGTGGTAGAGCGTCCGCCCAGAGAGCGGAAGGTCTGGGGTTCGATCCCTGGCCGCATCATACCAAAAGACGTTAAAAGATGGTACTTGATGTTACCCTGTCTGGCGCTCAGTATTAAGGGGTTAAAGCAAGGACTGGTCGGCTCGGCGTCAGTATACTGTGTCTGAGTGGGGTATTCATGTTAAACTGCGGCATGGTATCTCAGTGGGCTAGCACAATAAATCGGCATCAGTCCGGTCTAGTACAAGCAGCCACACACACACACACACGTGCATGCATGTCGCTATATAAGTGCAATAATCTTGGACGCGACGTTAAACCCAGTTTAACCTAACCTAAGCTGCTTTTATTGTCCCCAGCTGGTAGAGTGCTCATTATATCAACCACTTCCTTCTGCTCACCATTTCCCTGTCGCTGTTATCGCTGAAATATTGCTGACTGTAGCAAAAGAAAAAAACTAACAAAATATACACTTTTGTTTAAGAGAAACCGTCCTGACCTTACACATGGAACCAATCTCCATCAGTACCTGGGATATTAACTCATTCTCACTACCTGTCTACAGAGGTTCTCTTCATGGGTGGTATTTGCAGGTGTATTGGAGCATTGCTCATGTTCAAATATTTCTCTGAAGGACATCCTTTGTCCCCTGGAATACTGTGTTTACCTGTGGGGAATAAACAAATTCGGATCCAAACTTGATTTTGAGTGCTGACTTTCTTTCCAGGGTTAATAGGTGCATTTCTAACACAGTTAGCATCTAATGACAGCTCATCTGATTTAGGTTTCCAGACAAGTTAAAAATGGTGCTCCAAAATAGTGATAAACCTCAGTGTAATTGCCACGATCTTGCTTAAAATAGACCCTCTATGAGAAAATTTAAGAAAATTAATGAAACGACACACCTGTTTCACAAGATAATTGGAAGGTGTCTGTGGATTTATTCCTTTAGAATGTATACTCAGATGCTGGAGTGTGGCAAGCCTATGAAAAATAGGGATGGATGCTGCCATGTTGAAACATGAGTTGGGATTTATCAGATGTTTGTTAATGGAGAGGACACATGGGAATGCCATTGTGGACAGACAGATGACCTTGACCTTGACCTTGTCTTTCATGGACCTGGAATCAAGCCAGATTTGCTCCTCTTCATTCATGGGCACTGCAGAAGACTGTAACTCCCATATGTAGGTCCAAACTACGTTATTTTTGTTGCTCAAGTCTAGATCCTGGGCTGTGATTATGGACAGAGCTTGGATTGGAGGCAAACCTCCAAATGTGTGCTGTCAGATGCAGTATTTGTTGTTTGTTTGTTGTTTAACGTCCCACTCAGCAATACTCCAGTTATATGATGGCAGTCTGTAAATAATCGAGTCTGGACCAGACAGTCCCGTGATTGACCCCATGGGCATTAATCTACGCATTTGGGATACGATGACATGTGTAGCAGGGCGTGGAGTCATTCCACAGATGACATCCTTACCTTGTCAGCTTGCTGACAGGGTTAACAACTTTGGTCATGTGGACAAGGCGTCCGACCTCTGATCAGAAGGTCCGTGGTTCTAATCCCATCACAGGACTCGGAAATTTTATGGCCGCTACATTGGCGCCCAACGTTGGGCTGAGTACGTTCATATTAAATTTGAGCAAAATAAGCCTCGGTACCCTACTATGCGGCCCGGGACGTGCCTTCTGTTGACAGGGGAGTATGTAGCAGGGCTTGGAGTCGTCCCACAGATGACATCCTTACCTTGTCAGCTTGCTGACGGGGTTAACCTCTTTGGTCATGTGGACAAGGCGTCCGATCTCGGATCAGAAGGTCTGTGGTTCGAATCTCATCACAGGACTCGGAAATTTTATGGCCACTACATATGCATCAACCAAGTCAGCGAGGCTGACCACCCAATCCCGTTAGTCGCCTCTTGCAATAAACATCGGTTGCGGAAGACCACAGATACAGTTTGTCCTCATACCCCAACGGATATTGATGTTACACATTGACCTACTCATCATAAAATACACTATGACATATGTCTGGTGAAAAGCCCAGTCACTTGCTCAGTTGGTGAATGTGTAAGCAAGGATTATATCCTACCTAAATATTATCCTGGGGGAAGTTTTACTCAAGAGTATAGTATCCTACCTTAGTGTGGGAAATCTGGGATAGGTTATGTCCAAAAATTGCAGGTACGGTACTGCCCAGTCACTTGCTCAGTTGGTGAATGTGTAAGCAAGGATTATTTCCTACCTAAATATTATCCTGGGGGAAGTTTTACTCAAGAGTATAGTATCCTACCTTAGTGTGGGAAATCTGGGATAGATTATGTCCAAAAATTGAGGGTACGGTACTGCCCAGTCACTTGCTCAGTTGGTGAATGTGTAAGCAAGGATTATTTCCTACCTAAATATTATCCTGGGGGAAGTTTTACTCAAGAGTATAGTATGCTACCTTAGTGTGGGAAATCTGGGATAGGTTATGTCCAAAAATTGCAGGTACGGTACTGCCCAGTCACTTGCTCAGTTGGTGAATGTGTAAGCAAGGATTATTTCCTACCTAAATATTATCCTGGGGGAAGTTTTACTCAAGAGTATAGTATGCTACCTTAGTGTGGGAAATCTGGGATAGGTTATGTCCAAAAATTGCAGGTACGGTACTGCCCAGTCACTTGCTCAGTTGGTGAATGTGTAAGCAAGGATTATTTCCTACCTAAATATTATCCTGGGGGAAGTTTTACTCAAGAGTATAGTATCCTACCTTAGTGTGGGAAATCTGGGATAGATTATGTCCAAAAATTGAGGGTACCGGTACTTCATCCCAGTGAAACATACCTAAGTGGAAATAGGAAAACATATCCTGGGATAATTTACACTAACTTGAACCAGTGTATATTATCCCATGACAGACTTCATTTGCACATGCATTGCATGCTGTCATGACATTCATGCTGTCAGCTGATCACATGACTTCAGGCGGTTTGACATTGACATTGTCAGTTGATTAGATCAACCATGGATGGAACAGAGTAAATATATGTTGAGAGGATTAAACACACTGGTATGGGTTCAAATTCACTAGGGAGAATCATCATGACACTAGAGAATTTCATCTCCGGGATAAAAAATAGGGTGGAATAATATTCACTCGTACATATGCTGGGTCAAGGCATATAGGTCAAGGCATATAGGTCAAAACCTTTTGTGTAACTGATGAGGGCACTGATTGAGATCCCTGGATGGCCACCAAAGGCTTGGAGATGAGTTTGATAGAGAGGGATCACTTTCTTCCCCTTCAGTTTCCTCCATTACTGTCCATGTATGTGTTTGGCTGCAACTGAATCTGTAGTGGCTTGTCCGCGATGTCTGTGCATCCGTCCTCATGTCACCCAGGTCAGCTTTGATAAATGGATGTCCAGTAAATGTTATCTGGTTTCTTCAATTACTTCATCTGAGGTAACCAAAAAGTACGCCTATTTTGCCACATGTGACAACATAATAGATCTGTTGGTCTATCAGGTGCTGTCACAGCAGCTTCTTAATAACAAATTATCTATCTGTTTTAGCATTTTAAGTTGAAAGTTTCTTCCAATTACAGCATAGTGGATATCACTGCCTGCCCCCTTGTCACATGCTTGGCCCTTCTTGACCAATGCCTGTCCCCCTTGGCCCCCTTGCCATATGTCCCCCCTTACAACATACCTTACCTCCCCTGCCCCATACCTGCCCACCTATCTGCCCCCTTGCCACATGCCCCCCCCCCCCCCCCCCCGGCCACAAACTCCTGCTCTCTCCCTCCATGCCACATGCCCGCCCTCCCCCTCCTTCCTCTTTGCCACATGCCACCCCCCCCTTTGCCACATGTCTACCTTCCCTGCCCATACCTGCCCCCCTTGCCACAAACCCCTGCTCTCTCCCTCCATGCCACATGCCTTGCCCCCTTGCCACATGCCCACCCTCCTCCTCCTTCCTTCTTGCCCCCCCTCCCCTCTTGCCATATGCCCGCCCTCCCCTTCCTTCCTCCTTGCCACATGCCACCCCCCCCCCCCCCCTTTGCAACATGTCTACCTTCCCTGCCCATACCTGCCCCCCTTGCCACAAACCCCTGCTCTCTCCCTCCATGCCACATGCCTTGCCCCCTTGCCACATGCCTGCCCTCCCCCTCCTTTCTCTTTGCCACATGCCCTCCCCCCCTTGCAACATGCCCACCCTCCTCCTCCTTCCTCTTTGCCACATCCTCCCCCTGCCCCCTTGCCATATACCCACCCTCATCCTCCTTGCAACATGCCTGCCCACTTGCCCATACCTGCTCCCCTTGCACCATGACTTGACTACAACAGCTACCTGACCTATCCACCTTTCATTGGTGGTCTGTAATCAATTTCCACCTATTTCGTCCCACAATTCATGTTTCTGGGATAGGGTGGCAAGTTACAAAAAAACACAACTCTGTGTACTGTTCTAAGCTTAAATTCAGTTTGACCGCAATTATTTGACAGGAACAGATGTAAATGTTCTAGTTCACATGGACTGGGCACCAGTTGTTCCATCCACAGGTTGGTCAGTGTGACACACTGTCTTGTTAACATGGGTCTGTTCTGACAGACCATCATCCATATACACTGGTCAGTGGGCAGAGTGATGAATGCCATCTCAAAGTGTGTTAAACCTTACAAGTCACTGATATCTTCACCCTAATACTGATTGAGTGCCGAGTTCCTCAACTGGGTTACTCACTACATATCAACTTTCACATAGATGCTAATTCTGTCGCCAGAGAGAGGATTGCAATCTTATTTTATTTTATTCTCAGTGATCTGTTCATGTTATCTTCACCCCTATTTTGTCTTTTGCTCCCAGTGGAATCTTTTTTGAGGGATCATCAAGACTGGTTATTTGCTGATATTGATGTTATATATTTAAAAAGATTTCCAACTTTTCAGGATGAACATCAAATAACATAATTACAAGATTTGATTGAAAATATTTTTTTCATCTTTTTTGCTTTATATCATTGCTCTTTTTGACTTCCTCGTGATTCAGTATCAGTATTTAAAATTCAACAAAATAATCACTTTCTTTTTTTCTTAAACTGTAGTATATTTGTCAAAGTCATCAAAAGTTAATCTTTATAGGCTTCTAGTTGTTGTTTGCACTGGGTTTAAATGTTGTAACTCCATTAAAGGTGCAAAATTCACATGAACAAGTAGAATGATCTAACATCCACCTGACCCATGAAGATCCGGGGTAAAATAGGTCTTCAGCAACCCATGCTTGCCATAAAAGGCGACTATGCTTGTCATAAGAAGTGACTTACGGGATCGGGCAGTCAGACTCGCTGACCTAGTTGATGCATGTCACCGTATCCCAATGGTGTGGATCAATGCTCATGATGTCAGTCACTGGATTGTCTGGTCCAGACTTTATGATTTTCTGACTGCCGTCATATAGCTGGAATATTGCTGAGTGCGGCGTTAAACAACAAACAAACAAACTATCCACCTACCATTTTTAACTGCACATTTTTCTAAAGAAGTAATGTGGTAAATCTTTTAACATGGACTGCTTAAGATCATATGAGATCATTTGTAGACATACATATATAAACATGATGCAGTGCAATGCATTCAGGAACCAGTCTAACAAGCACATGGCATACTCACTCCTGCTCAACACCAGGATATTGCTGCAAAAATAATGGGCAAATTTGCTCTGACCAAACAGTGAAGTTGTGTTGAGTGGCACAGATCAGTAAGTGATGTTGGGTGTTTTGAGCATTTAATTAAATCGAAATATCATACAAGACAAAACCTGTTCGGTTCCTACCACTGGCATCCTATTAAGCAGCGTATTTGCCTTAACAATTACATCTGAGATCACTGCACATTCTTCACAAAACCATTTCTTGTCTCAAATCTTATTTCAAACAGTAATTATTCCTTAGC
Source organism: Haliotis rufescens (assembly GCF_023055435.1). Lineage (NCBI taxonomy): Eukaryota > Metazoa > Mollusca > Gastropoda > Lepetellida > Haliotidae > Haliotis > Haliotis rufescens. Next base: position 18,254,747 of record NW_025963779.1, read on the forward strand.
ATTCTTCTTAACTACATTTTATGCCACTGAAAGTGATGATGATGATGATGATGATGATGATGATGATGATGATGATGATGACGATGATCAATTTAAAGAACTGACAATTTTTGTAGGTCGTTACATTAGGACCTCGTGTCTCCCTCAGATGTCAGTGATATGCATCCCTTTGCAATCATAAAACTGCCTTTCTCTAAAGGTCAAACAGGTTGGGTTTTCTATATCAGCTTTAATACATTTTTCCTCGCACAAAACCACACAATTTTTGACAAATTTTGTACAAATGAGAATTAAGATGCAGGTTTCAAAGAGTGGGAAGATAAAAGGGAAATAACTCATTTATTTCGGCCATCCAGCAGCAAAGGGAGAAGAAACACTCAACTCATTACATGGAATCTCAGGATGCATCTGAGCCTATTTGTTTCTAAAATGCAATAAAGTTGTTCTTTTCTAACCACCCACTTAAAGTAATCTGCACTTGTCAGTTTCAATCCCCTGCCCTAGTCTCCCCATGGTCACACGAATGACACAATCATTAGGTGGGACAGATGGAGTATGTAGAACAGGGGCAGCACCTATAGCTGTCTTAGACTATTCCCAAACCTTGGTGGATGAGACTGGTTCAACTAGGCTGTGTCACTGGAACAGTTTGCTTCTCTGAAATCGACAAGTCTCATTTGCAATCAGCTGTGATCAGGTTAGTACGGAAGCCTTTTAGGGCCATTTGTTTTTTTATTTTGTTCTTGAAATTTCAAGATACCAAGTTGTAATTTCAAGATACGAACTTGAAATTTCAAGATACTAACTTGAAATTTCAAGATGTTGTGTTGAAATTTCAAGAAACATACTAAGTTAAATAATAAGTTTAAATTTCAAGATACCAGTACCAAGTTTAAATTTCAACTAATAATCTTAAAATTTCAACTTTTATCTTGAAATTTCAAGAAAAAAAGACATGGCCCTAAAAGGTTTCCGTAGGTTAGAGCAAATCATCTGTGTGTAATTAGGAAAAGATGAAACTCACTACATTGTGATGTGAGCTACGCACATCCAGCTGAAGTTCCCACAGTGCTAGCACAAGATGATGTGTGTTTGGAGATATGCATGGTATCATTAAGGGTCTTGTCAGCAAAGCCTTGTACACCTTGATACGCTCACAATGTATAACATATGTATAGGTAATAAAGACCTGCACACATTTCTGGGAAAGATATGGTTTACGTTTTATCTTATATTGTTACAGTAGTATAGAACAGGTTCACGTCTTAGAAAATCACAGCCTCAACATGACTTTGAGCTCAAATGGTAAATCAGTATTTGATTTAATGATCGGTTTGGGGAATTGGAGAATGAAAGCCCACAGAAAACTGTCGTAACTAAGCTTGATGCCATGTTTTACTGAATACATTTCTTGTGAATCCAGTCTCCGGCTTGCGGTATAAAACCTGACATTGTACGCATAAAACCATTCATACCCCTCATCGATAGTGCTACAACTTGTAATTTTCTTAATAGCCACACAATTTGTCAAGAAAACCACAGCATTGTCAGTTACTTAAGGTAATACTCAGAGTGTAAAGTGAAGGTCAAACTTAAAAATTTCCCAAATCACACAGGCTAATATGCATATTAAACTTAAATATCTCAAGATACCCAATTAATTAGAAAACACATATTATATTTTTCATTTCACGGCCTGCTGCCCCTTTCTGAAAAGCAGCCAGTCTAAGAATTGAATAAAACATATTATCAGCATAGGTGAAAGTTACATTGAAATGGTTTGCTGCAGACATGTGCCTAATGTATATAGCCCTACCCAAGAAGGTCACCAAGCCTTGAAGGTGTGCACATCACACATGTGTCACCAAGCCTTGAAGGTGTGCACATCACACAAGTGTCTCACCAAGCCTTGAAGGTGTGCACATCACACAAGTGTCTCACCAAGCTTTGAAGGTGTGCACATCACACATGTGTCACCAAGCTTTGAAGGTGTGCACATCACAAAAGTGCCACCAAGCCTTGAAGGTGTGCACATTACACATGTGTCACCAAGCTTTGAAGGTGTGCACATCACACAAGTGTCACCAAGCTTTGAAGGTGTGCACATCACAAAAGCGCCACCAAGCTTTGAAGGTGTGCACATTACACATGTGTCACCAAGCTTTGAAGGTGTGCACATCACACAAGTGTCACCAAGCCGTGAAGGTGTGCACATCACACAAGTGTCTCACCAAGCCTTGAAGGTGTGCACATCACACAAGTGTCTCACCAGGCCTTGAAGGTGTGCACATTTCAAAAGTGTCTCACCAAGCCTTGAAGGTGTGCACATCACACAAGTGTCTCACCAAGCCTTGAAGGTGTGCACATCACACAAGTGTCTCACCAAGCCTTGAAGGTGTGCACATCACACAAGTGTCTAACCAAGCCTTGAAGGTGTGCACATCACACAAGTGTCTCACCAAGCCTTGAAGGTGTGCACATCTCACAAGTGTCTCACCAAGCCTTGAAGGTGTGCACATCACACAAGTGTCTCACCAAGCCTTGAAGATGTGCACATCACACAAGTGTCTCACCAAGCCTTGAAGATGTGCACATCACACAAGTGTCTCACCAAGCCTTGAAGGTGTGCACATTTCAAAAGTGTCTCACCAAGCCTTGAAGGTGTGCACATCACACAAGTGTCTCACCAAGCCTTGAAGGTGTGCACATCACACAAGTGTCTCACCAAGCCTTGAAGGTGTGCACATCACACAAGTGTCTCACCAAGCCTTGAAGGTGTGCACATCACACAAGTGTCTCACCAAGCCTTGAAGGTGTGCACATCACACAAGTGTCTCACCAAGCCTTGAAGGTGTGCACATTTCAAAAGTGTCTCACCAAGCCTTGAAGGTGTGCACATCACACAAGTGTCTCACCAAGCTTTGAAGGTGTGTACATCACACAAGTGTCTCACCAAGCTTTGAAGGTGTGCACATCACACAAGTGTCACCAAGCTTTGAAGGTGTGCACATCACAAAAGCGCCACCAAGCTTTGAAGGTGTGCACATTACACATGTGTCACCAAGCTTTGAAGGTGTGCACATCACACAAGTGTCACCAAGCCGTGAAGGTGTGCACATCACACAAGTGTCTCACCAAGCCTTGAAGGTGTGCACATCACACAAGTGTCTCACCAGGCCTTGAAGGTGTGCACATTTCAAAAGTGTCTCACCAAGCCTTGAAGGTGTGCACATCACACAAGTGTCTCACCAAGCCTTGAAGGTGTGCACATCACACAAGTGTCTCACCAAGCCTTGAAGGTGTGCACATCACACAAGTGTCTAACCAAGCCTTGAAGGTGTGCACATCACACAAGTGTCTCACCAAGCCTTGAAGGTGTGCACATCTCACAAGTGTCTCACCAAGCCTTGAAGGTGTGCACATCACACAAGTGTCTCACCAAGCCTTGAAGATGTGCACATCACACAAGTGTCTCACCAAGCCTTGAAGATGTGCACATCACACAAGTGTCTCACCAAGCCTTGAAGGTGTGCACATTTCAAAAGTGTCTCACCAAGCCTTGAAGGTGTGCACATCACACAAGTGTCTCACCAAGCCTTGAAGGTGTGCACATCACACAAGTGTCTCACCAAGCCTTGAAGGTGTGCACATCACACAAGTGTCTCACCAAGCCTTGAAGGTGTGCACATCACACAAGTGTCTCACCAAGCCTTGAAGGTGTGCACATCACACAAGTGTCTCACCAAGCCTTGAAGGTGTGCACATTTCAAAAGTGTCTCACCAAGCCTTGAAGGTGTGCACATCACACAAGTGTCTCACCAAGCTTTGAAGGTGTGTACATCACACAAGTGTCTCACCAAGCCTTGAAGGTGTGCACATCACACAAGTGTCTCACCAAGCCTTGAAGGTGTGCACATCACACAAGTGTCTCACCAAGCCTTGAAGGTGTGCACATCACACAAGTGTCTCACCAAGCCTTGAAGGTGTGCACATCACACAAGTGTCTCACCAAGCCTTGAAGGTGTGCACATCACACATGTGTCACCAAGCCTTGAAGGTGTGCACATCACACAAGTCTCACCAAGCCTTGAAGGTGTGCACATCACACATGTGTCACCAAGCCTTGAAGGTGTGCACATCACACAAGTCTCACCAAGCCTTGAAGGTGTGCACATCACACATGTGTCACCAAGCTTTGAAGGTGTGCACATCACACAAGTGTCACCAAGCCTTGAAGGTGTGCACATCACACAAGTGTCTCACCAAGCCTTGAAGGTGTGCACATCACACAAGTGTCTCACCAAGCTTTGAAGGTGTGCACATCACACAAGTGTCTCACCAAGCTTTGAAGGTGTGCACATCACAAAAGTGCCACCAAGCTTTGAAGGTGTGCACATTACACATGTGTCACCAAGCTTTGAAGGTGTACACATCACACAAGTGTCACCAAGCTTTGAAGGTGTGCACATCACAAAAGCGCCACCAAGCTTTGAAGGTGTGCACATTACACATGTGTCACCAAGCTTTGAAGGTGTGCACATCAGACAAGTGTCACCAAGCTTTGAAGGTGTGCACATCACACAAGTGTCTCACCAGGCCTTGAAGGTGTGCACATTTCAAAAGTGTCTCACCAAGCCTTGAAGGTGTGCACATCACACAAGTGTCTCACCAAGCCTTGAAGATGTGCACATCACACAAGTGTCTCACCAAGCCTTGAAGGTGTGCACATTTCAAAAGTGTCTCACCAAGCCTTGAAGGTGTGCACATCACACAAGTGTCTCACCAAGCCTTGAAGATGTGCACATCACACAAGTGTCTCACCAAGCCTTGAAGGTGTGCACATTTCAAAAGTGTCTCACCAAGCCTTGAAGGTGTGCACATCACACAAGTGTCTCACCAAGCCTTGAAGGTGTGCACATCACACAAGTGTCTCACCAAGCCTTGAAGGTGTGCACATTTCAAAAGTGTCTCACCAAGCCTTGAAGGTGTGCACATCACACAAGTGTCTCACCAAGCCTTGAAGGTGTGTACATCACACAAGTGTCTCACCAAGCCTTGAAGGTGTGCACATCACACAAGTGTCTCACCAAGCTTTGAAGGTGTGCACATCACACAAGTGTCTCACCAAGCCTTGAAGGTGTGCACATCACACAAGTGTCTCACCAAGCCTTGAAGGTGTGCACATCACACAAGTGTCTCACCAAGCCTTGAAGGTGTGCACATCTCACAAGTGTCTCACCAAGCCTTGAAGGTGTGCACATCACACAAATGTCTCAGCAAGCCTTGAAGGTGTGCACATCACACAAGTGTCTCACCAAGCCTTGAAGGTGTGCACATCACACAAGTGTCTCACCAGGCCTTGAAGGTGTGCACATTTCAAAAGTGTCTCACCAAGCCTTGAAGGTGTGCACATCACACAAGTGTCTCACCAAGCCTTGAAGGTGTGCACATCACACAAGTGTCTCACCAAGCCTTGAAGGTGTGCACATCACACAAGTGTCTAACCAAGCCTTGAAGGTGTGCACATCACACAAGTGTCTCACCAAGCCTTGAAGGTGTGCACATCTCACAAGTGTCTCACCAAGCCTTGAAGGTGTGCACATCACACAAGTGTCTCACCAAGCCTTGAAGATGTGCACATCACACAAGTGTCTCACCAAGCCTTGAAGATGTGCACATCACACAATTGTCTCACCAAGCCTTGAAGGTGTGCACATTTCAAAAGTGTCTCACCAAGCCTTGAAGGTGTGCACATCACACAAGTGTCTCACCAAGCCTTGAAGGTGTGCACATCACACAAGTGTCTCACCAAGCCTTGAAGGTGTGCACATCACACAAGTGTCTCACCAAGCCTTGAAGGTGTGCACATCACACAAGTGTCTCACCAAGCCTTGAAGGTGTGCACATCTCACAAGTGTCTCACCAAGCCTTGAAGGTGTGCACATCACACAAGTGTCTCACCAAGCCTTGAAGATGTGCACATCACACAAGTGTCTCACCAAGCCTTGAAGGTGTGCACATTTCAAAAGTGTCTCACCAAGCCTTGAAGGTGTGCACATCACACAAGTGTCTCACCAAGCCTTGAAGATGTGCACATCACACAAGTGTCTCACCAAGCTTTGAAGGTGTGCACATCACACAAGTGTCTCACCAAGCTTTGAAGGTGTGCACATCACAAAAGTGCCACCAAGCTTTGAAGGTGTGCACATTACACATGTGTCACCAAGCTTTGAAGGTGTACACATCACACAAGTGTCACCAAGCTTTGAAGGTGTGCACATCACAAAAGCGCCACCAAGCTTTGAAGGTGTGCACATTACACATGTGTCACCAAGCTTTGAAGGTGTGCACATCAGACAAGTGTCACCAAGCTTTGAAGGTGTGCACATCACACAAGTGTCTCACCAGGCCTTGAAGGTGTGCACATTTCAAAAGTGTCTCACCAAGCCTTGAAGGTGTGCACATCACACAAGTGTCTCACCAAGCCTTGAAGATGTGCACATCACACAAGTGTCTCACCAAGCCTTGAAGGTGTGCACATTTCAAAAGTGTCTCACCAAGCCTTGAAGGTGTGCACATCACACAAGTGTCTCACCAAGCCTTGAAGATGTGCACATCACACAAGTGTCTCACCAAGCCTTGAAGGTGTGCACATTTCAAAAGTGTCTCACCAAGCCTTGAAGGTGTGCACATCACACAAGTGTCTCACCAAGCCTTGAAGGTGTGCACATCACACAAGTGTCTCACCAAGCCTTGAAGGTGTGCACATTTCAAAAGTGTCTCACCAAGCCTTGAAGGTGTGCACATCACACAAGTGTCTCACCAAGCCTTGAAGGTGTGTACATCACACAAGTGTCTCACCAAGCCTTGAAGGTGTGCACATCACACAAGTGTCTCACCAAGCTTTGAAGGTGTGCACATCACACAAGTGTCTCACCAAGCCTTGAAGGTGTGCACATCACACAAGTGTCTCACCAAGCCTTGAAGGTGTGCATATCACACAAGTGTCTCACCAAGCCTTGAAGGTGTGCACATCTCACAAGTGTCTCACCAAGCCTTGAAGGTGTGCACATCACACAAATGTCTCAGCAAGCCTTGAAGGTGTGCACATCACACAAGTGTCTCACCAAGCCTTGAAGGTGTGCACATCACACAAGTGTCTCACCAGGCCTTGAAGGTGTGCACATTTCAAAAGTGTCTCACCAAGCCTTGAAGGTGTGCACATCACACAAGTGTCTCACCAAGCCTTGAAGGTGTGCACATCACACAAGTGTCTCACCAAGCCTTGAAGGTGTGCACATCACACAAGTGTCTCACCAAGCCTTGAAGGTGTGCACATCACACAAGTGTCTCACCAAGCCTTGAAGGTGTGCACATCTCACAAGTGTCTCACCAAGCCTTGAAGGTGTGCACATCACACAAGTGTCTCACCAAGCCTTGAAGATGTGCACATCACACAAGTGTCTCACCAAGCCTTGAAGATGTGCACATCACACAATTGTCTCACCAAGCCTTGAAGGTGTGCACATTTCAAAAGTGTCTCACCAAGCCTTGAAGGTGTGCACATCACACAAGTGTCTCACCAAGCCTTGAAGGTGTGCACATCACACAAGTGTCTCACCAAGCCTTGAAGGTGTGCACATCACACAAGTGTCTCACCAAGCCTTGAAGGTGTGCACATCACACAAGTGTCTCACCAAGCCTTGAAGGTGTGCACATCTCACAAGTGTCTCACCAAGCCTTGAAGGTGTGCACATCACACAAGTGTCTCACCAAGCCTTGAAGATGTGCACATCACACAAGTGTCTCACCAAGCCTTGAAGGTGTGCACATTTCAAAAGTGTCTCACCAAGCCTTGAAGGTGTGCACATCACACAAGTGTCTCACCAAGCCTTGAAGATGTGCACATCACACAAGTGTCTCACCAAGCCTTGAAGGTGTGCACATTTCAAAAGTGTCTCACCAAGCCTTGAAGGTGTGCACATCACACAAGTGTCTCACCAAGCCTTGAAGGTGTGCACATCACACAAGTGTCTCACCAAGCCTTGAAGGTGTGCACATTTCAAAAGTGTCTCACCAAGCCTTGAAGGTGTTCACATCACACAAGTGTCTCACCAAGCCTTGAAGGTGTGTACATCACACAAGTGTCTCACCAAGCCTTGAAGGTGTGCACATCACACAAGTGTCTCACCAAGCCTTGAAGGTGTGCACATCACACAAGTGTCTCACCAAGCCTTGAAGGTGTGCACATCACACAAGTGTCTCACCAAGCCTTGAAGGTGTGCACATCACACAAGTGTCTCACCAAGCCTTGAAGGTGTGCACATCACACATGTGTCACCAAGCCTTGAAGGTGTGCACATCACACAAGTCTCACCAAGCCTTGAAGGTGTGCACATCACACAAGTCTCACCAAGCCTTGAAGGTGTGCACATCACACATGTGTCACCAAGCTTTGAAGGTGTGCATATCACACATGTGTCACCAAGCCTTGAAGGTGTGCACATCACACAAGTGTCTCACCAAGCCTTGAAGGTGTGTTCATCACACAAGTGTCTCACCAAGCTTTGAAGGTGTGCACATCACACATGTGTCACCAAGCTTTGAAGGTGTGCACATCACACAAGTGTCTCACCAAGCTTTGAAGGTGTGCACATCACACAAGTGTCTCACCAAGCTTTGAAGGTGTGCACATCACAAAAGTGCCACCAAGCTTTGAAGGTGTGCACATTACACATGTGTCACCAAGCTTTGAAGGTGTGCACATCACACAAGTGTCACCAAGCTTTGAAGGTGTGCACATCACAAAAGCGCCACCAAGCTTTGAAGGTGTGCACATTACACATGTGTCACCAAGCTTTGAAGGTGTGCACATCAGACAAGTGTCACCAAGCCGTGAAGGTGTGCACATCACACAAGTGTCTCACCAAGCCTTGAAGGTGTGCACATCACACAAGTGTCTCACCAAGCCTTGAAGATGTGCACATCACACAAGTGTCTCACCAAGCCTTGAAGGTGTGCACATTTCAAAAGTGTCTCACCAAGCCTTGAAGGTGTGCACATCACACAAGTGTCTCACCAAGCCTTGAAGATGTGCACATCACACAAGTGTCTCACCAAGCCTTGAAGGTGTGCACATTTCAAAAGTGTCTCACCAAGCCTTGAAGGTGTGCACATCACACAAGTGTCTCACCAAGCCTTGAAGATGTGCACATCACACAAGTGTCTCACCAAGCCTTGAAGGTGTGCACATTTCAAAAGTGTCTCACCAAGCCTTGAAGGTGTGCACATCACACAAGTGTCTCACCAAGCCTTGAAGGTGTGTACATCACACAAGTGTCTCACCAAGCCTTGAAGGTGTGCACATCACACAAGTGTCTCACCAAGCCTTGAAGGTGTGCACATCACACAAGTGTCTCACCAAGCCTTGAAGGTGTGCACATCACACAAGTGTCTCACCAAGCCTTGAAGGTGTGCACATCACACAAGTGTCTCACCAAGCCTTGAAGGTGTGCACATCACACAAGTGTCTCACCAAGCCTTGAAGGTGTGCACATCACACAAATGTCTCAGCAAGCCTTGAAGGTGTGCACATCACACAAGTGTCTCACCAAGCCTTGAAGGTGTGCACATCACACAAGTGTCTCACAAGGCCTTGAAGGTGTGCACATTTCAAAAGTGTCTAACCAAGCCTTGAAGGTGTGCACATCACACAAGTGTCTCACCAAGCTTTGAAGGTGTGCACATTTCAAAAGTGTCTCACCAAGCCTTGAAGGTGTGCACATCACACAAGAGTCTCACCAAGCCTTAAAGGTGTGCACATCACACATGTGTCTCACAAAGCCTTGAAGGTGTGCACATCACACAAGTGTCTCACCAAGCCTTGAAGGTGTGCACATCACACAAGTGTCTCACAAGGCCTTGAAGGTGTGCACATTTCAAAAGTGTCTCACCAAGCCTTGAAGGTGTGCACATCACACAAGTGTCTCACCAGGCCTTGAAGGTGTGCACATTTCAAAAGTGTCTCACCAAGCCTTGAAGGTGTGCACATTTCAAAAGTGTCTCACCAAGCCTTGAAGGTGTGCACATTTCAAAAGTGTCTCACCAGGCCTTGAAGGTGTGCACATCACACAAGTGTCTCAGCAAGCCTTGAAGGTGTGCACATCACACAAGTGTCTCAGCAAGCCTTGAAGGTGTGCACATCACACAAGTGTCTCACCAAGCCTTGAAGGTGTGCACATCACACAAGTGTCTCACCAAGCCTTGAAGGTGTGCACATCACACAAGTGTCTCACCAAGCCTTGAAGGTGTGCACATCACACAAGTGTCTCACCAAGCCTTGAAGGTGTGCACATTTCAAAAGTGTCTCACCAAGCCTTGAAGGTGTGCACATCACACAAGTGTCTCACCAAGCCTTGAAGGTGTGCACATTTCAAAAGTGTCTCACCAGGCCTTGAAGGTGTGCACATCACACAAGTGTCTCAGCAAGCCTTGAAGGTGTGCACATCACACAAGTGTCTCACCAAGCCTTGAAGGTGTGCACATCACACAAGTGTCTCACCAAGCCTTGAAGGTGTGCACATTTCAAAAGTGTCTCACCAAGCCTTGAAGGTGTGCACATCACACATGTGTCAGCAAGCCTTGAAGGTGTGCACATCACACAAGTGTCTCACCAAGCCTTGAAGGTGTGCACATCACACAAATGTCTCACCAAGCTTTGAAGCCTTGTCATACGACCATTATAAAATATTGATCTCAGCGTATCTGTTCCAAGTGATATAAGATGCAGCTCAACTAATCATACTTGTGGGACATTCAGTGGAAGCAGGCAAACTGGGGAGGGAGAGAAGCTGAGAAGTATCATTGTGTTTGAGCTGAAGGGGTGTTCAAATTTGTGGCTCTTATGAGGTACAGCTTGCTGACTATAAGTGGAATACAATCTTTAAATGCACTTGTAATTTCAGGGTGTAGCATGTGCACCCTCCATCTGCATTTAGATCACCCGTTTTCCCCTTATTCACAATCACTAGACACCCCTACCCCTACCCCTGCCCTACTCGACCACCCTGATGGTCACGCCCACTCTACGTCAGTTTATCAGCACTACCAATAGTCAGCGTAACTTTAAAACAAACCATTCCCCCCTACTGCGAAACAGTCTTTCAACATGTTAACTCCCAAAATTGTTTTCAAATATTGTTTCTATTTTGGTAAACAGACTCTTATATGGATGCTTCTTTTATCTATTTCTGTTAACAGACTTGGCTTATGCTTGTGAACTTTTTGCACTCAGCCAAAAGCTTGGCCTAATTTAGCCAAGAGTGAAGACTTGTTTATGCATCTGGAAACGCAGTATAATTTATTACATAACTACATAATGAGGTACACTTGGCTCACTACCTGTGTGTATAAGACCATCAAAGACGATGTCCCTCATTCTCTATGTGGCTTTATATATTGATGAAGAAGAAGTTATATTCCTGTTGTTGAAAGAATAATGCTTTGTGAGAATAAGTTACTCTAAGGCAGGAATTAGGATACGACCTCGAAGCTCGCCACATTGTCGGCGTATCTGATGAATCCTGCCAGCAATATCCATGTCAGAAAACAAACTAGGAACTAGAAGAGTTATGTCAAATATTCCAAGGTAACACTCTGTCTGTTTAGAGATGAAACTCGTAGACAAGCACCTTCATTTGATAATGACAAGTAAAGGTTGTTTCAACACAAAGACCCCCTCAATCTGAAGTCCTTGGATAAGGAATCAAGCCAGGCACCTGGGAGTGTATTTATCCCCATCACTACAGTGGATAGCTGTACTGCTTCACAGGGTAGCATCACAGTGTATTTTGATGCTTAGAATCAGTAAAATACTTGTCTCTCCTATCAACTCATCCAATGGTGAGTTAAGGGTGTCTGCTGGTTTGTATCAAGAGTATTTAACCTTTCTTAAATAGGTATTATTAAAGTCATAAAACTAGCTGGCCAAATGAAACAAGAAAGGTTTGTGTACTTGCCATTGTGCTTGGTGTACTTGTTTACAACCATTCCATCTTCCAGAGGCAAGGGAGTTAACTGACTGTAAAAGTCCAGTTTCCACCAGTGCCGAACTAGGATGGACTTTCTGGACTTGATCATAGGGCCACCTGTGGCTATTGTGAGTTATGTCCCTTCTATGTTCCTCCTATTGACCAATCAGATTCCACATCTCATATCACTTGCATTTGTTTCAAACAAAATCGTGTCGCCCAGTCTGATCAATAATCAAGATCTATTTTGTCATAAAACGGGTCTTACTTCGCAAATTGCATCTGTTCACATACGCACCTTGATCAAAAAACATGAAACAATTGGGAAAATATCTGTTGACACTAAGTTGTCGGTACACATGCTTAACAAATCTTGCAATTGACCAAAATCTGCACAGCAGTTTACGAACCGGATGTCAATTTCGTTACACGATTTTGATTGGATTATGCATAGACTCATTAGTCCAGCCAAAATATAACTCCATAATCGCAGCCTAGTTCGGCAAGGTTGGAAACTGGACTTTCATAATCAGTTAACTCCCTTGCCTCAGGAAGATGGTCAGATTCACACTTTCCTGTAGAGGCACATAGGGAAATCATTACAGGTTTACAGTTTTGCATCATAATCTCTTTATGTTAGTGTGTTATCTCCCCCTGTTCCTAAGGTGGCTCCACATTCTACTGACACTGTACTATGACAACAAGGTGATACTACATCTGCCTCAAAGGTTAAAGACTGTTGTCACACAGCTACTATTTACCCTCGCCATGAGCAATGTATGACATGCCATGAATGAATTCCCTTTTTGTTCAACAACCCCCTATATCATATAACTGTAGGTTTCTCAGTGGGGCCAACAGACAAAAACAGCATCCATTGGAGTGTGTTCCAGAAAAATATGCATCTAAAATAGGTTAGGTAGGTACTACCTTCAGTGTTTTCCAACACAGCATTGCCCTTGTCTATTGGCGTTTGAGTCAGAATTGACTATCAGGGATCTAGACAAAGTACTGGGATAATTCTCATCATTAATATTGAAATGATTGTCTAAAATACCAAAATCAGTGTATGAAGCTATCAGGGATATAGTTGAGATTTTTTACACGTGTAAGCAACATCTTGGGAATAAACTTGACTTACATTGTTTGGGATAAACACTATGTATTTAGCTTGCTAAGGCTCCCTAAATACAATGTTTCTTCCTAATACAGGATATTTACCATCCCAAACCAAACTTGTACGATAGCCTATATGATGCTCAAAGCATTGCTTCATGAGAACTCTCCCAAACACCTCGACAGTGAGCACCTGCACATCCCAGCAGGCATCACTGTGTTAAATAGTGTTAAGTGTGTTAAATAGTGTTAAGTGTGTTAAATAGTGTTAAGTGTGTTAAATAGTGTTAAGTGTGTTAAATAGTGTTAAGTGTGTTAAATAGTGTTAAGTGTGTTAAATAGTGTTAAGACGACTCCTGCTGGGAAGATGTCATCATACGTTACACGTCAATTTGATGAAGTGCAAGATGACATGGTTCCATCATTTCCTCCGACAGTTCCATAATGGGTGATTGAGGAGATTATTTAGCAACAATAGCAAGGAAGGTTAACACAATAACTGGACATTATAGAATGGGTTTAAGTGGAGTCAAACGAGAATGTTTAAAATTAATGTAGCTCTTGTGTTTTGTTTGTTTGTTTCATGTTGTTTAATGCCGCACTCAGCAATATTCCTGCTTTATGATGGCGGTGTGTATATAATCTAATCTGGACCAGACAATTCAGTGATTGACATCATGAGCATCGATCAACGCAATTGGGATACGATGACATGCATCTACCTAGTCAGCGATCCTGTCCACCAGATCCCGATCTGTCATAGTTGCCAATTAGGGCAAGCATGGGTTGCTGAAGACCTATTCTACCCGGATCTTCACGGGTCCACTATCCATTGGAGTTAAAGTGGTTAAAGTGCTCGCTGATGATGAACTTTATTCCCAATGCTTGCCGTAAAAAGCGACTATGCTTGTCATAAGAGGCGACTAACGGGATCAGGTGCTCAGGCTCGCTGACTTGGTTGATGCATATCATCGTATCCCAATTGTGTGGATCGATGCTCATGATGTCAATCACTGGACTGTCTGGTCCAGACTCGATTATTTAGAGACCCACGCCAAATAGCTGGAATATTGCTGAGTGCGGCGTTGAACAACAAACAAACAAACAATCCTTGAAAGAAAGAAAGTCTTGTTGAATGTTAAGTTGAAGGCTGCCAATATCAGTTAGAAACGTTTACAGTAAATAATTGCCAACCAAATTCAAGGAGACGTCCATGAGGTGTTAAATGACCACTAGCCAGTTTCTGGTTTAGACAGGATGTTGCATCCAGGTGGCGCTGCTCTCACTGGATGATGAAAACTTCTGGACCATATACATCAAAGACAGTATTTGAATCTCCCTCAGCTGAGCTTAATATCTGGCCCCACATTTCAGCCAGGTAATCAGTGAGATGTATGTCTCTATCCCAGGTCATCAGTGAGATGAATGTCTCTCTTCCAGGTCATCAGTGAGATGAATGTCTCTATTCCAGGTCATCAGTGAGATGTATGTCTCTATTCCAGGTCATCAGTAAGATGAATGTCTCTATTCCAGGTCATCAGTAAGATGAATGTCTCTATCCCAGGTCATCAGTGAGATGAATGTCTCTCTTCCAGGTCATCAGTGAGATGAATGTCTCTATTCCAGGTCATCAGTGAGATGTATGTCTCTATTCCAGGTCATCAGTGAGATGAATGTCTCTATTCCAGGTCATCAGTGAGATGTATGTCTCTATTCCAGGTCATCAGTGAGATGAATGTCTCTATTCCAGGTCATCAGTGAGATGTATGTCTCTATTCCAGGTCATCAGTGAGATGTATGTCTCTATTCCAGGTCATCAGTGAGATGAATGTCTCTATTCCAGGTCATCAGTGAGATGTATGTCTCTATTCCAGGTCATCAGTGAGATGTATGTCTCTATTCCAGGTCATCAGTGAGATGTATGTCTCTATTCCAGGTCATCAGTGAGATGTATGTCTCTATTCCAGGTCGTCAGTGAGATGTATGTCTCTATTCCAGGTCATCAGTGAGATGTATGTCTCTATTCCAGGTCATCAGTGAGATGTATGTCTCTATTCCAGGTCATCAGTGAGATGTATGTCTCTATTCCAGGTCATCAGTGAGATGTATGTCTCTATTCCAGGTCCTCAGTGAGATGTATGTCTCTATTCCAGGTCATCAGTGAGATGTATGTCTCTATTCCAGGTCATCAGTGAGTTGAATGTCTCTATTCCAGGTCATCAGTGAGATGTATGTCTCTATTCCAGGTCATCAGTGAGATGTATGTCTCTATTCCAGGTCATCAGTGAGATGTATGTCTCTATTCCAGGTCATCAGTGAGATGTATGTCTCTATTCCAGGTCATCAGTGAGATGTATGTCTCTATTCCAGGTCATCAGTGAGATGTATGTCTCTATTCCAGGTCATCAGTGAGATGAATGTCTCTATTCCAGGTCATCAGTGAGATGTATGTCTCTATTCCAGGTCATCAGTGAGTTGAATGCCTCTATTCCAGGTCATCAGTGAGATGTATGTCTCTATTCCAGGTCATCAGTGAGATGTATGTCTCTATTCCAGGTCATCAGTGAGATGTATGTCTCTATTCCAGGTCATCAGTGAGATGTATGTCTCTATTCCAGGTCATCAGTGAGTTGAATGTCTCTATTCCAGGTCATCAGTGAGATGTATGTCTCTATTCCAGGTCATCAGTGAGATGTATGTCTCTATTCCAGGTCATCAGTGAGATGTATGTCTCTATTCCAGGTCATCAGTGAGTTGAATGTCTCTATTCCAGGTCATCAGTGAGATGTATGTCTCTATTCCAGGTCATCAGTGAGATGTATGTCTCTATTCCAGGTCATCAGTGAGATGTATGTCTCTATTCCAGGTCATCAGTGAGATGTATGTCTCTATTCCAGGTCATCAGTGAGATGTATGTCTCTATTCCAGGTCATCAGTGAGATGTATGTCTCTATTCCAGGTCATCATTGAGTTGAATGTCTCTATTCCAGGTCATCAGTGAGATGTATGTCTCTATTCCAGGTCATCAGTGAGATGTATGTCTCTCTTCCAGGTCACCAGTGAGATGTATGTCTCTATTCCAGGTCATCAGTGAGATGAATGTCTCTATTCCAGGTCATCAGTGAGTTGAATGTCTCTATTCCAGGTCATCAGTGAGATGTATGTCTCTATTCCAGGTCATCAGTGAGATGAATGTCTCTATCCCAGGTCATCAGTGAGATGAATGTCTCTATTCCAGGTCATCAGTGAGATGTATGTCTCTATTCCAGGTCATCAGTGAGATGTATGTCTCTATTCCAGGTCATCAGTGAGATGTATGTCTCTATTCCAGGTCATCAGTGAGTTGAATGTCTCTATTCCAGGTCATCGGTGAGATGTATGTCTCTATTCCAGGTCATCAGTGAGATGTATGTCGCTACCCAGATGTTTAGTGAGATGTATGTCTCTATCCCCGTTCTTCTCTGTCTCAGGTCAGAGGTGTGGTAATTCAACACAAATGTCCTAATCTGTTCACAAGATAGGATGGAGAGCTTTCCGCCAAGTAGATTCCAAATCAGGTTAAAAGATTTCCAGAAATAGCATCTCTTGACCCTTATTATCATATCATCGCATCCCCAGTCTCAATATGGAAACACTTAAAACTAATTTTATCCAGGTATAAAACTGGACCCTGCCAGATACTACCTTTTAGACAGATATGATAAATAAGTTATCAGCCTATTTCATGGTAACCTTGTTCATGATAACACTATTTTTGAAAGCTATGGTCTTCGACAATTTTGTTTAACAATCCCATCTTTAGAAGTACCTCAGTCCTATGTTGAGTCCTTACCTTTCTGTCTAATGACACAATGCTTTCCAACTTTGACATAAAATTACAATCTTTCAAAAGACTTATAAAGCATTGCGACATGAGACGTAAATTGCATGTTTCTTTTTTTTAATTTTTTTGTTTCACCCTACTCATAAAGCTTAAAAGAAATTTTAATACAAATGTGTGTTTGCATTTTTATTTTTATTCTTATCATATTTCAGTATGATTCTGACAACAAAATGTGTACACCAAGTAACAACCTATATTATGTTTTTTGCATTTCCAAATGTTTTAATATAAACTCTCAATTCATTCACATGGTAAGAAATTCAGACAAATCACTATATTGGAGAATTTACAGAAATCTTCATGACATTAGACTGAAACTGTCACAAACATGCTACTTTGTTCTCTTGTGTAAGAGGCTTCAGTGTAATTCACTGCTATCTATAGAGAAAAATAACCATCAAAACTCCCTCAGTGTAACAGTAACAACGTAGACACTGATCGACCATATTCACATTTGAGGAAATTGGACCAAAATAACATGATCAATTTTATACATGTCTTCACATGCTCATCATCATCCTATGATGGTTTTCATCCGTTCCCAGCTTCCACCGAGAAATGGTCTTCATAACCTCCTCACACAGTCACTGTAAATGGCAAGGTTTAGTTAAAAGAAGATGAAGAAGATTCATGATTTGAAAATGTTCCATTGCCAAGTCGATGGCCATATTGAATGTCGTAATTACACCAGAAATCTACGTGAGGGTCGAAATGTGCAACACTGTGCCTTGTAATGGCATCGATTGACTCACCTATCAGCACCTCACTGTCCAAAATGTGGAGATAGCCATTTATACTTGACGACAAACTGGGACCGAGATCTGAATCCAGCCATTAAATTGTGATCCTTGAGACAACAATATGCTGCATGTGTTCCGTCATCATCTCACATCATATCCCAATTGCAAGTTCACCGTAACAGCTCACAAATTTGGTGGGATCAACTCATGAATTTAACATGGCTTATGGCATCAAAAAGTGAAAACAATTTAAGCCGGGCTGCTTGCGTTTTCTTCCAATGGTCTTTGTTTTAGAGTGCAATCAACGAGAATCCAAAGATTTCAATTTCATTCCTGAAATAGAAAGCTTGCTCCTTATCATTGCCTTCTCATTCATATTCATTAGAAAAGAGAAACCTAGGCTTAGTTCAAGAATGCAAAGACGCTGATGGCAGGGTACGCTGTTGATGTACGCTGTTGATGTTTGCTGTTGATGTTTGCTGTTCCATGTTCCAGTCACAATTTCGACACACCATATTGTCAGCTGACTTGGAATAGGCACTGTTATCAGGTCTTTATAGATCCATCAGAGCAACTCTGGCAAAAACAGGGATACCGTCAATGTCTGCCTTAATTGAAGGCAATGTGGCACATCACAGATAAGGAGGTATTAAGCCCCTGATTTTCTCTGGTGGAATTCTTGCAGCTAGTAAAAGAGGAATGCTGTGTGTCTGAGGACGACTAATCTGTCTGACGCCAAAGATTCTGTAGGCCCTTGATACCAATTTTGTTTGATTCCATTGATGACAGTACTGACATGGGTTTGTCTCAGTGACGTCACTAGGTGTCCATTTGAGAGAGGGGAATTACATACCCACATGCCTTCCTGGGATTATGTTCGTGATTTCAAAATAAAGCAGTTTCACCATATTTGTATGGTTCATCAAAAGGGGAATGAACTTGGGATACATATTTCCACAATCATCTCAGCAATAGGAACTTTTTAAATTTATGTTCCTCAATTTAAAGGATTGGATGTGATAAGACTCCCATCTTGAATGTGAGACTACTTTCTGCCAGACTAAACCCTGTATTTTTATAAGTTCTTATCCATCAGTTACAATTCATAAAAGACATTTTCCTAAAATATATATAAAATGTATGTCAGAGAATATCTTGGCAAAACAAGATTCTATTGTGTGTAAAAGGCAAAACAGCCTTAAAAATGTATCACTGAAAATCAGTAAAGACACCAGGTGTTTGCAAAAAGATTAGGCATGTGCTGCCCTACTGCTAGGACCCATGAAGATCCGGGGTAGAATAGGTCTTCAGCAACCCATGCTTGCCGTAAAAGGTGACTATGCTTGTCGTAAGAGGCGACTAGCGGGATCGGGTGTTCAGGCTCACTGACTTAGATGATGCATGTCATCGATCCCAATTGCATGGATCGATGCTCGTGATATCAATCACTGGATTGTCTGGTCCAGACCCGATTATTTACAGACCACCGTCATATAGCTGGAATATTGCTGAGTGCGGCGTAAAACAACAAACCAACCAACCAACCCTTCTGCTAGCACCTGCCACTCACATAATTTGCATAAAAAGTATGTGTTTTTTACCTGATGTCACACAGCAGTACTCTTGCCGCACCATGGCAAATGTTTCTGCAAATGCTACCTTGTCAAAATCCCAGTTGTTTAAGCTGATTACAAATATACTATATGCAAATCATTTCTCCACACAAGGTTGTTCAAGGAGTGTCATAACCATTCACAATTAAAAGCAAACTGTATACAGGTTAAAGAGTCTAAATTCTTTAAGTGAACATGTCTGTGGCATGTAATCTCTGTAAAGGTCACTAGTACAGAGAATCCAACTTGCACCGCCTCCTCTGAATCTGAATCTCTAGCATCTATGGAAACATGCTAATGTCTTCAGCCCCCTACCTGTTGCCTGCCTGGGGCTCGGATGTGCAGGCTAACAAGCCACTATAACCATGCCAGACATTCCCGGTGAGAAGCCAGGAATCTCGCCGGGCTTACATAACACATACTTCGAGTACTCCAGAAACTCTTCTCAATGCTCTTTGCCTCTCCCCTGAGTCAACAAGACCTTATAGGTGTTCATAATTACTGCTAATTGGCAATCAGTAATGTAGCGCTTGTGTTCTGTTTGTTTGTTTCATGTTGTTTAATGCCGCACTCAGCAATATTCCAGTTATATGACGGTGGTCTGTAAATAACCGAGTCTGGACCAGACAATCCAGTGATTGACATCATGAGCATCATTCCACGCAATTGGGATATGATGACGTGCATCAACCAAGTCAGAGAGCCTTACCACCCAATCCCATTAGTCGCCTCTTACGGCAAGCATGGGTGGCTGAAGACCTATTCTACCCTGGATCTTCACGGGTCTAGCCTTTGTGAATCTAATACAACTACCTTAAGACAAGAGTGAGTGAGTGAATATGGTTTTACGCCGCTTTTTGCAATATTCCAGCAATATCACAGCTGGGGACACCAGTAATGGGCTTCACACATTGTACCCATGTCAGGAATCAAACCCGGGTCTTCGGCGTGACGAGCGAACGCTTTAACCACTAGGCTACCCGACCACCCCCTTAAGACAAGAAGCTCTTGTGAATCTAATATAGCTACCTTAAGACAAGAAATTTGTACAGACAACAAACCAATAGAAACAAAATAGAAAAGGTTGACAAATTCAAGGTGTCTATATCAAGACTTAAATGGGTACATTGTGTGCATTTCATAGATTCCCCCACCGAAATAATACTGGAACATACCTGACCGACACACCCACTCACCAACACACCCACTCACTCACTCAGTTCACGGGTTCATCGTTTATTGTTACTGATGGTGAGTAGGAGCAGAATGATTTCCTTTGTTTTGCTGCTCCTGTCAAGTGGGTATTAATTCTGAAATGTTTGGTAAAATAATCATGCGATCGGTATTTTTACAGTACATTTCTATGAAAGAAAACTAGTTCCAAGGGAAGTATTCTGGGTTCCGCTATAGGTTACCTCAATGTGCCAACAAGTTGCTATTTCTCCGTGGTGTTATTTTTATTTCTTAAAATGTACTGTACACATGCTCCCAGATTGTGGATGTGTTCGGTGCTGGTGTTGGCATTTACATCACCAGGGATGAAGTGCCGCCTAGCTCTGTGTATCAACATAACTCTATATATCTTTCATTCCCCCTGTATATCACCGATAGATATCAATGCATCAAAACATAACTTGCTCATCACAATATCTTAATGTCATGATATATTGTGTGCATATTGATACTGAATAATGGTCATTGAATAACACTATGGCTTAAAGGTTTGAAAAATTGGTTATTGCTATAAGATATGTTGCCTAACCATAAAAGTACATGATTCATAAATGCCATAAATAATCATGAATATAATGTTTATGTGGCCATCCTAGGGTCACCTACCATCTTTTATTGAATTTATTACTGTTTTTTTCAATGGTAAAAGGTAGGGAAAAATAAAAATAAAACAGCCAATCCAGTGCTGGTCTTCTAAATAATTATTCAAATCTAGAAATACCGTAGAAGGCAACAATATTCTTGTGGAGAATGCTTCACATTTGGTAAGTATATACATATCTATAATTATTTTCAAAAAGATCAAAAAAGAAAACTGATAACTTCTTTTCAAAAGATCTGACAAACAATAAAAACAGTGCTTTAGGAAACAGTAGATAAAAAACAAATAGGAAATCAAATCTTATTTTAGGTTTGGCAGATCAATAAATTAAGTAACATTTCTTATGTATGTCTCTCACATTTGACGGAACAAGAACTTTTTAAGATTGTATGTCAATGCAATAAGGTAATATGCCATTCGTGGATATCCCAGTTACGTAAAGAAACCATAGCAACCTCCAAGGCGCGATGTGACACAAGGCGAAGTGACTGCTATCTCTCCGCACCTCTTGGAGTATGAATGAAGTGCCATGAACTTACCGACATTGTGTGCTGGTTTAATTTCAAAGGTCCAAAAGATATCTCATTTTCTGTTGTCTGTAATAGAAAAAGACATCCATCAAAAACGTGCATTAGCATCAGTAAGCATTGATAACCATACAATATGTAAAATCATTAATCAATATTTATTTCAAAGATTTTATAACAATGAATTATGTTGAATATTCTTGTTTACAACAGAGGGACAATGCAACTAGTACAACCAAAACATCACTCTGGACTGGAACAATCTCTATTATGATATAATAAAATGCACGAACAAGTGCAAAAGTGAGCGTGGCTCACTAATACCCCCGACCCCCCTAGTGTGTCAGTAGTTACAAATTAAATAGCTAGGATAGGGTTAGTCACTTAGAGTTTGAAAAATTCCCCAAAAAATGGAAAAGTAATCAAAACATTTTTTTTCTTTTGACTGCACCTCTCCATATGACACAGATTATATGTACTAAGTTTGAGATGAATCCACTGAATAGTTTAAGAGAAATCGCGCGGACAACATTTTCGGACGGACATTAGGGTTTGAAAAATTCATAAAAAAATGGAAATTAATGAATTTTTAAATTCTTTTTTGACTGCACCCCTCCATATGACACAGATTATATGTACTAAG
Organism: Haliotis rufescens; assembly: GCF_023055435.1. Lineage (NCBI taxonomy): Eukaryota > Metazoa > Mollusca > Gastropoda > Lepetellida > Haliotidae > Haliotis > Haliotis rufescens. The sequence continues at coordinate 18,277,132 of NW_025963779.1, forward strand.
TTTGAGATGAATCTACTGAATAGTTTAAGAGAAATCACGCAGACAAAGTTTTCAGATGGACGTTACGGTTTGAAAAATTCATAAAAAAATGGAAAAGTAATGAAAACAATTTTTTTCTTTTGACTGCACGCCTCCATATGACACAGATTATATGTACTAAGTTTTAGATGAATCCACTGAATAGTTTAAGAGAAATCGCGCGGACAAAGTTTTCGGACCATCGGACAGACGGACGGACGGACGGAATCTTGGTATAACTATATACCCCCGACATTTTGTCGGGGGTATAAAAAATAAAACAAGTAGCAAATTGTTTCTAAAATAAATTCTGAAAAGAATATAATGCATTCAGCAGACACTAATGAAAAATAAATAGAATAAAAAATAATAATTAGAAAGCAGACTTAAACCACTGTGACTCCATCACTCAAACCTAATGATGGAAGAGACAGCACTCTTAGCTAGCTGGTTGTGAATATAAAAACTTTTCAGCTGCTATATCCCTTTGGTATTGCCAAAAATTGGATTCAGGCAAGATAACAGTTCATCACTGTAAACTGAATATGTGTTCACATAACCAGAAAGATGCTTTAAGATCAACAAGTTAGGTAACACAATTCAAGTTGGAGATAAAACACCCCTGGTGCCTAAATCTGCAGCTCCACCTATAGAAGTAAGTATTTCACGGAGGTGTCTGTTGCTGCCCTGTGGGCTCTCTGTGAGGCTGGATTGGGGTTATCAGTTTGGGCACAACATCGCTTACATGACTGACATGAACAAAAATACTAGCATGTCGTTATATAAACACCGCAAGATCCTCACGTAAACATGATGCTTTTTGTTTATAATCTATTTCTTTTTGTTGTGGAAATACCTCAGTTTTTCAGCAAAAAGAGTTATGTTTTTCACCAATTCTCTGAAGTGCAATGAAACTATGTGTTATGAAACATGATTCAATGATACAATTTCAAAAAAAATTGTATCTTTCCATCGCATCCTGCATAGAATGTGAGCTTCTTCCATGCCATGTATTTCATTCTTTTTTCTTTCAAAAAAGACTGTTAACACTATACAAATCTGGAACTTTAAATCACACGAATTGTTTCTTTAAAATAGGACGTAGTTGTAAACAAACCATTTCCACAGACATAAGAAATCTCTGCTAAAAGCAGAGTCGATTGTATGATTCTGACATCACAAGCATGTGTTTATGAATCACTAACAAATAGTGATGATATCAGATGTTAACGAACACCTCCTCCCCACCCCTGGAACCAGACACAAACACATGCAAAGGCAAGGCAAGTGTTCACCTGAAAAAACAAGTGAAAATAAGGGAATTGCTTCACACATTATTTTTATTACTAATGCCTCAAATTTGGAAATGTCCTCCACATGTCCACCATTTAAAGCCTTGAATGCTGTCCATATCACTATTCATGTATTGTTTGCCATTAACAGATGACATCCATGGAACTTGATTAAGTGTATGAGTTGGATTTAACACTGCCTTCACAGTAAGCGTATCCTGGAACAACGAAGGGAGCGAGTTCTATACAACTTTGACAGCTCGGCCAATCCTTACCTCATTCAAATTAATGAGGTTCTGATGCAAACATATAAAGAATTATAGAGAAATTATGTAGATTATATCAAACATTTTTATTTAAATGATGACAGTTTTGGTTCCATTGACAGCTGAAATCTGTAAGATGCCTGCATTTGATCACATAATTTTATTTATTTAAGGAGAAAATTCTGACATCTTGCAGAACACTGTTTCTTACAAAAAGACAGACAAAAACCACTGACCACCCATATTCATTTTGCAAATGTGTTTGCCTGAAGATTAAATGTCATATTTTCAGTCCATAAAACCACATAACTGTATTACACACGCTCAAAATGTTCCAAATAAACCACATCAATTCAAATCATAAAACAACATAACCAAAATATTTGTAATTCAAACACTTCCCACATCAGTATCAGAGAAAGCTTGGAGTGAGTGAGTGAGTATGGTTAAATCCCGCTTTTAACAATTATCCATTATATCATATGAACATATTGAACAGAAAAAAATAGTTGTCCAATTATCTTAATAAATATATAATAACAAGGGGCCCAGAGACTCTTAATTATCAGACAGTGCAGTAATCTATCTTGCCAAACATTATAGACTTGCATGGGCTGTATTTGATATATTTGTATCAGGGTCTGTAAGACAGACTACACATTGGCATACAAAGAGCATTGCATTGTATCTATACAGGGATAGGATGTATTTGAAAAAACAACGTTAACCTGAGGGTTCTGGGGGACTGTATCATTTATGAGTACCGTATTCGATGTAATAAGCGCCCCGCTCTAATAAGCGCCCACGGTGATTTTTGCTAATATATTGGCGAGTGAACAATCCCAACCAGCACCCCTTCCGATTGATCAATGTACACAAGACTTATTTATTCGTGAATAATACACACTCTTGTGTTATATCACCCTTAATTATGGGCAATTAAATTCTGGAAAAATATATCTGTCGTATGTAAACATTTCAGGCGAAATTTACGATCTTTTGATTTTACGAGATTTTGAGAGCACCCTGGGCGCTTATTACGTCGAATGCGGTATATGGTATTGTGTGTATCGCAAAAGTGAACCTTGACATAACAAATTTCCACTGAATTCCGCAGACCTGCAGAAAATTCTCTTCCCTGTCAATAGACTGTACGCACACAACACTAGCATCTGAATAGCACTGTGTTTAGTGTATATACTCTAAACACATGAGGTGGCTATCACGGAACATGTCAGTCTTTATCTGAATGTGCCAGATGTTGTCTTCATTGTCCAACAGGCTCTTCACAAGGGTATTGCATAAAACCAGCACAACGATTCCATTGAAGTCTGTACCCTGTGTCTATCATGCAGACAAGCAATGTGTGTGTCTGTACCCTGTGTCTATCATGCAGACAAGCAATGTGTGTGTCTGTACCCTGTGTCTATCATGCAGACAAGCAATGTGTGTCTGTACCCTGTGTCTATCATGCAGACAAACAATGTGTGTGTCTGTACCCTGTGTCTATCATGCAGACAAGCAATGTGTGTGTCTGTACCCTGTGTCTATCATGCAGACAAGCAATGTGTGTGTCTGTACCCTGTGTCTATCATGCAGACAAGCAATGTGTGTGTCTGTACCCTGTGTCTATCATGCAGACAAGCAATGTGTGTGTCTGTACCCTGTGTCTATCATGCAGACAAGCAATGTGTGTGTCTGTACCCTGTGTCTATCATGCAGACAAGCAATGTGTGTGTCTGTACCCTGTGTCTATCATGCAGACAAGCAATGTGTGTGTCTGTACCCTGTGTCTATCATGCAGACAAGCCATGTGTGTCTGTACCCTGTGTCTATCATGCAGACAAGCAATGTGTGTCTGTACCCTGTGTCTATCATGCAGATATGTGTGTGTCTAATGCTGTAGATCAGGAAGTTCAAATTTAAAAAATGGATATTTTTCACAACTCATTAGATACTTTATTTGCATTATTGATTTATCTTCATGTATTTATTTGCTGATGACCAAAATACTGTTATCAGCATTTGTATTGCAAAATTATTTTTATAATCACAACAATTTAAAAACAAATTTGTATTTCCTGATGTAGATCAGGAAGTTGAAATCAATAAATGAATAATTTCATTATGATCACCTTATGATCTATTCATGTATTATTGATCTGTCAGCATTTTAAAATCACAACAATGTAAAAACAGTTCATCTTCAATCTGTCTATCTTTATACAGCATTAGCGAAACTACATTTCCGAAATGACGTACCACACATACACAAGTCTGGGATTACTTCAATTTTCCAATTGTCAACTTTCCCTTCATGTCGAGCAATATTCCTGCAGCTCCATCTTGAGGTGTCTACATTTCACAACTTTTGATTCACAATTGACAATGCTCTTTCTATGAATATTTCAGAGAGTGTCAAATAGAACTCATCAATTATCAGGTTTGTTTGATCTGGGTTACAACATTCATGACCTTAGCAAAGCTTTCATAAGATCTTATGGCAGACAAGTGAAGCACATTTCCAAATTTAACATAACAGTGACAAAAATAATGTCCCTATTTTGACTTGTACCATACTCCCCAGGGAGTTGAGAATGAAAATCGAGTGCTCACTGATCCATTGACCGGGGTAATAATAGTGTAGCGCTATGAGCATCCACTTGGTGAATGGTATCTGGCACATTATAAATGCACTTATTATATATTCCTGTGTTTTTTCAGGTGAACAACTGACTTGCCCTTGCAAGCGTTTGTGATATGTGCACCGTTGAGGCAGGATATGCTCACCTATTCGCAAACACCTGGTATCACAATTTTTTTACAGTGATTCATAAACACATGCTTGTGATATAGTCAGAATCATACAATGGACTCCGCTTTTAGCCGATATTTCTTAGGATTGAGGAAATGGTTTTGTTGATTTTTATTCCATAACCATGAGGCATTTCTCTAAAGGTTGCTATGAGACTTGGGTAAGAGCAACTGAAGGTCTGTGACTGGAGTGTTTACATCATCTGGTGAAGAACACCTCGTGACTCTGTATACAGAAGTGTACACGCCCCGGAGGAGATTCACGCCTAATTCAGACGAAGCTGGATCTCATATAGCATATGTAGGTAAAAACACACAGGCCTCCTTAGAAAATCATTTTTGGGGTAACAAATATTTCAGATTAATGTAACACTTTTCACACAAATATTCGAGGCCTACACTCATGTTGCCATTTTTATTTATCTTCAAAAAACAGGTTATCTACAGATTACTCACCCACATATACATTTTTAAATAAAACTACAAAAGCCTTTCCCTATCCAATAGATGATAAAGGTTGACATCAATGCAACACTTGTAATTCTTCTCATTTTAGTATTTCTTGGAAATAAATGATTGTATCAAATATCCTGGCTATTGCCAATATCATAATTTGAAAAATGTGCATTCAAAGGAAAACAAGAGTAAAAGTGACAAGCTCCTTACAGATGAAGTTCAAAATGTCTGTGTCTTTTAGGGAAGGGATCAGAAGGCTTTATTTTCTCACAAGGCAAAGAATGATTATTAACACAATGGAACTGACTTACACACATCATATGAAGGGGGCACGGGTCGCCCAGTCGTCTAATACGTTGCAATTTGCTGTGCAGAGTTGCGTCCCTTGGACATGCCAGAAACCAATGATTATGGGTTCGAATCCCGGTTCGCCCCGATTATGTTTCTAGGTTTGTCAGCACCATACCGAAGTGGTAAACATCTAAAACCTGCATCACTATGGGCTTTCCTCCCACATTAACCTGACACACCGTGATATAACTGGAATACTGTTAAAAGCGGCGTTAAACACAATTTACACACAACATATGATCATGTGTTTGGGCACTCTACTGCGCTAGATCGCATTCAGAGAGCATGATATGTATTGAGGTAGAATGGATTATTGATCAAAGAGCAAAACAGTGCCCAGTTTATGGTGTTCAGTCAACACCAACCAACAATACTTGTGTATGTTATCAATGCGAGGTATTAAACACTGTGTAATAAACTGTGATATCTGCAATGGATGAGTGAAATATGGAAGCCTTTCAGGGTCATTTGTTTTTTTTATAGTTTTCTTGAAATTTCAAGATACTAAGTTGAAATTTCAAGTTATAATATTAAAATTTCAACTTAGTTTCTTGAAATTTCAACATAACATCTTGAAATTTCAAGTAAAAAAGAAAAAACAAATGGCCCTAAAAGGCTTCCGTAATTAAGTGCATGAAAATCAGGTGTGTTATTTTATGTGACCGAAGTCTTTCCAATAATAGATTGTCTCAGCTGATGTTTCTTCATATGATCATGAAGCCAACATTATTCTGCCAAGGACACATAAAATGCCCCCCGACCTACTCACGACTCAGAGCGAACTGTGACTTGTGACTTCTAAAATTGAAACAGAGAATCCATAATTACTTATGGCTTGTAATTTATAACTGCGGGCTATACAATCTTGGGTGACTACCTTTCATCACTATTTGATAGCAATGATAAAAAAAAAATTAACACATGCTTATTATATATATTCGGAACTATACAATGGATTCTGCTTTTAGCAGAGATTTTAAATGATAGTGAAAAGAGCTTTTTTGCTTTTATTTATATTCTAAGAAGTAAAGAGTTGCCTCTTGAAGAAGTAAAGAGTTGATCACTATGTTATTGTTTGTGTTTGTTTGTTGTTTAATGCCGTACTCAGCAGCACTGCAGCTATATGATAACAGTCTGTAAATAATCGAGTCCGGACCAGACAATCCAGTGATTGACACACTATGTTATTGCGATGCAATAACTCACTGACAGTCAGTCATTCAGAGGGTCATTAGCCTATTCCTCCCATTTTACCAGAGAAGTATTAATACAGTCAAAATCCTCAACACAAACATCTCCTGAAATGTTTGTTTGTTTGTTTGTTTAACGCCACACTCAGCAATATTTGAGCTATATGACAGCGTTCTGTAAATAATCAAGTCTGGACACGAACAATCCAGTGATTGACATCATGAGCATCGATCAATGCACTTGGGAAACGATGACATACATCAACCAAGCCAGCGAGTCTGACCACCCGATCCCATTAGTCGCCTCTTACAACAAGCATAGTCGCCTTTTACGGCAAGCATGGGTTGCTGAAGACCTATTCTACCCCGAATCTTCACAGGTCTCCCCTGAAATGAAACACAATTGATCTCCACTGCTACTGTAATATAATTCAGCTTCATTCCGTCACTAAGTCATTACTGTATCACAGATAACACGTTATTATTGACCGAAGCGTAAAACAAACCAACTTCACCACATAATAATGTCATGTGTGTCAGCGGCAAGTCAGAAAAGTGAAAAAATAATATTCTTCATCATACCGTAATGATCATATTTGTAATGGTCTTAATCTGATACTCAATTACCTGAAATACCTGAATTATCTATTTTTTTAATTCATCCACAGCAACCATAACGCAAGTGTTGTTTATATACAGAAGTCTTTAGTTTCAATTGCTACTCTCAAATAACTACTTATGATACATTACAAAGAATGGTGCTGTCTTGCAATCCATAAACAAATGCTGATGCTGGCTTAAAACAATAAAACCTTATTTACAAGTGAGCATTTCAACAACAGCTGACTGCCATGGCATTCTGTAAATATGCTACTATCCCAACAACTTGATATCATTCATGTTTTCACCACATCGTCAGAAGACAACAAGAGATGTAGCTGAGAGAATTCTGTTTGACGTCTGCTACCAGCCGACTAACATCTTACATGAATCAAAAGCATGTTTGTTTGACTTGTATGGAAAATATTTCTAAATCAAAACTGTGCTCACCCAAACAAGCTTGTCAGAATAGAAGTCTGACATTGACTGATGTTATTTATACACAAACTGGCCAGTGTATACACTCACTCAATTGGGAGCTGTATGCAGGGAAATATGATGGCCACCTTAGAAAACATGTCTGCCTCTCATACTTTAGCTCAAATAGTCCTTTGCAGTTTTCCAGCTATTTCTATCAAGCAGTGCATGTTTAACTTAACTTGTTGAGTAGGTATGGTTAGGGGCCTGGCCATCTAAACAATATATTTATATATATTTAAGATATTTTAGTTTTATCAGTCTCCAATAATTAATTCAGTTGACAATTTGAAAGGTACAATTGTATGATACAATCATGTGATAATACTGTACATGAAAGATCTTTCAGTTGACAATTTGAAAGGTACAATTGTATGATACAATCATGTGATAATACTGTACATGAAAGATCTTTCTCTAAATATAATCTGAACATAAAACGTCTGAATATATTTTTTTTAAATAAATTTGTAAAACATCAAATTAAATCTATATGATGAACAACAAAATCAAATTGATTCCTAATTTCTTCTTTTTTGTTTGGCAATACTGTCATATCCTCATGTCAAGATATTACAAGTACTTAAAATTAATGGCATGGACATTGGGGAAATGATTTTCAGTCATTCTCTCTGAGCATTATATTCTTTGCTTCAAGCTGATTGGCTAATTTGTACCAATTGTTCCATTATTAAGGAAGAGAATATATGGATGTCAACTTCTTTATTATGAGGAACACAACATTTCGGATTATGCTTACTCCTTCATCAGGGGAATTCATCATATATTCTCTTCCTTACGTGTATTACTTCTAAATGCCTTTCAAAGACCTGTTCCATTGTTGTCCTCAAAGAGGCCCTTTGTGATGTCATATGAACTCAGAGATGCAGATAATTAAAGATGATGTCATCCATTGTTCATGACATCACAAAAGATGTTGTGCCAACAATAACTTGACCTGATGTCTAAACTTGAGGTTTGGAAACCCATATTTTTCTATATTTTTAAAAAAAGACCACAGCTAACACATAGAATTACCAACTTGCAACTCAGAATTAAGGGATTATCTGTCCTTGAAATATTGTTGAAAATGTTATAACAAAGTTATGTCACATACAATCTGTAATTCCTAGTAATTCTAGATAAGTTATTCTCTATATGTATCATGAATAAAAATGTGCTACAGAATATATATATGCAACAGAAATGAAAGAGTTTCAAGATGAGCCACTCGCTACCATATATGTGACCATATATCAAATACCGCCATGCAGAGACAGGGAAATCATACATGTTGGTAGAAATCTAGCATCCATTCTCCTTTTAAATTTGTATTAATTGCCCTAAAATCTTTACATTGTCTTCACAACATTTCGTCAGGTTGGAATACATTTTGAACCAGTATGATTTTCAGTAGACATAATGGAGGCTGTTCTTCCTGATGTTACTGGATGTGTTGTACTGCTTTCCTTAACACTATTTCTTGTATATAAAATAGATAGGAGACATACAAAATGTATAAAATAAGCGAACATAAAAAATATATTCATGTTATAAGAGTTTTTTAGTGAGTGAGCGAGCATGGTTTTACAAAGCTTTTAGCAATATTCCAGCAATATCTCGGTGGGGGACACCAGAAATTCGCGTCACACATTGTACCCATGTCGGGAATCAAACCCCGGTTTTCGGCGTGACAAGCAAAAGCTTTAACCACTGGGCTACCCAACCGCCTGAGTGTTTTTGAGAACTATAGTTAATAACATACTTGAGGAATTAGTTCAGATACCCGAAACACAAGTCATTGTTTTGACTTAACAAGAATATCATCATTTGTCACTTTATTTCAGAGTTAAAAAAATGAAGCAAACCTTTTGTTTTCCAGTGAGTGAGTAAGTGAGTGAGTGAGTGAGTGAGTGAGTGAGTGAGTGAGTGAGTGAGTGAGTGAGTGAGTGAGTGAGTGAGTGAGTGAGTGAGTGAGTGAGTGAGTGAGTGAGTGAGTGAGTGAGTGTGGTTTTACCCAGCTTTTAGCAATATTCCAGCAATAACCACTAGGCTACCTCACCGCCCCTTTGTTTTCAAATTTGTTAATAAAATAAGAATATGATGACTATAGAGGTTGGTAAAAGGAGTGACAGTCTGTGGCAATGCTGTGCAACCGCAGACACTGATGTGGGTACTAGGGACGAAAATCTTCTGTTTCGAATGGAAGGTGTTTAGTTGTCCATGCACAACATGTACATACAATGTATATAATCAATCTTGCATTTTGGTTTTCGTGTGTCACCCACTACCTCATCAAGTGTTCATGATTGCGCCTTGACTTCCCTGTGGCTCGGCAGCCCATGACAATCGTTCAATCAGTCGGATGCTCTTGCTTATTAGCAAGCACGACAGTCTCATTACAATTACGTGTGTCATCTATATAATTTGCATGGCTACTCCCGGCTTGCTAAGGTCAACAGCAGTGTCATACATATTAAGTTACTGGTAGTTACAACACACATCCTTTGCGCAGTTAGCACTGATCACAAACATGGAAATCCCTCTTCTACGCTTAGACTGGGTGTGTTGCTCTATGACGGCAGTCTGTAAATAATCAAGTCTGGACTAGGCAATGTAGTGATTGACATCTGAAACTGAAACGATGATACTCAAAATGGTGTACAATGACATAATATCAAACAGGTCACAGAGTCTGACTACACTATTAGTCGCCTCTATTATAGGTGCCGACCTTGGATCAGAAGATTGTGGTTCGAATCCCATCACAGGACTCAGATATTTTGTATGGACGCTACACTTTGATACGTATAGTCATGCTATATTTCATTTGATACAGTTTACTTATCGATTGTTTTGTGAAAATGGATATATACTACTCAACATTTGATAAGGACCACCTATGACTAAAGATGACTAAATATCAGTCCTTAGCAAATGTGATGAGATTAAAATGTCTGCTGAATAATGAAAGAAATCGTAAAAGAATCTGTAATGTTCTGACACAGCTGGCCCCAACACAACTCAGAGCAACAGTAACCTTGATGGAAATATCTGTTTCCTTTGACAACATCCTATAGCCTTCCTGACCATCATGTCTGTACTGAAGGCTTAAAAAACGAATCCTGTCACTTTAAAACCACTCTTAGACCTGCCCCCTCAGATTGTGATGCCCCAGTCTCCCCTTCATCTGCTCCAGAAGCTTAACACAGGGTAATGCATTCCACCCACACAGCGGAATTAACTCCCCTTGCCTCCTCATCAACATGCAATGCTCTGTGGGGTCACTGTAGCCGGAGCATGCAGATGTCTGAATGGGCTGCTCACGGAACAGTAAGTGACGCTAATCTGCTCAGCGGGGATGTGCCATTTTCACAACCTGTCATGAGACATGTCAGCTGACACAGAGTCCCCAAGCACTGACCGACACAGAGACTTTCCCCCTGCACATGGCACCAACGGGGACATGGAGACTGTCATTCACTGACCACAAACCTCCATCATCAAGTCCACTGCATCATCAGAATTATTTTTTTTCAAGTCACAACGTTATATGTCAGATCAAGTTTCAAACCAAGAAGTACTTGAAATGCTTTTTTATAGATTTCAATGATTATACATACAAATTACTATATTTACTATGGCAATCTGATAAATACACCACTTGCAATTATTACATATGTTGTTAACTATTTCACCACAAATCAATGATCTTCATACTAATTTAGGGGGTACGGGTGGCCCAGTCGTCAAAGGCGGCGTGATTCGCTGTGCAGAGTTGCGTCCCTTGGGCACGCCAGAAACCTATGATTGTGGGTTCGAATCCCAGGTCGCCCTGATAATGTTTCTAGGTTTATCAGCACCATACCTGTGCTTGTGGGTTTCACCGAAGTGGTAAACGTCTAAGACCTGCATCACTTGGGGCTTTCGTTACACATTAAGCTGACATGCCTGATATAACTGGAATACTGTTAAAAGCGGTGTTAAATCCAACTCACTCACTCATTTATACTTATTCTATTATAGATTGTCACATCAAACAACTTTGACAAACCAGCCAAACAGATTGTCTGTTCCCCAGTACAACACTGGAGATGACTGTGATACTGTCAACCTGACCACTAAACCCAATGAAAGCACTGTACACTATAAGGTGAATACCCTTTGACCCCTGAACACTTTGGATTGACTGGGTTATTTACATAATCTAATCTTATGTACATTTTATCTAAATCTCCACTTGTCCTGACTGGACTATAAAGCGGAAAAGAAAATTTTGTGATAAATTTAGTCTTTTCTTCAGGACTTGGCATTATCATAGCTTCACAATTTGTGACAATTGGCGAAGCACTTTCTTTTTTCAATATGGTCTACTAATCTGTGATAATCTCAATGTGGAGGACGTTATGACATATCTATTTCTTTTATATGAATAGATGTCTACTAATAGCTAGAAAATATTGTAATCAACTAGTCTCTAAGCAAGGATCACATAGTACTCAGATTTACTTTGGGGCATTGACCACGTGCACAGCCATACAGTATTGCTGCAACAAGTGTCAAAGTGAATAACATGATTGTGTATCATGACGTGTGTTGTGTGTATCATGACGTGTGTTGTGTGTATCATGACGTGTGTTGTGTGTATCATGACGTGTGTTGTGTGTATCATGATGTGTGTTGTGTGTATCATGACGTGTGTTGTGTGTATCATGACGAGTGTTGTGTGTATCATGTGTGTATCATGACACTGTTGTGTGTATCATGATGTGTGTTGTGTGTATCATGTGTGTTGTGTGTGTCATGACGTGTGTTGTGTGTATCATGACGTGTGTTGTGTGTATCATGACGTGTGTTGTGTGTATCATGACGTGTGTTGTGTGTGTCATGATGTGTGTTGTGTGTATCATGACGTGTGTTGTGTGTATCATGATGTGTGTTGTGTGTATCATGTTGTGTGTTGTGTGTATCATAACGTGTGTTGTGTGTATCATGACGAGTGTTGTGTGTATCATGACGTGTGTTGTGTGTATCATAACGTGTGTTGTGTGTATCATGACGAGTGTTGTGTGTATCATGACGAGTGTTGTGTGTATCATGACGAGTGTTGTGTGTATCATGACGAGTGTTGTGTGTATCATGACGTGTGTTGTGTGTATCATGACGAGTGTTGTGTGTATCATGTGTGTATCATGACATTGTTGTGTGTATCATGATGTGTGTTGTGTGTGTCATGACATGTGTTGTGTGTGTCATGACATGTGTTGTGTGTATCATGACATGTGTTGTGTGTGTCATGACATGTGTTGTGTGTATCATGATGTGTGTTGTGTGTGTCATGATGTGTGTTGTGTGTATCATGTGTGTATCATGACATTGTTGTGTGTATCATGATGTGTGTTGTGTGTGTCATGACATGTGTTGTGTGTATCATGTGTGTATCATGACATTGTTGTGTGTATCATGACATGTGTTGTGTGTATCATGATGTGTGTTGTGTGTGTCATGATGTGTGTTGTGTGTATCATGACATGTGTTGTGTGTATCATGACATGTGTTGTGTGTATCATGATGTGTGTTGTGTGTATCATGACATGTGTGTTGTGTGTGTCATGATGTGTGTTGTGTGTATCATGACATGTGTTGTGTGTATCATGACATGTGTTGTGTGTATCATGACGTGTGTTGTGTGTATCATGACATGTGTTGTGTGTATCATGACATGTGTTGTGTGTATCATGACATGTGTTGTGTGTATCATGACATGTGTTGTGTGTATCATGACATGTGTGTTGTGTGTATCATGATGTGTGTTGTGTGTATCATGATGTGTGTTGTGTGTATCATGACGTGTGTTGTGTGTATCATGATGTGTGTTGTGTGTATCATGACGTGTGTTGTGTGTATCATGATGTGTGTTGTGTGTATCATGACAGTGTTGTGTGTATCATGATGTGTGTTGTGTGTATCATGACATGTGTTGTGTGTATCATGATGTGTGTTGTGTGTATCATGACATGTGTGTTGTGTGTATCATGACATGTGTGTTGTGTGTATCATGACGAGTGTTGTGTGTATCATGACGTGTGTTGTGTGTATCATGACGAGTGTTGTGTGTATCATGTGTGTATCATGACATTGTTGTGTGTATCATGATGTGTGTTGTGTGTGTCATGACATGTGTTGTGTGTGTCATGACATGTGTTGTGTGTATCATGACATGTGTTGTGTGTGTCATGACATGTGTTGTGTGTATCATGATGTGTGTTGTGTGTGTCATGATGTGTGTTGTGTGTATCATGTGTGTATCATGACATTGTTGTGTGTATCATGATGTGTGTTGTGTGTGTCATGACATGTGTTGTGTGTATCATGTGTGTATCATGACATTGTTGTGTGTATCATGACATGTGTTGTGTGTATCATGATGTGTGTTGTGTGTGTCATGATGTGTGTTGTGTGTATCATGACATGTGTTGTGTGTATCATGACATGTGTTGTGTGTATCATGATGTGTGTTGTGTGTATCATGACATGTGTGTTGTGTGTGTCATGATGTGTGTTGTGTGTATCATGACATGTGTTGTGTGTATCATGACATGTGTTGTGTGTATCATGACGTGTGTTGTGTGTATCATGACATGTGTTGTGTGTATCATGACATGTGTTGTGTGTATCATGACATGTGTTGTGTGTATCATGACATGTGTTGTGTGTATCATGACATGTGTTGTGTGTATCATGACATGTGTGTTGTGTGTATCATGATGTGTGTTGTGTGTATCATGATGTGTGTTGTGTGTATCATGACGTGTGTTGTGTGTATCATGATGTGTGTTGTGTGTATCATGACGTGTGTTGTGTGTATCATGATGTGTGTTGTGTGTATCATGACAGTGTTGTGTGTATCATGACGTGTGTTGTGTGTATCATGATGTGTGTTGTGTGTATCATGATGTGTGTTGTGTGTATCATGACATGTGTGTTGTGTGTATCATGACATGTGTGTTGTGTGTATCATGATGTGTGTTGTGTGTATCATGATGTGTGTTGTGTGTATCATGACGTGTGTTGTGTGTATCATGATGTGTGTTGTGTGTATCATGACGTGTGTTGTGTGTATCATGACGTGTGTTGTGTGTATCATGATGTGTGTTGTGTGTATCATGACGTGTGTTGTGTGTATCATGACAGTGTTGTGTGTATCATGATGTGTGTTGTGTGTATCATGACGTGTGTTGTGTGTATCATGACAGTGCTGTGTGTATCATGACGTGTGTCGTGTGTATCATGACATGTGTTGTGTGTGTCATGACATGTGTTGTGTGTATCATGATGTGTGTTGTGTGTGTCATGATGTGTGTTGTGTGTGTCATGACGTGTGTTGTGTGTGTCATGACGTGTGTTGTGTGTGTCATGACGTGTGTTGTGTGTATCATGATGTGTGTTGTGTGTGTCATGACATGTGTTGTGTGTATCATGACATGTGTTGTGTGTGTCATGACATGTGTTGTGTGTGTCATGACATGTGTTGTGTGTGTCATGACATGTGTTGTGTGTGTCATGACATGTGTTGTGTGTGCCATGACATGTGTTGTGTGTATCATGATGTGTGTTGTGTGTGTCATGACATGTGTTGTGTGTGTCATGATGTGTGTTGTGTGTGTCATGACATGTGTTGTGTGTATCATGACGTGTGTTGTGTGTATCATGACATGTGTTGTGTGTATCATGATGTGTGTTGTGTGTATCATGACGTGTGTTGTGTGTATCATGTGTGTTGTGTGTGTCATGACAGTGTTGTGTGTATCACATGTTGTGTGTTGTGTGTGTCATGACAGTGTTGTGTGTATCACATGTTGTGTGTTGTGTGTGTCATGACATGTGTTGTGTGTATCATGACGTGTGTTGTGTGTATCACATGTTGTGTGTATCATGACAGTGTTGTGTGTATCATGATGTGTGTTGTGTGTATCATGACGTGTGTTGTGTGTATCATGACAGTGTTGTGTGTATCATGATGTGTGTTGTGTGTATCATGACGAGTGTTGTGAGTCCAAATTTCCTGTCGCTTCAACTAACAGGTGAAACAAATCTCACATAACAAATCTTCACTCCTTTACCACCATGATTCAGAGATGCTGATTGTTACAAAAGACAACAATATTCAGTTGATGGAGTTCCCTGTTTGTGTGTATCAGAAACCTTAGCAAACATTGAGTAGTATATATCAATAAAACATTCATTCAGGATTATTGATCAGATCCGACATGAAAAAGATACCCTACTTGATTTGATGTAGGCTATCATTTTCAACATCTTGATGAAGTAAAAATAAGATCAATTATTTATGAAAATGTCACAGAAGATCCCCCTCAAAATCAATGTTCAACACAAGGATAGTATTTCTTAACACACCCTTTGAATACTGTCACAGGAGCCTTGAAAGCCATCTCATCCTGATCAAACCTTAAACCAACAAACTGATTCCACATCGTAATAAAAGTGTCTAGCCGTATAAATAATATACAAGGGATATTTTGTCCTACAATCCTCTGATATCTGCTTCCCTGCAGACAGCTATGAAATGTACATTAGATGATACAATAATCAGTCAAATAATAGACTATACCACATTTGTAGTACTATTCTGCTAGCGTTAGTTAAAGTGTAGAAATCTGTGCCTACCAAGAGAGTTAGTATTGCACTGGCGGGAATAAACCACTAATCAAATTTAGCATTAACATCAAATAACTTGTCAAGATACGACACAGAAGCCTTTTAATTTCTGTGAGGTAATTTGTGAATTGAGTCTCCAAGGAGTGCTGGTCGTGAAGATTGGGACGAGATATGGCTGAGGTTGTCACGAGGGATGGTTTAGAGATGTGTGAAACATTATTTTTCACATTTGCCGGGCTAATGGCAGTCATTTCCTCAAATTGGTACTTTATGTAATGAGTGGTCGTAATGATAGATGAGAACATTGATTCCTAGTGTTGGCACATCTCTTCAAATCATATCGGAACTAAGGACATAATTCACAAACTTCTTATTAATATCAATGTTAAAGCATAAGTCATTTCTAGTTTTTGTGTACAAAACCTCCTCACAAATTATGCATTTATTGATAGTAAGTGAACATATTGTGCTATAGAGTTCCCGACCAAAGTGCACAGAGCCAGGCTTTTTGTTTTTTGGCTTATAGATATTGGTACATTGAAAAAATATAATAATAATAAATGAATTGTACACAATTGTTTAAGATTCTTAAAGTTTGATTTGGATCAGTAAGGTGATACAAAAAGATCAATTTGTCATTAGTAAAATATCTGTGTTAGTCATATAAAATTCCCTTGGATTATTATTTTTGTCAAAGTGATCTTCACCAATGTTGGCATATAAAAAACCTTGTCATTTCTTTTCTTAACATATTTGTTTAAATGAGTTTTCCTGACAACTAATTACTTATGTGATAAAAATGTCAGGGATGCAAGTGAAATAAACGATATGTCATTTTGTGTGTTTTTGGCCAAAAAAAATCATTTTGACCCTCTCACTGTGTAAAACAAATATTATTGTGTGCAGAACTTAATACCATGACAGTCATACTAAGGCTAGACAATCTCACTTATCTTCTTAAAGATTTTCTAGGATTTTATTCAAATGAGGGCGTGGGAATAAAATAAAAAGGCAGTAAAATGTGTCACAGACTCCAATGCTCTGTTTTTAATGTATCTCACAAACATTGCAAGTTTCAGCACCAGGTGTCATCACTGATTTTCAGTGATCCATTCCTATAATTTTCCCTGCTATTTTGCCTCCTACTCCCAACAGAATCTGTTTCGTTGCATAATCGAGACTGGTTATTCTATGGTTTGATGTTTTAACTTAATGTCCTGGAATGTAATTAAATGATAATTAAAACAAATACTTAAACTTTAAAAATATGTTCAAAAAATTATTATTATTTTTTTAGCACAGTATTTAGATACTTAAATCAAAAGTTGGCAACATCTTGTCATGAACATCTCTATTGATAGATAAGTTTATTCCAGTACTACTGTCAGTCCACAAGCCCAGGCTGCTCAGTGCAAAAATAATACAGAATACATAAAACAATTTTACTGGTGTGTAATGAAGACATCATGAGAAACTGTTTATTGCAGAAGTTGAATCAACTCCCCTTTGGGTTATCGTAAAATCTTTCCTACTTTAACCATGTTATGGTTGATATGAAATATCTTAATAACTTTGCATAATGAGATATAGTTACATCAGTTTTAGTTAAAATGCACATTCAGAATGGCAAGTGAATTTCTGGATCGAAAGAAATGTAATGTGACATGGCTTAATATGATTTTTACACATTAACACTATTGTATTATGCTATTATAGTATTCAAATTATCATGCACAATTGTAATAATTTGTAAAAATTGCATCCCTTGAAGTGATATTTCTAGACTTGCTCCAAGTCGGCCAAAGAACACCTAAATATAGTGTTACCTAGTGCCCAGGTGTAATAATACCATAATAATAGTTGACTCTCTATTGAATAAATAGGATTGAGCCAAACAGTAGTGCATGTAGGTTGTTATTGGCCATACTCCACAGACTCTTATAGTCAAAGTGACACTATAGCGAACACACACATGCAGCATCACATGCTAACCATGTTGGCCCCTGGGTGTGTTGGATTGCAACACAGCAAAGCTGAACCCCTGTGAATTAACATATTCTGTAGCTGGTATTTAATCAAAGATTTTATACAAACTTTTAAAATTAAAAATTGCTACATAAAATGTGTGGATGAGGAATATGATCATCATAATGATTACATTACTATGATCATGACCTGTTGCTCATAACAATAATCATAATTACCCATAATGGCAATAATACATTATCATATTTACTGAGGAGTTGTGCATAAGGGCTCCATATGGCATCACACAAAACTGGAATATATTATCACATTATTATCATGATGATAGTCAAATCTGCTCATGCATAAAATAATGCATCACAAACAAATAAAACCAAGCCAAACAAAGCCAAAGAGGCTCTGCCATAACGCACTTCAATTTCATACTCCAGAACACTGTGGAGAAATTTGCTTTCACCCTCAATTGCCCACTGACGTCATTCAAGCTAGATGCATCAAACAGAGCCTGTCCGTTACAAAGGGCACAGAAGGATACGCTACCACGCTAAATGCAATGGATGTCATTATACTGCAGATGACTGCATATCTATTATATACATATGGCAGTCTGTGTACTGCCCTATGATGATCAATATCTGTCTATGTGATTATTGGTGTCGCGGCTAGTGCTATTGACGAGGTACATTCCTGTTACGTTAACAAGCAGCCGTCGGCACCTAATATACATATTACCTGCTACATTATGTCACTGTAAACAGATGCACATCAGAGATGGCAGTGGTCTGACCACTTAGTCCATGTCAGCGAGAGTGTTCTTTGTTGCCTTTATGATTGATTCTGCACAATTTTATTTGATTACCCACATAACCACATGTTGATCTCGTCAGGATTTAAATGTCCACATTGATAACACACCGATTTACACTTCACTGCATTTAACTATAGCTGCTGTGATCGTAATGCACTTATTTATCTCTAAATATGGAATTAGGGTTTGGGATATAGAAAACAAAACAAATATTTTCAAAAGCTACAAATTTTCATTAATCATTACATCCATGTGACAAATCTTTCATCAATTTTGTCACGTGACAAAAAAAAGAATATTGACATGTTCTAATTTGCATCTAATTCATTAATTTTCAATCTTATACGACTGACATTTCATATGGATACATTGAGGACCAGTGACGACCGTGTTCCCTACCTGTTGAAGAGTATCCTCCACACAAGAGAGACAAGGAGAGACAACGCAGGGATAACTTCCCCCCTCCTTCTCTCTATTACTGTTCCTGGAACCACAACACAGTAGAAAATGGCCAGACATACTCCAAAAAGTAGCACTACTGAACCAACAGTACTGACAACTCTCCCGACAAAGTCCCCACTGTCAAATGACATAGGTGGCTACGGTACTGTTTCCAAATGCCATCGCTGTTCAATCGATGCTTTACATCCCCGAACTGATCTCAGGCGGCTTGCAATGCAGCAGCTACGCTCAAATCAGGTGGGAACGAGCTCTCCTTCACCGCAAGGGTTGGAAGGAAGGCCCCTCGACTGTGAAGGGAGGGAGGCTGTTCAGTGATCAGAGAGCTGGGACTATCTCTGCCTGCGTGAGCGTATACCTTCCTCCCCACACACAGCCGACCACTCAGTTGCCTCTTAACATACCACAGCAAACTTGATGACAGTCTTCACCTCAACTTTTTCATGCACAGTGAAACAGATTGAAATCGTAAACTTCTCGTTAATTTCTACTTCCAACTTGTCCATCATATCTATAATTTGAATTTGAAACATATTTTCAAAGCTGATAAGACTTTCATATTTCCTAATTGTTCAATGTCACATGTAGATTCACTCCTTATATATACAATGGAACCCTATTAATGCGGACTGTTAGTTGAGAAACTTTCTGGTATATCACTTTTTGTTGACGTCAATACATTAAGCGGACATTATCATATAATCAATGATGAAATTCTCGGGACATTTGTTACCCTGAAGGATGTCACTGGGATGGTACCGTCTGCATTGACAGTGTATTATTGTAGTGTCAAGTAACGTGTCTGGGAAAAGTAGGTATACACATAAAAATTGGATTTGACAACAAAATCGCAAACGCTGTTAGGCTGAAAACAGTCGTTTGTTTTGAAATACTCATAGATATGATGCATGAATATTACCTATGACACCAATATCAAATACATCATCTTTAAATAACCATTTCTTACATGTCACTTTTAGCATGGTTCCAAATCAAACATGGCTGATACTTTCTTATGCCCGGCAGTTTATTTATAATTATTTACATCAATTTTAGTTTAATTAAATCCAAAAGGACCTCTTACGTAATTTTTTAGACTAACATCTAGTCTCTGAAATGAACATATCGTACAGAAAAAAACAGTTGTTCAGTTATCTTAATTAAACTATAATAAAAAGGAGCCCAGTGACTCTCTTCATTTTCTGTAGTGATCTAGACTTGCTAAACATTATAGACTTGCATGGGCTGTATTTGATATATATTTGTATCAGGGGCCTGTAAGACAGAATAGTAAATTTTGTCAGCATCATATACAGCAGAAATTAATATGAATGTGTTGAATTTGCCTTCCTGCTCGTTTGTTATTGGTTCATGTGGATTCAGCAAGTTTCAGTTTGAAAATGGCCAGACATTCATTATCATTCATTCTTTAAGCTGTAACTAATTTTTATATGACATCTCATATCTTTGAGATTATTTCACTAAACAATGAAACTGAAGACCTATCACACCCGAACATTTATAAAATCTGACATAATCTATAATAATTAGATATCATAGTCCATAAGTCTGAAATCAAAATTTTGTATTCTGCAATACTACTTTTCATTTAAACTATATTACGTTCACGAAACAGTATCCTGTAAATCATCAAACAGGTTTTTGTGACATTCCGCACCTGAGGCAGATATAGTTTCAAGATCAATTCCAACAACCTTCTGATACCGTAATGTGACTAATGTGACGTCAGTATTTGAAAATGTCTAACAAATAACCAGTACCAGCTGTCAACCATAGTCAATATCTGTTATAATACAAAAACACATTCTAGCAAGTTGACAGGTGTTCTCGGCCATACACTGTCTCTAGGCTTGTTGGGGGAATACTTCAGGAAACGGTGAAAGAGAAAGCCGTATTCTAACAAACCCCGATGATGACACCTTATACAAGGCAGCTAAATTCAGGAACATCTGAAATATAATTTGATTTTTAACAACAAGCACATTTGCGTATTGCTCAGAACAATTATTGCAGCTTTTACTTCTGTAGGTCAAATACATTTTTAATATATGTTCTATTTTTTTACTCAAACTCAAATCCCCAAATTAACAAAAGGCTTTTTGCATTCTTCCCGTATGTTCTAAATGTTATGGGAAATCACTAGGTGTAGAGAATTTATTGTACATTTTCTTATATGTGTATATTTTTTTTCAACCTGATTTTCTGACCCAATTGTTTAAGTACCTGATAGGACTGAGACTCTGATGGTCAACAGGTATGTCCAGAGCGAGCTGAACGCAAAACATGTACTGACATTTTCAGTCATCAAGTATTGAGGGAGTGAGTAAGTGAGCCGGGTTTAAAGTCGCTTTAACAGTATTCCAGTTATATCACAGCATGTCAGCTTAGTGTCGGAGGAAAGCATCAAGTGATCAAACGTTCCTGGCGTTCCCGCTGAACGTACCTCTGGAAGCCACCTCGACTTTGCCACAAGCAATAATTTGTTGTTTAATGCCGCACCGGCAATGTTCCAGCTATGAGACTGCAGTCTGTGAAAAACGGAGTCTGTGCCAAACAATCCAGTGATTAACATCATGAATATCGATCAATGCAACACAGTTACGACGACCTGCCAAGTCAGCGAGCTTGCGACAAGTTGCACTGGCTGCTTGATAGCCTCGTGTTCTGCGTTATCCTTCTTGATAGATCTCTCTGTAGACATATCATCTATACAAATACCCGTTAATGTAGCTATTGCATACCTAAATCATCTTAACATGAATTGCCAGTGACCTTTGGACTTTGGCCACCGTGTGTGAAGACCATTCTGTGTGACCTACAGTGGCATCAAGACGTGTTATTGCTGAAAAGATTGATCATTAATGTACAGGCTGTTCTTGTTTGCCCCCTGTCTTCCAGAGAGCTTGGGCGGAAACATGGCACAACAACAAACTGGGGCTCAACCGAAACAAACAATGACACACTATCCTATATACTCAGATATATAGGGTTTGATTTATTATTTCATATGTTTGCTCGGTGTCTGTGACATGGCCTTCTTCAGCCGCAGCCATAACTATATGTATTGGACACTGTGTAAATATATGTCAACGCCAGAGAATAATAAGTCTCGATTATCTGCCGAAATAGATTCCATTCGCTAAAAGACAAAATAGAGGTGAAAAATATATCAATGGGTCACTGAAAATCAGTGATGACACCAGACGTTCTTGAAAAGGGTTAGCATGTCCTGCTCTACCAATAGAACCCACCACAAAAAAAGTAACAATATGTTGCTTAAAGTGCACCGCATTACTCCTGTCATACGACCTGTTGACAATCGAGCCTTGGCCAGACAATCAAGTGATAGGATAGTGCATTCACTGAATTTGGTGAAACTAAAATCGATATGTTAATTATGAATTACGTCGATATGTTAATAATGAATTAATTATGAATCTGTTAATTATGAATCTGTTTATTAATCACATGCTGTCGTGCCGGACATTGACTGGACAGCTGCCCATGGTATAGCTGTAGAGGTGTATAATGAAGGCTTAGTGTGCTTGTTCTCTACTAACGTGTGTTGTCCGCACCAGAGTCGTAATAATTCCTCTGGCAGAGTTACAGTAATGAGGTGCTGCTTGCATTAGTCCGGACTAATCCCAATTTTATGGTGCTACCCAAATGGGATCCCATGCAGCTTATTAACATGAATAACCACTTCAGACACAGGGTACTCCGAACCGACCAAACTCCGAGCCGACCGGTCCTTGTTTTAACCCCTTAATGCCGAGCAGGCAGGTTAACAACAAGGACCATCTTTAAACGTCTTTTGGTATGACGCGTCCGGGGATCGAACCCCGGACCTTCCGGTTTCCAGGCGGACGCTCTACCACTGGACCACGGAGGCGGTCGGATGTCATTGGAACCTCTTGGGAGTCGGTGTGGAGGGAGGGACTTTGGTATGTAGTATGTCTGTTCTGAGGTTTGTTTGATGAAGACTCACAATATGATGTTTCTTTACGTCATTACTGGTCTTCATTGAATGAATCTTGAAGGTGTAACGAACAGTTGAAGTATTTGAAAGTCATTGACCATTGTCCATTGTGCTAACCTGTTGCCCCAATGAACAGCGAACAGAGACAATCTGTATAAAACTCAATATAACCGTGAAGGACACATCCTGTACCATGCTAACAATTAAGGACTGAATGACAGGAATGAGACAACGGACTTGGTAAGGTTTGTTTTGTTTGTTTGTTGTTTAACGCCGCACTCAGCAATATTACAGCTATATGACGGCGGTCTGTAAATAATCGAGTCTGGACCAGACAATCCAGTTATTGACGTCATGGCATCGGTCCACGTAACTGGGATACGATGACATGCATGAACCAAGTCAGCGAGCCTGACCACCCGATCCCGTTAGTCGCCTCTTACGACAAGCAAATTTGCCTTTTACGGCAAGCATGGGTTGCTGAAGACCTATTCTACCCCGGTAAGAAGCTGAAGCGGAACTTGGTAAGGAACTAAAAGGGACTTGGCATGGGACTGAAAAGGGGCTTGGGAAGGGATGATGGAAGGTTCTGAAAATGGCCTTGGGAATGACTGAATAGTGATTAAGGACGGGGCTTAAAAGGGGAAGGGGCTTGGAAAAAGGCTTTCAAGAGACAGACAAGGGAAAGAACAGACATTCACATGGGCTAACTGTTTTAAGGGTCTTTGTTAGCAACTCAAGAGTGAGTGAGTGATTGGGTTTAACGCCGCTTTTAACATTATTCCAGTTATATCACGGCGTGTCAACTTAATGTGGGAGGAAAGCCCGAAGTGATGCAGGTCTAAGACGTTTACCACTTCGGTGAAACCCACGAGCACGGGTATGGTGCTGAAACATAATCGGGGCGAACTGGGATTCGAACCCACAATCATAGGTTTCTGGCGTGCCCAAGGGACGCAACTCTGCACAGCGAATCGCGGCGCCTTAGACGACTGGGCCACCAGTGCCCCCTGCAACTCAAGAAAACAGGGAAGCTAATAAGAGACGGAAGGGACTGTTGGTCAGGGTGTAGGCAAACAGGAATCTGAGCATATTCTGTATGTATAAATGTTCTGTTGACTGTAGCTGACCTGGCCGGTGACAGGCCGAAGAGCGGATCAACTGGGCAGCTGAAAGGGCCCTCTGTCCCCGCCATGGTGCCAGCTACAGAGGCAATGATGAAGAGATCTATCATCGACCGTGGTCAAGTGATTAATATGGGTCAATATTGATCATGGTGAAGACAGCTGGTCAGTGACAACAGCCATTCATTATCAAGACTGCTGCTATGGTAACAGGTCAAACAAGGTTATTGGGCAATTGTGGTTACTATTAATATAATCATTGACTTTCAAAACATTTTCAGTCTTATCACTGCAAAATTAAAATCTAAGACACTCATCACTCTCATTCTAACAGTTACAGATTATCTTAATCCTGCCGTTACTCAGAACTGATATCAATATGCTCAAGGACAAAAGTAAGTGTGCACTCATTCAGGTAGCCAGAATATTACGTCGCAAAGACATAAAATATCATCATCCACTCTACTACAAGGTGACTTTGTGACGAAGGTCGACCTGATACAGCATGTGCGCCATATGATGAACAAGGTAGGTATCGCCGTCTTCTATTCTACCATGGACGCCTACCAAGGCAAAGAATACAAATATCCACCCTTCTGTTCTGATGTTAGAGGTTAAAACGTTTAGTTATGGGTGAAAATAATCACATCACAACAAACACAGGTGCAAATCCAATTAGAATTTCATCAGCCGTACGACAACATTACACAAATAAAGGCTTAAACATATAAAGAGGCCGTGGAGACTTACATTAAAAAGGTGATTTGTGAAAAGACGACCAAACTGTTGGCGAATGCTAAACAGTGTACGCTGCATGAATGTTTTAAAATCACGATAATGCTTAAAATAATTACAATGCACTTTCATGCAGTACATTGAACCAACATAAAAGTCTCCTCTAACTGATGGGATTCAGAGGGATTAGGGCTTAACACTGTTTACCAGATCCAGTTATAGCACTTGCTGTCAATACTCTTGCAGAACGAGACCGCCGCCAAGTGCATCCTTTCTAATCACTTGTTTATGTCCCAATTGTTTCATTCACATAAACCAAGGACGTATGTACGTCTTCCCATGGACAATACTATACGACATCTTCTCGTAGGTTAGAACAAGACTATCTTATCTGCCTCTTCCCTCTTCCACTTGCTGGGCTATCCCAAAACTGCCTCTCTCTCTTAAAGGTGTGGTTATCCCTGTCACTACTGATTGTACTCCCCATAATCAGGCCACATCTGCCAGCCAGATGGTATTATTTAGTTTAATCTAGAAATAAATGTGTTGAACTTAATTTGATAAGAACATCTCAATTTCACTAGGCCAAAACACTTGATATGGAAACAGCCAGCATAGAGGATTATTTAAATAACCGTTTCCCGTAACAGGCCTGAACTGAACTAACCTCAGCCACTTGATAGAAGGCTACCTGACCTAAACTAACCTCAGCCACTTGATAGAACGGTATCTGACCTGAACTAACCTCAGCCACTTGATAGAAGGCTATCTGACCTGAACTAACCTCAGCCACTTGATAGAAGGGTATCTGACCTGAACTAACGTCAGCCACTTGATAGAAGGGTATTTGACCTGAACTAACTTCAACCGCTTGATAGAAGGGTATTTGACCTGAACTAACTTCGGCCACTTGATAGAAGGGTATCTGACCTGAACTAACTTCAACCGCTTGATAGAAGGGTATCTGACCTGAACTAACTTCAACCGCTTGATAGAAGGGCACCTTTGTTACAAATACGGCCGACCTGGTCGAGTCAAACTCCTTTAACTCCTCATGCATTACAAGATGAAACATTGTGGTCCTGAAAGAACCCTTAGCAGCAAGATACTTGAGTGCAGAAGGTCAGTAGTTCGATCCCCTAGCAGCATCACGCCAAAACAGGTTAAAAGGTGGCTCTTGTTGTTACTCTGCCTGGCACTCGGCATTAAGGGCATAAAACAAGGACTGGTCGTCTCAGAGTCAGGAAAATGAGTCTGAGTGGGGTAGCCATGTTAAATAGTGGCATGGTATCTCAGTAGGCTAGCACTATAAAACGGATCCGGACATAGGCCAGGACTAGGACCAGTAGCCACGCACATGCATACACAATGCTATATAAGTTAAACAATCTTAAATGTCATGTTAAACCTAATTTCATCTCACCTCTCCAAATAATCACCCTTTGTTTAGTACAAGAATTTGTACTTTACCAAGAAAGTTTGATCACTAACACTAACACTAACACAGCAGTATAAAGTCTGGATTTCTATGAATAACTGTGTCTTAACCACACACCCAAACAGCACACCGAGTTCACTGCTCCTTCCTACAGAAATACACCTCAACACCAAAATTCTATGTTTCTATGGAGAGTAGACATCATGTCATAACAACAAATCCACATGGCTGGTGAGGTGTGAACAAGGTTTGCATGCTTCACTGAACGCTGATGGAATGACTGCATCCAACTGATGCTGGTCTGAGTGAGTTGTTTGGCAACATCCTCTAATCCCCCGCACAAGTTCCCAACTACTTATTCCAACCCGTGTGATGTGTAAAATGGATTTATCTTGAGGCTACCAACCTATTCCTAGGTGGAATTTGTATATAAATGAATTTGAATACTTACAGATGTGAAGCCAAACTAATGCCATTCTAACCAGAACACAAACCTTAAAAGCAAGACCAGAGTTGAATCCCCACGTGGTTCCAGTTAGCCACATTTAACATACAGCCATGGCAGTTGCTGTACTTTGAACTTCAAATTTCTGGGAGACGGCTTTAGAAGGTATCAGTCACACCTCGGGGGATGAAATGGACCCATGATGTTTTGTGTTGGCATTGGAATTCTTCATTTGGTTCTTGCTACGCTTCCCTAACGAAACATGTGATTAGAAATATTAGGCAGAAATTACCGCCGTATAGTATTTAGGAGAAAAGAATTATTGTATTTACAATTTACATTTTAACCATCGATGTTGTTTTTTTATTTTGGTACTACAATTGTAAATTAATTTGTTGGGAGACAATATTATTTTATTATTAATATATTATGTTCTTTTAATATCCAGTCTGTAACAGAGGAGTCACTCAACACCAATGTGATATGCTATAAATGAATTCTGTCAAATGATATCCAGTTCATATTCATATGAAGAATGGGGGTGGGGGCGGAGGTGGTGAATGTGTACCCTAAATTAACTGACCTGACCTTCAATATCATATCTTGAGTCTTAGGGGGCACGGGTGGCTGTGCAGAGTTGCGTCCCTTGGGCACGCCAGAAATCTATGAATGTGGGTTCGAATCCCGGTTCGCCCCGATTATATTTCTAGGTTTCTAGGGCTTTCCTCCCACATTAAGCTGACACGTCGTGATATAACTGGAATACTGTTAAAAGCGGCGTTAAACCCAACTCACTCACTTTTGAGTCTCAGATCATGCAAAGTAATCATTTCGTTTGAACATATTCCCCCGACACAATTATAAATCATCAATGCTTTGTGATTGGATGCCAGATGTAGGCTAAGGTGTGCGTTGCATATGTGTATGACAGACTGATCTCCTGTAACACTGTCAGGACCAGTGGTTGTATTGACATTGATCGTAAAAAACATAGTAAGTTAACTTTTGCTTTGCTTTATGAACCTTAAACCAGTCTTATCAGTGTATCAATGCAGTACACACAATTTCAGCTCTCCAGGTTGAAAAAAACCGCTCCTTGTCAATCAGGTAGCGGGTGTTTGTGAAAGTCAAGCAGAAATATAGGAGGTATTAAGATCTCTGTCAAGTGCTCTGGTTGCCGTAGTTGACTGGCACGGGCAGGTGCTGGCTATTCCCGCACGACCGAACAGAAGGAGGAACTTGCAAAGGCAGCAAAAAACATGGTCCAGTGAAACATGATATTTCGTTGAAGTAGCTACAAATGAGGGAATGTCTCTAGTGGAAAAAAGTATAAGCCCGTCTGCCTGCCGCTCTAGATAAGTAGGTATCATCCAAGAAACCACACGCCTGCTTTTGAGATGACCCCTGTCATGATCATTTTTTCCTCTGTGATGTGCAATAGATTATTTTCCGTCGATTTCTTGTCCGTCTAAAAACAAATCAGTAAACAAAGGCTAATTTATTTGAAATTGTCAAAATGTTGGAATGCCCAATGTTAGTTTTTAATAAATTGAGTCATTGAAATGGTCCCCATTCATCGGATCTGGGGCTACGTGACAAGACCTACTTTCGGAAAACATTAACCCAGACCAAGATCAATTCTGTCGGATAAGACTTGAAACTAAACCTCAAGTGTTTAACACGGCATCAGAATAACTACATTTGCCAGCCACTATAGTAATTACGACATTGCAAACGAATCTAAAGTGTCGCAACACGATGTATTCCAACTTGTCTGGGCAACACTAAGCAATAAGTTTATGATTTGATTAGAATATCTGATTAACTTGTCCCTTAGTAATTGTTGGCTACAAAATACACGCCTTGTAAAGCGACCAGACGGACGTTTATTTATCATGAAAACAATCGCACACGTTGTAGGCATCTTCCTAGTGTCAGTTACGTCATGTCGCCCTTAGCGACAGCGTCGCTGCTGACCAACCCTCTGTTGGACATATTGCAAACAAAGTGTTGCTTAGCAACGGATCAAACACATGCTTGCTCCTCTGTTCAGTTCCTCCCGTGTCCCAGATGTTTGTAATCGCGGATTAACATGAATAACCACACGCCGTGCATTAAAGACAAATCTCACAACACTCGAACTCAAATGACATTTCAGAAATAAACCTCATGACACTAGCGCTACAATACCAATCTTCTTGTCATTTTGGAATAAATTTCAAACACATTTCAATATCAATTTCGTAAACTAGATGTTGTGACTGAAATATACAATCCAACGATGGCGGATGTTAAGGAGACATGACTAGTCAGCATAACCGTTGTATGGACCCGCGCTATTTCCAGAAAGTCACGGAACAAATGAAAGATTAAAGCATCAGTTGCAAGTAAGCTGGTCTTTGTGAGGACCTTCTACTTTCATAGAAAGACTATAGTCTTCACAAGGGAAGTGATGGTATATGTGTAAGTAAACTATAGTGTCTTCAGACACAGGAATATCGTTATTTTTACAGAAATAAATATATAAAAAAGCATCGACCCAGGCCTCGTGGGATACATGGGTCAATATTTGTTTCATCTCTTTGGGTACAGCTGTTTATTCCCGTGCTTCAGATCACCGTCAATGAGTGAATGTCCGAGTCAATGTCTTCTCACGCCGCAAAGAAATATCAAATATTCAATCAATTAAGTGAGTGAGTGAGTATGGTTTTACGCCGCTCTTAGCAATATTCCAGCAATATCCCGGCAGGGGACACCAGAAATGGGCTTCACACATTGTACCCATGTCTGGAATCGAACCCGGGTCTTCGGCGTAACGAGCGAACGCTTTAACCACAAGGCTACCCGACCGCCCCCAAAGTGTCACTCGGGTATTAAGACGAGGACGAGTAAGACAAACAGTAATGTGGAAAACACTATAGAAAAAAAGAACAAACAGCTACACATAATGACATATAACAGAGAAGGGTGATGAATAAGTTGTCAATGGTTTCTCCGACACGCACGTGCTCCGAGTTCGATTCCAACGTGGCCCTAAATTGTGAAACTCATTCTGGTACCCCCCGCATGGATTAACCTGTAACGGTGTTGCTACCAGCCCACTCACTCACTTCACCAGGTCATAAAACAACACAGCAACGACGACGAGAGGTCGCACAACCGTGTACAGTTCAAACGCTTCACACATGCTTAACATCTTTACCTGTCAAATTTACTTGCGTTGTGGCCAGATTCACAGTTGGTCTATAGTTCTTGTCACAAGGGCCTAATCCTTGTGAAGTAGGCTTCTACAGAGGTGGGTGATTACCATCAAACTAGGTGGGATTTAACGTGAAAATGTATAAACAGTGTGTGGTGGACAACCTGGTCCTCCTGCTCGGTGTTGTCAGTTGAGTGTTCTACTCAAGACACACAGCCTTAACACTACCGTTACATTGACGTGACGTTACGTGCACGATGCGGTTGGCCACGCTGTGATTATCACTTGACTACGGGTCACATTGCGGAGGCTCGGCTATTTGATCACAGGTGTCAAGCACATTTTACGACTTTGCTTATCATTCAGAAGGCAGAAACTTACAGAAACAATGAGTGTAATTTTAAATGAGAACGAGGCTTATCATAACATATATTTGCAAGTAAACAGTTCTTACATTGGATTAACGGTATTCAAATCAACGAAATGATTTCTATAACTTCGCAAACTAAATAAATATAAAATTCGTGCAAATTGTAACCCAATTATTTCACACATTATCATTATTATTTACAGATTAAAATATAAAATGCAGCAAAGAGGGTTTGGGTGATCCTGGCACAGTCAGGCTTGTTAGGCTCATCATCACCTCAGCGAATGGGACTTCTCCCAGGAAGCGCTGCCTAGTCAAACCCACCCAGAACTTTTCGGAGAATGTGAAGACTCCACAACACTGCAGCCATCTGCATTACCCAGATTGTCAGAAGGGCTGTATTCCTGGTAGCAAAACCGGGTACTCTCCCAATGTCAGTCAACAGATTGGGAGGTACCAAGCCTAAGGCACCAAGAACAATGGGGAGTCGGACAACTTAGTACTTGGGATGTAAGCGTGACATTTCGAAAGCGAGGTCCGCATATTTGCCATGTTTATCCTCGATCTTGTCAATCACATAAGTGTCAAATGGGACAGAAAATTCAAAGATATAAATGATTTTATTGGATTTATCAAAAAGTCTGACGCTGTATACCGGCCTATTCCAAAGAATTTTGTATATATCATTTTCCATGACATCCTCTACATATTCCGGGTCGTACCATGGATGGACCTCTGCGTCAAAACCACAAGCATTGCGAAGACGGTAATAAAATGATCGAGCTACACCATCATGTCGTTTAAGACACTGTGTTTGTGCCAAAGCTGGGCATCCACTGACAATGTGTTGGACAGTCTCATTAAATTCATTACATAATCTACATTTCATATTTACATTTTGATGCTAAATCACACATTGGCGGTTTCGGGTGGGAAGTGACTGGTCCAGAGCAGCAAACAAAAACCCTTCTGTTTCACTTTTCAGGCCAGCCGGCTTCATCCAAGCAAAGGGCTCTGCAGGGTTGCTGTTTCTCTCAACACACTGCATATATCCTTGATGCAGTGGTCGTTCGTCAATATTATTATTATAATTATTGCTTTACGGTGTTGTCTGTAACATATCAGAGTAACATGTAGCATCTTGAAGACTCTCTGACTGTGGCTGAAAATAGCAGATCAAATTGTCTGTATCACTTATTCACTAGCGTCGTTGTAGAAGGCCTTCAAGTCTTTCGTCGTTGAGCTGGTGAGTCCAGGTGATCCGCCAATATGTTGACACATCGGTCAAAAAGGTCTGGACAGGGGGCCTGCTTTGAGGGCAGTTTGACACTGACCCTCGATTTCTCTCAAGGTCATGATATTTGCAGAATGGTTGTCTTTGTCCACAATGTGACATTCCGGGGACAGTGTCAAGTTGTAGAGACATTTACAAGGTCGACTCGAAGATGAGACCAACTGAGAGGGGAAGGCACAAACACTGTCATTATAAGGTATGAAATGTACACCCCCAGTTGACAAGCGACACCACCAGGACATGCTGCAGTCGTTCAGAGTCGCCGCCAGCTGGAAGTTACAAGGCATGGGGTTTCACAGCATGTGAAGAAAATCACATTTTTTGTTTCTTTTTTTGTTCAACATTAACAAAAAGTCATTTAGATTTTTTAAGGTGAATATCTACGATCAGATCTAGATTCGCAAAGGTCTGATTTATAACACGTGGACTCTAATACAAGGAGTATATGTCCTGGAAGACCAATTTCTTTTCAACTTCGTTTGATACTTGATCTGGCACTCCAAAAGTGATGTTAGAGCTGTGACACTTGTAACTCTCTATTCATTGATATCAATAGTTTTTCTTACAATCGCCTTGAGAAAGAGAGAGTTGTTTATGGGAACTGAAAAGAATTATTGGTCAATCAACGTACACCATAACCACTGTTGAATGTAAGCCTGCACACGGACAGGTGCTTGCGATATATACATACATCATCTTCGATTGTCCAGCATATTATATATCCATTCTGTTACGATGTATTTCATAAATACCATATACGCTGAACTGCTATGATATCTGCAGGCTGTCTGAAGTGATGACATAGAAGTAAATTCTACTTTACATTCATATAGTCACACCATTTTATGTCATGATAATAGAAAACTGCATTCGAACCATAAACAGGACGTTGTGTGAAGCCCATTTCTGGTGTCCCCCGCCGTGATATTGCTGGAATATTGCTAATAGCGGCGTAAAACCATACTCACTCACTCACTCACTATCAAGACATTGAAACCAGTCGCCGAAACACTGCAAACTTAATGTCCAAAACATAACTATGATAACCGCATCAAATACACCAATGTCGAATAACTATTTGGAAGACATTTCCGAATTTGACGATTCAGTGACAAAAGGTGATGTCCGATGAAGTTTCCTATTTGGACGTACAACATGTTCCCGGTTATTTTTGCAGGTGAACAGCTGACATGCTTTTTTGCATGTATTTTTTATAATCGGCATCGTAAATCGACAATTCCAGATTTCTTATGAATATGGTAATGGTTTTGTCGCTTTTATTTATTGATTGTTTCATTTTTAGCCACATCAGGCATGGGTGTAACAGTTTATGTTACAAGTTCATCTTATGAGGAAACTATCACAGATTTGGCAAGTTGACACGTATTAAGAGAGACAACATTTTGTATCTTGTTTGCATTCACAATTAACCAATAATATGATCAAAACTTAACTGGCTCTCAAAACTCTTACAAGTTATACATGTTACGAAAGGTGGCCATGGTTTCATAACCGTGGCTTATTCATTTCAGGAAGAGAACGTATGAAAAGGCATTGTATTGTCAATGCGCTGTCACGGGGACGTCTAGTTATGCCTACTAGGTTCCATAAATAATCTCATTTGTTTCAAGACTCTTATGATATAAATCTACAGTACAAACTTATAAGACGAAGAATATAAACAACAGTCATAAAATTGCCACCCGTTCTTGGTGCTATCATTACACTGAACCTGATCATCGACTTTAGAAACATGGCATTTGATGAACCTTGACACTAATGTTTATAGGCACATGTGGCGGCGATTGTTTAGAGATTATTATAATAATAATAACAACAACAATAATAATAATAATAATAATAATAAATCGTCGTAACGTTACGTACTGATGAATGTCATCAAACTGATATATTCATATATCATATATTGACCATCTCAAATAACACCATGATGAAAAGCTAGTTATTCTGAACGAAACCCACTGACTACACTAATATGATTTGCTAATACAAATCAAAAATGTAATCGTTTGCAATATTCAAAGTGATCACTGAGATACTATTGCAATATTCAAAACGACCACTGAGATACTATTGCAATATTCAAAATTATTACTGAGATACTATTGCAACATTCAAAATGATTACTGAAATACCATTGCAATATTCAAAATGATCACTGAGATACTATTGCAATATTCAAAATGATCACTGAGATACTATTGCAATATTCAAAATGATTACTGAGATACTATTGCAATATTCAAAATGATCACTGAGATACTTTTGCAATATTCAAAATGATTACTGAGATACTATTGCAACATTCAAACTGATTACCGAGATACTATTGCAATATTCAAAATGATCACTGAGATACTATTGCAATATTCAAAATGATCACTGAGATACTATTGCAATATTCAAAATGATCACTGAAATACTATTGCAATATTCAAAATGATTTCTGAAATAAAAATGCAATATTCAAAATGATTACTGAAATAAAAATGCAATATTCAAAGTGATCTCAGTAATACTATTGCAATATTCAAAATGATTACTGAGATACTATTGCAACATTCATAAGATTACTGAGATACTTTTGCAATATTCAAAATGATTACTGAGATATTATTGCAATATTTAAAATGATTACTGAAATACTATTGCAATATTCAAAATGATTACTGAGATTCTATTGCAACATTCAAAATGATCACTGAGCTACTATTGCAATATTCAAAATGATCACTGAGATAATATTGCAATATTTATTCAAAATGATCACTGAGATACTATTGCAATATTCAAAATGATTACTGAAATACTATTGCAATATTCAAAGTGATCAGTGAGATACTATCGCAATATTCAAAACGACCACTGAGATACTATTGCAATATTCAAAATGATTACTGAGATACTATTGCAATATTCAAACTGATCGCTGAGATACTATTGCAATATTCAAAATGATCACTGAGATACTATTGCAATATTCAAAATGATTACTGAGATATTATTGCAATATTCAAAATGATTACTGAGATACTATTGCAATATTCAAAATGATTACTGAGATACTATTGCAGTAGATGTGCCTCTATTGGGATAGTATGCCGAGTACATTTACCTTCATAATGTGAGCATTATCTGGTCTTACCTGCAGGAGAAAAATGGCATTACGATATTTTCATAATCTGATAAACTTTCGACAGGGAATTCTAAATCATTTCCAAATTTGAAACCATATTTTTGACACATTGCATGACAATCAATCAATATCCTAGAACCGATCTGAAACCCTGAATATGTCGTAATGCAATAGTCTGCCATTCCCCAAGCTCCGTACGTAGCGACAGGGTTTATTCTGCCGGTTATTGTCTAGTCAGATGGATGTGGATATCCACATCTCTTCAAACAACGTGTAAAATACTCCATAAATCTAGTCCGAAGGGGAGGCCATAGTTATTTTATATTTTTCATCTCGTATGTCGTCAACCAAGGACCAATGCAAGAGGAAAACCGTTACTTGGGTACAACAGAAGCAGTATAGTCGTCTCCACGAGAAGTATTTTACATAACAGCTACTTGGTTAAAATCATATCTCATATATCGTCAGCTCCATCAAGCCGCTGCGAAGTATTCTTAGGAACAGGCAGAAATTAACGAAAGAACTTCCGGAAATAGTCCGTGTATTCGTGACGGTTCGTCTCGCTCCCGAACATGCCAAAAGGTTCTGAGTGTTTGGAACTTCCAGTTGTCTAACAGCGATTACTCCGCACTGGACA
Source organism: Haliotis rufescens (assembly GCF_023055435.1). NCBI lineage: Eukaryota > Metazoa > Mollusca > Gastropoda > Lepetellida > Haliotidae > Haliotis > Haliotis rufescens. Next base: position 18,312,927 of record NW_025963779.1, read on the forward strand.
GGGCTCAGCCAGAATTATCAGACGTTGGTGACATAAATGTCGGCAACACACTTACTATGTTGTGCCTCGTCCTTACGAAATATTGATAAATCATGTAATCAAAGTTACATAACTATTAATATTCCTTCATTGCCAGGCTGTGTATGTTTCATGTAGGTAGCGATTACAGTTCCCAGTGAAAGTGTGCGAGGATGGCCGCACGTCATTTTAGCAGAGTTACCATTTTACCATGGTAACTACCAGAATAATTTTCTCAGCCGGCAATGTAGGCCCCAAGAAAGTAATTGAAATTGAATGAGTTGTGTAACCAATAGACAGGACACGTGTACCAGGCTGTACTGGGTGGTAATTACAAGACGAGACTAGTCCGTCATACTGCAGCGAATACACTGGTATGAAACATTAACTAAAATAGGGCGCGATGATGTTAGATAAAGGACTGGCAAAGAACTGAAAAAAGTACTAATTATTTGGATAAATAAACGGTTGGAAGTAAATTTGTTTCTTAATTTACAAGAATATCCCCATTTTATCATTTCAATCATGGATCCTATGAAAAATGGGAAAAATAAATTTTATTTTCTTATTCCGCTGCCTAAACAATCTTTTATACCTATTTCAAAGATTTTGGCCAGGTATGATTCCATTCAAAATATTCCAAAACGACGTTTGTGTTTCAGTAAATAAGACGTTAATGTCTGCGTTATTTCCTAACATGTGAAAGGAGAAAGGTGACTTTGTATAGTTACATACCCTACAGACGTGATTATACGCAGTTGTCTCTCTTAACACGTCTAATTAACCCTGGAGACAATAAAGCGCTGACACACACGGATATCAAGGCGGCTATAATGATGTGAATATCTGATATCGATGTAAGTCTAACAAGAGATTCATCTAAGAGATGGGTTACACAGTCGAGATGACGGAAACGTCGTCGCACACGGACAATACAAGTCAGGTTGCATTCTCATCAACCGAGATAGAATGTTTCAATTTTAATTGTAAGTTTATAATTTGAATGATTTGTGAAAGTTCAATCAATATGCCAATAGTTTATTTGTATGTATTACGATCCAAGGCGAAAGCCAATTGTAGAAGAATTTGCGTATTAGCTTTTACACCATTCTTGCTTTAGAACTAAATGGGGATCGAGTGATCACAAGGACATGGGGTGGATATTACCTGACCAGGTAGCTTGTTACTATCAGTTGATCTATAGTGGTCCTGCAGGGAATCCGCGGGCGTGTAGAGGGGATGTTGTTGGGTAAGCCGAGCAACCTCATCCGCTCACTCACTGTCTTCAAGAACCCAGCGGACCGCCTCCGTGGTCTAGTGGTAGAGCGTCCGCCCGGAGAGCGGAAGGTCCGGGGTTCGATCCCCGACCGCGTCATACCAAAAGACGTTAAAAGGTGGTACTTGTTGTTACCCTGTCTGACGCTCGGCATTAAGGGGCTAAAACAAGGACTGGTCGGCTCAGAGTCAGTATACTGTGTCTGAGTGGGGTATTCATGTTAAACTGCGGCATGGTATCTCAGTGAGCTAGCACTATAAATCGGCATCAGTCCGGACTAGTACAAGCAGCCACACAAACACACACACGTACATGTACGTCGCTATATAAGTGCAATCATCTTGGACGCGACGTTAAACCCCATTTACCTCACCTCACCTCAAGAACCCAGCAATACCTGCTCGTTGCAGCGTAAGAGGCGACTAACGGGATCAGGTGGTCAGGCTCACTGACTTGGTTGATGCTTGTGGTTCTACCCCAGTTGCGCAGTCACTGGATTGTCTGGTCCATACTCTTTACAGACCGCCGTCATATAGATGGAACATTGCTGAGTGCGGCGTTAAACAACAAACAAACAGTCACACCAATGTCTACATCAACTTACGGAAACTGACGACGGTTGCTCAAGGCCTCTTGGTGACACTGAACACGATGAACGTGGCAGACAAAATTCGTCCTGATGATTATATTAAACATCTATTTTGGAACATACATGATCCAAACAGTGGTCGACTAATGTTTGTGAATCTGTCATAAATCGTGACGGTATTGATCTATTGTCACGATCCACAACTCAACAGCGTACGTCAATGGCCATTTTGAAAGGTCGGGTTCATGAAACTCGTGCATACTCCATTAGTGCTGATAATGGCTGAAATATGTGTTACGGTATACTTAACAATACCGACTATGAACATCGGTACTTATAAAAGGATGGGTTCGTGGAACTCGTGCATTCTTCACTGGAGTCGATAATAGCAGGAATAACCATTCACTGGAAACCTACTCATACACGACTATAAGCACAGTTCTAACTACGTCAATGTGTCTCAGAACGTGACAAGAGATACTATGCAAGGAAAATGACAAAGAATAAATACCAGAAAAACATTACTAGGAAATGCAAATTGTGACGGGTTATATATGTCCAAGGACGCGAGGGTGTTGATAGCTGCATTTGGTGATATCTGACAATGGCGCTAATGAATAGGCGCCATAAAAAGAGATGTACTCCATGGGAAAGGTCCATAGCATTAAACAAACATCTAGGATGTCATTGACAAGGTTAATAGCATTGGCTGCAATTTACACCACGTAAATACATAGGTAATTAGTGACAACGATGCATCTCACAACAGGTGTTGAGGACAGCAACGATTGTACATGCCACGTATCGGCTCACGCAGATGTCACAAAGACTAAAGCCAATTCAGTTCAATGATCCTGACCCAAGTACACTGACGATAAAACGTGTGTTTCCATTCCATTAACCAGACATTATTCGAGATGTCTGTGGCAAGCATCCCACTTGAAAAGGTCGGAGCAAATGAGGGTTACGCACGAGGTAGCCCGTAAGAAATCTTTCATAAACTTTTTCACCTGCTAAACAAACACGTAACACTGATGGTTTAGTTGGAAGCAGAGGCCTGCCCTGAAGTCGTTACAGTCATTGAAAACACCACGTGAACCTTCCCCCTGCGTTGACACAGTAAACATCGACCTTATATCACTGATAGGGGACTTGGGTCGTATATTTACTCTACTAATCTATGTATCTACAAACCTCTTGAATGGCTATCTAGATAGTTCTTCGGATGCAGTATTTGCTTGTTTAGTTTAACACACTCGCTCTCCTGACTTAACTCTTGTATGGAGTTATAATAATGTTTTATCTGACTATACAAGGACGTCAGAATGCTCTGATATTCATTAAATTGTTTATGACACTTTCCCTACCACTTGTGCGTGTTTTCTCAATTTGGTGTGGTCGGTGTAGATGAGTTATGAGGAATATGATATACAAAGTGTCATGCCACAACTACAGCTGATAAGAATAAGAAAGGTTAAACGGTATGCCAGAGTTTATATTCATATTACCGACACAATCTTCATGGCTATAAGCTGCATTCTCAGTCTACATCCAGTCAACTTGATCCAACATATTCATTATCCTTCAAATCTATCTGGCAGATACACCTTTGTTCGCGCTGATATTTTACTCATTACCATTAGGTCTACAACAACCGCGTACTCATAACTAATAGGTCCACAGCAACCGCGTACTCATTACCAATAGGTCCATAGCAACCGCGTACTCATTACTAATAGGTCCACACTAACCGCGTACTTATTACCAGTAGGTCCACACTAGCCGCATACTTATTACCAGTAGGTCCACAGCAACCGCGCATTAATTACCAGTAGGTCCACAGCAACCGCGCATAAATTACCAGTAGGTCCACAGCAACCGCGTATATATTACCAGTAGGTCCACTGCAACCACACACACATGACCAGAAGTTCCACAGCAACCGCGTCTTCATTACCAATAGGGTGGGGGCGGTCGGGTAGCCTAGTGGTTAAAGCGTTCGCTCGTCACGCCGAAGACCCGGGTTCGATTCCCGACATGGGTACAATGTGTGAAGCCCATTTCTGGTGTCCCCCGCCGAGATATTGCTGGAATATTGCTAAAAGCGACGTTAAACCATACTCACTCACTCACTCACTCACCAATAGGGTAAGAGCCGACACGTGGATCGGGTGGACAAGGCTCGGTGACTTGGCTGATTGCGCATGCGTGGTACCCGCCGGCGTGGGGCATTGCTCATGATGTCAACCACTGGGTTATCGGGGCCAACTGTCTCGATCATAACAATGCTGACGTCACACAGCTGGATTATTGCTGGGTGAGGCATAAAACAAACAACCAATACAAGCACTAAACAAGTAAATATTAATTTTGTTCGAGGTTAAAAACCCGAGACTGGCGGATACAAAAAGGAGGTCAGTTCAGGCTTTTAAGAACATCATACAACCCTTGCTCAAAAGGTCTCATCAGGGTAACAAGTGAGCAAGTATGATTTTGCGCCGCTTTTAGCAATATTCCAGCAATATCACGGCGGGGGACACCAGAAATGGGCTTCACACATTGTACCCACGTCGGGAATAGAACCCGGGTCTTCGGCGTGACGAGCGAACGCTTTAACCACTAGGCTACCCGACTGCCCCTTATCAGGGTTACAACATTTAAGGCCTTAGTAGAGCTTTACATGTTGAAGACCTTTCAAATGTGAGGAATCACTGCCAAACATTATGTCCGATGCAATTCCTTATTTGACTTATAACATATGCGTTTGTTCAATTGACCTGCCTTTGCATGTGTTTGTGGCGGGTGCCACCGGTGGGGCAGGATACACTCATCTTTCAACGGACACTTGGTATCATCACTATAAAATAGTGATTCATAAACACATAGACTGAATCCTACAATGGGATCTGGTTTTAGCAGATCTTTCTAACGATTATGGAAAGGGTTTTGTGGCTTTTATTTATAGTAGTCCGACCACAGCACTCATTAGGGCGAAGGACAGCCGGATGGTAAATTAAACCCCGCGTTCTTTGTCATAAACCACTTACTCCTTGTATTTGGTGTTGCGGCGGTTGATGGGGTTGTAAATAGATGCAAAATACCAAGATTCCTTGAGGCTACAGGAAAGTAAACTTTGAATAGAGAATAAAAAAAATGCCGCAGGCACTGCAAGGCGTGTTGTAGCGTGTTGTAGCATTGCCAAAAGCTGAGATCTCATCCACTACATGACGTGTTGTAGCATTACCTGGAGCCTAGATCTCATCCACTACATTACGTGTTGTAGCATTACCTGAAGCCTAGATCTCAACCACTACATGGCGTGTTGTAGCATTACCTGAAGCCTAGATCTCAACCACTACATGGCGTGTTATAGCATTACCTTAAGCTTAGATCTCAACCACTACATGGCGTGTTATAGCATTACCTGAAGCTTAGATCTCAACCACTACATGGCGTGTTGTAGCATTACCTTAAGCCCTAGATCTCAACCACTACATGGCGTGTTGTAGCATTACCTTAAGCTTAGATCTCAACCACTACATGGCGTGTTGTAGCATTACCTTAAGCCCTAGATCTCAACCACTACATGGCGTGTTGTAGCATTACCTAAAGCTTAGATCTCAACCACTACATGGCGTGTTGTAGCATTACCTGAAGCTTAGATCTCAACCACTACATGGCGTGTTGTAGCATTACCAGAAGCCTAGATCTCAACCACTACATTACGTGTTGTAGCATTACCTAAAGCTTAGATCTCAACCACTACATGGCGTGTTGTAGCATTACCTGAAGCCTAGATCTCAACCACTACATGGCGTGTTGTAGCATTACCTAAAGCTTAGATCTCAACCACTACATGGCATGTTGTAGCATTACTCAAAGCTTAGATCTCAACCACTACATGGCGTGTTGTAGCATTACCTTAAGCCCTAGATCTCAACCACTACATGGCATGTTGTAGCATTACTCAAAGCTTAGATCTCAACCACTACATGGCATGTTGTAGCATTACCTAAAGCTTAGATCTCAACCACTACATGGCATGTTGTAGCATTACCTAAAGCTTAGATCTCAACCACTACATGGCGTGTTGTAGCATTACCTAAAGCTTAGATCTCAACCACTACATGGCGTGTTGTAGCATTACCTAAAGCTTAGATCTCAACCACTACATGGCATGTTGTAGCATTACTATAAGCTTACAACTCAACCAACCTGACAACCCTCCAGTTCAGATCGTACTGAAGGATAGAAAAGTTTATCAACCTGAGATTACCATGAAATGACACAAACGTCTAGTTTCCTTAAGTCATCTTGAAGAAAAGAACCACCCACCTTTGACCATCTTGGATAAAGAATGATTCAGTTACATCAGGCCATAACAGGGAAAACAACCTTCTTTTTGTCTCTATGTTAGACGATCAAAGCCAAATGGAAAAAAAGTTCAGACCACGGAGACGAATAAAGAATTATGTTTTAGTAGGCGGTGCCATCCAATCAGGTATAGATAAAAGCGTGAACCATTTCACTGACCACAAGAAGCCTGTACTGTTTATGAATCACTATCAAATAGTGATAATTGGTGTTCGCGAAACGTCACAAACACATGCAAGGGCAAATCAATTGTTCATCTGAAAAAAACAAAGGGGAAGAAATGCTACTAGTCAAAACACGCAATTGCATCGGGAATGAAACCCGCACCTATCGATTAATCAAATTCATTCGCAAAACAAACTGAAGCTATGGGCGCCTGAGTTTGGGATGCTAAAAACACTGGTTTAAATTTGAATTGTTTGTCAAACCGTTGCTTTAGGGAATATACAGATATGTGAACAAGCCAGGTACGTCACTTGTGTTGGCCATGAAATAAAGGTTAGACAATCACGCTTGTAAATTCAAATAGGCTAGACAGAAACCAAACCGTAACGAGGGAGGGTAACGGAAGACCTCGATCTACCATGCGCTAACATGTTTAGTTCAGCAAAGCTGAACGAGCAACAAATGTCGGCAGTAAATTGAAATTTGACGTTGCAAGTGTGATTTGACAGGCTCAGTTAGCGTGTAACAAGTACTTGTGACGGATCTAACCGACATGCTATATGTGCACACTGGGCATAGTGCGACTCCGAAATGCGCTGCCTATTTACCCGTACGTTGTATATGAGCAATAAATCTATAAACCAACAAAAAGATTTACCGTTATACGAGGATGTTTATCTGCAGATAGGTACCATTTAGTCAATGACCAAAAAGGGACAAAGCTTGGCATTACAGTCGAGTTGATGTTTTATTGAGGATGTTCGCTGATCTTTTATATTGATATATAAAAAAGGTCTCCTTCGTCAATAAACAAGAATGTGTGTATTCAAGCAAATTTAACGATGAATAGCAGTTGGTCGGACATATAGGGTTGACAAATTAACCCCCAAAACGTCCTTAACGGCATGTGTCGATTTAATTAAACATATATTAAACACGTTACGGGTACAATGTGGGTACAATGTGTGAAGCCCATTTCTGGTGTCCCCCACCGTGATGTTGCTGGAATATTGCTAAAAGCGGCGTAAAAGAAACCATACTCACTATGTACATTGATCGATAATGTTCATCTTTTTGTAAAAAAGGATTACCTATTATATATAATATCATAATCTGACTTTCGATACTCAGAAGCATTGCAAGTAAATATAATTTATCTCCCTGTCGGCCAAGATACTTGATATATGGCTGTAATGTAACATTTAAGGTGACAAACAGGGAATCAACGTGTATCTCTCATATAGTGTGAGAGAGTTTATACGTTTCCGACATCACGGACCGGAGATGACGTTACAGTCTCATTAACATTGCCCTAAAATAATATGACGTTTGTAGTTCTTGTTCTTGAACCATGTGCTCTATGTGAATTATGAGGAAAGTTCGCTGGAATTGGACAAAGTATACGGTAAAATACGTTTGTAACGAACACGCTAAAAACGAACTAAAATTAGTGGCCCATTAACCGTAGTATACTGTATTTAGAGCTGGAAAAAGTAACGCGGCAATACATAACATTTATACGGCATTCGTCCCGAATAGAGCGACTGCTAAATTAATATTTGTAACATTGAACACATATCTCTTATGTCTTTTCATTGCTACAATTTATGGGGGCACGGGTGGCCCAGTCGTCTAAGGCGCCGCGGTTCACTGTGCAGACTTGCGTCCCTTGAGCACGCCAGAAACCTATGATTGTGGGTTCGAATCCCGGTTCACCCCGATTATGTTTCTACATTAAGCCGACACGCCGTGATATAACTAGAATACTGTTAAAAGCGGCAGTAAACCCAACTCACTGATTCTAGGCATTTATTAATATTGAATGGCGTGAAACAAACGCGCCAGTTTAACGTATCGACTTCATAACAGCATAGGGCGAGTTTTTGAAAGCCAAATGGAATATAACCCGTCATCAGAATATCTGATGTCAACCATGGCACAGCTGTCCCATCACATGGTAGACATTGATGGCATTTGATGAACATGTGGGTATTGTGCCACAACCGATCTCGCCCCGAGGTCCATGTACATGTTAGTGAAATATTGCATTTATCGTATTCATTGATCAGAGCCACGAGCTGGAGAACTGAATCTACTTTGGGGTCGTTTTGCTCGAGTACTTCACCCTGTGCTGGTTCCACAAAGCGGGGGGCGGTCGGGTAGCCTAGTGGTTAAAGCGTTCGCTCGTCAGGCCAAAGACCCGGGTTCGATTCCCGACATGGGTACAATGTGTGAAGCCCATTTCTGGTGTCCCCCGCCGTGATATTGCTGGAATATTGCTAAAAGCGGGGTAAAACCATACTCACTCACTCATTCACTCCACAAAGCGGAAGTAGGTTTAAATCCTACCTACGATAATACATGGATGACAGTGCTAAGATCACTTCCACTAGCTAACATCAAATTCAATCTCTTGTTTGATCTTGCTGAGTGCGTAGTCAGAGGACTAAATCATATTTTATTTACCCTCATGAAAATTCTTTTCCGAAACCTTCTTCCGTTCAGTGAATGAGAGTGAGTATGGTTTTAGGCCGCCCTTCGCACTATTCCAGCAATGTCACGATTTGGGACACCGGAGTGAGTGAGTGAGTATGGTTTTACGCCGCTTTTAGCAATATTTCAGGATATTTCGGGAATCGAACCCGGGTCTTCGGCGTGACGAGCAAACGCTTTAACCACTAGGCTACCCGACCGCCACTTGGGACACCGGAAATGGGCTCCACAAAGTGTACCTATGAGGGGAATCGATCCCGGACCTTCAGCGTGACGAGCGAACGCTTTAACCACTATTCTACCTCACCGCCCCTTTAAGTAGTTACTTGATCATGCATTATGGATGGCGGAGAAAGGTTCCATATCCGAGGAATTAATTATAACCAATTGAAAGGTATGTTTATAAACAAAGTGTAACAGTACACTACTGACTTGCCGTGCTGGACCGAGCAGCTATGGGCAAACACTCGCATGAACATTTCCACTGAGAGAACTGGTAATATTTTATATGCAATATCACAGTCGAGATAAAATCTTCTTGTTTCCCCCACGGCGGGATGTACTGTGCATCTCCCGCGGTTGTGTGACTGTGTACCGCCGTGGTTGTGTGTACTATGTACCCCCGTGGTTGTGTGTACTTTGTATCCCCGTGGTTGTGTGTACTGTGTACCCCCGTGGTGGTGTGTACTATGTACCCCCGTGGTGGTGTGTACTATGTACCCCCGTGGTTGTGTGTACTGTGTACCCCCGTGGTTGTGTGTACTGTGTACCCCCGTGGTTGTGTGTACTGTGTACCCCCGTGGTTGTGTGTACTGTGTACCCCCGTGGTTGTGTGTACTATGTACCTCCGTGGTGGTGTGTACTGTGTACCCCCGTGGTGGTGTGTACTGTGTACCCCCGTGGTTGTGTGTACTGTGTACCCCCGTGGTTGTGTGTACTATGTACCTCCGTGGTGGTGTGTACTATGTACCCCCGTGGTGTTGTGTACCATGTACCCCCGTGGTTGTGTGTACTATGTATCCCCGTTGTGGTGTGTACTATGTACCCCCGTAGTGGTGTGTACTATGTTTCCCCGTGGTGGTGTGTACTATGTACCCCCGTGGTGGTGTGTACTATGTACCCCCGTGGTGGTGTGTACTATGTACCCCCGTGGTGGTGTGTACTGTGTACCCCCGTGGTTGTGTGTACTGTGTACCCCCGTGGTTGTGTGTACTATGTACCTCCGTGGTGGTGTGTACTATGTACCCCCGTGGTTGTGTGTACTATGTACCTCCGTGGTGGTGTGTACTGTGTACCCCCGTGGTTGTGTGTACTGTGTACCCCCGTGGTTGTGTGTACTATGTACCTCCGTGGTGGTGTGTACTATGTACCCCCGTGGTGGTGTGTACCATGTACCCCCGTGGTTGTGTGTACTATGTATCCCCGTGGTTGTGTGTACTATGTACCCCCGTGGTGGTGTGTACCATGTACCCCCGTGGTTGTGTGTACTATGTACCCCCGTGGTGGTGTGTACCATGTACCCCCGTGGTTGTGTGTACTATGTACCCCCGTGGTGGTGTGTACCATGTACCCCCGTGGTGGTGTGTACTATGTATCCCCGTTGTGGTGTGTACTATGTACCCCCGTAGTGGTGTGTACTATGTTTCCCCGTGGTGGTGTGTACCATGTACCCCCGTGGTTGTGTGTACTATGTATCCCCGTGGTTGTGTGTACTATGTACCCCCGTGGTGGTGTGTACCATGTACCCCCGTGGTTGTGTGTACTATGTACCCCCGTGGTGGTGTGTACCATGTACCCCCGTGGTTGTGTGTACTATGTACCCCCGTGGTGGTGTGTACCATGTACCCCCGTGGTGGTGTGTACTATGTATCCCCGTTGTGGTGTGTACTATGTACCCCCGTAGTGGTGTGTACTATGTTTCCCCGTGGTGGTGTGTACTATGTACCCCCGTGGTGGTGTGTACTATTTACCCCCGTGGTGGTGTGTACTATGTACCCCCTGTGGTTGTGTGTACTATGTACCCCCGTGGTTGTGTGTACTATGTACCCCCGTGGTGGTGTGTACTATGTACCCCCGTGGTTGTGTGTACTATGTACCCCCGTGGTGGTGTGTACCATGTACCCCCGTGGTGGTGTGTACTGTGTACCCCCGTGGTTGTGTTCATTATGTACCCCCGTGGTGGTGCGTACTATGTACCCCCGTGGTGGTGTGTACTATGTACCCCCGTGGTGGTGTGTACTATGTACCCCCGTAGTGGTGTGTACTATGTACCCCCGTGGTGGTGTGTACCATGTACCCCCGTGGTGGTGTGTACTATGTACCCCCGTGGTGGTGTGTACCATGTACCCCCGTGGTGGTGTGTACTATGTACCCCCGTGGTTGTGTGTACTATGTACCCCCGTGGTGGTGTGTACCATGTACCCCCGTGGTGGTGTGTACTATGTACCCCCGTGGTGGTGTGTACCATGTACCCCCGTGGTGGTGTGTACTATGTACCCCCGTGGTGGTGTGTACCATGTACCCCCGTGGTGGTGTGTACCATGTACCCCCGTGGTTGTGTGTACTATGTACCCCCGTGGTGGTGTGTACCATGTACCCCCGTGGTGGTGTGTACTATGTACCCCCGTGGTTGTGTGTACTGTGTACCCCCGTGGTGGTGTGTACTATTTTTCCCCGTGGTGGTGTGTACCATGTACCCCCGTGGTGGTGTGTACTATGTACCCCCGTGGTGGTGTGTACTATGTACCCCCGTGGTGGTGTGTACTATGTACCCCCGTGGTGGTGTGTACTGTGTACCCCCGTGGTGGTGTGTACTATGTACCCCCGTGGTGGTGTGTACTATGTACCCCCGTGGTGGTGTGTACCATGTACCCCCGTGGTTGTGTCTACTGTGTACCCCCGTGGTGGTGTGTACTATGTACCCCCGTGGTGTTGTGTACCATGTACCCCCGTGGTTGTGTGTACTATGTATCCCCGTAGTTGTGTGTACTATGTACCCCCGTGGTTGTGTGTACTATGTACCCCCGTGGTGGTGTGTACCATGTACCCCCGTGGTTGTGTGTACTATGTACCCCCGTGGTGGTGTGTACTATGTACCCCCGCGGTGGTGTGTACTATGTACCCCCATGGTGGTGAGTACCATGTACCCCCGCGGTTGTGTGTACTATGTACCCCCGTGGTTGTGTGTACTACTATTTATCACCGGCGGCAATACTATCATGCATTGACATTACACACATTACACACAGCCTCCTTCAACCAAAATAAACCAGTATTGGCCAATTTTATCCCAGCAAAGTGTGTTTAGTTAACATTTGCGGAACAATGTCAGTCATGCGGTCTTACCAACTCGATATTGAGAAGCAGAGAGTATTAAGGTAACCTTGGTTTATTTCGATATATAATGAGACGCTCACTGCTCTACGTGGTCTGCATAAATTGCGCTGGTCAAGGTGTTCTACATATATGTCTGTAGGCTGACTTAGGAGGTATCTCTGCTTGTGGACGTGGTCAAGGGAGTCTACATATATGTCTGTAGGCTGACGTAGGAGGTATCTCTGCTTCTGGACGTGATGAAGGTGTTCTACATATATGTCTGTAGGCTGACGTAGGATGTATCTCTGCTGGTGGTCGTTGTCTCCGTAGCCGTGGACGGACCCTGGCCTGCGTCGTAATGTTGACACCGTCGGCGATTGTGTGTATGTGTATAAATAGTTGTGTTCTTCCTAAAGCTTACACGTGCAAATGTGAAGGCGGATAGATTATACAGTTAGGTTTATTCTCCACCCTGCGATCGCCTGAAGATATGACTTGCACTTCCCAGAACATTTCACGTTGACCCAAGTGAAGATAAAGTTTACTCCTCCAGGAACAGTGGGCCGCGATCCCCAAATATATGACGTTTAATCCACTCGTGTTTAAAGTTCAGTGGATACATATCAACTTTTCAAAGCGAAAATGATTTGCACAATAAATCGTATGGCTTTCGCTGGGAAAGCCTTTCAATATCAACAAAAAAAACAGATTTAAACATCAACATTGCTATTTACATAACTAACAGAAAGCAATAAATAAATGTGTTACTAATCTGTCACGTGTACAGATGTCAATTGCAGTCGTCATCTCTGCGTGAATGAAAATCCGATAAGGATCGAATTTCTGATTCATAAAGCAAGCGATGTGGGGTTTTATGTTAAATCTAACGAGACGGTACGAAACTCAAGATGCAAAATTTTAATCACTCTACTCATAAATCACGCCGTTTAGATATCATGAAATAAATCAACTTAAGTTGACGTGAAACATCAGTTTCAAGAAGTTGTTCAATAAAATAACGCCGATAAAATGATATGCCTGGGTTTGAAACGCCAATCCATCAATCTCATCATGTCACGGTGATTTAAAGTTATTTCATCGGGGGAGTGTGTGTGAGTGTGTGTGTGTGTGTGTGTGGGGGGGGGGGGGGGGGGGGGGGGGCAGTCGTCTAAGGTGCCGTGCAGAGTTGCATCCCTTGGGCACGCCTGAAACCTATGATTCGAATCCCGGTTCGCTCCGGTTTAAAAGCGTTGTTAAACCCAACTCACTAAGAATTACTATCAACCATTTAGGACTGAACCGATACTCTGCATGTGGTTTGTGTGTTTGTTGTCGTTTAACGCCGCACTCAGCAATATTCAAGCAACATGACGGCGGTCTGTAAATACATGCATCTACCAAGTCAGCGAGCCTGACCACCCGATCCCGTTAGTTGCCTCCTACGACAAGCATTTGTATGGCAAGCATGGGTTGCTGAACAGCTATTCTATCCCGGATCTTCACGGGTCCTCTGCCTGTGTAGGCACACTGGGGGTTGCATACTTAGCCGTGCCTGGAAGTGCTAGTCGTGGGTTCCTTGTTCCTCGTCTCTCTGTGTGTGTGTGTGGGGGGGGGGGGGGGGGGGGTTTGGTCTTCCCCACAGTGGTACACGTCTACGACCCACGTTATGTCTCTGTGGCATACTACTACTACTTCTACTACTACTACTACTACTACTACTACCACTAGTCCACGTGTAAGGCGCATCATTCCACACGCAATGTATGCTCAAAGCTGTACATTATTTTTCCCGTGGTCAATGGATCAATGTGCACTCGATTTTCATTCTCAGTTCCCTGTCTATCGGACGCTAGAAGGTTAACAGCCCCATCTAATCGGGTACCCATTCACCACATATTTCGAACGAAGATATTGCTTAAGGAGACACCACACCTGCTACCTGTGTTTCAGTGTGGGGCAGGACCGAAGTTCTAGAGTCGACCCTCAGCGACTAGCGATATTTAACTGTGACCCCCGCGCTGTACCTTGAACTACGCGTCACCACGTTGAAGACACGCCATCATATAACTGAAACAGTGGACTCACTGCATCTTTCTATAACTGGAAAAAAATTAATGTTCATCCCCAGTTATTGCAAGTTGTTGTCCGAAGCTATATGGTACAGAGTCCGTGTCTGTCGCTCTCCCCGTGTAACGAAAGATATCTGAGATAGAAAATAGTTCCGTCCCCGAAGTCGATTTCTTCCAAAGTGACACATAGGACGCGGTAGCCAATCACATTGTCCACTGAACATGCATTAGGAAGATGAAAGAAAGTTCCGCCAAGGCAGAAAGAAGTCCCAGGCTAAAAAAATGGCTGCACGTTACATCAGAGGGGCCTTTCTGAAGTTAACTGCTCTGTATGTTTAACCAATCACGACATTCACCCTTGTCCAATCACTGCACGTTAATATCTCAAATTAGTTTAGTGCCACAACAATGACAACTTTCATTACATTGCCACTCTGAAATCGTCTTTGTACCTATTAGGTTAACGCAATTGTGTTGACGAGAAAAATATCTTCAACAAATCTTAACCGATCCATAGATTTGAGAGATCACTAGATGTGACATACAAAAGTTAATTCTGCACTGAAAGATCACATCAGTTTTAAAGGGGTTTACAATTCAATTCGCTCTTTCCAAGAGGTCTGTATATTCCTGAAAAAGGAAAGTTGATCACAGCAAAAATGTATCAACGTTGCGCTATAATTGACCATCACCTCTGTCTCCAAGTTTACCGATTGTCAACTTTCTCCGTTTAGTTTATCTAAATAATTCACAGGTTCCACTGTCATTACGAATACTGACCCGTGAAGATCCGGGGTAGAATCAAATATTCATTCAATTCAGATATGCGTTTCAATAACAACGGAAACTAACAAGCATTATAAAAAATTGTTTCATCGAGTAACCACAATAGTTTAAGTGTGGATCTCATCAGCAGGACCCGTGAAGATCCGGGGTAGAATAGGTCTTCAGCAACCCTTGCTTGCCGTAAAAGGCGACTATGCTTGTCGTAAGAGGCGACTAACGGGATCGGGTGGGCAGCCTTGCTGACTTGGTTGATGCATGTCATCCATCCCAATTGCGTGGATCGATGCTCCTGATATTAATCACTGGATTGTCTGGTCCAGACTCAATTATTTACAGATCGCTGGAATATTGCTGAGTGCGGCGTTAAACAACAAACCAACCAACAACATCACGAATACTGTGACCAGACTTGTTCTTTACAATCACGAAACGTTACGGTAACAATGGAGTGTTATTTTACAAGAGTGAGTGAGTTGTATTTAACGCCGCTTTTAACAGTATTCCAGTTATATCGCGGCGTGTCGGCTTAATGTTGGAGGAAAGCCCGAAGTGATGCAGGTCTCAGACGTTTACCACTTCGGTGAAACCCACGAGCACGGGTACGGTGCTGACAAACCTAGAAACATAATCGGGGCGAACCGGGATTCGAACCCACAACCATAGGTTTCTGGCGTTCCCAAGGGACGCAACTCTGCACAGCGAATCGCGGCGCCTTAGACGACTGGGCCACCCGTGCCCCCTATTTTACAAGAAGCGAACTACATTCAGTGGTGGAGATATGACAAGAAAAGGGAGGCGAGTGTATGTCTTCGTGTGGCGAGTGTGCGTTTGAGTCATGGTGTGTCTCATGTTCATTGGCATCGTTTGGGTGTTATGTTTTTGTTGCGCTCACCTTATCTTCAACAAGATTCAAAACGTTTGACAAATCCTTCTCTTTAAACATTGACACCCTGTATGTTGAAAGACATTACTCAAAAACTACACATAGTTTCCTTAAAAGATAATATCATGTTTCCATTCATTCCAGGTTAATACTCAGCAGCTAGACCCTGGTGGTCCGTCGTTAACTGGACATTCTACACACTGAACGCAACAATAATCATACGGCACTGTATGCAGAAGTAAGCAGAATCCTGTGTCAAGTACCGTATTCGACGTAATAAGCGCCCAGGGCGCCCTCAAAATTAGGTATAGGAGGCTCTTATTAGAATATAATTTCAGTGAAAAAAAACAGGGTTGAAAGATCGTAAATTTAATGGTTTATGCTGACAGCCTGAAATAATACAAAAGAAAAGTCTGTGCGTATTATACACGACATATATTTTCCGGAATTAAATTGCCCATAATTAAGGGTGCATATAACACACGAGTGCGTATTATACACGAATAAATAAGTCTTGTGTACATTGATCAATCGGAAGGGGTGCTAATTGGGATTGTTCACTAGCCAATTCATTAACAAATATCGCCGTAGGCTCTTATTACGTCGAATACGGTATATGGTGCGATACATAATTTGTTCCTATTGAAGCATCGAGAACGGGTCATTATCTCTCAGTGAGTGGAAACGAGGTGAGTGAGTGAGAAAAATTGTCACGACATTGTTCCCATGTTTAAACGTCATAGGACCAAGCCACCATGGGTGTTCATGACGTGATTAATGGAATCCACGCTCGTTGTAGGCCATGATCGTCACGTGCAATATGGACTCCACCCTCTTTGTAGGCCATGATCATTACATGGAATATGGAAATAACAAATACATGTTGAACCAAAATTATGTTCGAGTCTTTTACAGTTTTGGGCTTCACAGAAAGAGATGAACATCAATCAATAATATCTCAATTAAATACCATATTAACGTAATGTATTTGGTCCAAAAATATTAATTTGATTTGCCATATGTAATATTTTGGTTTCAACGGAGAGAAACACATTACATGATGCAGGCCGTGAGCCCAAGAATGACCCCAAACAATTATTCGAATGAATGTGCGGTTTCAAACAAGTGATCAACGGATCCTTGCTTTGCAAAGAGACATAACTCAAAACAGCGAACTGTGCGCTCCATGTCACTTTACGCCTTGCTTTAGTAGAAAACAGTGACAACATTGCATGTCTTGTACTAATCATACATGAATGAAGAACATCAGACTTTACTTGCGAGACACCAACATTATCAAAATTCATATGATACTGAAGTAAATATTCTAATAATGATACAACTCTGACAATATTTATGTAAAAAATAATCCTCACTGAGAATGTATCGCGCGTTTACCTAAGCCGTAATAATTCACAATAATGTAACTGAAACATCATATTCCAGTAGTATAAACGCTCCTAAAGACACAAGAAACCATAAAAAATATGCATATGGCATATGAAATTTACGGTCGTTTAACTGCAGATTAGATACCTCTTATTTTAATTTGGAATCCAGTGCAATCCACGACATGAACGCTTTAGATCAGTACTCTTTTGGAACGTGTAATTACACATGGGTAAAAGGTCAGCTATCTTAGACCAGTCCGAATAGGGGTCACAGGTAGTAAAAAGGGTAACAAATCTGACTGAATATTGGAGCTGAAGACGAGCCGGCCTTATGCGTCACGCGAGACTGCACGGTTAGTGTATGTTCTGCTGAATTGTACGAGGCGTTTTCAATTTTCCAAAGGTCACACACCCCTTTTTAGTTTGCTAAGTTGAATCATTTTTTTTTATTAAAACATGACTTCAGGTAATATCCACAACACAAGATTTCACTATTACGCGATAGCTTGGATGTGAGGCTTAGAACTCACCTACAACCCTCAAATGTGTTCAGAACCTAACTTCATCATGCATCAGTGTACCAGTGAGTGAAACATATATCAGAGTCCGATACAGTTCTTATGGGTTATCGGAAGCCATTGTTACAACCATCGATAAATAGGTCATGGATAGATCGATGTATTCACATGCATGTCTTTGTGTGAAAGGGTTGTTAACTTTGAGGTATCTAATGGGAGTTAGATACCTGATTTTAATGTTATTTTGATCAGAGTCAAACTTCCTTTCAGAGTCTTGACACGCATATTAAAACACTGTATGCAAGTTTGGAGCCGCGACGTCATCACAGAGCGGCACTGTGTTTTAACGCCGATGCACGCAAACCTTGCGACCATGCTTTCTATTTGCGATGTGGTTTATACAACGACCGTATCCTTCATTAGATGAGGGTTGCGAAGTCGCCAATCACGATGTTGTCTATGCAGCGATCCCTGGTCCACAGTATATACTATGACCCTGGGTCGCTGCATAAACAAGTACAGTAAACTACGGTTATAACGAACTCAAAGGGACCAGTGATTTTAGTTCGTAATAACCGTAGTTCGTTATAAGCATATAAACAGCATATATACATCAAATGGCCGGGACTAAAAAATAAGTTCGTTATATCCGTCAGTTCCTTATAAGCGTGTTCGTTATAAACGTAGTTTACTGCCTATTGTGATCCAACGTCGACTATGATCTTAAGGGGCAGTGGGGTAGGCTAGTGGTAAAGGCGTTGGCACGTCAGCGTAGGCCTGGTTTCTATTCCCAAATGGGAACAAAGTGTGAAGACCATTTTCAGATGTCCCCTGCCGTGATATTGTTGGACTATTGCTAAAAGCGGCGTAAAACAATATTCATTCACTATGATCTTACGTTAATCACCTTAACCTGAAAGCAGCTTCCGTAGAGCAACGGCAAATTCAAACGTCAACGAAGAGAATAATCTGTCTCGATTTTGTGTCAAAACAGATAAATGGATCGTTGAAAATCGGCAATGACACCCAGTGTCCGCAAAAAAAAGGTAAGCACATATCACGGGAGGACTGAGCCATCGACACGTGAAGTGTCCTATGAGGGGATGATTGATCTGGCTCACGTGGACAAATCTCTAACATATCGAATAACCCATTCGTGACCAACTCGTGTTATTCCGGGACAAGCCGAATAGCGACTCGTGCCCCTCTCGTGGCCATTTTTGCGACCGGGTTCCGTCTTAGCGCAAACGGGCATACCTAAAACAGTTGTCTACCCGTTGTGTAATGGTTCACATATATTTCCCCATATATTATATATACTTCAGATGCAATTTAAAGCACATCGGGATATGCGGAATTATACAGTATGACTGAACACATTTAACTGTGTCTTGGGTATATTTTTAGATGCAAGACATATGTAAAAAAAAAAATTATTTCTGAGGGATTCTTTGACGAAGAACTTGAAATCATACGCGCATTCTGATTGGTTTGTCGTATTTTCGCACATAACATTCATCGATAGGGGGACGAGTCTTCTTACGGAAAGGTTACGGAAAGGGGCGAGTGGTGACGAATGCGAATAACCCGGTCAATGTTCTGATGACGTCTGTGTCCAGGTTTCTCAAACAGATTTCAATAGATTTGTATATTTACTGATATAAAAAACAAACTACCTATACACACGTACAGAATGCATCACACACATAATTGCTATGTACATTGATTTAACACACATGTCAATCTGGACAACGCAAACGATACCGGCAGTACTAGTGAGTAATAGTCTCACAATTGAGTCGAAGCAAATGTGTTTGAGTTAGTATTAAGAAGAAAGGCATTTCTCTATCTCCCCGTCAGTGTACTTAATCATGATTTGGAAATGACTTACTATGATGTTTACACGGAGAACACGAATTCATCAGAAAAAAGTGCTTGTGCGAGACAGACAGGTCCACGGGAAGGTTGCTGGCGTAATGAATTGATGGATGAGTCCATTATCACATAATGCTATATCTGTATCCGTGGGGGTGCTCGCGGGGGTGTTGGGGTGGACGTCAAAATGCACGCGTGATAAAAACGATCTTGCGAGATTATTTAAAACTGGAAGAGTTATGGGCAAGAGGAAGAGCGATCAGCTAGAGAGTAGGAGAGACTAAAGAAACGAGTGAGTAGTGTTTGATGCCGCTTTGAACATTATTTCAATTTAATTACGGCACGTGGGCTTAATGTGGGAGGAAAACCCGAAGTTATTAAAGTCTATGGTGAAACCTTTGATCGATGGTATGGTGCTCACTAATCATGACCAGTAGCATATGGCATTGGAACCCACAATCATAGGTTTCGGTGGGTTCGTCGAGGACAGGGCCACCATAAGATGAACAGCTTGAGAGGGCGAGGGTCCGAGCGAACGGTATTGTTTCAAGAGCGCAGAAGGAGGAAATCGTGTCGGAGATACTGTATCCCTACTTACACACCAGTTAACGAAACAAACATCACAGCAAACAGTACATCTGGGACAAATATTCAACCTTGAATATCCCCACTCTGTGGAAAAAACACATCCGTGGCTGGTTGGAACAATGGTCGATAACAAATGATTAGACACTAAGCATTTGCGATAAGATTGAAGAGCCATTAACACACGGCCTACGGAGCAATTCTACCCTACTCCCCAACCCCAGCCGCCCCCATGCACTCACCCATCCACAACCACACCCACACCCACACCCGCACCCACATACCCAAGGCGTCTTCCAAGTACCCTAGATCGGTCTTCTTTGAGAGGGAATCGTATATTTGCCACGATATACGTAATCGCCTGACAAACCACACTGACTAGATGAGACCACGTCGAAATAAATTGTTTACGATAAAAGGTGATTCCGCTCGCGTTTCTTCGCGATCAGCTGGAAGAAATACAATAAACATTGATTTTCAAGTAGCACTTTCAGTCCTACTATAACGCCTAGGACGGATACATATTTACCTCTCGGTTGACGATGAGGCCAGACCCAATACCACGACAATACTTGAGGATACACTTGGGGAACTTGATCAATTTCCTCGAAATATCCGGTTCATTTGCATGCGTTCATTCTTATTATAATATTATATATCTTATATTATTTCTATGAAACTGTCCTACCGTGGTGTCCTAACGGGTTAGAGATGGCAACTCATTGTTTTCATTCGGAAAACATCTTTGATGCTCATTCGTTTTTTGACAAGTTTTTGACATTTGCACATTCATAAGAGTACCGGTCGGCAGTCATTGTGAAACAAAGAGTTGGACTACAGGATTCAACGATCAAAGAACGGCTTCGTGTTGCAAGTTTTCAAGGTACTGTGTCGCTCATGTCCCAGCCAAAGTCGCAAACATAATCTCCCCGCAGTAATTTAAGCATCACCCACTATACAGAGCTTCGCCTGTTCGGTCCGAGTTCGTAAACTTGGCTCCGTCTCTCGGATCTGCGCATACCAGATCGCGTACCATTCCAGTATTATAACAGAGTTTACAAGTGTTACGTGATCTTTCATCATGTATGCATAATCTCTTTGAAACAACATTACCTCAAACTGAATTCCATGAAGGATGTTTTATTAAAACCAAACCTGGTACAGAACGAGCAACACTGAATATGTTCTGTAAGCATGACATGCAAGTCTGGTGTGAATGACATTCCACATCCCAGTCACACTGGTCGAGGATCACTGTGTTCTGATAAGAACCAAATGTGTACTTGACCTCCCTCGACTAATGAAGAATCTCCCACACGTCTCTATTCCAAGTTGTACATACAGTGTATTAGTGAGTGAGTGAGTTTGGTTTTACGCCGCTTTTAGCAATATTCCAGCAATATCACGGACACCAGAAATGGGCTTCACACATCGTACCCATGTCGGGATTGGAACCCGGGTCTTCGGCGTGACGAGCGAACGCTTTAACCACTAGTCTACCCGACCGCCCCTACAGTGTATTAACATTCTTTACATAGTGTTTTTTGAAATACCAAGTTGCCCAAACTCGCCAGATATTCAAGGACGTTTACACGATGGAACACAACTTGGTCTCTGGTAAGGTGATTCTTTCCGGGAGTATGTTTCATTTATTGGTAATTCATGCCTCCCAGGTCAATATTTGTATAACCTCCTTGGTCAATATCTTTTCACAATTGATAAAACTAATTTATTTTTCACAGAGGAAATGTTTTTAACGTGTATCGAACTTTCTGTCAGATAACTTGCAATGTTTAGTTGTAAGCGATTTCTACCTCCCTGTACCAGGATAGTAGTCTTAAACATGAATAACGTTGGTCAGTTTAATCATCCCGACATGCCAATAGTAATCAGTCCGCATTATCATCAACACAGCCTACTGACGGGATACCACAGACCATATTACACGAATCCAATATGTGGTGAACAGTTTGTCTTTACAATTTACCATAACTATGACTGGATGTCCGAGTCGTGTCATCAATCTGTTTAATCAAAACCTCTGTTCACCGGGCTCACAGCAAAGCTTTTGTGTCGCGCTGGCAGCGACAAACAGTTTATTAACACTTGGTTCATCGAATCACCTCATGTACCGCCAACCACAATCACCTCATCAACATGGCCAGCGTCTATCGTTACCACCTACCACTTACATCACCCCTTCTCATGGACACATGCAGGACCACAGGTGTGTCATTAAACTCGCCCCAGAGGTTTGGGTCTGACATTCTATACTGTAATTATCGCCATGGTCAAAGAGTAAGCAGGTGTGGATTGGTGAAGTAATAAACGAGGACTGGCGTTTACTTCGCGTATATCACTCAAATAATTTCATCCCTGTAGTTTGAGTTGATTTTTGTTTTCGGGAATATAAAATTGATGAAAAGTCAAAGTGATTGCTCTCGGGGTATATTTGAGGTTATGGTGGATGTTGGGTCCAGTGCCGTAGCCAGCTCAGGGATGAGTGGAGGGGGTGGGGAGGGGAGAGCAGTTGACCCCCCCACCCCACCCCCACCCCCCACCCACCCCACCCCCCACACATACACCGGAGTTTGCATGGAAAACAGTGTTATTTGAATCAAGTTGGTGACAAGTGATACTTGCCCAAATATTTCCCTCCCCACCCCCACCCCCCACCCCCCGTCAAAAAAGGTTAACTACGGCCTTGGGGTCATATAAATGAACGCACCATGCATGTGTTCACACACTGGCATGACATACCTGCGGCCGAATCAGGTTGGGTGTAGGGGTGGATGTTGAGTGTATTCGACACGCCATGACACTAGTACATCCATAACATAAAGCCGAGAGCATACAAGTTGCAAGTGGGAAGTGGAGGGTTGGTTGTGGCGAGGGGGTTGTATTAGACCTGGTAGTATATACAGTGATATATGCATTCAAGAGTTCCACAGACAACATGGTAATCTCTGTGGGGGCACATTGGCGAGGTCTGCTTCAGACTACACATTATGTTTCAGCTGTGTAATTACATGTAATGAACTGAGGGGCTCTTTCCGTGACGGCAGGAGACTACTACCCCGCGGCCTGAGACGAAGGCCGGAAATGTAGCCGTACAAAAACCCGGACTCACGGTAATGGGGTATAGCTCTCTCAAGGTCACGTAATCACAAGCTGTTCGCCCCGATGTTTAAAACATAAATGAAAAATGTAATTAAAAGACATATTGATACTACTAAACGAAAATACTAAACTGAACATTAGACAAAAAAATTGCATCATGCATGTATGTGTCAAGGGAAGGTAAACAAGCACGGGGCCATGCAACTAGCATTTTACACAAACAACTATTTGCTGGTATAAAATATAAGTTGCATGGCCCTGTGTTAAAAATATAAGTCTTAGTTCTACAATAGAGCATTGTTTCCGTTAATCACAGAATAGTCATTAGTATCTCCGCATTGGGCTAGTAATGATCGTGACCATGTAATGACAACTTAGTTCCATTAGCCATTTGTGATGAAATATTAAGAATACTCGTGGTATCTATTCCGTATAACGTAGAGATTACAACAATCACCCATACTAGCATTCAACATATACGACTGTTGAAATGTACTCCCATATGATGTATGTAGCCAATATAGTATAGTCCAGTTGGTGTATAGAGCTATATGGACGTATGTAGCTAGACTTACATCTAGTCTCTGAAATGAACACATCTTACAGAAAAAAAACTGTTGTTAAATTATCTTTAAAAAAATATAATGAATAGGAGCCCAGATACTCTTCATTTTCAGCCTGATAATGCAGTAATCTAGACTTACCAAATATCATAGACTTGCTTGGGCTGTATTGGATATATTTGTTTCAGGGTCTGTATGACAGATTTTATGTAGCCTATAATGTTTAGTCCGAGTCGGTGTATAAGGCTATATGGACGTACATAGCCTATATTGCCTAGTCCAGTTGGTGTATAACGCTATATGGACGTATATAGCCTGTACTGTGTGGTCCGAGTTGGTGTATAACGCTATATGGACGTATATAGCCCATAGTGTCTAATCCGATTTGGAGTATAACGCTTGATGGACGTATATAGTCTTTATTGTCTTGTCCGTGTTGGTGTATAACGCTATACGGACGTATATAGCCTATAGTGTCTAATCCGACTTGGAGTATAACGCTTGATGGACGTATATAGTCTTTATTGTCTTGTCCGTGTTGGTGTATAACACTATATGGACGTATATAGCCCATAGTGTCTAATCCGAGTTGGTGTACAACGCTTTATGGAAGCGCAAGAAGATGTTTATTCTACGTGGTGCGATGGCCATGTTGTCGTCTAGCAGGCAGTTAACGTGTGTTATGTTACACGAGATATATCGGGTCGGTGTCAACGGAGGCCACCTAAACCACTCCGTAACCGCAAGCCATATGTTTAGATTTATCAGCACAAGTTTAACTACAAAAAAACAACCAGCACGTGTCGATACCGCTATGAAAACATGTCGAGGGGTTTAGCGGTGTCTGTTGAACCAGATATCTTTACGACCATAACATTTCGGCATAATGTAAGCACACAGTTTAATTCCATGGTATCGTGTTAAGATTACACAAATACTTCAGCTGTGTGAGACATTATGATAAATGCTGCTTTTCTAGAGATTATTTCATGGCATTCTTTCCTATTTAGTCTGTGTTAAAACCATTGCTGTCATAGAACATAATTAATAATTTCTATTCACATCATACGTTATTGCAGGTGTTAGTTAAGCTATAAGCACATGGATGAACATACGGCATGACAGCTGCCTTCATAACGTCCGTGAAAAAATGTAATAATGACAATATATCGGATCTTTCTACAAACGACACAATTTCATAATAACACTTTCCATGGAGCATGTTAAACGCTAAAACGGAAACCAAAATACCTTGACAGTGCCCCGTATTATCGGCCTTAAAAACTTACAGTAATCTTCATATTTGGTTTCCCCGAGATAGATCCGGCGTAAGGGGACGACACACTTGTGTCCGTTACTTCCGTACGTATGATCTGTCCGTGTGCGGCGTGGTAGGTGGTGGTACTGTAAGATGGGCGTGGTGAGTTAGAGTCGTCCGACTCGCGACAGTAGACTACCCCAGTCTGTGAGACATGAATACTGGGTGTGCACCCCATCCCCTTGCTCACTCCTCCTGAAACGATGCCGAAGGGGTGGATTTAGTCGCCGTCAGCAGTCCCGGACACTGTTAGGGTGGCTACCATTCTGGGTCTGTTCCGTGTAATCCTTTCCGTAACATAGGTTTATCCACAATATGTCAAGTTGCGGCACGGAATAGCGACGTGGTGATATTTATATGATATTTAGGTATGAATCCCTCCGAGAATTAATATCTCTGTACACAGTCGTGGTTTAGATACGGTGTATCATAGTACAGTTCCTCCAAATCTGTCGACATGAATGGGCACTGCGAACACTTATCATGGGTTAGATGAGTTAGTCAGAACTTGACTGACTGGCTATAAAGTAGACCCTCTCTCTAGAGGTCAGATTGCGCCTCACACTTGTAGCTCCAGGTCTAGTACAGTTCCAGAGAGATTGAACGCCGGCACACTAGAGAGCCGGTGGTGGCCCTGTTGCAACACATTCCTGCTGTACTCGCCAGTGTCAGCGAGGCAAGTCACTATAGAACCAGACAAGCCACAACAGTGTATTACCCAGGCGAGTGGAAATATTACAGAAACAGACCAATATTGGTTAACATGGGAACGGCGATGTCTCTGTGATGTCAACACTAAATTCGGCCGATCCACCAATCCGGTCCGTTCGACGACCACGTGACACCAGGGCGTGACGTCAATGAAACCCCGGCAAATATGATATTTAAGGTCGTTTTCGTCCTCGGGGCTGGACGCCACTAGCAGGAACAATCGCAATAATCACTTGGAAACTATCAATCGGAGATGAAGCGGTGTCCAGTTCGATTGAAAGACCAGATCGACGACACGATGTCCGTGTAGACTCGAGGGTGTCACCGGTTTACGCCATAAGTGCGGGACCATATGTATTATACTGAAGAAGGCATGTAAACAAGCCAGCACGCGTAGCCTCTGTTTTAGCTCCACCGGTAACAGTGAAATTGTGTCACCTTGTCGGGGATCAATTGAAGACAGCTACACTCTAACGCGCGTCTGTCATTCCCCACGCTCGCTCGTCGGTGTTATCGCTGCTCGCTCGTTGGCCAGCGTTCTCTCGGACACCACGGCTACAGTTCAACCAGGCCGGGAAGACCCTCCCTTCCACGACACCAATAACAACCAACGAACTGTTCGTCATCCAGCAACCGACAGCAGTGGGAGAAAATCGGCGTTAATTCAGCGAGGGCACCTTTAGAGTTGGACTTAGGAAAATCAATGAGGGTTCTAGATACAGCGTTTCAGAGCACAACGGAGAGGAGCAACAGGCAGTCTCAATTTAACTGTAGCTGCGTACAATTAAGGAACACGAGCCCTATTATTCTTCTGTCGTCTTGTTAATTGTCTAATGGGACATATTTTGCACGTGCAGTGGTCATGCACGTGCGGCAGAAAATGGTACAAGGAACTTACTTGGGTTTCTTAAATGGTGAGTGATGACGTCACAGAGTCAATAACAGCGAATATGTAGCTTTGCGGAAACGTCTCTGCTCTGATTGAAACGTTGATTTTTTCATCAGATATTTTCAGCGGTCCTTCTGAACAGTACGGGAGCTCTTGCACACAATCACGAATCTGATGAAACTAGTGTAGGTGTACGAGGTCGGTATATTTATTTATTACTTTGAAAAATAGCCATAGATTTCCTTTTTTCAGTAATTGCGATATATTAAGATGCCAAATACGTTACAAGGTTTGTGTCTCATGCGTTATGTCCATTAGTGCTGTACGATATGATGTGAAATGGTTAAATCCGAGTTTGCACGACATAAACGGATGTTATGGTGAGCTATATTTATACCAGAGATCAAATAATTATTCTATTCAGATATGCGTTTCTATAACAACGGAAACTAACGAGCATTATAGAAATATGTTTCATCGAGTTACCACAATAGTTTAAGTGTGGATCTCATCAGCAGGACCCGTGAAGATCAGGGGTAGAATAGGTTTTTAGCAACCCATGCTTGCTGTAAAAGGCGACTATGCTTGTCGTAAAAGGCGACTAACGGGATCGGGTGGTCAGGCTCGCTGACTTGGTTGATACATGTCATCGATCCCAATTGCGTGGATCGATGCTCATGATGTCAATCACTGGATTGTCTGGTCCAGACTCGATTATTTTACAGACCGCCGTCATATAGCTGGAATATTGCTGAGTGCGGCGTTAAACAAACAAAACAAACAAACAAAGCATACATATTGAAAAGTGGACGTTACGAAGCACTCGAAACTATGGATCCAAATCAAAACCATCACCATCGAATAACCATATAACTCATGTATGTGCCACCATCGAACATGGGTATATACTTTCTTTTGCCAGGTAGTCTTAATATGGGTTGATAGAAAAATGCATATTATGCGTAGATTTTGTAAAGATATGCAGTCAAATCTCTCGTGAGACCCATTCATCGTAAAGAGTCGGAACAGTTTAAATAAAACTCATTGTATTTGTACTTCCTGGTAGCTCCTATAGCCACCCAGAACGCTCGTCAGTGTTAAATGTGTAGTTGATAGTATTGGACAATAGGCGATAACAACGTTTTGTACAAGGAAAATACTGTAAATATGAAAATCAACAAGTCACCGAAAGAGGAAGCGACAGGAAAACTTAGAAACTGAAACTTGCTGGCGGGATGTGACATGGTAACTCCCCGTGAAATATGCTGGCGAGATGTGACATGGTAACTCCCCGTGAAACATGCTGGCGGGATGTGACATGGTAATTCCCCGTGAAACATGCTGGCGGGATGTGACATGGTAACTCCCCGTGAAACATGAAACATGCTGGCGGGATGTGACATGGTAACTCCCCGTGAAACATGCTGGCGGGATGTGACATGGTTACTCCCCGTAAAACATGCTGGCGGGATGTGACGTGGTAACTCCCCGTGAAACATGCTGGCGGGATGTGACATGGTAACTCCCCGTTAAACATGAAACATTTTCGCGGGATGTGAAATGTAACTCCTCGTGAAACATGAAACATGCTGGCGGGATGTGAAATGTAACTCCTCGTGAAACATGAAACATGCTGGCGGGATGTGAAATGTAACTCCTCTTGAAACATGAAACATGCTGGCGGGATGTGAAATGTAACTCCCCGTGAAACATGCTAGCGGGAGGTCACATCTTAACTCCCCTTGGCACATGCTGGCGGGATGTGACATGGTAACTCCCCGTTAAACACGAAAAATGATGGCGGGATGTGACGTGGTAACTCCCCTCGACACATGCTTGCGGGATGTGAAATTTAACTCCCCGTGAAACATGAAACATGCTGGCGGGATGTGACATGGTAACTCCCCTTGAAACATACTGGGGGGATGTGAAATGTAACTCCCCTTGAAACATGAAACATGCTGGTGGGATGTGACGTTTTTCCTCCCCGTGAAACATGAAACATGCTGGCGGGATGTGACATGGTAACTGCCTTTGACACATGCGGGCGGGATGTGAAATGTAACTGCCCTTGAAACGTGAAACATGCGGGCGGGATGTGAAATGTAACTGCCCTTGACACATGCTGGCGGGATGTGAAATGTAACTCCCCTTGACACATGCTGGCGGGATGTGACATGGTAAGTCCCCTTGACACATGCTGGCGGGATGCGACATGGTAACGCCCCTTGTTACATGCTGGCGGGATGTGACATGGTAACTCCCCGTGAAACATGCTGGCGGGATGCGACATGGTAAGTCCCCTTGACACACGCTGGCGGGATGTGACATGGTAAGTCCCCTTGACACATGCTGGCGGGATGCGACATTGTAACGCCCCTTGACACATGCTAGCGGGATGTGACATGGTAACGCCCCTTGACACATGCTGTCGGAATGTGACATGGTAACGCCCCTTGACACATGCTAGCGGGATGTGACATGGTAACGCCCCTTGACACATGCTGGCGGGATGCGACATGGTAACGCCCCTTGACACATGCTGGCGGGATGCGACATGGTAACGCCCCTTGACACATGCTGTCGGAATGTGACATGGTAACGCCACTTGACACATGCTAGCGGGATGTGACATGGTAACGCCCCTTGACACATGCTGGCGGGATGCGACATGGTAACGCCCCTTGACACATGCTGTCGGAATGTGACATGGTTACGCCACTTGACACATGCTAGCGGGATGTGACATGGTAACGCCCCTTGACACATGCTGGCGGGATGCGACATGGTAACTCCCCTTGAAACATACTGGGGGGATGTGAAATGTAACTCCCCTTGAAACATGAAACATGCTGGTGGGATGTGACGTTTTTCCTCCCCATGAAACATGAAACATGCTGGCGGGATGTGACATGGTAACTGCCTTTGACACATGCGGGCGGGATGTGAAATGTAACTGCCCTTGAAACGTGAAACATGCGGGCGGGATGTGAAATGTAACTGCCCTTGACACATGCTGGCGGGATGTGAAATGTAACTCCCCTTGACACATGCTGGCGGGATGTGACATGGTAAGTCCCCTTGACACATGCTGGCGGGATGCGACATGGTAACGCCCCTTGTTACATGCTGGCGGGATGTGACATGGTAACTCCCCGTGAAACATGCTGGCGGGATGCGACATGGTAAGTCCCCTTGACACACGCTGGCGGGATGTGACATGGTAAGTCCCCTTGACACATGCTGGCGGGATGCGACATGGTAACGCCCCTTGACACATGCTAGCGGGATGTGACATGGTAACGCCCCTTGACACATGCTGTCGGAATGTGACATGGTAACGCCCCTTGACACATGCTAGCGGGATATGACATGGTAACGCCCTTGACACATGCTGTCGGGATGCGACATGGTAACGCCC
This sequence comes from Haliotis rufescens, assembly GCF_023055435.1. Taxonomy (NCBI): domain Eukaryota; kingdom Metazoa; phylum Mollusca; class Gastropoda; order Lepetellida; family Haliotidae; genus Haliotis; species Haliotis rufescens. The sequence goes on from NW_025963779.1 coordinate 18,343,286, forward strand.
CTTGACACATGCTGGCGGGATGCGACATGGTAACGCCCCTTGACACATGCTGTCGGAATGTGACATGGTAACGCCACTTGACACATGCTAGCGGGATGTGACATGGTAACGCCCCTTGACACATGCTGGCGGGATGCGACATGGTAACGCCCCTTGACACATGCTGTCGGAATGTGACATTGTAACGCCACTTGACACATGCTAGCGGGATGTGACATGGTAACGCCCCTTGACACATGCTGGCGGGATGCGACATGGTAACGCCCCTTGACACATGCTGTCGGAATGTGACATGGTAACGCCCCTTGACACATGCTAGCGGGATGTGACATGGTAACGCCCCTTGACACATGCTGGCGGGATGCGACATGGTAACGCCCCTTGACACATGCTGTCGGAATGTGACATGGTAACGCCCCTTGACACATGCTGGCGGGATGCGACATGGTAACGCCCCTTGACACATGCTGGCGGGATGCGACATGGTAACGCCCCTTGACACATGCTAGCGGGATGTGACATGGTAACGCCCCTTGACACATGCTGGCGGGATGCGACATGGTAACGCCCCTTGACACATGCTGGCGGGATGTAAAATGTAACTCCCCGTGAAACATGAAACTTTACACACATGTATAGATTTGTATTGACATATCGCGATGCACCGAATGCAACGGAACTTCTTTCTGACACAGAGAAGGTTGAACAGTATATGGTGTACTTCCAGATCCCTGATGCAGGATTACCTGTACACATATGACGGGAGAGCTGCGGTCTCGGCTACCGCCGTCTCGATGTTCCTCCATCAAAGGTACGTATAACAGGATCTTCATATTGCTGTTCCGTGTGCTGTGAATTATCTTCGCCGTCGTGGTTAATTTACCATCGTGAGCAAAGCTAAACAGCACACACAAATTTCGGGCAAAGGTTACATATAACCCATGTATCACACAGACCAAAAGTCGTGGTTTTACAATGAGGTAATGGGGCTGTGTGAGGCCCTAGCATGGTAAAGAGAAATCACTGTTACTTGCAGTGGTAAAGGACTGAAACCCGCTTTGTATTATTACCTTAGCGGCATCCATATATTAATTCCCGAAGGATGAAATAACCATACAACTCGATATAATCATATATCAGACGCACGCAGATGCCACCCTGGATTTTTTATAGAAAACAGTTTTATTTGAATCAAGTTGGGGGCAAGTGTTACTTGTACAAATATTTGCCCCCCAATGTAAAAAAAAGTTAACTACGGCCTTGGTATCCCTTCAACATCTGTTTACAGCTGCGCCTTAAGCGGCTCTCCCTAATAAGCTATATAAAACAGTGACTAGTATGTTTATAAATCGCATTTCTTTTACATTTTCTCTGGGAAATAAACATTGTATGTATGAAAAGGGTGAGGTGTGATAGCTCATACCGGTCAACGAGCATCCATAATGCGCTATTTCCCGTGAAGATCCGGGGTAGAATTGATCTTCAGCAACCCATGCTTACTGTAGGAGGTGACTATGCTTGTCGTAAGAGGCGACTAACGGGATCGGGTGGTCAGACTGGCTGACTTGGTTAATGCATGTCATCGTACCCCAATTACGTGGATCGATGCTCATGATGCCAATCACTGGATTGTCTGGTCCAGGCTCGATTATTTACAGACCGCCGTCATATAGCTGGAATATTGCTGAGTGCGGCGTTAAACAGCAAACAAACAAACAAACAATAATATCAATGATCATCCCCCTTCTCTGCGACATACCAAAACCATCCCAAATATAATTGCCGGGTTTACATTGTTTGACTGAAACAGTTTAACTTGAGTTAAGTTGCCACGGGCTTTGCTTACAATAACCAAACCATTTTAATTACGACGGAGAAACACATATGCTATAATATCTGACCAACTTCCTGTTTAATCACGATGTATTTCGTACACTTTGTAGGCTCTGATTGTGAACCAGTTGGCAAACGCCCTGGCAAAGAAACAAAACTTCAACCAGTATTGATGTTTAAAGGTCCTCTAAAGACTAATATCCAATAGTGCCTCCATAGTTTATGACGCCATAATTTCGCCGCGTGGCGCTATGATCGGAGGGATTAACAGTGTACCGACAACAAGAGAGGGAAGCGGTAATATGGCAGTCTTAACCTCGTCACTGCAGTGGACTTCGACAGGCTAATTGTTCAACGCCGACTCCGTGCTACAAATCTGTTGCAGGTTTCTTTCACTGTCACATAACTATAGCCGACAGATTTGATTTACGTTTCAAATTTAGATGTATTTTTTGGCCATCATGCGTTCAGTTTTTTCAACCACTGCCATTTAGGAACCTTGGCTACATGTAATCTCTAGGCTGTGTGTGAGCGACAGGGTCAGTTATTATCTGTATTTCAACTGCCTCTGTTTATCCACGCTTTGACAATAGTGACTTTTAGTGGGATAACACTATTTAATGTTGATCATACACTCCGAATCTCCTACACTTCAACACGCAAGAATCCATTGAGGCCAAGTATCTCGTCGCACGCGGACATGTTTGAAACAGAGAGCTGTCATTATTACGTCACACAACTGCAGAGAGTGAGTGAGTGAGTGAGTTGGGTTTAACGCCGCTTTTAACATTATCCAGTTATATCACGGCGTGTCAGCTTAATGTGGGAGGAAAGCCCGAAGTGATGCAGGTCTCAGACGTTTACCACTTCGGTGAAACCCACGAGCACGGGTATGGTGCTGACAAACCTAGAAACATAATTGGGGCGAACCGGGATTCGAACCCACAATCATAGGTTTCTGGCGTGCCCAAGGGACGCAACTCTGCACAGCGAATCGCGGCGCCTTAGACGACTCGGCCACCCGTGCCCCCCCCCCCCCCCCCCCCAACTGCAGAGAAATGCAAGTCAAATTTACAGGAATGTTTGACTAATTTGAAAGTGAACACAACAAGCAACAACAGGATGGCGAAGCTGAACAATTAAATATAAATCACAACATTTTTTGGTCAAGACATTTTTTTTAGCGTCCAGCGAACAATATTTTATTTAAACGGAGGCAAAATTATTATTCCTGCAACCAAAGAAAGCTGCATGGTGGCCCAGTGCCGGGGTAGAATAGGTCTTCAGCATCCCATGCTTGCCGCACCCCGTGAAGATCCGGGGTAGAATAGGTCTTCAGCAACCAATGCTTGCCGCAAAAGGCGACTGAGCTTATCGTAAGTGGCGACTAACGGGATCGGGTGGTCAGACTCACTGACTTGGATGATGCATGTCATTGTATCCCATTTGCGTAGATCGATGCTCATGATGTCAATCACTGGATTGTCTGGTCCAGACTCGATTATTTACAGACCGCCGTCATATAGCTTGAATATTGCTGAGTGCGGCGTAAAACAACAAACAAACAAATAAGTATACTTCAGTGTGAAAGAGTGAGTTTTCTGAAGTTGAGAAAAGTGATATCCCCGCAAATTGTCTCCCTTTATCGTAGGTGCCTGGACCGTACAGGAACTGTTGACTTCCGTTTTACGTTAGTTCCACATTGACATGGCAAAATAATGGCAGATGGTCATTTATGGAGTCACGTCTGTCTGTTTGTTGTTCTCTTGAAAATGTTTTCTTATAAACTGTAAATTTCTCATTCAACTCGTTAATTGAAACTGTGCGCTTTGCAAAGCGCCATTTTTGTTACTTGACCAGCGTGTATTCCTTCGCTTCCAACAGTGCTCTCTTAGGTTTCAGGAATACTTTTTTGAAGTTTATTTTGTATATAATCACATCCAAATGTATGATAAAGAATTTTAGTGACCTCAAATATTTTTATTACTTTGGTTTATATTTTTAATATTTTGCAAACTCGGAACTGCCTTTTAAGTCGCAATTACAAAGGGTGGTGAAACGTCCCTGCGTTTCAAGGTTTTACATTTGTAATGAAAAAAAATACAGTAGACAACCACACAAAACGTAAATAATAAATAGGATGTTCTCGTTACGGCTGAAAGGAGATATAGTGAAAATATTCCTTTCCCCCGTCACTCGATGAGAGAAACATGATATTTCCCTCGATACACGGAATATCCGCTATTTATTACCCTCGTGGGTGAAGATACAGGTGGTAAGATACTAAATCCGTACGTCACACGTGTGTCGTACAAGGTTGTCCTCGTTTTATTCGTTTTGATTGGATAACCGTGACCTCTGTCACACCGGAACTACCGTTTTCATTCATAAAAAAGTCGCGAGACGTCATTCGTTTTCTCAACTACAAGTCACAACTATAGGAATCTCTACAAGACGAGAGACATTTACACACACTTCATTAAACCAATCAAGAGCGTCACTCGCATTAAATTGCTTTGCATTCTATAATTAGGTATGCATAGAGCTACTGCAGACATTATATAATCGAGCCATACCCATATGCAATGTCTACCGATGGATCGAGGGTCACAATGAGCGTGACGCACCCGACCACTTTCGCGACTTTCAATTTGAGTTAAGGTAAAAGGTTAAGAGTGGTGAAATGAAGTCAATTCAAACTATCTGGACAGATATCTAGGTTCGATGTTCCGGTTGTGCCATCAGTGTCGCCATTCGAAGCGTATTTTGTGACATTGCTTCCGGGGGTGTTTGTTCATGAATGAACATACACGACTGCACGACCAGATCACTAAAAGTGAACGTTTCCGATACAAATCATTCGAAAACTCCGTAAAAGTGTGCCTGACTTCTGATTATGTGACCCAAAACACCCCAAATGTGAACAATAACATTCCCTATCTCTATAGCTAGCGTCAAGCGCTGTGAGTAGATCACGGTTGTCTTTCCTTATCCCGGTGGTGACCTTGCCCCTCGTTCGAAGCTGTCACTGACATGCAAGCAGACTTGAGTTTGTTGAGTTTCAGTATACGGTCGTACAGTTAGCATGAATGTCTTTGGCAAACACTCTGATTTCCCTCTTCCAAAATAGTACGGACAGGATATAAATTCTGCTGATAGATCAAGAAAACCGAACCATTTTGATTGCACAGCCGGGTCCCTGCCAATGCGAGCGAGCGACCGTTGGTCCAATAATGTGCGGCGTTAATGTGACTTTTAAAATGTTCTTATAGGTGTCCTGCGTACTAACAACAATATGCTTGAATTACCATAAGCGGAAGAAATTCTTCAAAAAGGATCTTGAGCGTCGGTGCTGTTATGTTTGCAAACACAACAGGAAGAGCATGTTGTTAATGCATATGCATAGAAATGTCAACAATGCCCATATTTGGGCATATATCAATATTCATGCTCAACCAGATTTTGCAACCGGTTTCACTTTGGTCTGTCAACGAACGAAAGTTCTTATGTATTTACACTTAAATATATATTTAACGTGGGTAAAAAATAAAATACTACACTCATACCATTCTTACGAATCTCGCGAACTTTCGCTCGGTCACATAAGGGAGAAAGTCCACTCGTTTTGGGGTTGTTTTTTTAAATAGTATCTAACGAGAATGAGTGTAGTGTTCTCTATCTATTACCTACGAGGGCAAACATATCGGGGTTAATAAAAAGCATATGTGCCCTAGGGTCATATCACGTCACGCGACAACAGTGTATTGTTTCCGTCATCCGGACGGCATTGTTGACGTCATTCAAACGTTATTGTGACGTAAGGGGGGAATGACGTCAAACTATAAACAACGTCATAGCTGAAGATTGTTGACGTCATTGGACAATTGTGGTTTTCTTAGACGACTCAAAACGATTCAGAACAAATGGGTAATAAAGAAATCATTTCCCTCGCATGTGTGTCACACTGATTTTACGAAAGCTCGCAAAATACAAAATATCTGACACTCGTTTCTTTATAACACACATAATTATATTTATGTGTTTTCTCCTTGCTACCGTTATCGCACAATTGAACCACGTAGTGTTCTTCCTATGTTACTGCAAATGGTCTGAAAGCAAATAAAGTTATTCTGATAGCTTAGCCTAGAACGCTCTTGCATTGGTTAAACGTTGAAAAACACTTTGCTGCAATTTAACAAAATTACCGTTCAGACAGACGTCATTTGTTAAATGCATCATTCACAGTGTTCACACGAAACAAGCAGAGCGGGCCAACGTGCTAGCTGGAGACACAATTCCAGAGTGTAGAGCCGAGTGTTTAATGACGTCACAATCGCCGTTCGCCTTTGATCTGGCGCTTGATAAAACCGTGGTATAAGGACGAAATTTATTTTATAGCGTTGCCCATTTTCCCTCAAGACCCTGTAACAACATTATCGGAAAACACCTCACATTCCGCAAAGTGAAAGAGTAAGACGGTCTTCAGGGGAATACGATGTGGTCACTGCAATGTATCTATATTATTGTTGAGAGGGGCATTTAAACTGCACTCGCGATTGTTTGATGTGCTGTACCGGGTTTTTTTAAATCGTTAAAGCACATAACTTACACAGAATTTCCGGGAATTGAAAAAAACAACATTGCAGGTAATGTTATATTTACTGAAACACTGACACAACGTGGTTCCCTTTGTTGAATAATATGTAATGCTGTTTATTATTTCTATACTATTCTTATTATTATTTAGACCCGTGAAGATCCGGGGTAGAATAGGTCTTCAGCAACCCATGCTTGCCTTAAAAGGCGACTATGCTTGTCGTAAGAGGCGACTAACGGGATCGCTCGCTCGCTGACTTGGTTGATGCATGACATCGATCCCAATTGCGTGGATCGATGCTCATGATGTCAATCACTGGATTGTCTGGTCCAGACTCGATTAATTACAGACCGCCGTCATATAGCTGGAATATTGAGTGCGGCGTTAAACAACAAACAAACAAAACAATATTATTATTTAGATTTGGTACTGCCATGCAGTGAGTTAATGTAGGTTTGAGCAGTAGTCGGTGATATCCGATCCATATCTTGATAACATAATTGATATAATCCTACTTTCGACACGCAAACCAGTTTCTGGCGGACTGAGCATTGATTGTAATATAATGGATATATCATGCTCCGAATAACGGTAATTTTAGTCGGTACGTTTTGTTTTGTTTTTAACGCCGTACTCAGAGGCGGAATGTAAGTAATCAAGTCTGGACCAGAAAATCCAGTGATGGACATCATGAGCATCGATCTACTCAAAAGAGATACGATGAAATGCATGGACAAGTCTTCGAGCCGGTTGTGGACCTGTTCTACCACTAAAGCCTTCATGTCAGTTTGTCGATGCAATTAGTACAAACATTCCTGCAATATGAGTACTTCATACTTCTTAAGGTTCTATTACGTAAATTATTGACCTGTTATTGGCGGCGGGGACAACAATCAACAGTGCATACTAGTCGATAATGTTGTAGTGCCATCTGATGGATTACCGAAACCCAAATGACTATTCACCGGATCATAGTTAAATACTGAATATCTTAAGTCATGTGTATATCGTAACCGTTTCTATTCATAGCAGTTCGTTCGTATAAGTTAGTTTCACGAATGCAGCCCGTATTTGAGTAATACGACCTTCCCAGTTGAAAATATAATACGTAACACAATCACCATGTTGTTCGAAAGGAATCTATAAAGGTAAAAAAGAGAAAATTTAAAACATTTAACCAAATAAAAACAACATGTGTGATCACAAGAGTGCGATCACATTTCGACATTTCACACGAATCGCTTGAAAGTCGCATTGTGGTAGTGGTAGATCGACTCGGTAGTACACGTAACTGCCCCGAGTCATTGTTGTTAAGGGGGACACCAGCTTCCGTCACCGTAATGCTGGATAATGATAGTTTACTGTGTAATGTCTTTTACTGGTAATACATTTCCCGTCAATATGTCCATAGCATTCATCAAAACAGAAACATAATTGCAAGTATATTGCAATTACTTTTTATCATGAAATAGAAAAACACCCCGCGACATAAATGGGAATTATTGCATATAAGACCCGTGAAGATTCCGGGATAGAATAGGTCTTCAGTAACCCATGCTTGCTGTAAAAGGTGACTATGCTTGTCGTAAAAGGCGACTAACGGGATCGGGTGGTCAGACTCGCTGACTTGGTTGAGGCATGTTGCGTGTTGCGTGGATCGATGCTCATGATATTAATCACTGGATTGTCTGGTCCAAACTCGATTGTTTACAGACCGCCGTCATATAGCTGGAATATTGCTGAGTGCAGCGTTAAACAACAAACAAACCAAACAAACCTATTACATATAATATCCAAGTCAACTAGTGACGTGTTGAATTATGTTCAAACCTTCACGCATCAATACATAATGCATACATTCGTATAGACTGTCATGGTAAATCGAAATATGAAATTTCGTACCTAATACAAATGAATAGTATTATTAAGAAACACATTTATCTGCAAATGTCCCCAAGATTTGGTCATTACCATATCAATACCCAGTCAATGTATTTTAGTTACAATATTAACATCATTAATGAATGCGTACCCTCGAATGTGTAGTTTTGGTGAGACATTGCTTTCAGTGACGTTGACAACGTCAAGGTATCGTGTTGAATCGGTTTGAATCACTGTATTAACTTGACGTTTTCTTGATTCGTGTCCCAGCTGACACGTTACAGGGAGGAATACGTAACCTGCGTTACATCGAGGGGGTGGCTAATAACTAGTCATCATTAGTGGCTTGTGTTAAGTCCAGGTCATTATTAGTTGAGCTTTCAATGATTAGTACAATTGCAGCAAGAATTATCAATCCATACAACGATCAACAATAAGAATTAATGAGGGCTGGAAATGAGTGTTCGTATGTGTGTGTGTGTGTGTGGGGGGGGGGGGGGGGGGGGGGGTACGCGGAATGGAGTAGGGCGTTTGAGAGGGCTGGGGTGATGTTTGTGGAGCGGGTGGGGGTCGATCGGATGGTGCATACGACGGAGAGGTTGGGGCGGAGAAGGGTGGATTGGGGGTGGATAAGGGTGTGATGAATCTAAATGTTGCAGGATTGGTGGAGCGAAAGAGGAAATGTCGGATGGAGGGAGGATAGAGCCTGGGGATGGTGGAGGAGGTACGTTTGTTTCCTTCTTTGTTTTTTTGTTTAACGCCGCACTATTCCAGCTATATGACGGCGGTCTGTAATGATTCGAGTCAGGACCAGACAATCCAGTTATTGACATTATGAGTATTGATCCACGCAATCAGGATACGATGACATACATCAATCAAGTCAGCGAGCCTGACCACCCGATCCCGTCAGTTGCCTCTTACGACAAGCATTGTCGCCTCTTACGGCAAAACATTGTTTGCTGAAGACCTATTCTACCCAGGATCTTCACGGTTCTGGTGGAGGAGGTGCTGGATGAGAAACCACTCAGGGGGTGTCGCGGGGCTGGAGGATACAGTGATTATTGTTTTACGCCGCTTTTAGCAATATTCCATCAATATCACGACGGGGGACACCAGAAATGGGCTTCACATATTGTACCCATGTCGGGAATCGAATCCGGGTCTTCGGCGTGACGACCGAACGCCTTAACCACTGGGCTACCCGACCGCTCCTTGGACGATACAGGTTAGGGATGGTTGGAGAAGGAGCATGGCATGATAGTTGGTGTCGGGTACATGGAGAGGTGGTGGTGATGGTAAAGGTGGGGGGGGGGGGGGGGGGGGGGGGGGGGGGGGGGGGGGGGTAAAAGAAGAGGGAGGGTAGAGGTTCGGGGTAGCGGAGGAGGAGGTGGTGTTGGGGATGGGGCTGGGGGTGGGTGGGGACTAGATGTTCATGGTGGTGGAGAAGAAGCAGCAGTATGTTGACACGTGGTTAGTAATGTACATTGTATGAGGAAACCAATCTTAATTAAGTCCATATTTTCACTATTTCTACAAATGTTCAATTTCCAGTGAATATTTAAGCGCACAATCACCTTTTTCCGTTCGCATACACTCACCCTCGAATTGTTGCACCTCCTCTATCAGCCCATCGTCCGTCACCCCCACCCCCACCCCCCACCCCAGCCCCGATTTACTAAGTAGCAGACAATTCTAAACTTTAGTCATGTCCTCACCAAACACTGCCCCTTCTCTTCTGACATACCGCCCTCTTCCCTAACCTCGCATTTAGCCACTGCGTCTTAACGACACCCTCTTATAACTGAAATGCTATTCAAAGCGGCCCTAAACCTAACTCACTAACCCCAATAGATACACTTTCATTCTTCATCATCCGATGACGCCTTAATCATCCAAGGACCAAGTATACACCCACTCAACCACCCACCCCTCACTCTCCCCACCCCCCACCCCTCACTCTCCCCATCCTCCATCCTCCACCCTCCTCTAACACCTTTACATTTCTAACACCTTTACATCCTTCTCCGGTGTTTCCTCCTCCCCGACGCATAATCTTGACCTCTGTTTCAGCACCGTTATAACAAATCCCAAAGCAAAGCTAGACCTATTTATCTGCGCTTCTAACTCCCTTGTGACCTGTTTTTGAATCCTGTAGAGCTGGTATTATCAGAATGCACGCGCCACCGAGGACGTAATGTGCGCGACGCGCTCTGTAAAGAAATGTACATTTTAGTGTTAATGAATAGCTCGCGACACGCGATCAGCCCATTGGCTTTTGAAGTTGCGAGATTCGCTCTGCTTTTAGCTAACAGCCGTCAGCAGAGAAATGCCCTATGAAAATTTCACTTACCCGTGCGAACAGATCTTGCCCTTTCCTTGCGTGCAAAGCAAACCTTTTAGAGCATCGGATCTTGTCTGGTGTTTTTATTAACTGTCGGAGTGTGAAACGTCATAAACATGGATGGGAAATGTAAATGCCCACTATAGACCTCCCATCGTAAATCCCCGTGAAGATCCGGGTTTGAATTGGTGTTCAGCAACCCATGTTTGTTGTAAGACATCGACTAACGGGATCGGGCGGTTAGGCTCGCTTACTTGTTGATGCTTGTCATCGTATACTAATTGCGTAGACTGATGCTCATGATCACTGGATTGTCTGGCCCAGAGTGCGACGTCATGGAGCAAGTCGTACCTGTGTTAACCAACTCGGTCAAGGCCATTCTCATGCCTCCTATCCCAAACATACATCCTCACTCAATGTGGAATAATTAAAGAGATGAAAAATACGTAATACATTTGACGTATCTATGCAGGGAACAGTACACGGGAAAGCTATGCTTTAGCCTTATAACGATGCAATGTTATGTAATGTTTTGGATCAAACGGAATCTATATGTTCTAAGTTTAAAAAGTTTAAAATTATGGCCTAAAGCTGAAAATAATTATTCAGCAACATGCCAGTTTCAAACCTGTTTATCCAAGACCAAATCAATGTATAAGCTTCCATTTCATCATTTGTTTAAGAACATGAGAGACCCGTAAAGATCCGGGGTAGAATAGGTCTTCAGCAACCCATGCTTGCCATAAAAGGCGACTAACGGGATCGGGGGGTCAGGCTCGCTGACTTGGTTGATGCTTGTCATCGTATTCCAACTGCGTGGATCGATACTCATGATCTCAATCACTGGATTGTTTGGGGCCGCTGATGCAGCATTGAGCAGGAAACCAGTGATCATGGCTTCTTCGAATCCCGGTTCGCCCCAATTTGATTCTAGGCTTGAGTGAGTGAGTGAGTGAATTGGGTTTAACGCCGCTTTTAACAGTATTCCAGTTATATCACGGCGTGTCAGCTTAATGTGGGAGGAAAGCCCGAAGTGATGCAGGTCTCAGACGTGTACCACTTCGGTGAAACCCACGAGCACGGGTATGGTGCTGACAAACCTAGAAACATAATCGGGGCGAACCGGGACTCGAACCCACTATTATAGGTTTCTGGCGTGCCCAAGGGACGCAACTCTGCACAGCGAGTCGCGGCGCCACCCATGCCCCCTTCTAGGTTTGACAGCTGTATACCCGTCATCGTGTTTCACCGAAGTGGTAAACGTCTGAGACCTGCATCACTTCGGGCTTTCCTTCCACATTAAGCTGACATGCTGCAATAACTTTTCAAAACGGCGTTACATCCAACTCACTCACTCACTCACTCACTGAAATCCCTGAGAAGCGAACCCATTCTTACCTACCCAGATTGGGTCAATGTCGTGGGTAACTATCGACGCCATTGAAGTAGATGGAACAGTTTATGTCATTCCCAGTAAATTGTGTTTAGAACAAAATACTTCTCAACATATGCAAGTCTTTCACGAATGACTTAACCCAAAGGTTGTTGTTCCTGCGCCCGATACAAGAATACTTACAGAATACGTGTTACGACTGGTTCCTCGAGCAGTTTTCGACATACGCATGATATTGATAATCCATTATTACAAATGTTTATATGCAGATGCGGTTATTATTGCTGAGTGCAGCGTTAAACAACAGACAAAGACACACACAAATGTTATGTTTTCTTCATTGTTTAAATATGTGTGCTTACATCACTACCCAGATGAAATAAGCAGTTTGATGATGTGGGTACATAGGGTTTCTGTGGTCCAACGGGTAGTGAGTGAGTGAGTGAGTGAGTATGGGTTTACGCCGCTTTTAGCAATATTCCAGCAATATCACGGCGGGGGACACCAGAAATTGGCTTAAACACTTTGTAACCATGTCGGGAATCGAACACGGGTCTTCGGCGTGACGAGCGAACGCTTTAACCACTAGGCTACCCTACCGCCCCTCCAACAGGTAGAACGTCGTACAGAAACGTGTATTGTAAGAGGCTGTTCCGTCGCAGGCTGAACCCGAGAACTAAAGTACAGAAAGTATATACATGAATTATAGGAAAACAAGTTCCAGCAAGGAAAACAGGCTGGTCTTAATTTCAAAGAAATCGCACTGGAACACTAAGCTCTTCGGAAAGTATATCCTAAAAGTACAAGAAAAACGAAAAATAAAAAGTTGGTCTAATTGGAGTGACGTGAAGCGTAATAATGGAGTTAAAACGAGGGCTATATTGTACTGAAAGTAATGTGACTTGTGTCTGGAGAACAATTTGGTTCTAAAAACAACCCTGTAGCGATGGTAGTGACATGTGTATGTATACGCCGGGGAAGGGAGAAGGACAAACCGACTCCACACCGGAATCGTCTACTTTTTTTCGGAAATGATGGTCGAGAAGATGCCTCATTTCGTTGATTGTGACAAAAGTATGGTACTAATGGTCTTCACATCTTTTGAGGTGCAATCGCGCATGCTCTTTCTACCAAGATTTCAAAGAGCGACTCTTCCTCAGAAGTTGTTTGATTAAGATTACAACATTCACGAATTCAGTAGTGTTTGATTAAGATTACAACATTCACGAATTCAGTAGGGCTTTCCAAACGTTTTATGGTAGACATGGGGAGGACATCGCTGACAAAAATGATGCAATTTCCTATTTTGACTTTGGACTTCCATATTATGTTCTTGTGGGTATTTTTCAAGGGAACAACTGACTTGCCTTTGCATGTGTTTGTGACGGGTAACACCGGTGGGCCAGGATACGCTCATATTTTCGCGAACACGTGGTATCATCTCTATTTGATAGTAAGTTATAAACACATGCAAATCATATAGCCGGAAGCATTTCACTCTGCTTTTGGATGAATATGGAAACGATTTTCTCGAATTTATTTTTCGTAATAATACGAATGATTAAACATAATCAGGAGCATCATCATCATACTACTACTACTACTACTACTAGTACTACTAGTACTACAACTATCATCATCATCATCATCATCAACAACAACATCATGTACTCATGACGATTCCAATACAGAATATTAAATAAATACATGAAAATGGCAGCGAATGGCCATGACATTAGCTGAGCATAACAAGGTCTTGCGTGGGTGAGTATAAAGGGGCTTAATGTTATGTTCAAGATTATTGCACTTATTGATCGACGTACAACGACTTGACACTGACCCATCTGGGGTGCTGCCTGTCTGGTGTACCGTCAAACCGACGTGGTTTGTTTGTTTGCTTGTTTGTTATATGCAGGTTGTCTGTACATAACCAAGTCTGGACCAGACAATCCAGTGATTGATACCACGAGCATCGATCTCCACAATGGGGATACGATGACATGCATCAACCATGTTATCGAACCTGACAACCCGATCCCGTTAGTCGCCTCTTACGACAAGCATGGGATGCTGAAGACCAGTTATAACCAGAATCTTCGACGTAAAAGATCGATGCCTATCACTGATTGGTTTACATACACCAGATCTGATTATTCGTTCGAGGCTATCCCCAGAAACCAAGGAATGTGCTGACTAGGATAAAATATTTTCTGATTGACCAAATACTCTCTCGCTCATGGGTACCAAGTGTGCCAATGGCATTTCCAACACCTTGCTAGAAATAAGAATACTATTCTATCCCTGGTGGCCCAAGGGTACAACCGCCAATTTAGCCTCGATACTTTGAGAATGTCGTCATCTTCAAATTACTTGAGAGAGAACGATTTCCTGGATTGTCGATGTCTCGTTCCCTAGGGCACTCTGTGCCGTGACCTTGACCTTCACGCACGACGGATGTCTACATCAGGACAGGGCGCTCATTTGCTTCGCAAGGCCTGCTTACAACGTCCCATTGATTCGTGAATGTACCTTCGTTGCACTTGTCAATTCCCGTTTGCTTGGACTTTGGGCAGAAATACGAGTAAAACACCCCTAGGACACCGACGCCTCAAAATCTTTAACTTAGTTCGTACTACTTCCATTATAAATAATATCCTAGATCAGATTGATCCTTTGACTCTCAAAATTTCTCATTACAAGTAAACATCGCCAGTAAGTGTTTGATGACGATCATCTGGCGACCATTCCAAGAATTTCTCCATTTCACCAAACCGCATTGCGTTGATCATATTACCATCTTCAGAAATGTAGACACTTCACTTAGAGGGCAGTGGTGGTAAAGTGAAGCGATGATAGACCGGCCTTAGGGACGAAGGACCCTGTGCTAAATCCGTCCACTGTTCCCTTGCCTTAAGTCTTGTGTTCATTGTCAGTTACATTCCACACAAAGGGACGCTCATCTATCGAATGAATTGTTCGCCACGAGGTGATATTACCGTCACTTTGGGGATTGAAAATCTGCTAAACACGCTAGTTTATGCCCATGAGATAGCAACTGGCAACGAATGGGTCGACTGACACACAACTCGTCTCCGACAGCTCTCGCTGATGATTGCTTAATTGACCAAACACCAAGAGACCCCTGCATACGAATTGTTCCGTACGCTACACGACGTCCCACAGGAAGAATTGTCATGGACAGATTTTCAGGTGTTTCGTTCAGTCATATCCGTTGCAAATCAGTTTCACATCTACACCCCCAGCGTACATCCCTGGTTGACATGACGGTGGCCATGATCCAAGACCCGTGAAGATTCCGGGGTAAAAGGTCTTCAGCTACCCATGCTTGCCGTAAAAGGTGACTCTGCTTGTCGTAAAAGGCGACTAACGGGATCGGGTGGTCAGGCTCGCTGGCTTGGTTGATGCATGTCATCGATCCCAATTGCGTGGATCGAAGCTCATGATGTCAACCACTGGATTGTCTGGTCCAGACTCGATTATGTACAGACCGCCGTCATATAGCTGGAATATTGCTGAGGGCGGCGTTAAACAACAAACCAACCAAACCAACTTGGAAAGTGTGCCACGAACTAGGGAACCGGGTATGGTATTCAGATTCTCGCTATACTATAAGTACTTGGCACGCTGTCCAATCCATTCCGTAATAATTTGCCAACAACGTTCACACAACATATTTCTGTCTATTGTTGCGGTTCTGGCATCGCTCCTAGCATCCCTGTATCGAAAATGTCAACCTGCCAGGCGTCAGATTTATACACGACATGCATTTGACTACTAAATGAAACTTGCGGTCCCTTGTTTAGGAACTGAGTCAGGAATTGTGAAAACTCCATTGTCAGCTTTCGGCACCTACACCTATAGCCGGTGTCTGGGCAATCTCAGCTATCAGACGTACAACTCAGCAAGGTAGTCCGGAGACAGTCGTGTTGTCGTCACCACTTCTGTGGTGAATAATATGATTACACAGACTTCAAAATCAGATTAACAGCCTAGTTCCTTCGGAGCTCCAAGGACATCAGGTTTGTCACGTAGTCAGAGTCCAGAGGCTCAGAAGTTAACTTTGGCAGAGCAAACCCCTGCTTCATGCAAGACGCTCTCGAGGGGGATTGGTGAAAGTTTGTTTCAAGAAGGTTCAGGAACCTCATTCACATCGGTCTGACGACTGAACACTCCGCGCATTGTTGTAGCATCCTCAATGGTGCGTGGTATGTTTGTTTGTTTGTTGTTTAACGCCGCACTCAGCTATATTCTAGCTATATCACCGACTACTGCTCAAACCTACATAAACTCACTGCATGGCAGTACAAAATCTGAATAATAATATTGTTTTGTTTGTTGTTTAACGCCGCACTATGCAATATTCCAGCCATATGACGGCGGTCTGTAAATAATCGAGTCTGGAACAGACAATCCAGTGATTGACATCATGAGCGTCGACCCACGCAATTGGGATACGATGACATGCATCAACTAAGTCAGCGAGCCTGACCACCCGATCCCGTTAGTCGCGGGTGGTGCGTGGTATGACGATTGTCTCAAGATGACACTGTCTGAACTTCTGCCACCTTCACTTTTGAAAGTACAACGTTAGCGTCAGACCATTACCACACTGATATACGCCGAAACAGATTTCATTGGGCGTAAAAGGGCAAAATAGGGGTGATAATTATGTGAATGGATCACTGAAATCAATGATGACACCAGGTGTTCGCGATTACGTTATGGAAGATGTTTCTAGTTTTATTTCGTCTAATTCTAATGAATAATGTACCGCTATTTACTTACTACTTTAACGTTATATATTCTTTTGTTTTACCTTATTGTCATTTCTTGAACTTATTTCAATAATTATATTTATGGTGTGTGTGTGGTGTGGGATAGCGTTGGATTGGAATTGGGTTGGTTGGTTTGTTGTTTAACGCCGCACTCAGCAATATTCCAGCTATATGACGGCGGTCTGTAAAATAATCGAGTCTGGACCAGACAATCCAGTGATTGATATCATGAGCATCGATCCACGCAATTGGGATCGATGACATGCATCAACCAAGTCAGCAAGCCTGACCACCCGATCCCGTTAGTCGCCTTTTACGACAAGCGTAGTCGCCTTTTACGGCAAGTATGGGTTGCTGAAGACCTATTCTACCCCGGAATGATTGGAATTGGGGTATATGTTAACAAGTTCTTGCTGCATAATGGTCTGGTTCTTTCTTACTGGTTATTAGTCGACCAATGACCTGAAAGTTGCGAAATAGTGTTTGTCAGCATATAAATACATCTAGTCTCATATATGGATTTCTCCCAATTCACTGCTGCCAGACAAGTTCTGTATCAATTATGGAACGTGATACACTTCAAGCTTATGGATAAGGGAAGCTATTATCTGCTAATAGATATACATGATCAGTTGAAATCATCCTAATGGGATCCCGGCCACCGTGTCCAAATCAAATCAAAAAGGAAGTGCATGAAAAGGCGAACACTGTGACTAAACACCCAATTTCCTTTAGTGACTTTGATTAATATGTCTCTGGGAATTCTGTAGACAAACGTGTTCCTTCTTCTATGGAATCTGGATCCCACGTGATGTTGAGTAAAATGCTATTGCTATCATACAATTGAATGAGGCTCTGAAACAACAGCCTGTTAGTAACATACAGTCGAGAGAAGTTGACGCGATTTCCTTGCAGCCATCATATAAATATTGTGTTATCCATACTTCGAAATAAACGGAGGGAAGATATTCGAGGAAAGTGTCCATGTGTATTCTGCCAGGAATGTACAGGGACACTGTCTTTAACGATTATTTAATTATATGAACACATCATTGCCGATACTTGGAACCAACATTGGTTTCAAAAATGAATCCAAACTTGATCATTCACGAAAACCCTGGATAAATAAAATTGACAATGCCATTATCATTGGTTGATTGATTTGTTGTTTAATGCCGCTCTCATCAATATTCCAACTACAGGAAAATACGTTTATAACGAACACGCTTATAACAAACTGACGGATGTTTCGAACTTAATTTTTGGTCCCGGCCATTTGTTGTAAAGATAATGTTTATATGTTTATAACGAACTACGGTTATAACGAACTAAAGTTAGTGGTCCATCTGAGTTCGTTATAACCCCAGTTTACAGTATATGACGACGGTTTGCAAGTTATGGAGTCTGGTTTGGTTTGGTTTGAACATACTTTATTCACAAAAAGTGAAAGGAATTGGGTACATGTTCTCCAATTTAGGGCACTTTCTCCAAGATACTTTACACAACTGATTTACAATTTGTACAATGAACAGAACAGGAGGATAGAAAAGAATAGGAAAGATAAATAAACAGTAAGTTTACACAATATAGTTTACATAAATATATTTTCGTATTTCCTATATAACTCTGTACATTATTGTTTTTTATGTTATTTTGTTCTGGTAAATCCCCATTTTCTTTGAATATCAAATTAAGATCAGTTGGTGCATTTTCGACCAACTGCTTATATTTCTAAGTAAAACGATTCTTTCTTCATTTAACAAGTCACATTCAAAGAAAAGAATATATGCATTTTCGCATTTACTACCAGAAAAAACCATTCTGCTGTCTTTAATTCCAAGTTATCGAGTCTGGATAGACAATCCAGTAATTGACATCATGCGTATCGATTCACATAGTTGGGAAACGATGACATATAATTAACCGAGTCACCGAGCCTGACCACCCGATCCATTTAGTCGCCTCTTACGACAAGCAGGGGTTGCTGGAGACCTATATTCCCCACGGGTGTATGTTGTAAGTAGGAAGTTGGATATGCCCGGTTTCTCGGGAGCCTAATTAGTCCGGATCAGGTTACAATAACCCAGAGACAGAAGGAACATCATGAAAGTGTTGTCATTGACTTGAAAATACCTGTGACATTTAAAGAATTCATTATCTGATGTAGTGTAATACTTATCACCTCGTTTACTGAATGTCATTAATGTGTTTATTACTCCTCCGTTGAAGACATCAAAGTTTAATAAACAAACAGCTGTATTACACATTGTGCAATAAGATCACAGGCGGACGGACGGACTTGGTCATCAGCTGATCATTCGAAAGGTGAGTGAGTGAGTATGGTTTTACGCCGCTTTTAGCAATATTTCAGCAACACCGGAAAAGGGGCATCACACATTGTATCCATGTGGGGAATCACGGAATCCCGTGTCGTGAATCTTTGATGCAACGCTATGTTGCTGGTTCACCGTTATTGATGTTGCTGGTACAACGCTATTGATGTTGCTGGTTCACCGTTATTGGCCTTGCTGGTTCACCGTTATTGATGTTGCTGGTTCACCGTTATTGGTGTTGCTGGTTCGCCGTTATTGGCTTTTCTGGTTCACCGTTATTGGTGTTGCAGGTTCACCGTTATTGGTGTTGCAGGTTCATCGTTATTGGCGTTGCTGGTTCATCGTTATTGGCGTTGCTGGTTCATCGTTATTGGCGTTGCTGGTTCACCGTTATTGGTGTTGCTGGTTCATCGTTATTGGCGTTGCTGGTTCACCGTTATTGGTGTTGCTGGTTAATCGTTATTGGCGTTGCTGGTTCGCCGTTATTGGTGTTGCCTATCGGTAATATTCTAGTCAAGTTCATAACATATAAACTACCTGCTGACCTGTATGAAATCACATTGCCAACATGACATGTCTGATTAAGTCGGGCTCCCCTTGTCTACACTGAACCGGGTTTGATACCAGGAAGCTTGAGTTTTACATTGAATGCAGATGTTTCTAACTTGGTGATGTTTGTTTAAGCTAATATTAAAACGATTTTTTATAATGGCATCTTATCTTTATAATAATCGATCCCCGAGAAAGCTGCTTACTTTATTGCATTTGATCGAATCATCCGCATTGTATTCAATCTCCACCCTTATACCAGCGACAGTTTTATTCAACTTCGAAATCTGGATAATGAATAAATTACTACAGTCGCCCCCGTTAGATACAGTTTTTATTACAACTCGTGTTTTTCAAAATGTTTCGTGAGTTGGGTTTAACGCCGCTTTTAACAGTATTCCAGTTATATCGCGGCGTGTCAGCTTGATGTGGGAGGAAAGCCCGAAGTGATGCAGGTCTTAGACGTTTACCACTTCGGTGAAACCCAACAGCACGGGTATGGCGCTGACAAACCTAGAAACATAATCGGGGCGAACCGGGATTCATAGGTTTCTGGCGTACCCAAGGGACGCAACTCTGCACAGCGAATCGCGGCGCCTTAGACGACTGGGATACCCGTGCCCCTCGTTTTGAAATACACTCGGTTAGTTCGTCAGATACCGTTTTTATTACGAGTGTATAGCAATACGTATCTTATGAGCGAAAGCGATTTTTAAACGTTTAACGTTTAAAATGCACCAGTTGCAAAGATAAACGTTTTCTCACGGGGACTTGTTTGGTAATCTGTATAATATACTTGCTGCTAGGGAATGAGGAAACGTATGGCGCTAGTCACGAAACACCATCCAGCGATTTAGATTGCCATCACTAATTATCAAGACAGACATCTTCAGTACAGTATGGATAAGCTGCATAAGACGTGTTTCAAAACACTTGATTTATAACTACATGTATCTATAACGTATCTTCTTTGACATTGCTTCAAGATTTTAATTATTTGTAGCATAATGAAGCACGTTTCACCAGTAATGTGTACATCTTCTATCCCGCTGATAGCATCGTTAGTGTGGCCTCTGATCAATAAAACAGCTCCTCCGACGGTGTTGATAACGAGTCGAGCAAAGAACCAGATTGCATGAATATGATGGCTGACCTTGACATTGATACGCCATATTGTAACGCCTGATTGAGATCCGAGAATAAGTTCGCCATATCTGTATGAGTTGCACACCTTGGCGTTAACGTGTTGTGGTGTCGGTGTATAATTACGTTTTCCAGAACAGTTTCGTTATTTTCGGGCAAACGTATACATTTGTCATATGGTCATATTTGTTTGAAACATGTTGCTTTGTGTAAGTGATTGAGTGAGCTAGTCTTTTTCTCAATTTAGGGCAGAATTTAAGTTACATAATGAGGAAAGGGAAAAAAAACGCAGGTCGTAGGCGTAACAATTTCGGTGAAATCAACGGGAACATAGTTGGTGCGAATCTGGTATTCGAACCCACGTCCATAGAATTCTATTGTCGCAGCTAAAGGCATTTAAACATAGATCGTCACAAAATGAGGGTTTTACATTGTCTCCAGCTCATCTGGACTGCCCACGACACCCCACGAATCAGCCTGGCGTCCTTCGTACTATGTTTGACTATGGAGAGCGGAAGGTCCGGGGTTCGATCCCCGGCCGCGTCATACCAACATGCGTTAAAAGATGGTACTTGATGTTACCCTGCCTGGCGCTCGTCATTAAGGGGCTAGGACTGGTCGGCTCGGAGTCAGTATACCGTGTCCGAGTGGGCTATTCGTGTTAAACTGCTGCGTGGTATCTTAGTGTGCTAGCACCATGGATCGGCATCAGTCTAAACTAGTTAAAGGAGCCATACTCTCACACACACGTGCATGCACGTCGCTATATAAGTGCTATTATCTTGAACGCGACGTTAAACCCCATCTCACTTCACCTCGTGCTATGTTGATGAAACGCGGTATCATCTCGTTGATGATGACTGCGGATGTTTGGGGCGCCATCACCATGAACACATATATCAGTGTATTTAAGGCACAATAAGTGTCCTTTGAGGTCGGTCTATTAACTACATCTGATTGCCTTTGGGCCATAGGACAATGCCCCTATTACAGCTGACGACTGAAACACCAAGAGTCTATATTGAGAAGTGTATCACACTATTATCAGTTACTTCCCCTACGTCACAACATAGACCTCTAGCTACACCATGCCTCGCGCGTCCTCTATAGATCGGGTTATATGGCGAGAGGTGCTGGGTGCAATAATGCTCAAATAATAGCTTATCTATTAACCGATTTACAGTGGCAGGTTTTTGTGAAGCGGTTAGGAAAAAATAGCATCCCGATTCGGGCAAGGACATTTAAGCTATATATAGTGTGAGATTTTAGATGCCTCGTCGTGACTAATTGTTCAAGTGTGTCCTATAGGAAGATGCTGCTGTGAATGCAAGTGGGTGATGAAGCTGGGAGAAAGAAGGGGTTTAGACAATGTTTTACTTTAAGCATTGCCTGGGCCTTTGTTGGTAACATATGGTTGTAACACGTGGATTCAATCCTGAATCCAAACCATCAGATACAGGTGTGACAGTTTTATGTTACAAATTGTTTGATAGGCATTACTTAGACGTTGACGGATGACACGGTAGACACATGGATGACAACTTCTGTAATTATTGCAGACATGTTTCGGTAAAGATCCTTGTACCGTTGTCAAGCAAGACATCTTCCAGCCTTGCTTGACAACAGTGTAAGGATACACTTTAGTATCCATAAGCACCCATTTGAAGTAGAAAAGTGTTGACTATTTTGATTCATGTGTCACTGGAAATTAAAACGCCTTAACGCCATGCATATTTACGGTGTATATTGAAAAGTAAATGCGTAGTTTAATTCATGAACTGCTTTATCCGGACCATCACACGATTATTATGCCTTTAAGAACTGTTGCATCTCTGCCAAGAGTTGCTTATTCGTTTCCAAAACCATCCGAATCAACACCAAGAACAGCTCAATCGGAATCAAGAGCTATTGAATCTCAAACAGTTGGTTGGTTGTTGGTTGGTTTGTTGTTTAACGCCGCACTCAGCAATATTCCAGCTATATGACGGCGGTCTGTAAATAATCCTGTCTGGACCAGACAATCCAGTGACTGATATTATGAGCATCGCTCCACGCAATTGGGATACGATGACATGCATCAACCAAGTCAGCGAGCCTGAGCAAGAGTTGCATATACTATTCTAAGACCAACTGAATCATATACTTGTTGTAGGTGGCGACTAACGGGATCGGGTGGTCAGACTCGTTGACTTGGTTGATGCATGTCATCGTATCCCAATTGCGTGGATCGATGCTCATGATGTCAATCACTGGATTGTCTGGTTCAGACTCGATTATTTGCAGACCGCCATCATATAGCTGGAATATTGCTGAGTGCGGCGTTAAAAAACAAACAAACAAACTGAATCTGCATCAAGATAGCTCAGTGCGAATCAAGAACTGTCGACTCTGAATAAAGAAGTTGCTTAATCTATTCCAGGAACTGCTACATCTGGTCCAGTAACAGCTACATCTGCTCCACGAACTGCTCGGTTAGATAAATGACTATCTAATCTACTAACAATCAAAACAACACTGACTGAAGAACTTATCCTATTTGTCACTGCTATTCAGTGTTACAGTGTAAACATAAGATACAATCTGATTAAAATCAGATCTTAGTTTCGCTACAGCTAAACAAAGATCTGAGGTCATCCCATTACGGGTCACGTCAGAACCACCTTTCGCGAATTTTGACCGACCAATGAAACGACTGACAAGAAATCGACATTAGCCAATCAGAAGGCAGCTTTCTCGAGCTTTACGACACTAGTTTCAAACTGGCGA
Source organism: Haliotis rufescens (assembly GCF_023055435.1). Taxonomy (NCBI): domain Eukaryota; kingdom Metazoa; phylum Mollusca; class Gastropoda; order Lepetellida; family Haliotidae; genus Haliotis; species Haliotis rufescens. The sequence goes on from NW_025963779.1 coordinate 18,366,921, forward strand.
CTACGCTTCGTAACATATTTTGACGTATTCTCGGGGGCACGGGTGGCCCAGTCGTCTGAGGCGCCGCGATTCGCTGTGCAGAGTTGGGTCCCTTGGGCACGCCAGAAACCTATGATTGTGGGTTCGAATCCCGGTTCGCCCCGATTATGTTTATAGGTTTGTCAACACCATACCCGTGCTCGTGGGTTTCACCGAAGTGGTAAACGTCTGAGACTGACACGCCGCGATATAACTGGAATACTGTTAAAAGCGGCGTTAAACCCAATTCACTCACACTTGACGTATTCTCGATTAAAAAAAAAGAAAACTGATAAGAAGAACATCCTGGAATGGATTATAGATGGCCTAGATTGTATGGATATAATCATAAAACCCGTAACTGTCGTTCGGAATACCCCGTGTTAAATATTTCGTGGTTGTATGACTAGAAAACACATTCCGACAGTCACTTTCATGATCTGGTAAGCGACGCTCTGATTGGTTGGATGAAAAGTCGTTCTGACGTGACCCTTAATGGGATGTCCTCAGATCATTGTTTAGCGATAGCGATAACTAAGATCTTATTTTAATGAGACTGACATAAGATAGTAATTAATAGTACGACTGTCACTCCCAGGTCGGCTCGCTTCACACGTCCCCGAGGAAACAACTGTCACTATACCACACTGCTAGTTACCCTATTAGAGGATTAATAGTAACGTGATCAGTGTGACAAACCTACTGGACACACATTTCCACACTAACGAGGGACGTTATGGGAGATCACATTCACAGTTATTGTGTTTTATCAGAAAATACGTGTTATTGTTTTAATTGATATGGCGATATTACTCTGGCTTGGCGACCCCATAAGCAAGCATTCGTTGCATCCGAGATCTTTTAATTTAACATTTTATCAAGGAGTTTACGATGTAAATATGTTCCAAATTGAATAAATTACAATCCTAAATATTGATGCTTCGAAAACTAAAATTAATCACATTTTTGTCATACACCATGTAAAATGCTCATGGCGGCCTTCTTCGTGATGGTGTCTTCAACACATGGCTATGTCCTCACTTATTGGAGATGCTTGGGTCGAGGTTGACCACGCCTACTGATGTCGTTGAAGGAGTTGTCAATTTTAAACACGTCCCTGTCTTCTTCGTCGCCGCCGCCGCCATATCGCGTGTGTCGCTGGTGTGTGCAACAACGTTAAGTACCTGCCAGTGATGTTGATCGTCTGTAGGCCGTCGTTACTCCAGGCTTTCGTCGCACGGGTAATGACTTTTAGTGTTTACACCGTTTCCAAAATGGCAGCTAGCTCGTTGAGAAATAATGTCGGAATTGAGCGAAAAAGAGGAAGGCTGCTTAAATGTGCGAATGAGTCCTTGATACAATTTCAGAAAGCCGAAACAGATCAAGTCCTGCATTCCGGTAATTCCACTTGGACATGGACTCGGCAATTGGTTGGCATGAACCGCAGAATGGCGTTACCACGGAGAAACAACGTTATCCACGTCGCATTTGTTTAGGCTCCGAAGGAAAATCTGGAGATATGATGCCGGAACAGTGCTAGGCTTTGCATTGTTTGTTTCTTGGTTGTATAACGCCGCGCTCAGCTATATTCCAGATACATGACGGCGGTCTGTAAATAATCGAGTCTGGACTAGACAATCCAGTGATTGACATCAAGGGCACCGATCTACGTTATTGGGATACGATGACATGCAAGTCAGCGAGCCTGACCACCCGATTCCGTTACTCGCCCCTTACGTCAAGCATAGTCGCCTTTTACGCCAAGCATGGATTGCTGAAGACCTATTCTTCACGGGTCGCTAGGCTTTGCAAACCGATGCGCTTCGCGGGCGTTTGTTTCTTTACTGTTTCATTCTACAATACTAAGTTTATCTTTGTAGAAGTCATAACCACTTGCTTAAAATCAACGTTATCTTTTTCTAAATATAAACCTCGCAATTTATACTACTGAAAATAAAATGGCTTTCAGAGATGTTTACCTCCATAATATTCTTCGGTTGCCTTCGGTTTTGGTAATTTAAAACAATGAATAATTAGTAATTTCCTGAATCGTATTGGAAATGTTCCTATAGCTGAGGAACACACTCTGCATCAGCTAGGACAATGATGACGCCCGGGGGCAAGTGGGCCATGTGAAAATGAAACCAAGGTTCCAATCTGCCAAGTGGTCTGTCCAGGGGGTCGGGGTTCGAATGTCATGAGAGTACAGGAATTATGACATGAATTGGTGCTGTAACAACCTGTCCTTAGTCTGAAATAGGTACCTCTGATTCCTTCTGACATATTACATGGGAATAGTAGTTAAATTGTTTTCTAGCGGTTGTAAGAACGTAAACGTTCAAGCTGGTTGATTGAAAGGTGAATGAATGAGTGATGCGTGAGTGAGTGCGTGCGTGCCTGAGTGCGTGCGTGCCTGAGTGCGTGAGAGTGGGGTGAGTGAGTGAGTGAGGAGTGCGTGCGTGCGTGAGTGAGTGAGTGAGTGAGTGAGTGAGTGAGTGAGTGAGTGAGTGAGTGAGTGAGTGAGTGAGTGCGCAATATTGTTTCGTCGCTCTTAAGAATATTGCAGCAACATTCCCGGTTGGGAGTTTTGTGTAGTACTTTTCAGACACAAACGGCTAGGGGTTGCCAACTTCTGCGACCTTGCTGGGTGTGTGTTGTCGTTCTTCAACGGTGTGGACCAGTGCTCATGTTATCGATCACATGTTCTGACTGGTCCAGACACGATTACCTTCAGAGGATGCTATTGCACATTTTCAAGCTGAGTTGATGAGGGATATTAATTCGGGATCGGAGACCAAATCTATACTTTTTTGAACAGCGTGATAATTATGCTTTCTGCTTTCTGTAGTTTTGGCCAGAGTGATGTCGATTGTCAATAAATGAGACCACAAAGTTCATATTACTGGGAAAGTCAGCTTCGTGTGTCATTCTTAATAAACTGGGTACTTGAACAGATCTGGCACTTGTAATCCATCTTCCGCATTCTATTGTGACGTCAGCCTCCGTGATCTAGTTTCTCGGTATCTCCGCTATTCCAATAGTGGCTCAATACTCGACTGATACAGTTTTAGCATGGATCTGGGGTAATCTATCACCTATTCAACCGGCCTCAGAAGCCAGAAAGCTGTGTATTTCTCTAGTGTTACACGCGTGGGTATTTCACCAGTGTTACACGCGAGCATCTCCAGTGTAACTCGCGAGTTCTGCGGCTTCCCTGGCGACCAGCCGGTGATCAAACAAATGCATCCTTGTATGTCCCCCCTCCACCACGTGAACACGTCGCGTCTGACGTGGCGTGTGCGTCATTGCTGCCAAGGGCCGCAGGCAGAACACTTTTCTCCCGGCCGAGAGAGGCTGGTGAATTGTACATCACGAATTAACCTGCTCGCATCTGTATTAAATCGCCCTCCTCGTTCGCTGTGTCCAGGCTGCAGGCGACGACGAAACCCAGGTCGCTCTTATAAGGACACCCCAATGAACAATCAATTGGCCGCCGTGCATCTTAAGGCACGTGCAATCAAAGCACAATTGAGCCACGAGTTGACGCTGTAATGTTCCAGCTGGGTATTGAGCCATTATCCCTCCTAATCTGACAAGCTCTTACTTTCCTACCTGTTTAACTAGCAGCAAATACCCCCTCCCCTCCCTCCCAGGTCTACTTCTCCCCAACAAATCGAAGCGTTCCATGAAAAGGGGGCGACACGACGTTTGCGTACGTCACTGAACTCCCACATAACGAGTGCTGACTCTCTCGACCACAAAACACAAATGTCTGCGTCTGATCTTATTTAGGCTGACTGAAACCTCAATATCTTCTGCGGCAGTGAAACCTCCAGTCTGGAGAGCCGCTTATTGGTTTTAACAGGATAATATCTGTGGCGGTTCTATCGTGGGACCGCTTCCCCCTCCTTACTCTACCAACATTTCCTTTCAACTAATGTAAGCTCGATTAGTTCTCATTTCATCAAGGCGCGATGTGGAGGTAACGTACTGTTCATGCTTGTAAACACGCAGTGGTTATAACTCCCTGTCCAGAGTCTATATGCCGTCACTATCAACACACAGATCACAGCTTTATCATTTCTTTGATGGCTTGTTGTGTCAATACTCTTCCTTGAGTCAATCTGAGTCGTCGTAAAAGATCAATATGATCGTCAAAATACTAAATGCACCTTTAGAATGATGGATGGGTTGTGACTGGCGAGATTCAAGTACCTCGGAGCGTGCCTCTGGTCAAACGCTTCACGGAAGCGTTTACCTACGTCAATGCGTACGCTTTGGCGAATACGTAAATTTGAGAAAGCTACGTATAATGTGTCGCGGTGGGAAAGGATGGATGGCGGGCTTAGCGCTGGAATGTTTTGAAAGAATGATAACAGACGTCTTTCGTAAAAGCGACAAAAATAGCTAAGGTTACTCATGCCTCTTCAAGAACGTTACGTGTAAAGGTCAAGGTCAACGTGGCCATCGGATAAAATGAATGTGTACTATAGAGGTACAGATGATCTCTGATTGGTACGAAGCCGATTTAGGTACACTTTGTATCTCCAGCTAGGGGACACGACAGAAACCTATGATCGTGGGTTCGAATCCCGGTTCGCCCCGATTATAATTCTAGATTTGTCAGCACCATACCCGTGTTTCACCAAAGTGGTTAACGACAATGACCTGCATCACTTGGGGCTTTCTTCCCACATTAAGCCGACACGCCGTGATATAACTGGAATACTGTTAAAAGCGGCGTTAATCCCAACTCACTCACTCTCCAGCACACTTCCTCCAAACTATCTTTATAAGATTCACGAATAACAAGTTTACTTCATTCGAAGTAGAGAATCTTTGCCAATGCTATTAACAAAACTCCCGTCTCGCTGTACTCAACTAAAACATGCATAGAGATTGGTAGTTGGTTATATCTAAGCTTGGATCTAACATCGGTAATTACAAATAGAAACATGGTATTACCCATATCGACCACCGACAGTCGTATGGTCCAACACTATCCCCATACTCACAGAGTAACGCATAGAGTCCAGCACTAGGCCCCACTGGAATCCAAAGGATCTATCCGTCACTTATTTTCCAGGATTTTAGAACTATTAACTATTTTTAGATATCCGTGATGGCTGGCCAATTGATCAGTCTATAACGGACGGGACAGGCAGTTAAACTCCAAATTTGTCCACGCTATTTTGGACGCCGGTCTTGAAGGACGCAATCCAGAATAAAATACAGGCATCGCCACAATTTAACAGACGGACTCGCACGTGTGTTACCATGGGTTTCTTTGTGCCTTTGCTGCCGAGAAATTACCATTTTAACTCAAAATACAGAAAAAATAACTTTAAAATAAAATTAAGTATTGATAGCCTTGTGTGACCAAATGATTAAAAACCGTTTCGAGAAAGAGGAATTAGAAGCTATCATACATCGGTAAATTTTATTCGATGAAACATTTTTAGATTTGAGAAATAGTATCTATCTGATCCTCCAAGAGTTCCTATGTTGAATATTTAATGACACTGTCAACGGTTTGTGCTACACCTTTCATTGTAAGACGAATAATGTTTGTTTCTTGTTTGCCGCATCAGCAAAATTCCAGCTATAAGAAGGCGGTCTGTAAATAATTGAGTCTGGACAAGACAATCCAATGATTGACATCATGAGCAGCAATCTACGCAATTGGGTGCGATGACATGCATCAACCAAGTCTGACCACCCAATCCCGTTAGTCCTGGGACGAGCTTGTACCACAAACACGTAGCTTAAAAACTTTCTGACCAGGATTCAAACTTCGAATATCTTCTTCAATTTTCATTGCGCATAATTTTTTTTGAAAAAACGTGGCATTCATTTTGTGGATATAGATCTTGCATCTGTTAAATACATTTTGCGTGGAAATCTTAACACATGAGAAATGATGCGAACGCCGTCGGTGCTGAATAATATTCCCCCGAATCTAATACAAATACTAACAGTCAGAACAGCAACATTGAATCACATAATGTTCATCTTCAAACAAAGAAACACAATCAATTCAATAATGCATGATCATTCTTATTCTATAACTCGAACCAATAGCTGTATACAAGTGTGTCGTCAATATGTGCATCTGGAGAACGTATCAGCAAGTATTGATGATACAACACTTCATCCCAAATATTGATACTCATGTCATATCTTGTCTATCTCATCACATGTCGGAAATTTGATTTGAAGAAACATGCACGCTCGAATCTGTTGTCCGAATGATCGCTTTCTCGGTCACTCTACTTGAAGGCCATTGTTACTTGTGTGGTGGCGATATTCTAATGAAGCCGCGTAGCGTCTATGGTTATATCATGATGGGCTTTCGGCTGGGGGCGATAGTGTGATGAGATTAGCGAGGAATCAGATCATTACGACGGCTGGCGGAACAGGGAGGAGGGAGTGAGAGAGACCTCACCGCTCCGGGCAGATCTTGTGATGAAGCTTCTCTAGGAATGGAAGAGCGGACGCCAGTAGTGACAAGATGCAAGGAGATTGCTTCGTAATGACACTGTGGTGACAATTGGAAGTGACAGATGAACTATGGGTAACACTGTCCTCCTTCCAGAGAGCCCGAGCACTGAAGATATTTTCACCAAGGTTATGCATGCCCAAGATGTTACATTTCTCTCGTGGTATAAAATGTTAATTTAGATAGCAGGCCCTTGAGCTTGAAATAAACTGATGGTACGTGTTTCAATGTATTTTGATGTAGGAATGCACATTATTATTTCTGCACAGCTTGCATCTTTACAATCTTACATCTATAATGGCACTGGTGACAGTTGAGACCAGAGACGGCGAAATCGCTATGCACAGTTGCTCCCCTTGGGCGGCCAGAATCCTATGACCTTTGGTTTCAATCCCAGATCACCAGGAGTATGATTCTGGATACCCATTATCATAGGTTTTATCCAAGTGGCAAACGTCTACGGTCTGGATCTCAATGAGGTTGGATATGTTTTTACTGACTTTTCGGCGCTAATAATACCAGCCAATGCCCACGTGATAGGTTCGCCTTGACCACAGCGTGTCCGAGACTAGAGTACATGTAGGCGAAGGTAGATAAGTCTATCTGTGCAAATACCAGGCTAATCTCCTAGAAAAAGAGACCATGTCAGATATGGTTGTCTAATTGGTCTATCTGGGAACGGACCAGGGTTAAGTGTACTTTTGTAGCAGAACACATGAACCACACAGTTCCTGTTTATGATATATGTTAACAATGTGGCGCCTGTTTACTGGATCCAGCATTTCAATATGGTCAAAACGTGAAGGTGTGTATACGTTTTAGACGTCGTTGATCGGAGGCTTTGAAACTTGCGGGCTCTTACTTCGTCGATTAATTGAGGGGTTAAAGGGGCGGGAGGCCGGGGTCGGCGATGGGGTGCTGGCTGGTTGAAAGAAGGCGGGGTACAGGGAATGGGTTGTCAAGAATGGTTTGCTTATCCCTTTGATAAGAACGTGGTCCCTTCATATAGTTTACACATCTATTTTGCCCTTTTCGCCAAATGGAATCTGTTTCGGCGGATAATAAGACCGGTTATTCGCTTGCATTCACGTTTTTATATCTAAAGAACGTGTAACAGCTCTACTTCTAAAAGACAAGTGTCCATACCTTAAGTCTTGAACACTACCGATCACTGACACTTGACTAAACTTATTTCGGATTCCAATAGTATCAAGGACAATTTCTATTCTCTTCAGCTGTCTCCAAATCCGCATTATAGTAACTGGGCCCAATTCCTAAACCGTAGTTCCGAAAACTCTTTTTAGGTGGATGCTTTCAGTTCTGTATGATGTATATGTACATAAGTTCAATCTAAACAATCTATCATAATATTTAGAAATCAAACCTTCTTAAATTCCACTTACTCCAGTTCTTCTCCTCTACTCTCAATCATCCCCGCCCTACCCCATGAACACCTAACCAATCAAACCACAATCTCGTCTTATAGCATTATTCGTATGGAAGTCTCGCTGTGGTAGAATCAACCATCTTGAAACAAAGGTCTTCAAAACAGAAAGGTCATCTGGTTCAACGGATAATACTGTTTCAGCCAAGGTGATATATCCTCGTGTCGATATTCCCAATGTATGTCTACCAACATGCGTGTTTCGTGGTCCTCGTTACAGGACATACATCGCCATGGTCTCTACCCTGGGGGGCACATTCTTCGTTCGTCAATGTAGTGAACGGTGAACATGGAACTCTTCTTCCAGTTCCAAGAGTCTACAAGTGGATGGAAGTCAAGCGGAAATCACTCCCTTTGTGGAAAGAGGCTTGAGTACTGATGCACTCTGGGAAGTCCACCAGATCAAGGCAGGGCAATGCCGCGTGATAGCCTTGATGTTGGACTCCGATGAAGAAGTGTTATAGCTGTATGTGTTGGGTGTCTGTATGTTCGAGAACACTTATAGTGATGAGATGATTTGACTACCTCAAGGGTTTTCATAGGATTTAACCTATTTCTGTCTTCGAGGTTGAACTTTTCAAATACCATCAATTACCTCCGCATAGAACGAAACACTTATACCACCATACACAGACGAATACTCTTTAACAATGTACGATTCGGCCATAGTCGAATAAAAAGTTGTAATAATATTTCATAGTTTTCCTGTTCTTCTTACCTTCAAACATTAAACAATACGAGAATGTAACCTCGTTGATATAGGTATTCGGTCATTATCGTCATGTAAACTTGATTTTATATATCATGATGATTTACCCCCTTGCTTTCTAACTTTCAGCATCAAACATCGCTAGAGAGAGAATCGAGGATGTAGGTGGCGACCTCTGGTGTTGGCCATTATCACAACAATTGATGATCTCCCTTGAAACAATTCCCTTGTACAAACAGACCAATCACGCTGTACAAATAGAGAGATCGATGATCTGTTCTTCTGTTTGCATGTACTCAATCATGGCGACCCTCACGTCGATACCAGATGATCAAAAGACAATCGACCAGTGTGGGGAAGTTTGGGTAAAACCCGACGTCCTCGCAACGTGATGATGGCGTTTCTTGTCGATGCTGACACGGTGCATGTGTCATTGTCATCGTTACAGTCACCCATTTGCACGAAGCACAGGTTCTTTTCATCGCGATGTTGAAGTCAACCAAGAACGGGTTATTGTCAACGCGATGTTTAAGTCAACCAAGCACGGGTCATTGTCATCGCGATGTTAAAGTCAACCAAGAACGGGTTATTGTCATCGCGATGTTAAAGTCAACCAAGAAGGGGTTATTGTCATCGCGATGTTAAAGTCAACCAAGCACGGGTCATTGTCATCGCTATGTTAAAGTCAACCAAGAACGGGTCATTGTCATCACGAAGTTAAAGTCAGCCTTTCATTAAGCACGGGTCATTGTCATCGCGATGTTTAAGTCAGCCTTTCATTAAGCACGGGTCATTGTCATCGCGATGTTTAAGTCAGCCTTTCACCAAGCACGGGTCATTGTCATCGTGATGTTAAAGTCAGCCTTTCACCAAGCACGGGTCATTGTCATCGCGATGTTTAAGTCAGCCTTTCACCAAGCACGGGTCATTGTCATCGCGATGTTTAAGTCAGCCTTTCACCAAGCACGGGTCATTGTCATCGCGATGTTTAAGTCAGCCTTTCACCAAGCACGGGTCATTGTCATCGCGATGTTTAAGTCAGCCTTTCACCAAGCACGGGTCATTGTCATCGCGATGTTTAAGTCAGCCTTTCACCAAGCACGGGTCATTGTCATCGTCAGAGTCATCGCGATGTAAGTGCCAAATGTGTCAGGATGCACGGGACATCGTCATTGTCCTACAGACCCCTGAATATCCGGGGTAGAATTGGTCTTCAACAACCCACGTTTGCCGTAAAAGGCGACTATGCTTGTCGGAAGAGGCGAATAACGGGATCGGTTGGTCAGGCTCACTGACTTTATTGATGCATGTCATCATATCCCAGTTGCGTGGATCGATGGTCATGATGTCAATCACTGGATTGTCTGGTCCAGACACGATTATTTACAGAACGCCGTCATAAAGCCTGAATATTACTGAGTGAGACGTTAAACAACAAACAAACAAACAAAATCATTGTCCTACACTATCATTCATTGCAGCGTCAGTATCCTCAATGTCATCACGCTCATGTTATCAATGCCATCATAATGAACGTCCATGACGTACATGTAGCCGTCACAGTGTGTCTGTGACACGACTTGATGGGTTTCGTGACATTTGGTTCGTGTTGCGACAACGGTACCGTACGTACCCACAACTCCCGCAGTCTATGTGATCGAAAACCTTTCAGTATGACCGTGTCGTCATGGTGCCAATACAAACCATTTCTATCATTCGAGGTAAACAACCAACATTCAATCAAATGTTTGATCGACAAGTAAACAAATTATAACACATCCTGCCATTGTAGAATCCAGATCAACACCAGTATTGAAATAATCGACTACTTCTTGCCACAGTAACCCAGTGGGGTGAATATTAATGAGGCAGCAATACAATCGATGACTATTTCAGTAATCATACTCAACAACAGCTCAAGCAGGTAGGTAAACATCCCAGTATAAAGAGTGAGTGAGTGAGTACGGTTTTATGCCACTTTTAGCAATACTCCAGCAATCCAGAAATGAGCTTCACACATTGTACCCATGTTTGGAATCGAACCCGGGTCTTCGGCGTGACGAGGGATCGCTTTAACCTCTAGGCTACCCCAGCGGGTATGTAAAGTACATATTATTGTTTACGATTATGCATACACATGATGAGACTTTAATAAATTATCTGTCTGTGTCAATAATGATCGCGTATAAACTATTGTTGTTACACAGTTGTTACACAGTTGCCACATAGTTGTCACAGTTGTCACATAGTTGCCACACATTTGTCTCACAGTTGTCATAGAGTTGCCACACAGTTGTCACACAGTTGTCACACAGTTGTCACACAGTTGCCACGCGGTTGTCTCACAGTTGTCACACAGTTGTCTTACATTTGCCACACAGTTGTCACACAGTTGCCTCACGGTTGTCTCACAGTTGTCACACAGTTGTCACACAGTTGCCACGCGGTTGTCACACAGTTGTCACACAGTTGCCACACAGTTGTCACACAGTTGTCTCACAGTTGCCATACAGTTATCACACAGTTGTCACACAGTTGCCACAGAGTTGTCACACAGTTGTCTCACAGTTGCCATACAGTTATCACACAGTTGTCACACAGTTGTCTCACAGTTGTCAAACACTTGTCTCACAGTTGAAATAGAGTTGCCACACAGTTGCCATACAGTTGTCACACAGTTGTCTCACAGTTGTCATACAGTTGCCACACAGTTGTCACGCAGTTGTCTCACAGTTGCCACACAGTTGTCACACAGTTGCCACACAGTTGTCTCACAGTTGTCACACAGTTGTCTCACAGTTGCCACACAGTTGCCCCACGGTTGTCTCACAGTTGTCACACAGTTGTCTCACAGATGACACATAGTTGTCTCACAGTTGCCACACAGTTGCCTCACGGTTGTCTCACAGTTGCCACACAGTTGCCACATAGTTGTCACAGTTGTCACAGAGTTGCCACACAATTGCCACACAGTTGTCACACAGTTGTCTCACAGTTGCCACACAGTTGCCACATAGTTGTCACAGTTGTCACACAGTTGTCTCACAGTTGCCACACAGTTGTCTCACAGTTTCCACACAGTTGTCACACAGTTGCCTCACGGTTGTCTCACAGTTGTCACACAGTTGTCTCACAGTTGCCACATCGTTGTCACACAGTTGCCACACAGTTGTCATAGTTGCCACACGGTTGTCTCACAGTTGTCACAAAGTTGCCACACAGTTGTCTCAGAGTTTCCACACAGCTGCCACACAGTTGTCATATAGTTGTCACAGTTTGTGTCTTCATGTCCCTGAGATTTGTTCCACGGCGCGTCAACATTGTGGGACTCTGTGTCACTGGTCCTATGTAGCACACCACAACTGCCAGTGAAGCGGCAGTGTCTCAAACTTCCCCACACTGCGTGTCCGCCTGCAGACACGGAGTCATCATGACTCTATCAGCCGCTGTGGAGTGGCATAAGCTGCGTTGACGTCGCCTACCATTACGCACATGACGTCCCCGAAACAGACGCTAGGCGCAGTGGTCCGTTATGGACAATAACCGCACACAATGAACCTACAGCACTGAGATCACATGAGAAGGAATGCCAATAGTCTGTCCATTGAACTCACCACATAGTGTTATCTTCATGAGACATAAAGCAGTCTGTCCATTGAACTCACCACATAGTGTTTGTCTTCATGAGACACACACCAGTCTGTCCATAGAACTCACCACACAGAGCTTGTCTTCATGAGACATATAGCAATCTGTCCATAGAACTTTCCACACAGTGCTTGTCTTCATGAGACACACAGCGGTTTGTCCATAGAACTCACCACACAGAGCTTGTCTTCATGAGACATATAGCAATCTGTCCATAGAACTTTCCACACAGTGCTTGTCTTCATGAGACACACAGCGGTCTGTCCATAGAACTCACCACACAGAGCTTGTCTTCATGAGACATATAGCAATCTGTCCATAGAACTTTCCACACAGTGCTTGTCTTCATGAGACACACAGCAGTCTGTCCATAGAACTCACCACACAGAGCTTGTCTTCATGAGACATATAGCAATCTGTCAATAGAACTTTCCACACAGTGCTTGTCTTCATGAGACATATAGCAGTCTGTCCATTGAACTCACCACATAGTGCTTATCTTCATGAGACATATAGCAGTCTGCCCATAGAACTTACCACACGGTGCTTGTCTTCATGAGACATATAGCAATCTGTCCATAGAACTTACCACACGGTGCTTGTCTTCATGAGACATGTAGCAGTCTGTCCATAGAACTTACCACACGGTGCTTGTCTTCATGAGACATGTAGCAGTCTGTCCATAGAACTCACCACGTAGTGCTTGCCTTCATGATATATGTACCTGTCTAGGGTGTTGACATACAGAACTCAAACACAGTGTGTTGACATACAGAACTCAAACAGCGTGTGTTGACATACAGAACTCAAACAGTGTGTGTTGACATACAGAACTCAAACAGTGTGTGTTGACATACAGAACTCAAACAGTGTGTGTTGACATACAGAACTCAAACAGTGTGTGTTGACATACAGAACTCAAACACAATGTGTTTACATACAGAACTCAAACACAGTGTGTTGACGTACAGAACTCAAACACATTGTGTTGGCATACAGAACTCAAACACATTGTGTTGGCATACAGAACTCAAACACATTGTGTTGGCATACAGAACTCAAACACATTGTGTTGGCATACAGAACTCAAACACAATGTGTTGACATACAGAACTCAAACAGTGTGTTGACATACAGAACTCAAACACATTGTGTTGACATACAGAACTCAAACACATTGTGTTGGCATACAGAACTCAAAAACATTGTGTTGACATACAGAACTCAAACACATTGTGTTGACATACAAAACTCTCCACAACATGCTGATACAGTGAAACCTGCTCCTCCGGACATCGTTTACAAGGGAAATGTCTTGGTCAATGGTATTAGTGTAATTTTGAAGTATTCATCAATAAGTCTGTAGAGACAACGGTTGGAAATATATCATATGGTACCTCTGGTATAACATTCTTGCTGGTTTGTCTTCAGAAAATAAATCAAGCGGGATGTTGTCTGTAGGGTTGACAGTTTGACTATAGATATATACCTAGGCCGGAGTGGCCTGGCTGGTTCTCCGTAGGCGAGCACGTGGGCGGGAGATGCCTCACTTTGTGTGAGAAGACGTTTCCGAAACATCCAAAATGTCTTCATACGATACAATCACACGTTTTTGAGAATCAACATACACGATGATTATCAAACATACGGAATTGTTCAACATGAAGCCGTACCTTGCCATTTCGGTTCATGACTCACCTATTACATCGCCGTGTAATGCGAAATGCTTGTACGTACTTGTCATATGGAAGTATTTCTTGTAATGACTCTTAACTGCATTCGATCTTAAGTGAGGTGAGGTGAAATGGGGTTAAACATCAGGTTCAACAGTACTGCACTTATACAGCGACGTGTGCGTGCGTGCGTGCGTGCGTGCGTGCGTGCGTGCGTGCGTGCGTGCGTGCTTCTGTGTGTGTGCTTGCTTGTACTAGTCCGGACTAATGCTGGTTTATAGAGCTAGCCTGCTGAGACACCATGCCACATGGATACCCGACTCGGACTCAATATACTGATCGAGAGCTTCATCTTGTATTATTTAGAATGAGTGAGTAAGTTGGGTTAAGACAGTGAGTGAGTAAGTATATATCCAGTTTTATACCACCTAAAATAGCAATATTCCAGCAATATCACGGCGGGGGACACCAGAAATGGGCTTCACACATTGTACCCATGTCGGGAATCGAACCCGGGTCTTCGGCGTGTCGAGCGAACGCTTTAACCACTAGGCTACCCGACCGCCCCATTTGGGGTTAAGCGCCGCTTTGATTAGTATTTCAGTTATATCAGAGCGTGTCAGTTTGCTGCGTAAAGCTACCTTACATTACAGTTTAGACATACATATATAAAGACATTTTTCGTTTCTTCAAAACTGCCTCATTGGTCTGATATTCCTCTATGGTTGACTTCGGAAACACTGAGGCAATACCAGGCGATAAATACAGATGCTGCTTCAAATAGTTTGGAGAGGGAATAGACAGGGTATCAAGCGTCTGGCAGATCGATAATTACAGATACGTCAGTACCAATCAGCGTAATCACAGTCGTGACAATGTCTTGAGCTGCGGCGTACGAACAGTGAGTTAAAGGTCGGGGTCCGTTGCTTATGACCGGTGGTGCGGGGCGAGCAAGGTGACCGACCCTTTGAGGTCAAAGAACTAGACGGCAGAGTACTGAAGGTCACCAAGACAAACAGTCAGACCCGAAAGTAAGGCCATGAACAAAGGGAGGACAATCATGATCGGGGAAACGGGAGAAAAGAAAAAAGTTTCTCCGGGTGAACGTAGATATATACGTGGGGCGAAGCAAAATGGCGTCGATGGCAAAACCGCGAATTCAGTGATGCCCTGACGGTCAGATCAGTAGAAATCGGACATCGTATGAAGAAAACATTCAACGTTTGTGACCACTGGTGATTTAGCATGGTTTTACACCGCTTTTAACAATATTCCTGCAATATCACGGAGGGGGACACCAGAAATGGGCGTAACACATTGTACCCATGTCGGGAATCGAACCCGATCCTTCGGCATGACGAGCTAACGCTTTAACCACTAGGCTACCCGACCGCCCCTTGTGACCACTGGACAAAGGAAGAGAAACAGTGGGCGAGCACTGTGAAAAAGACAACAGAAAAGCACTACAGTTTGTTAGTGTTATAGTTATACTTTTTAAAAAAAATGTTGACTGACTCGTGCCATAGACAGCGAAATTTTTAATTTTTATGTGTGATTTAAAGAATTAATTGTTGCACTGTAACCAGGTCTGGAAACTGTGTTTCTCGTGTATCCGCACATTGAAGATTGTTGGTTGTAATGCTTCCAATCAACACGGACACTTATTTCAGACCAGAAACTCCTGACAAAAACGGTGCGCCATCATTACTTGGCTTATATGTCTGTTCCGTCCATTACAGAGTTTGACTTCTTCCGACCAACACAAAGACATGGCCTCCTTTGATCTGGGCGACGTCACGTGACTTTGTCAGTGCATATGTACTGCCAGTGCAGAACAGTTAATAAATCAACCAAGTCGAACATTTCACATGTTATCAGGGTATAGGACGTCCTACAGGGTCAAAACGATAATCAAATTAAACTGTCTGTTATTTAACTTGGGCAAACTGAAAAAAGCACACTTTCGTGATCACATACACGACCTCATAAATGACCTCATTTTGCTCAATATTGATGAGCTCGTAGCTTCCTTCGCACATTTAATGCGCTTTAATCATTGCCAAAGAGAAGTGTGATTTTTTTCACTTCCAACCCGGACAAAGACATCTTCTCTAAATTCCTCATTTGACTTGATCTGAATGTGTGAGTGAAAAAGGCCTCTTACGACAGAAGTGCTATTATGACAAGATTTCGGTAGCCAAAAATACTGGTGTCATTAAATGATGATTTTAGTAAAATAATTTCGTTCCTAATACAACCATGTGAAAAGTTGTGTGGTATTTCCTCTGTTAGCAGCATTGCAGTCATGTATCCACGGGGACACAAAGGTAAACACGTTCAGATTCGAACCTGGAATCTGTACTTGCCGAGTGCCACCTAACCCACTAGGCTGTAGTCCTTCAATTGACTAAGTTGCCTCCTTGACAGACATATAACAGACTCGTATACGGCCACGATCGTCACAATGTGAGATGTATTCATCCCCCGGCGGCCCGGATCGTCACAGTGTGAGATGTCATGATCCCCCGACGGCCTGGATCGTCACAATGTGAAATGCCATGATCCCCGGACGGCCTTGATCGTCACAATGTGAGATGGCATGATTTCCCGACGGCCTGGATCGTCACAATGTGAGATGTCTTGATCCCCCGACGGCCTGGATCGTCAGAATGTGAGATGTCTGGATCTCCCGACGGTCTGGATCGTCAGAATGTGAAATGCCATGATCCCCGGACGGTCTGGATCGTCACAATGTGAAATGCCATGATCCCCGGACGGTCTGGATCGTCACAATGTGAGATGGCATGATTTCCCGACGGTCTGGATCGTCACAATGTGAAATGCCATGATCCCCGGACGGCCTTGATCGTCACAATGTGAGATGGCATGATTTCCCGACGGTCTGGATCGTCACAATGTGAGATGTCTTGATCCCCCGACGGCCTGGATCGTCACAATGTGAGATGTCTGGATCTCCCGACGATCTGGATCGTCACAATGTGAAATGCCATGATCCCCGGACGGTCTGGATCGTCACAATGTGAAATGCCATGATCCCCGGACGGCCTTGATCGTCACAATGTGAGATGGCATGATTTCCCGACGGCCTGGATCGTCACAATGTGAGATGTCTTGATCCCCCGACGGCCTGGATCGTCACAATGTGAGATGTCTGGATCTCCCGACGGTCTGGATCGTCACAATGTGAAATGCCATGATCCCCGGACGGTCTGGATCGTCACAATGTGAAATGCCATGATCCCAGGACGGTCTGGATCGTCACAATGTGAGATGGCATGATTTCCCGACGGTCTGGATCGTCACAATGTGAAATGCCATGATCCCCGGACGGCCTTGATCGTCACAATGTGAGATGGCATGATTTCCGGACGGCCTTGATCGTCACAATGTGAGATGGCATGATTTCCCGACGGTCTGGATCGTCACAATGTGAGATGTCTTGATCCCCCGACGGCCTGGATCGTCAGAATGTGAGATGTCTGGATCTCCCGACGGTCTGGATCGTCACAATGTGAAATGCCATGATCCCCGGACGGTCTGGATCGTCACAATGTGAAATGCCATGATCCCCGGACGGTCTGGATCGTCACAATGTGAAATGCCATGATCCCAGGACGGTCTGGATCGTCACAATGTGAGATGGCATGATTTCCCGACGGTCTGGATCGTCACAATGTGAAATGCCATGATCCCCGGACGGCCTTGATCGTCACAATGTGAGATGGCATGATTTCCCGACGGTCTTGATCGTCACAATGTGAGATGTCTTGATCCCCCGACGGCCTGGATCGTCAGAATGTGAGATGTCTGGATCTCCCGACGGTCTGGATCGTCACAATGTGAAATGCCATGAACCCCGGACGGTCTGGATCGTCACAATGTGAAATGCCATGATCCCCGGACGGTCTGGATCGTCACAATGTGAAATGCCATGATCCCCGGACGGCCTTGATCGTCACAATGTGAGATGGCATGATTTCCCGACGGTCTTGATCGTCACAATGTGAGATGTCTTGATCCCCCGACGGCCTTGATCGTCAGAATGTGAGATGTCTGGATCTCCCGACGATCTGGATCGTCACAATGTGAAATGCCATGATCCCCGGACGGTCTGGATCGTCACAATGTGAAATGCCATGATCCCCGGACGGTCTTGATCGTCACAATGTGAAATGCCATGATCCCCGGACGGTCTGGATCGTCACAATGTGAGATGTCTTGATCCCCCGACGGCCTGGATCGTCACAATGTGAGATGTCTGGATCTCCCGACGGTCTGGATCGTCACAATGTGAGATGGCATGATTTCCCGACGATCTGGATCGTCACAATGTGAGATGTCTTGATCACCAGGCGGCCCGGATCGTCAGAATGTGAGATGTCTTGATCACCGACGGCCTGGATCGTCACAATGTGAGATGTCTTGATCACCAGGCGGCCTGGATCGTCACAATGTGAGATGTCTTGATCCCCTGAAGGCCTCGATCGTCACAATGTGAGATGTCTTGATCCCCGACGGCCCAATGTGAGATGTCTTGATCACCAGGCGGCCCGGATCGTCACAATGTGAGATGCCATGATCCCCGGACGGTCTGGATCGTCACAATGTGAGATGTCTTGATCACCCGGCGGCCCGGATCGTCACAATGTGAGATGTCTTGATCACCAGGCGGCCTGGATCGTCACAATGTGAGATGCCATGATCCCCTGACGGCCTTGATCGTCAGAATGTGAGATGTCTGGATCTCCCGACGGTCTGGATCGTCACAATGTGAAATGCCATGATCCCCGGACGGTCTGGATCGTCACAATGTGAAATGCCATGATCCCCGGACGGTCTGGATCGTCACAATGTGAGATGGCATGATTTCCCGACGGTCTGGATCGTCACAATGTGAAATGCCATGATCCCCGGACGGCCTTGATCGTCACAATGTGAGATGGCATGATTTCCCGACGGTCTGGATCGTCACAATGTGAGATGTCTGGATCCCCCGACGGCCTGGATCGTCACAATGTGAGATGTCTGGATCTCCCGACGGTCTGGATCGTCACAATGTGAAATGCCATGATCCCCCGACGGTCTGGATCGTCACAATGTGAAATGCCATGATCCCCGGACGGCCTTGATCGTCACAATGTGAGATGGCATGATTTCCCGACGGCCTGGATCGTCACAATGTGAGATGTCTTGATCCCCCGACGGCCTGGATCGTCACAATGTGAGATGTCTGGATCTCCCGACGGTCTGGATCGTCACAATGTGAAATGCCATGATCCCCGGACGGTCTGGATCGTCACAATGTGAAATGCCATGATCCCAGGACGGTCTGGATCGTCACAATGTGAGATGGCATGATTTCCCGACGGTCTGGATAGTCACAATGTGAAATGCCATGATCCCCGGACGGCCTTGATCGTCACAATGTGAGATGGCATGATTTCCGGACGGCCTTGATCGTCACAATGTGAGATGGCATGATTTCCGGACGGTCTGGATCGTCACAATGTGAGATGTCTTGATCCCCCGACGGCCTGGATCGTCAGAATGTGAGATGTCTGGATCTCCCGACGGTCTGGATCGTCACAATGTGAAATGCCATGATCCCCGGACGGTCTGGATCGTCACAATGTGAAATGCCATGATCCCCGGACGGTCTGGATCGTCACAATGTGAAATGCCATGATCCCCGGACGGTCTGGATCGTCACAATGTGAGATGGCATGATTTCCCGACGGTCTGGATCGTCACAATGTGAAATGCCATGATCCCCGGACGGCCTTGATCGTCACAATGTGAGATGGCATGATTTCCCGACGGTCTTGATCGTCACAATGTGAGATGTCTTGATCCCCCGACGGCCTGGATCGTCAGAATGTGAGATGTCTGGATCTCCCGACGGTCTGGATCGTCACAATGTGAAATGCCATGAACCCCGGACGGTCTGGATCGTCACAATGTGAAATGCCATGATCCCCGGACGGTCTGGATCGTCACAATGTGAAATGCCATGATCCCCGGACGGTCTGGATCGTCACAATGTGAGATGTCTTGATCCCCCGACGGCCTGGATCGTCACAATGTGAGATGTCTGGATCTCCCGACGGTCTGGATCGTCACAATGTGAGATGGCATGATTTCCCGACGATCTGGATCGTCACAATGTGAGATGTCTTGATCACCAGGCGGCCCGGATCGTCAGAATGTGAGATGTCTTGATCACCGACGGCCCGGATCGTCACAATGTGAGATGTCTTGATCACCAGGCGGCCTGGATCGTCACAATGTGAGATGTCTTGATCCCCTGAAGGCCTCGATCGTCACAATGTGAGATGTCTTGATCCCCGACGTCCCAATGTGAGATGTCTTGATCACCAGGCGGCCCGGATCGTCACAATGTGAGATGCCATGATCCCCGGACGGTCTGGATCGTCACAATGTGAGATGTCTTGATCACCCGGCGGCCCGGATCGTCACAATGTGAGATGTCTTGATCACCAGGCGGCCTGGATCGTCACAATGTGAGATGCCATGATCCCCTGACGGCCTTGATCGTCACAATGTGAGATCTCTGGATCTCCCGACGGTCTGGATCGTCACAATGTTAAATGCCATGATCCCCGGACGGTCTGGATCGTCACAATGTGAAATGCCATGATCCCCGGACGGTCTGGATCGTCACAATGTGAGATGGCATGATTTCCCGACGGTCTGGATCGTCACAATGTGAGATGTCTGGATCTCCCGACGGTCTGGATCGTCACAATGTGAAATGCCATGATCCCCGGACGGCCTTGATCGTCACAATGTGAGATGGCATGATTTCCCGACGGTCTGGATCGTCACAATGTGAGATGTCTTGATCCCCCGACGGCCTGGATCGTCACAATGTGAGATGTCTGGATCTCCCGACGGTCTGGATCGTCACAATGTGAAATGCCATGATCCCCCGACGGTCTGGATCGTCACAATGTGAAATGCCATGATCCCCGGACGGCCTTGATCGTCACAATGTGAGATGGCATGATTTCCCGACGGCCTGGATCGTCACAATGTGAGATGTCTTGATCCCCCGACGGCCTGGATCGTCACAATGTGAGATGTCTGGATCTCCCGACGATCTGGATCGTCACAATGTGAAATGCCATGATCCCCGGACGGTCTGGATCGTCACAATGTGAAATGCCATGATCCCAGGACGGTCTGGATCGTCACAATGTGAGATGGCATGATTTCCCGACGGTCTGGATCGTCACAATGTGAAATGCCATGATCCCCGGACGGCCTTGATCGTCACAATGTGAGATGGCATGATTTCCGGACGGCCTTGATCGTCACAATGTGAGATGGCATGATTTCCCGACGGTCTGGATCGTCAGAATGTGAGATGTCTGGATCTCCCGACGGTCTGGATCGTCACAATGTGAAATGCCATGATCCCCGGACGGTCTGGATCGTCACAATGTGAAATGCCATGATCCCCGGACGGTCTGGATCGTCACAATGTGAGATGGCATGATTTCCCGACGGTCTGGATCGTCACAATGTGAAATGCCATGATCCCCGGACGGCCTTGATCGTCACAATGTGAGATGGCATGATTTCCCGACGGTCTTGATCGTCACAATGTGAGATGTCTTGATCCCCCGACGGCCTGGATCGTCAGAATGTGAGATGTCTGGATCTCCCGACGGTCTGGATCGTCACAATGTGAAATGCCATGATCCCCGGACGGTCTGGATCGTCACAATGTGAAATGCCATGATCCCCGGACGGTCTGGATCGTCACAATGTGAAATGCCATGATCCCCGGACGGTCTGGATCGTCACAATGTGAGATGGCATGATTTCCCGACGGTCTGGATCGTCACAATGTGAGATGTCTTGATCCCCCGACGGCCTGGATCGTCACAATGTGAGATGTCTGGATCTCCCGACGGTCTGGATCGTCACAATGTGAGATGGCATGATTTCCCGACGATCTGGATCGTCACAATGTGAGATGTCTTGATCACCAGGCGGCCCGGATCGTCAGAATGTGAGATGTCTTGATCACCGACGGCCTGGATCGTCACAATGTGAGATGTCTTGATCACCAGGCGGCCTGGATCGTCACAATGTGAGATGTCTTGATCCCCTGAAGGCCTTGATCGTCACAATGTGAGATGTCTTGATCCCCGACGGCCCAATGTGAGATGTCTTGATCACCAGGCGGCCCGGATCGTCACAATGTGAGATGCCATGATCCCCGGACGGTCTGGATCGTCACAATGTGAGATGTCTTGATCACCCGGCGGCCCGGATCGTCACAATGTGAGATGCCATGATCCCCTGACGGCCTTGATCGTCACAATGTGAGATGTCTTGATCCCCGACGGCCTTGATCGTCACGATGTGAGATGTCCTGATCACCAGGCGGCCTGGAACGTCACAATGTGAGATGCCATGATCCCCCGACGGTCTGGATCGTCACAATGTGTAATGTCATGATCCCCGAACGGTCTGGATCGTCACAATGTGAGATGTCTTGAT